>NC_069136.1:9739855-10469855 GCF_026914265.1 Mya arenaria | reverse complement strand
ATAATACAATACACATTAAGAAAATGAAAGTGTGTGATCTCATAGCTACATTTGTACTACATGGCCCAAATATGTATAAGTGACCACAAATGACTTTTAACATGCCGTGATTTAGCTTCCCCTATTAAATATGACATCATTCGGGGCCTTTATCACATTATAAGACAGCTATATTTTAAAATTGGACTAAGCACTCGTTATTCTTTCAGAGCCTTAAAAGGATTACAGTAATACTTACACTTCAGAGTTCAGTCACTATGATTGATTCTCTCATCTTTAACGATATTGTTTCATTGATTATTTGGCTTTATTAGAAAAAACAATATTCAGGAAGGTAACAGAACCACGCGTAGGATTCTAACCCACTACGGATTGATTATTTTTGACAATCAAAATTGAACATCGACCTTGTTGTTACGTTAACAAATCGAATTGTTTTAAAGTACATCAGACATGTTTTTTATATATACTTCATCGCCTTATTTTATTAATATTAAAGTATATATGTTTAACGTACCGTAAGCAAACAGGAAAATCAGAAATGGAGATATATCCATTAATGACACAGTCTTCATTTTGCACTAAAACATATAAATGAGGATTTTAAAGCAGAAGGCAGGAAGCAGGAACAATTTTCGCGTAAATTAACCATAAGAATATGGTCTGTACTTGTGTAATACGATATCGCAGTTTTTTGGGCAAGGAAATTTATCTTCACAAGTATTGTGCATCGGAGAGAAGGCTACCATTGTGAACTGATCATGCATTTTACATTCATGACATACTACAATACATTCATTGACAATAAATGAGAACGCAATTTAACTCATCCCATGTTTAGCACAAAATGTGTTTTATTTACGCCAATATTTAAAACCTGGTGCAGATTATTGGTTCGGCTCGTTACAAAATGTTTCCCTTGTTAATAGCATCGGTTTATATACATACCTGCATCGCCTTGTTTAACACGTCATGAAATACAGTCAAAATTATTTTGGCTAATGATAATTAAAGTAATTCAGTTAAATTTTAATCGAGAAGAGAAAGTATACTACGTAGAAACGTACTGTCATTTATAATGTTATTGTACGACAATGTTCTAACTCGCGGGTATTTGAGCGATTTGTTCGCCTCTTTGACGATGTTTAAGTGCTAGACCCAGTAACGAAATTAAGAAGCAGGAAAAATATGTTCCTCGATCGAACAGAAAGGGCAAAGCTATAATAAATTGAATATTTACAGAAATTACCTAAAATAACACTTCGTTTAAAATTTAATAGCTTAAATATTTGAAAACTATCAGAAACATTATTGTTGTTTTCATATTTTAATACTGAGCAATCATTCTTAGTGAGTTGTTAACTTTTTTTCATTTTTTTCAAGTATAGAATAGACCAAATTTCAACCTAAAGCGATGATAAATATTGCGTAATATCCGCATGTGTTGCATCAATGTATTCTACTGTACACCTAATACACATATGGACAATAAACTATATACACACACGCACACAGGTATATACTCACGCGCACATGCACAAACCTACGACAACGATGTCCCCTAAACGTAAATATTTTAAAATAAAAGAAAACCATATAATTTACAATGAATATTTCATAATTTAAAACTGTTGTTTTAATGGTTATTTGCGTCTTACGATTATTATTTGTTTGTTATGTTGGATTTTTTTCATTTTTTGTATCGGGCTTTATATTTCTGTAGACCTGATGACATTTAAAAGATTCTAATTTTTTGATAAAAAGAAATCGAAATATTTGTTAAACCACCATTGAAATAAGTTGCTTCATCAGCAAACTGAGTTTATGTTTTGTTTTATCAACCTTTGTTCCATGAATATTGATATCAGGGTTGAGCTTTATTAAGTTAGACGGAAAATAAAACAATGAAACAAGTGGACAACCATGTCGATCCCTTTACTAATTGTGAACGTTCAAACAAATTACCATTGTTTTGAATGAACTTTCTATATCTTAATAGAATAATTTTGTCGAGCTCTGAGCCACAATTTAACGTTTATAGACTATCACTAAGTGTAAGTACTACCAAATGCGTTTTAAAAGACGGCAAATATTAAGAGACCAGGGGCGCGTTTCAGAGACGATCGTTAAGGCGATCGTTAGCTGATTTTGGTAGTACGACCAAAATTACCGATCGGCACCGTTTCAGAGACGCAACGTGCACCTGCTTTATCGTTAATTTTGCTCGTAGACCTACGACCAGTAAGAGGCACTCGTTAACTTAACGATCAAGATGGCGGATGAAGATTTTCGCCATATCAAAGTATACTTTTACTTTTTACCAACATTTGAGAGTTTAATATTGCGTGTAGCATGTTCGCTGGTGTGGAATTTATAAACTATGTCTAAAAATAGCTGAAAACAGTACGACAATGTTCTATTTTCGCCGTTCTGTCAAAAAAAGGATTTTAACTGTAGAAGATGTAAGCTTTTTGTTATATTTAGTAAATGTGCTGATATTGTGTACATCTAAAACATTGAATATGATGTAGAATTTGATTTGGCTCCATTGCTGTTTTATATGTTATGTAAAACATTTTCTTGAAATTCTTCTATTTCGGATGGTTTTTAATTCGGATAAATAAATGTCTGTACATATTTTGTTGTAATATTACCGGTCTTTGTGGCATGTAGTCAGTGAATTATTAAACAGTGTTACCATTTTATCATGTCATGATATAACATTATTATTTTTCTTATTTTTGCACATCTTAAACTAGCTAAAGAACTTCAGCGAACACGTTATATATTACCTTTTTGGATGTATAAACATCAAAAAAATAAATATCAACATTAAAGTTATGGAAGCCAGAACTAATCTAAAACTGGTGCTAAATATATATAAATATACTGTACAGTAATGTAAACAACACTGTCACAACAAATAAGTTGATTATTGACTACTTAAATACCATGAACACTTTTAGGTGACAACGTAATCATTTTAGTTCACCTTTACTTGTAATTGAAACTTGTTTTAGTAAGGTATCCTATGGTTTATGTAGAACTCTGTAGTATAGTACATATGTGAGTTTTCAACTGACAAAGGTTAAATCTTGTCTTTTTCAGTCATACCATTTGATGCCAAGTGTACAATAAAAACTGAAATGAAAATTGACAGCAGAAGTGTCATGATCTTGGTGGAAAATGTTGTGCTCTTCATTGACCTCTGTTTAATAATGGTATGGAAATATGAATTAAATTCTAATGTTGGTTTTATGAATAATATAAGAGGTATATTCAACATATGAACACATAAGGACTAATGTAGAAACTGAACTGCAAAACCATATTATATATCTGCAGTTAAATGTACAGGCTATGTACAGATGCTTATTGATATAATATGTTTTCATTTATTTAGTTTTTTTGCTTGTTAAATATTTGTTTTAGTTAATTATTTCAGGCTTATGATAGAAAACTACCAGGAATGCTTCAAGATGGCAATGGAGGGCAAGTGTAAAAGTAGGTAGGAAATGATAAAATGCAATAGGATATAAACCAATTTTATGAATAATACAATAAGATAAATTTTTATATTGATACAATGTTGGGCATCTTACTTTGAGCAGTTAACTTGTATAACATAATTGTTATTTTACATTATATGAACATTAAACAAGAAATAAAATGTGACCAGAATGGTGTTTTACATGTTTTCTTAAATACCCCTTCTTATTTTAAAAAAAAATCAATACTTATCATAAAATATGCAATACTATTTCAGTTGAAAAATGGGAATGTAAATTATGTGTTACGTTGTAGTTTAACCATTAAAAGGCGTTTTCATAAATGTATTATATTGTGCTGTATTAAACAATATTTTATAACTTTTTGTCTTTTCAGGACACTGAGAAATCACAATGTTTCAAACATCAAGAATATGCTCACGGTCAGTCTTCAAGATACTCACCTTAAAGGTTCCAGTGTGATTTAGGAGACTTTGTCAGAACAGTACATTATACCTACATACACTGGAGATACCAGACCCAACAGATAACTACAAATATATTTAAACAGAACCTGAAATTAATTGCATATCCCAATACAACATAATACTTTAAACGGTTAAATAGGCAGTGAGGCATTTGTGTGTAATCTTCATTTAATATTTGAAATTTCTTTTCCTTTTTTTTAAGTTTGATTTTGCATTTAAAAGCCATTAGCATTAGATTTTTCAAAAATATATGTATTTTTATACAGTTTCAACTGTGATGTATATCCAGTTGTACATGTTTCCTCTAAGGATTAAAACACTTTTGAATTATATAGGAAAGTTGAAATGATACATTTATTCAAACTTATGATAAATATAAAAACACACACTACCATTGTTGATCATGTAAACCTTCATACTATCTTTTATAGAAATTAATGTGAATCTTTTGATATTTCTAAATACATTTATTTTTACTTTTACTGGCTCATGTTTAAACACAGAATGCTATATAAAGTGTATACTCCAGTGTATATCATAACATGATTGAAATAGATAATAGATAATATTTGCATGAAACTCTGAACACTTAACCACTATGGCAATCTGCACCAGTTAAGATACTTTTTGTTGAATAATGTGTTTTGATGAGACCAGCTTGTAAAATAGCTGTATTTCTTTTAGTCATTTTGTGAATACCTGAATTATCCTCGGGATCTATCTCAGTCATACAGATCCCAAGTACCGGTTAGGGCAATGTGTCATGTACCGCATCAGGGGAATCGGGTCAGCAGTGCAGAGAATTGGGCATTAAAATGTTGCTATTGGTTCGCCACGTCCAGGATCGGGTGTTAACTTAGGGTTTTTACCTTAACTCCGACAATGGACCGCGATCTATGGGGCGGAATACGCGGGGGAATATGACCCCTGTGGGTGATTGCATGGTTCTATGGGTTTATAGAATCTGAGGGGAGGTATCTGAGTTTCACACCTGTAGGTAGTGGTTAAGACACATGTTAGGGGATTACTTATATTCCTACGACTCTACCGGCTGGGTTGAACTTGAACTTATCGGATTTTCTGGTAACACCAGGAGGCCGACCAAGGGAATTGGAGGTGGCCAAGCCCTAATAGGAAATAGAGTACGCACGAAGGGGGAGATTTGACGTGGTTCATAATGACAAGATGGTTGAACCTGAATCATGCAGCCCCGAGGGCGAAAGTTAGGAAGGCCCAAGTTAGATAAACCGTGGGGGTAAAGTTTGATGGTCCTCTAATTGGAAAGTATTTGAAGTCTGAGAGGCGGGTAGCTAGGTTTGTTTGTGCAAATAATGCCAATTTGTCGGTCAAATGGTTAGCTCAGAGAGGTAGAAATGCTTCCTCTGGTAGTAACTTCGAGAGGGGTGGGGCACGTTCGGGGGTCCGTCCTTTTGGAAAAGGGATGGGTGCTTTATCTGTCGTACAAGAGTAGAGATTTCATTTTTGCCGAGGCTGAACAGTCTCCGGGCCCAAAATAAAGTTCAGAGAATTCTCCCAGGTAACGTTTGGCCAAACAGGCTGTTTCTGTGTCTGATCCACGCCTGGTACAGGTTCAACCATTCGTTGTCATGGTATCTCTAACTGAAAATGGGGCAAATATGAAGGTTAAGGTGCCTAATTCAGAGGATGATGTAGTCACACCGCCGGTGGGGTCTGCAGAGTCCGCACTCTTAGAGGGAGGGCAATGAGGGTCATTATTGTTGGTAGATTTGCCTGGGGGAACTTTCCCAAAGACGGGTAATAATTCAAATTGGGGGGCGGGGTGAGACTAGTTCTTGTCTCCCTCGGTTGGCAAAAGCAACTCAAGTGCCATATCTGTGGTTGCATATTGTTTTTAATTATAAATTATTTAAGTGGCCATTCCTCAACTACCGATTATTCTAACAATGCATTTAGGTCCTCTCGAACATATAGAAAATATACAAACATAATCTATACATGTACAATGAACATGAACATTTTCAATCATTTAAAATGCGAACATTTGGTAGGCAGCAGAGATTATTGTTGAATTATAACCTACATTTTCAGTCTTTGATTAGTACCAAGACTAGTCGTTATTAAGATTTGTAGTTTAACAATTTTACAGAAATGACATTTAATTTGGTTCCCCGCCTTCTCAAATTGGGTCTAAGACATTTACAACATATAAGATACAATCTCAAAGATCAAGCTGGGCGGAGAAAGCGAAACAGGTTATACACCAGGGGCGTAGCTAGCCCTTTATTCATGTGGATTCATATAATTATGCAAGGGGGGGGGTCCAGGGACATGCCCCCTCGGATTATTTTGAAAACCATGGTGCAGTCTTGTGCATTCTGGGCGTTCTGAGTTGCTTTACTTAGGACTAGAAAATGGACGGTTTTAGAATCATGTAGTCAAGTACGCATACTGCAATTTTGGCTGTTTTTTTTGTCAGAATCATGTGTATTCAGCCGCGTACTCGCGTATAGGCAGCTACGCGCCTTTTAGCTATAAGATATTTTAAACATGTTGGGTAAAATCTTGAAACTTAGTACGACTAGCTCGCCTCGCCCGTTCCTCCTTTCCTTATTTTATTACCTAATTTGTTTGTTTACTTAACACTTACACTGTGCTGGTTTTTACATTTTTCCTCAATCTATCCCAATTCAGGGCAGTATTGCTTGTCCTTGTGAGCACTTGAAAAGACTAGGAGTGATAACGTGAAAACAATGGACGAAAAAGATTTCGTTTGATAAAATGCACATTAGTTTGGCTTTGTGTAATATAATATAAGCCAAGTCATCGGATGACTCATTTAATAGCATTATTTCTTGTTTGTTCTGACAGACAAGCTTTTGGTTTAAAGGAACTCGTTTATGTTCGTCGAGTCAGGCATCGAAACAAATCATTTTGTTAAATGTAAATAAAACGTTTGTTACAATGATAACACATTATTCGGAACACCCCGGTCATTTTCCATCGAAAACAACCTAGGTTACATGCCGGTACATCAGTAGAAGTAGTTAGTATTTTTTTAGATAATAGTATTAATCATTTATAGTAGTTTAAATCCTAGTTTGAAATGCTTGCCAGTGATGTGTATTGTTGCATACATAATTGAGATTCCTAAGAGTAAAGTCACAAAGTTGAATTGCTAAATTAAATTACTACGCGATCTACTTGCAGCGTAGTAAAATGTAAAGGTTTTTGACATCGTAAACCGTCCAAATACATCCGAGGTTGTTTTCGATGAAAATTGGCCGAGGTGCTCCGAATGCATCAAACGTGATAAACAGTGCTCTGCTGTAAATACTAATTGAATCACGTTACAGAAAAAAGTTATGTTGGACCGAAATATGTTAATAACCTCTGAAAATATATTTATTTTAAACTTATTAAACCTATTAAAATTGAATTGTCTTATGCTTGAATTTAGAATATTTTGCTCAAACGGGTATCTGCGAGTTGCTGTTTGGTGGTTGTACATAAAAGTTAGTAATACGACTAAATTTCAACAGTAAAACAATATATGAGTGAGTGCCTTTAAAAAGAAAAAAAAACTCTTACAAAAATGAGGGATAAAAGAATCGAGAGGTTAGTTGTGTTATGCGAACACTGTCTTATGTTCCATTATGTTCAGTTCGTTGTATGGTTTGTGTTATTTTCCTTATTGCAACAGAACATGCAGAACGAATATTTGTAACATAGAACAATGTTAGCACTGAATACATTTAAACAAAAAATAGCTTTTCAAACGTTTATCATACTTACGCATCACATTGCCGATACTATATCGTAAGACATTTAGGCACCCAATTCTGAAGATCATTGTCAGAAAACGTTAACGAGCTGGCGTATTTTTGTCGACCATAGAAACATTAATAATAGACCATAGAAAAAAGACCATAGAAAAAATAATTTTAATTAAAAGACCATTGAAACATTAATAATGCACATGAACAGACCGCCTCGCTGTGAATTTAAAGCCTTTAATAGAGAGATATAGTTTTCATTAAAGACATTTAAAATCATTGGTATACCATCAATTGTCTTACTATTTCAATTAGCAATGTATTCAAAACAGAACGTAACTTATAAATCATTAAGGATTTAATACCATTTTCACACTGTACCGAATACCGGCTTTTAACAGCGCTGGTAATGGCTGAATATATGGTTCATTTTAACTGGTCATTCGGAGCTGCTCGGCCATTTTTTCAAAAACAACCTCGGATGTATGCCGCTACATCTGTTGAAGTAGTCCGTATTTTTTTAATAAAAGCATTAATTAAATGTAGTGTTTAAGAGTTGTATTTATTGATCTCAGTTTACTCCAGTGTATATCATAACATGATTGAAATAGATAATAGATAATATTTGCATGAAACTCTGAACACTTAACCACTATGGCAATCTGCACCAGTTAAGATACTTTTTGTTGAATAATGTGTTTTGATGAGACGAACTTGTAAAATAGCTGTATTTCTTTTAGTCATTTTGTGTATTTGAAGCATGTCTGCAAATGTAGATTTTATCATGTATTTTGAATGGATCTGAAATACTGTTTATTTAACTGTTATTACAACGATTGACACAATAAAGATAGATTTATGAATTGTCTTCATACAAAAAATCCAACCAGTCAAAATTATATTTTCGAACTGTTTCCCAATACAATAAGTCTCAGTCACTGTTTTGGTGCATAAACGTATGAACTTTACTCGTTATCTGAACTAAGGCCGGTTGTTGATGATTGGTATCAGTAATCATCATCATCATCATCATCATCATCATCATCATCATCATCATCCACCACACATACACAACCACCACCACCAACTTAACCACCTTCATCATCATCCAAATCAATCATCAGCAACATCTACGCATCATCATCTCGTCATGGTCATTGTCGTCATCGTCACATCATAATTAGTATCATTGCCGTCGTCGCATCATCATTATTATTATCATCATCATCTTAGTCGTCGTCGTCGCATTATCATTATAATAATCATAATATTCGTCTTCGTCGTCGCCGCATTATCACTATCGTCGTCATCGCATCACCATTATTATGATTATAGTGTCGTTGTCGCATTATTATTATTAAATCATCATTGCCGTTGTCGTCGCATCTTCGTGACTATCATCATCAGCACCATGCTGCACGTTTGCATTTACTTTACAGAACATTCATAATACGCATACTATAGTATTTTACTTATCAAAGTAAAATCACCAGCCTGAAAAAAAAACGTATTTTGTTGTTGTCCAATTTTCATTATAATTAGACAAATTTTAAAGGGAACGTCGATCTGAACCCGCCACTGCCTCCATCACAAAAAATCACGGATGATGATGTACTTAAGATACAATTGTAACATAAATAGCAGATGGTTAATCAGAATAGAGACCACGAGTTTGTATCATTTGTGTCAATCATTATAAAAAGGAGAGTTACATTAATTGATTCTCTTCAAGAGATTATCAGTATTATTATTATTATTATTATTATTATTATTATTATTATTATTATTATTATTAAAAAAGACAGGTGCTCATCAGGTTAATATGACGTAACGTCATTTCACTTCAGACTGGGTCACTCGCTTTAACGCTGTGCTTTATCGTTATTTTTTACGTACGACCGGAGAGTTTACGAGACGTTTCTGAAACGCCTTTATGATTATCGTTAAGTTGGTCGTTATTATGATCGTAAATTTACGATAATGGCAGATCGTATAATCTATCTGAAACGCACCCCAGGAATATCATTATATATAAGATATTCCATTACCTCACGTTATTCTCTCTTAAAACGTTGTGTCCGCGCGGGATAGTTCGAAACTCTCGTATTAACATAATTATGTGTATAACTTAACTCGAAACCATCGGGATAAAATCAGCGTCAAAGCGGTATTTAAGAAGACAAATTAATTGTACAATTTTTTATTGTTACATGTACTTCTTTTCCCGAAAATATGTTTACTTGCAAGTTCGCAGCTCTATTAACGGCCGAGCAATAGCTGGTAATGTCCTCTTTATTATCAACATTTAACGAGGTTTTAGATAAAACTTAACTAATGTCCAAAAAAGTTGATGTTATAAACCTTTAAAATTTAGAAAGTATATAACTTTAACTTCAACTCGAAAAATAAGAATTTTATTATTGATTAGTGGTTTTATTAATGAAAATTGTATATCAATAAATTGATCGAGTCCATAGTTATAGCACCCTGTTTCAATGATACTACGATTAAAACCAAATAAAGATAATCATTTTATGAATTTTTTACTTTTAAAAAGTGTCATAATTAAAATATGAATACTGGGGAAATACGCAAAAACGTATTTCGGAACGTTGTGTTTTCGGTGTCGTATTTATTTATCAGCTATATTTTTTCAACAATACCAAGAAAACTACATGTAAAAGCACAACAATAACTGAACGAAAGTCAAAAACGTACAAACAGCGAAAATAGACCACATAAGAATCAAAACAGCTTTATCATATGATGTGATTACCGCCTTGGAACTGACAGTGAAACATGAGGTAACTTGAACACCAATTTACTGTCGGGTTTAACTAGTTTAATATATGAACAAAATACACATGCTACTTTATATAGTAACATTTTACTCTGGAAATTTATTCCCGCAAAATGTTTTCGTTTCGAGCTGCGAGAATCTCACCGCACATGATAGCAGTTATGGCAAAGTATTCCGACGAAGACGAGCACGCAAATCCCTTACGTCATTTTCACCATATAAATATGGGCAACGGATATCTGGTAGGCAACAATGTACGCACGCAAAGCTTTTACATGGATTAAAACGGAAATATCTTTTTCAGGAAATGAAATTAGGTTAACCGTTTATGACAAGCTACGTGTTTCAGTAAATGTACCACTTCGAACCGTCCCGGAAGTAAACATTCAGTTAAGGACAACTAGCAGTGAAACAAGTAAGTATTTTGTTGAAAAGTTTGTTTAACATTATCTGATTATTTCAGCGAAATGGCCATTGAAGCCCGAAATAGGCATATGAAACTGCTCATAGGCTTAATCGAGCCTATATGTGCTCTCATATTGAAATGAACATCAAAATCAGCCGATGTAAAAACAAGATATACTCATAGAATGAAAATGTTGCCGTCTAATTCCGAAAAAACGTGAGAGAAGGTTTGCTATCTCAATCCCAATTACTCGTTATTTATAATAGGTAGTACCATTCAAAAACAATTTGTAGTATCTTATAGTTTACCTTTTATAATTTCTGCTAATCAAATCCTGTTTTTGTATAATGTTTATAACTGGTTCAGATCATTTACAAATGGACATGTATTCTTCCAACTGGGGCAAAAAAATCAACAAAAAGCCCCTGTCAACCATGTTTTATTCTATTAATAAATATATACTTGTGCCAACAGTTACCACACATTACATCAACAAAACTATAAGCATCATCAGGGCCAGGAAAAACGTAAGAAAAAGAAGAATAAAAAACATCTAATTAGAATATTCAAGAGCTAATTTATCAATTCAGTTAACAACTACGTGCTGGTATTGCTGAGCGTATGATTGAACTGTGATAAAGCATTGAATGCAAGTTGTAAGAATTTATCATGACTGACCATGACCCTTTAATAAGTGTGCACTGTCACTGTGGTTCACAGACTAAAACTGTTCTGGAAATTATATTTCGACATTATTGGTAACACCAACAACCGTCACGCAATGTTGAGAGGAATTAAAATTAAAGGAAAAGGATACATAATTCTGGATCAACGCCATCGTAAGCTTTATTCATAAAAAGTTCAAAATCATCTCCCAACTAATGTAAATGGGTGGAAGAACTATTTCTAATGTTAACAGCTTGATTGACCCTAGCAATCTCAATCGTTTAGGTTGGGGGGGGGTGTTAGTAGTTTATACTCCGGGTCCCGGCGTGAGCACATTGAAGGGTCCCAGAGTGACAGTTCGACCACCGCACACCTATCCTGGGCAGAACCAGTACTAGGTGCCTTCACCTCTGCAGGGAACTGACAACTTCTGTACATGCCATGGGCAGTGGTACAGTGCGAATGGTTGTAGAAAAGGATTTCATAACCAATCACAACAGAAGTGACCTGGCCCGCCCGGGAATCGAACCCGGGTTGTCCGATTCAGAGTCCAACGCTCTACCGACTGAGCTAACCGGGCGGACTCCCGGGCGTTTAGGTACGTCTCCACTCCCGCTTTTTACCTAACATACAACATTTCTTGTTCCTTACTCAATAATTGAGCGGAACCTGTTTTCGTATTTCTAATAATTTTGCTCTTGTCTTCAAGCAAATATGGATTTTTGGAGAACAATGTCAGGAACGTATATTGGTGGTTACTCTTTATATGAAAGGGTGAATTTAGCAAATATACACTCTAAAAGAGTGAAAAAGAAATACCATAAACAGAATCGTATACTATTTTGTTACGTATATATCATGCAATTGTTTCATGTCACAGTCGCAAATAACGCCATAATTGTCTGTTGATACTGTTTTACAAGTATGTCGAGTTCTTAAGTTTAAATATCAGGTAAACGTATCAATTCAGAACACAGTCATCAATCTATAAAACACAGGTTTTCTTTTACGATTCCTTTTCATAAATGTTAAAGCTTTCACTTACGTATTTCCAGCGATCTGCTTGAAATACTCCCCTTTTCAGGTCTAGGCTCTTTGATTTCGTTTTACTCATCGTGTTTGCAGTTATATCAATATTCGATAGTTTATTGAAGTATCGTCAATAAAACATTTTTACATCACATAGTAAATATACCTTTAAACATGCATTGCCACTCAATATATGAGACTATCTCACACAAAAAATAATATTATAAATAACTAATACAACATCTTACATCAATATTTATACAACACAAAGTATTGCACACATATTGGATACCATATATCTATTAACAAAAGTGAGAAACCAATTCTAATCTTGTTTTAAGTTAAATTAAAAAAAATATACTGAAAACATGAACGCGCACAATCGTGCATTATTAAGAAAGGGGTGTAAAAAAATCGGTTATCGCCCCGTTCCGACTGTAGATGAACTGATTCGCATTAAGTTCTAGATATACGTAAAACAAAAAATAATTTAAGTTTTAAAAGAATAAAAACTTTACTTACACAAATAAATCATCCTATTAATAAGAAAGTCGTTACAGGTTTTGGCACAAAGTTTGCTAAAATATACGACAACTTATCTATATCAGACATACTTTGAGAAAATGGATTAATTATGCTCGCCCTTTCTAACAATGGCATTCATATATTATTACACAACCTACAATAGAATATAACATGGATTTCTGATTCAACAGAGTTGCCAACAGGGCAAAGACGATAATTTAGGGCAAGTTTTTCATATCGGCCCGTTTACACTCGAATACGGGCTACCCAACATCTAAATGTACTTAACGCTGCGCTATGTTTTGACGGCATAAGCATTTTACAATGATTTTCAACAGAATAGTTAATTTTTTACTTGCAATAGTTTCTTAACTTATTTATACCCCTTCCATGTATATCTTCCGGTCTATTTATGGAATCGTGCCAATCATTGACATACGCTGACATCATTTTATCATATAAATGGCTAACAAAGGTGGATTTTGATAAAACCAAGATTCGTACGTACTACATGCCTTGCCGTTTGCACAAAGTAATATTCGTTTATGACACGAGACACAGGTGTATTACACAAACTAGACTTCCACTGACAGATATTCTGTGGTACCCATGCATTTTCGCCTGAAACAGTATCATAGGGTGTGTATTTCCCAATGCCGAGAGGGAAACGCATGGCTCTATTTTGCACGGCGTTGATGCAGGAAAACGATTTAACAACCCAGATAGATGCACCGTAACTTATATACGTTCAAAGGCGTTACCTAGCAATCCTATAAAAACCCCAAGGGCACGGCTAGCACTCTGAGCAACAGGTTTAGCAGTCACATTATAATTAAGAATTTCATTGATAACAATGCCTAGGTAAGTATAGCTATCAACGGCATATAGACTGTCTTGAAATATGTACGTTGTACAGATTGAGGACGAAAGTGAACTTTGTTACTCTTTATATTATTAATAGTCATGTCATTAATACTACACTTATCAGCTAAAGCATTAAAATGTACTCGTAAATCAGCTTCGCTTGAAGCTAGTAGAACAATGTCTCTCAAAATATGAACATGAAAGGAGTTAACATCAAAATATCTTGACAAGTTTTCAGGCGGTAAATAACAGACACATGGCAATAACGTATAATTATTTCTCTTATGAACAAGTTTTAACCATAAAATACCTTCAAGTTCAGCCTCTAGAACTGAAATATTAAACTCTTGGGAAAAATATAGTTTTAACAAGGAAACCGATGCCACCAGATCCGTTCCGAGCATTTCTATGAATATTATTACGATTAAAACCATACCATGTATAATCATCAATTGACAAAATATTACTCCCTATAATGTGCGATTCGGCTATACCTAATATATATATATGTTGGTTAAAACGCCGATCTTAAAAATAATGATCAGAATTAGTATTTATGTTCCATCCACGAACGTTCCAAAACCCGGCGAACATCTTAAAAGGTCCGGAGTTGCGTCCCCTGTTACCTCCGCGTTGACCCTGGGACCTAGGACCACCATGACCACCAGGACCGCCTCGACCGCCAGAGATCTGCCTCATATTCCCGCCTCGACAGTCCCGTAAATCGGACCGCTGGTCTTGCTGGGAAATGCGTTGCAATCCTACGACCACTGACGTCAACGGAACCATCATGCGAACGTGTGACACGTTTGCCTTTCATGGTTAGCCCCTGACTGTTCAGTGCTTTAAGTACCGCACGAAAGTTGCTGGACATGACGCAGTCTGCATATGAAAAGTCATGGTCAATAAACACTTTACTGAACTGTGGATTTCGCTGATGTTCGGGTTTTCACCATAATTTTACGTTTATCTTCCACGGACCTCATTCTTGCATTTATAACAGCAGGATTAATTGGTTTGTTGAGGTTTTGCGCTCAGCAGATTAACAAGTAATGGCGTGAAGTTTGAGAACGTCTTTCATTAGCGTGTTTACTCTAGACTCGGTATATTAGTTCTGTATTTCTGATTGGCCACACATCAAAATGTTCCTGGAAATATCATTACCAGAGGCAGGACTGTTATCAACGAGCGAGTCGACCTTAGCGGTAAGCTCTGTTATCTCCTCTGTTATCAACACGCATAGTTTGATTGAAAACGTCCAGTGTATCGTCCGCGTCCCCGCGTATGCTAATGTTCACACATTTATCCAGCAATATAGCAGATATTCGTTGTTCGAGGGTAGCTTCGAGTTTGTCAACCCTCTCACTGAGTGATGTGAAGAGAATATGCATATCTGCAGACATCTTACATACGAGCTGTTCAACACTGACGTCACCGTCCACATGAATGACAGCCTGAGCAATGACCACTTTATTGGTCGTCCGGCGCGGCGCCGGGGTCAGCGGTGTCGGCTGAATATTATAAAGTGTCCGCTTAGCTGACTGCCGGGGCTTCTTAACAGGTGAATCCTAAAGCTCAACAGGACTATTCGCTGGGCGTTTTTTACTGTTCAACTGCTGCAGCTTCATCACCACTGTCTTTATCAGATGACTGCATTAAATTGCTTCCCATAGCCAGATTATATAAATACATTTTACGCCAAAACATGTTGCAAAAGATGCATGTTTACTCCTGAAAAATAAAAAAAGGATTGTTCCTCAAAATGATACAAAACATGAACATTCGAAACATTTTCATACTTTGCCTTCCTCACTTTCTTATTATCGCCAATCAATTTTACAACGTTCGAAAGAAGCTGTGATAATTTGCAAATACATGTACATAATTTTTGTTGTAAAAATTTGAACTACACTATCCAATGTTTTCTGATAATTTTTAATATTGTCTATTTTTCTAAAATATACTAACAGCTTTTTTGATCTTGTGTTTGTGCATGTGATCCCCACGGATGTTTTCGTAATAGATTTTTCGTTTGTGCTTCATACTCTGTTTATAGTATGAATAAAAATACAACAACAACATAAATTCAACTTTTATTATTGAAAACATCAATATTGCTAATAATAAATATCCGACTGGTAGATTATAGACGACTAAGATACATTGTGAACTGTATAAAATGTTTCCTCATGTAGGATCGACACAGAATTCATCGTCTCCGTTAGGGCAGTTCTCACCTTGACGCCACAGCTGCTCATCGGGAACACACTTGTCTCCTCCAGCGCAAAGATACTCGCCCTGCTTACAACGACAGCCATCACCTGCAGAGGCGGGATAAGAAACAAAGGTAAATGTTGCTAAAAATGATAATTTGATTGCATATGTTTCTCCACGAGCCAGTGTAAATATGACAGCTACGTCATCCACATACCAATTCAATCATAGCTTTTTGGGCCTACAATAACTGCATTGGATCAACTGATTCTGTTTAATGTGTCGAAACATAAGTTCAGGAGTGGTACATACGACAGTCCTCATCTTCATCCATCGGACAGTCGTCGTCGCCGTCACAGATCTGTTTGATGTTGATGCATTTTGACTTTCCCATACACAAGTAGTGACGTTCCCTGCACTGGCATTCAGCTGCTGTTAAAGCATATAATACGAATATGACTGAAAATATTATCGTTAACATCATTGCATTTTTGAGGAGCTTTTTGAATTTTCGTTCCGGGCATTAATGTACAATTACATATCTACATTAAAGGTCATTTGTAGTAGTCTAAAAGTAAGTAAAATAAATCTCCACTTCCCGATGAATAAAAGATTGGTATTCAATTATGTGACATAAAGCATATTCATGATAAATAAATTATGGTGTTACTTAGCATATTTACGAGGAATACAATACTTGTATTCTTTTCTGTTACTTAGCATATCAAAAATAAATAAATTACTTGTATTCTCCTCGCATATCCACGATAAATAAATTAATTGTGTCTTGTTCTATTCTGCTCTTCTAGAACTAATAACAATGAAAAAATCTCATTTCTTTGAGTTTCCCACAAGCTTTTGTTATTGCAGTTTTAAAATGCTTTGAATTTAATAATCATAAGCTTGTATAATACTGAGGATTTTCATATAAATAAATGATAGGTGCAACCGGAGCAACGACCACTAGCAACTGCTGAAGTAGTAGGATCTGATATGATATCGAAAGCTCTGACCAGGACAGTCGAAGCCCACTTAATTGTATGTTAAGTTAGGTCTGCCTTGCGCTGAGGTTAAATCACTTTTATAACCAAACATAACGTACGGCAATTATCCTCGTCGTCGCATGCCGGACAGTCGCTATTGCCGTCACAGAGTTGCTTCTTCGATACGCAAGTCTTCTTGTCCTTGCACAAATAGTGATTTTCGGGACAGAAGCAGCTGGCAGCAATATAAAAGGAAAATTGTCATGACAATATATGAAAAGGTATATTCCCTAAGTTAACGTGTAACCTGCCATAAGATGACATTGTTTTAGAAGTACAGTAAAACTGCGATCGCTCGAGGTCGCCAGGGACCGAGCCAAAACCGAGGGAACCGATGTTTCGAACGACCCGATTTTCAATTTTCCAAGTGTTTTCTTGAATGACGTCACGTGACTTTGCTCATTTACACGTGAAAAGTGGTCTAGTGGTATAGATGTCAGCCGATCCCCACCAGGGTGTGAGTGGTCTAGTGGCATAGATGCCCGCCAATCCCCACAAGGTCGATGGAGGTCTAGTGGTACAGATGCCTGCCGATCAACACCAGGCTGAGAGTGGTCTAGTGGTAAAGATGTCCGCCGGTCCCAACAAGGGTGATAGTGGTCTAGTGGTATAAATGTCCGCCGATCCCTACAAGGGTGAGAGGTCTAGTGGTATAGATGTCCGCCGATCCCAACAAGGGTTATAGTGTTCTAGTGGTATAGATACCCGCCGATCCCTACAAGGATGTGAGAGGTCTAGTGGTAAAGATGTCCGCCGATCCCAACAAGGGTGATAGTGGTCTAGTGGTATAGATGTCCGCCGATCCCTACAAGGATGAGAGTGGTCTAGTGGTACAGATGCCCGCCGATCAACACCAGGCTGAGAGTGGTCTAGTGCTAAAGATGTCCGCCGATTCCAACAATGGTGATAGTGGTCTAGTGGAATAGATGTCCGCCGATCCCAAACAGGGTGATAGTGGTCTAGTGGTATAGATGTCCGCCGATCCCTACAAGGATGAGAGAGGTCTAGTGGTATAGATGTCCGCCGATCCCCCCAAAGTTGAGAGAGGTCTAGTGGTATAGATGTCCGCCGATCCCCCCAAGGTTGAGAGAGGTCTAGTGGTACAGATGCCCGTCGATCCTCACAAGGGTGAGAGTGGTCTAGTGGTATAGATGTCCGCCAATCCCCCCAAGGTTGAGAGAGGTCTAGTGGTATAGATGTCCGCCGATCCCCCCAAGGTTGAGAGAGGTCTAGTGGTACAGATGCCCGCCGATCACCACAAGGGTGAGAGTTGTCTAGTGGTATAGATGTCCGCCGATCCCCCCAAGGTTGAGAGAGGTCTAGTGGTACAGATGCCCGCCGATCCCCCCAAGGTTGAGAGAGGTCTAGTGGTACAGATGCCCGTCGATCCCCACACGGGTGAGAGAGGTCAAGTGGTATAGATGTCCGTCGATCCTCACAAGGGTGAGAGAGGTCTAGTGGTAAAGATATCCGCCGATCCCCACAAGGGTGGGAATGGTCAAGTGGTATAGATGTCCGTCGATCCTCACAAGGGTGAGAGTGGTCTAGTGGTATAGATGTCCGCCGATCCCCACACGGGTGAGAGAGGTCAAGTGGTATAGATGTCCGTCGATCCCCACACGGGTGAGAGAGGTCAAGTGGTATAGATGTCCGTCGATCCCCACACGGGTGAGAGAGGTCTAGTGGTATAGATGTCCGCCGATCCCCACACGGGTGAGAGAGGTCAAGTGGTATAGATGTCCGTCGATCCTCACAAGGGTGAGAGTGGTCTAGTGGTATAGATGTCCGCCGATCCCCACAAGGGTGGGAATGGTCAAGTGGTACAGATGTCCGCCGATCCCCACACGGGTGAGAGAGGTCAAGTGGTATAGATGTCCGTCGATCCCAACAAGGGTGAGAGTGGTCTAGTGGTATAGATGTCCGCCGATCCCCACACGGGTGAGAGAGGTCAAGTGGTATAGATGTCCGTCGATCCCCACAAGGGTGAGAGTGGTTTAGTGGTATAGATGTCCGCCGATCCCCACAAGGGTGGGAATGGTCAAGTGGTACAGATATCCGCCGATCCCCACACGGGTGAGAGAGGTCAAGTGGTATAGATGTCCGTCGATCCCAACAAGGGTGAGAGTGGTCTAGTGGTAAAGATGTGGTATAGATGTCCGCCGATCCCCACAAGAGTGTGAGTGGTCTAGTGGTATAGATGCGATATAGATGCCCGCCGATCCCGACCAGGGTGAAAGTGGTCTAGTGGTATAGATGTCCACCGATCCCCATAAGGGTGATAGTGGACTAGTGGTATAGATGTCCGCCGATCCCAAACAGGGTGATAGTGGTCTAGTGGTACAGATACCGCCGATCCCAAACAGGGTGATAGCGGTCTAGTAGTATAGATGTCCGCCGATCTCCAGTGTGAGAGAAGTCTAGTGGTATAGATGTCTGTCGATACTCACCAGAATGATAATGGTCTTGTGGTACAGATGTCCGCAGATCCCAACCAAGGTGATAGTGGTCTAGTGGTATAGATGTCTGTCGATACTCACCAGAATAATAATGGTCTTGTGGTACAGATGTCCGCAGATCCCAACCAGGGTGATAGTGGTCTAGTGGTATAGATGTCTGTCGATACTCACCAGAATAATAATGGTCTTGTGGTACAGATGTCCGCAGATCCCAACCAGGGCGATAGTGGTCTAGTGGAATAGGTGTCCGCCTCTCGATAAAGAAATTTTGGGTTCGATCCCACCATGATAAGATCGGTCTATTGGTTTAGGTGTCCACCATTCACCAAAGCAGTTGTGTTTTCTATCCCCATCAGGGTAATAGTGGTCTAGTGGAATAGGTGTCCATCTCTCATCCAAGCTATTGTAGGTTCGACCCAACCAGGATGAGAGATTAGTCTATTGGTGTAGGTGTCCACTTTTCACCCAAGGGGTTGTGGGTTCCATCATTTCAGGATGAGAATGGTCTATTGGTATAGGTGTCGACTTTTCACGTAAGTAAGGGGTTCGGTCACCATCAGGGTAATGGTTATCTTGTGGTATAAGTGACCGCCTCTCACCCAAGTAGTTGAGGGTTCGATCCCAATAAGGGTGATTGTGTTTCAGTGGTATAACTGTTTGCCTCAAAACAAACAAGATGTGGATTCCATCCCCATCAGAGTACGAGTGGTCTAGTGGCAAAGGTGTCCGCCTCTTACCCAAGTAGTTGAGGTTTCGATCCCCATCAGCGAAATAGTAATCTAGTGGCATTTAAGTCCGCCTCTCAACCAAGTTGCTGTAGGTTCGATCCTCATCAGAGTGAAAGTGGTTTAGTGGTATAGGAATTATCCTCTCGGCCAAGTTGTTGTAGGATCAATCCATCCAGAATGAGAATGGTGTAGTGGTATAGATGTCCGTCTTTCACCCAAGGGGTTGTGGGTTCGATCCATCCAGAGTGAGAATGGTGTAGTGGTATAGATGTCCGCCTTTCACCCAAGGGGTTGTGGGTTCGATCCATCCAGAGTGAGAATGGTGTAGTGGTATAGATGTCCGCCTTTCACCCAAGGTGTTGTGGGTTCGATCCATCCAGAGTGAGATTGGTGTAGTGGAAGAGATGTCCGCCTTTCACCCAAGGGGTTGTGGGTTCGATCCATCCAGAGTGAGAATGGTGTAGTGGTATAGATGTCCGCCTTTCACCCAAGGGGTTGTGGGTTCGATCCATCCAGAGTAAGAATGGTGTAGTGGTATAGATGTCCGCCTTTCACCCATGCGGTGGTGGGTTCGATCCATCCAGAATGAGCATGGGTAGTGGTATAGATGTCCGCCTTTCACCCAAGGGGTTGTGGGTTCAATCCATCCAGAGTAAGAATGGTGTAGTGGTATAGATGTCCGCCATTCACCCAAGGGGTTGTGGGTTCGATCATCCAGAGTAAGAATGGTGTAGTGGTATAGATGTCCGCCTTTCACCCAAGCGGTGGTGGGTTCGATCCATCCAGAGTGAGAATGGTGTTGTGGTATACATGTCCGCCTTTCACAAAAGGGGTTGTGGGTTCGATCCATCCAGAGTGAGAATGGTGTAATGGTATAGATGTCCGCCTTTCACCAAGGGGTTGTGGGTTCGATCCATCCGAGTGAGAATGGTGTAGTTGGATAGATGTCCGCCTTTCACCCTAAGGGTTGTGGCTTCGATCCATCCAGAGTGACAATGATGTAGTGGTATAGATGTCCGCCTTTCACCAATGGGTTGTGGGTTCGATCCATCCGAGTGAGAATGGTGTAGTTGTATAGATGTCCGCATTTCACCCAAGCGGTGGTGGGTTCGATCCATCCAGAGTGAGAATGGTGTAGTGGTATAGATGTCCGCCTTTCACCCATGCGGTGGTGGGTTCGATCCATCCAGAGTGAGAATGGTGTAGTGGTATAGATGTCTGCCTTTCACCCAAGCGGTTGTGGGTTCGATCCAGCCAGAGTGAGAATGGTGTAGTGGTATAGATGTCCGCCTCACCCAAGGGGTTGTGGGTTCGATCCATCCAGAATGAGAATGGTGTAGTTTTATGGATGTCCGCTTTCACCCAAGGGGTTGTGGGTTCGATCCATCCAGAGTTAGAATGGTGTTGTGGTATAGATGTCCGCCTTTCACCCAAGGGGTTGTGGGTTCGATCCATCCAGAGTGAGAATGGTGTAGTGTTATAGATGTCCGCCTTTCACCGAAGGGGTTGTGGGTTTGTTCCATCCAGAGTAAGAATGGTGAAGTGGTGTAGATGTCCGCCTTTCACCCAAGGGGTTGTGGGTTCGATCCATCCAGAGAGAGAATTGTGTAGTGATACAAATATACGCCTGTCACCTTAGTGGTTGTGGGTTCGATCCAGCCAGGATGAGCATGGTGTAGTGGTATAGATGTCCGCCTTTCACCCAAGGGGTTGTGTGCTCGATCCATCCAGAGTGAGAATGGTGTAGTGTTATAAATGTCCGCCTTTCACCCTAGGGGTTGTGGGTTCGATCCAGCCAGGATGAGCATGTTGTAGTGGTATAGAAGTCCGCCTTTCACCAAAGGCGTTGTGGGTTCGATCCATCAAGAGTGAGAATGGTGTAGTGGTATAGATGTCTGCCTTTCACCCAAGGGGTTGTGGGTTCGATCCCTCCAGAGTAAGCATGGTGTAGTGGTATAGATGTCCGCCTTTCACCCAAGGGGTTTTGTGTTCGATCCATCCAGAGTGAGAGTGTTTTAGTGGTATACATGTCCGCCTTTCACCCAAGGGTTTGTGGTTTCGATCCATCCAGAGTGAGAGTGGTTTAGTGGTATATATGTCCGCCTTTCACCCAAGGGGTTGTGGGTTCGATACATCCAGAGTGAGAGTTGTTTAGTGGTATAGATGTCCGCCTTTCACCCAAGGGGTTGTGTGTTCGATCCATCCAGATTGAGAATGGTGCAGTGGTATAGATGACCGCCTTTTACCCAAGCGGTTGTGGGTTCGATCCATCCAGAGTGAGAATGGTGTTGTGGTATACATGTCCGCCTTTCACCCAAGCGGTTGTGGGTTCGATCCATCCAGAGTGAGAATGGTGTAGTGGTATAGATGTCCGCCTTTCACCCAAGGGGTTGTGGGTTCGATCCATCCAGAGTGAAAATGGTGTTGTGGTATAGATTTCCGACTTTCACTCAAGCGGTTGTGGGTTCGATCCATCCAGAGTTAGAATGGTGTTGTGGTATAGATGTCCGCCTTTTACCCAAGGGGTTGTGGGTTTGATCCATCCAGAGTGACAATGGAGTAGTGGTATAGATGTCCGCCTTTTACCCAAGGGGTTGTGGGTTTGATCCATCCAGAGTGACAATGGAGTAGTGGTATAGATGTCCGCCTTTTACCCAAGCGGTTGTGGGTTCGATCCATCCAGAGTGAGAATGGTGTTGTGGTATACATGTCCGCCTTTCACCCAAGGGGTTGTGGGTTCGATCCATCCAGAGTGAAAATGGTGTTGTGGTATAGATTTCCGACTTTCACTCAAGCGGTTGTGGGTTCGATCCATCCAGAGTTAGAATGGTGTTGTGGTATAGATGTCCGCCTTTTACCCAATGGGTTGTGGGTTTGATCCATCCAGAGTGACAATGGAGTAGTGGTATAGATGTCCGCCTTTTATCCAAGGGGTTGTGGGTTCGATCCATTCAGAGTGAGAATGGTGTTGTGGTATAGATGTCCGCCTTTTACCCAAACGGTTGTGGGTTCGATCCTTCCAGAGTGAGAATGGTGTAGTGGTATAGATGTCCGCCTTTTATCCAAGGGGTTGTGGGTTCGATCCATCCAGAGTGAGAATGGTGTAGTGGTATTGATGTCCGCCTTTTACCCAAACGGTTGTAGGTTCAATCCATCCAGAGTGAGAATGGTGTAGTAGTATAGATGTCCGCCTTTTATCCAATGGGTTGTGGGTTCGATCCATCCAGAGTGACAATGGAGTAGTGGTATACATGTCCGCCTTTTACCCAATGGGTTGTGGGTTCGATCCTTCCAGAGTGAGAATGGTGTTGTGGTATAGATGTCCGCCTTTTACCCAATGGGTTGGGGGTTCGATACATCCAGAGTGAGAATGGTGTAGTGGTATAGATGTCCGCCTTTTATCCAAGGGGTTGTGGGTTCGATCCATTCAGAGTGAGAATGGTGCAGTGATATAGATGCCCGCCTTTTATCTAAGGGGTTGGGGGTTCGATACATCCAGAGTGAGAATGGTGTAGTGGTATAGATGTCCGCCTTTTACCCAATGGGTTGTGGGTTCGATCCATTCAGAGTGAGAATGGTGCAGTGATATAGATGCCCGCCTTTTATCCAAGGGGTTGTGGGTTCGATCCATTCAGAGTGAGAATGGTGTTGTGGTATAGATGTCCGCCTTTTATCCAAGGGGTTGTGGGTTCGATCCATTCAGAGTGAGAATGGTGTTGTGGTATAGATGTCCGCCTTTTACCCAAACGGTTGTGGGTTCGATCCATCCAGAGTGAGAATGGTGTAGTGGTATAGATGTCCGCCTTTTATCCAAGGGGTTGTGGGTTCGATCCATCCAGAGTGAGAATGGTGCATAGATATAGATGTCCGCCTTTTACCCAATGGGTTGTGAGTTCGATCCTTCCAGAGTGAGAATGGTGTTGTGGTATAGATGTCCGCCTTTTACCCAATGGGTTGGGGGTTCGATACATCCAGAGTGAGAATGGTGTAGTGGTATAGATATCCTCCTTTTACCCAAGCGGTTTTGGGTTCGATCCTTCCAGAGTGAGAATGGTGTAGTGGTATAGATGTCCGTCTTTTACCCAATGGGTTGTTGGTTCAATCCATCCAGAGTAAGCATGGTGTAGTGGTATAGATGTCCGCCTTTCACCAAAGCGGTTTTTGGTTCGATCCAGCCAGATTGAGAATGGTGTAGTGATATAGATGTCCGCCTTTCACCCAAGGGGTTGTGGGTTCGATTCATCCAGAATGAGAATGGTGTAGTTTTATGGATGTCCGCTTTCACCCAAGGGGTTGTGGGTTCGATCCATCCAGAGTTAGAATGGTGTAGTGGTATAGATGTCCGCCTTTCACCAAAGCGGTTGTGGGTTCAATCCATCAAGAGTGAGAATGGTGTAGTGGTATAGATGTCCGCCTTTCACCCAAGGGGTTGTGGGTTCGATCCCTCCAGAATAAGCGTGGTGTAGTGGTGTAGATGTCCGCCTTTCACCCAAGCGGTTTTGTGTTCGATCCATCCAGAGTCAGAGTGTTTTAGTGGTATACATGTCCGCCTTTCACTCAAGGGTTTGTGGTTTCGATCCATCCAGAGTGAGAATGGTTTAGTGGTATAGATGTCCGCCTTTCACCCAAGGGGTTGTGGGTTCGATCCATCCAGAGTGAGAGTTGTTTAGTGGTATAGATGTCCGCCTTTCACCCAAGGGGTTGTGTGTTCGATCCATCCAGATTGAGAATTGTGCAGTGGTATAGATGTCCGCCTTTTACCCAAACGGTTGTGGGTTCGATCCATCCAGAGTGAGAATGGTGTTGTGGTATACATGTCCGCCTTTTACCCAAGCGGTTGTGGGTTCGATCCATCCAGAGTGAGAATGGTGTAGTGGTATAGATGTCCGCCTTTCACCCAAGGGGTTGTGGGTTCGATCCATCCAGAATGAGAATGGTGTAGTTTTATGGATGTCCGCTTTCACCCAAGGGGTTGTGGGTTCGATCCATCCAGAGTTAGAATGGTGTAGTGGTATAGATGTCCGCCTTTCACCAAAGGGGTTGTGGGTTCGATCCAGCCAGAGTAAGAATGGTGTAGTGTTATAGATGTCCGTCTTCACCGAAGGGATTGTTGGCTTGTTCCATCCAGAGTAAGAATGGTGTAGTGGTGTAGATGTCCGCCTTTCACCCAAGGGGTTGTGGGTTCGATCCATCCAGAGTGAGAATGGTGTAGGGGTATAGATGTCGGTCTTTCACCCAAGGGGTTGTGGGTTCGATCCAGCCAGAGTGAGAATGGTTTAGTGGTATACATGTCCGCCTTTTACCCAAGCGGTTGTGGGTTCGATCCATCCAGAGTGAGAATGGTGCTGTGGTATAGATGTCCGACTTTCACCCAAGGGGTTGTGGGTTCGATCCATCCAGAGTGAAAATGGTGTTGTGGTATAGATTTCCGACTTTCACTCAAGCGGTTGTGGGTTCGATCCATCCAGAGTTAAAATGGTGTTGTGGTATAGATGTCCGACTTTCACCCAAGGGGTTGTGGGTTCGATCCATCCAGAGTCAGAATGGTGTTGTGGTATAGATGTCCGCCTTTTACCCAATGGGTTGTGGGTTTGATCCATCCAGAGTGACAATGGTGTAGTTGTATAGATGTCCGCCTTTTACCCAATGGGTTGTGGGTTCGATCCTTCCAGAGTGAGAATGGTGTTGTGGTATAGATGTCCGCCTTTTACCCAATGGGTTGGGGGTTCGATACATCCAGAGTGAGAATGGTGTAGTGGTATAGATGTCCTCCTTTTACCCAAGCGGTTGTGGGTTCGATCCATCCAGAGTGAGAAGATGTAGTGGTATAGATATCCTCCTTTCAATCAAGCGGTTGTGGGTTCTATCCATCCAGAATGAGAATGGTGTTGTGGTATAGATGTCCGATTTCACCCAAGGGGTTGTGGGTTCGATCCATCCAGAGTGAAAATGGTTTTGTGGTATAGATTTCCGACTTTCACTCAAGCGGTTGTGGGTTCGATCCATCCAGAGTTAGAATGGTGTTGTGGTATAGATGTCCGACTTTCACCCAAGGGGTTGTGGGTTCGATCCATCCAGAGTGAGAATGGTGTAGTGGTATAGATATCCTCCTTTTACCCAAGCGGTTGTGGGTTCGATCCATCCAGAGTGAGAATGATGTAGTGGTATAGATATCCTCCTTTCAATCAAGCGGTTGTGGGTTCGATCCTTCCAGAGTGAGAATGGTGTAGTGGTATAGATGTCTGTCTTTTACCCAATGGGTTGTGGGTTCAATCCATCCAGAGTAAGCATGGTGTAGTGGTATAGATGTCCGCCTTTCACCAAAGCGGTTGTGGGTTCGATCCAGCCAGAGTGAGAATGGTGTAGTGGTATAGATGTCCGCCTTTCACCCAAGGGGTTGTGGGTTCGATCCATCCAGAATGAGAATGGTGTAGTTTTATGGATGTCCGCTTTCACCCAAGGGGTTGTGGGTTCGATCCATCCAGAGTTAGAATGGTGTAGTGGTATAGATGTCCGCCTTTCACTAAAGGGGTTGTGGGTTCGATCCAGCCAGAGTAAGAATGGTGTAGTGTTATAGATGTCCGTCTTCACCGAAGGGATTGTTGGTTTGTTCCATCCAGAGTAAGAATGGTGTAGTGGTGTAGATGTCCACCTTTCACCCAAGGGGTTGTGGGTTCGATCCATCCAGAGTGAGAATGGTGTAGGGGTATAGATGTCGGTCTTTCACCCAAGGGGTTGTGGGTTCGATCCAGCCAGAGTGAGAATGGTTTAGTGGTATAGATGTCCGCCTTTCACCCAAGCGGTTGTGGGTTCAATCCATCAAGAGTGAGAATGGTGTAGTGGTATAGATGTCCGTCTTTCACCCAAGGGCCTGTGGGTTCGATCCATCCAGAGTGAGAATGGTGTAGTGGTATATATGTCCGCCTTTCACCCAAGGGGTTGTGGGTTCGATCCATCCCGAGTGAGAATGGTGTAGGGATATAGATGTCCGCCTTTCACCAAAGCGGTGGTGGGTTCGATCCATCCAGTGTGAGAATGGTGTAGTGGTTTAGATGTCCGCCTTTCACCAAAGGGGTTGTGGGTTCGATCCATCCAGAGTGAGAATGGTGTAGTGGTATAGATGTCGGTCTTTCACCCAATGGGTTGTGGGTTCGATCCATCCAGAGTGAGAATTGTGTAGTGATACAAATGTCCGCCTTTCACCTTAGTGGTTGTGGGTTCGATCCAGCCAGGATGAGCATGGTGTAGTGGTATAGATGTCCGCCTTTCACCAAAGGGGTTGTGTGCTCGATCCATCCAGAGTGAGCATGGTGTAGTGTTATAAATATCTGCCTTTCACCCTAGGGGTTGTGGGTTCGATCCAGCCAGGATGAGCATGTTGTAGTGGTATAGAAGTCCGCCTTTCACCAAAGGGGTTGTGGGTTCGATCCATCAAGAGTGAGAATTGAGTAGTGGTATAGATGTCCGCCTTTCACCCAAACGGTTGTTGGTTCGATCTATCCAGAGTGAGAATGGTGTAGTGGTATAGATGTCCGCCTTTCATCCAAGGGGTTGTGGGTTCGATCCATCCAGAGTAAGCATGGTGTAGTGGTATATATGTCCGAATTTCACCCAAGCGGTTGTGGGTTCGATCCATCCAGAGTGAGAATGGTGTTGTGGTATAGATGTCCGCCTTTTACCCAATGGGTTGTGGGTTCGATCCATTCAGAGTGAGAATGATGTAGTGGTATAGATGTCCGCCTTTCACCCAAGGAGCTGTGGGTTCGATCCATCCAGAGTGAGAATGGTGTAGTGGTATATATGTCCCCCTTTCACCCAAGGGGTTGTGGGTTCGATCCATCCCGAGTGAGAATGGTGTAGGGATATAGATGTCCGCCTTTCACCAAAGCGGTGGTGGGTTCGATCCATCCAGTGTGAGAATGGTGTAGTGGTTTAGATGTCCGCCTTTCACCAAAGGGGTTGTGGATTCGATCCATCCAGAGTGAGAATGGTGTAGTGGTATAGTTGTAAATCTTTCACCCAATGGGTTGTGGGTTCGATCCATCCAGAGTGAGAATTGTGTAGTGATACAAATGTCCGCCTTTCACCTTAGTGGTTGTGGGTTCGATCCAGCCAGGATGAGCATGGTATAGTGGTATAGATGTCCGCCTTTCACCCAAGGGGTTGTGTGCTCGATCCATCCAGAGTGAGCATGGTGTAGTGTTATAAATGTCTGCCTTTCACCCTAGGGGTTGTGGGTTCGATCCAGCCAGGATGAGCATGTTGTAGTGGTATAGAAGTCCGCCTTTCACCAAAGGGGTTGTGGGTTCGATCCAACAAGAGTGAGAATTGTGTAGTGGTATAGATGTCCGCCTTTCACCCAAACGGTTGTTGGTTCGATCCATCCATAGTGAGAATGGTGTAGTGGTATAGATGTCCGCCTTTCATCCAAGGGGTTGTGGGTTCGATCCATCCAGATTAAGCATGGTTTAGTGGTATAGATGTCCGACTTTCACCCAAGCGGTTGTGGGTTCGATCCATCCAGAGTGAGAATGGTGTTGTGGTATAGATGTCCGCCTTTTACCCAAACGGTTGTAGGTTCAATCCATCCAGAGTGAGAATGGTGCAGTGATATAGATGTCCGCCTTTTACCCAATGTGTTGTGGGTTCGATCCATTCAGAGTGAGAATGGTGTAGTGGTATAGATGTCTGCCTTTTACCCAAGGGGTTGTGGGTTCGATCCATCCAGAGCGAGAATGGTGTAGTGGTATAGATGTCCGCCTTTTACCCAAGCAGTTGTGGGTTCGATCCATCCAGAGTGAGAATGGTGCAGTGGTATAGATGTCCGCCTTTCACCCAAGGGGTTGTGGGTTCGATCCATTCAGAGTGAGAATGGTTTAGTGGTATACATGTCCGCCTTTCACCCAAGGAGTTGTGGGTTCGATCAATCCAGATTGAGAATGGTGTTGTGATATAGATGTCCGCCTTTCACCCAAGCGGTTGTGGGTTCGATCCATCAAGAGTGAGAATGGTGTTGTGGTATACATGTCCGCCTTTCACCCAAGCGGTTGTGGGTTCGATCCATCCAGAGTAAGCATGGTGTTGTGGTATACATGTCCGCCTTTCACCCAAGCGGTTGTGGGTTCGATCCATCCAGAGTGAGAATGGTGTAGTGGTATAGATGTCCGATTTTCACCCAAGGGATTGTGGGTTCGATCCATCCAGAGTAAGCATGGTGTGATGGTATAGATGTCCGCCTTTCACCCAAGCGGTTGTGGGTTCGATCCATCCAGAGTGAGAATAGTATTAAGGTATAGATGTCCACCTTTCACCCAAGGGGTTGTGGGTTCGATACATCCAGAGTGAGAATGGTGTAGTGGTATAGATGTCCGCCTTTCACCCAAGCGGTTTTGGGTTCGATCCATCCAGATTAAGAATGGTGCAGTGGTATAGATGTCCGCCTTTCACCCAAGGGGTTGTGGGTTCGATCCATCCAGAGTAAGCATGGCGTTGTGGTATACATGTCCGCCTTTCACCCAAGCGGTTGTGGGTTCGATACATCCAGAGTGAGAATGGTTTAGTGGTATAGATGTCCGCCTTTCACCCAAGCGGTTGTGGGTTCGATACATCCAGAATGAGAATGGTGTAGTGGTATAGATGTCCGCCTTTCACCCAAGCGGTTGTGAGTTCGATCCATCCAGATTGAGAATGGTGTAGTGGTATAGATGTACGCCTTTCACCCAAGGGGTTGTGGGTTCGATCCATCCAGAGTGAGAATGGTTTTGTGGTATAGATGTCCGACTTTCACCCAAGGGGTTGTGGGTTCGATCCATCCAGAGTGAGAATGGTGCAGTGGTATAGATGTCCGCCTTTCACCCAAGGGGTTGTGGGTTCGATCCATCAAGAGTGAGAATGGTGTAGTGGTATAGATGTCCGACTTTCACCCAAGGGGTTGTGGATTCGATCCAGCCAGGATGAGCATGGTGTAGTGATATAGATGTCCGCCTTTCACCCAAGGGGTTGTGGGTTCGATCCAGCCAGGATGAGCATGACGTAGTGGTATAGATGTCCGCCTTTCTACCAAGGGTTGTGGGTTTGTTCCATCCAGAGTGAGAATGGTGTAGTGGTATAGATGTCTGCCTTTAACCCAAGTGGTTGTGGGAAAGATCCATCCAGAGTGAGAGTGGTATAGTGGTATAGATGTCCGAATTTCACCCAAGCGGTTGTGGGTTCGATCCATCCAGAGTGAGAATGGTGTTGTGGTATTGATGTCCGCCTTTTACCCAAACGGTTGTAGGTTCAATCCATCCAGAGTGAGAATGGTGCAGTGATATAGATGTCCGCCTTTTACCCAAGGGGTTGTGGGTTCGATCCATTCAGAGTGAGAATGATGTAGTGGTATAGATGTCCGCCTTTCACCCAAGGAGCTGTGGGTTCGATCCATCCAGAGTGAGAATGGTGTAGTGGTATATATGTCCCCCTTTCACCCAAGGGGTTGTGGGTTCGATCCATCCCGAGTGAGAATGGTGTAGGGATATAGATGTCCGCCTTTCACCAAAGCGGTGGTGGGTTCGATCCATCCAGTGTGAGAATGGTGTAGTGGTTTAGATGTCCGCCTTTCACCAAAGGGGTTGTGGATTCGATCCATCCAGAGTGAGAATGGTGTAGTGGTATAGTTGTCGATCTTTCACCCAATGGGTTGTGGGTTCGATCCATCCAGAGTGAGAATGGTGTAGTGATACAAATGTCCGCCTTTCACCTTAGTGGTTGTGGGTTCGATCCAGCCAGGATGAGCATGGTGTAGTGGTATAGATGTCCGCCTTTCACCCAAGGGGTTGTGTGCTCGATCCATCCAGAGTGAGCATGGTGTAGTGTTATAAATGTCTGCCATTCACCCTAGGGGTTGTGGGTTCGATCCAGCCAGGATGAGCATGTTGTAGTAGTATAGAAGTCTGCCTTTCACCAAAGGGGTTGTGGGTTCGATCCAACAAGAGTGAGAATTGTGTAGTGGTATAGATGTCCGCCTTTCACCCAAGCGGTTGTTGGTTCGATCCATCCAGAGTGAGAATGGTGTAGTGGTATAGATGTCCGCCTTTCATCCAAGGGGTTGTGGGTTCGATCCATCCAGATTAAGCATGGTTTAGTGGTATAGATGTCCGACTTTCACCCAAGCGGTTGTGGGTTCGATCCATCCAGAGTGAGAATGGTGTTGTGGTATAGATGTCCGCCTTTTACCCAAACGGTTGTAGGTTCAATCCATCCAGAGTGAGAATGGTGCAGTGGTATAGATGTCCGCCTTTCACCCAATGTGTTGTGGGTTCGATCCATTCAGAGTGAGAATGGTGTAGTGGTATAGATGTCCGCCTTTTACCCAATGTGTTGTGGGTTCGATCCATTCAGAGTGAGAATGGTGTAGTGGTATAGATGTCCGCCTTTTACCCAAGGGGTTGTGGGTTCGATCCATCCAGAGTGAGAATGGTGTAGTGGTATAGATGTCCGCCTTTCACCCAAGCGGTTGTGGGTTCGATCCATCCAGAGTGAGAATGGTGTAGTGGTATAGATGTCCACCTTTCACCAAAGGGGTTGTGGGTTCGATCCATCCAGAGTGAGAATGGTGTAGTGGTATAGATGTCCACCTTTCACCAAAGGGGTTGTGGGTTCGATCCATCCAGAGTGAGAATGGTTTAGTGGTATACATGTCCGCCTTTCACCCAAGGAGTTGTGGGTTCGATCAATCCAGATTGAGAATGGTGTTGTGATATAGATGTCCGCCTTTCACCCAAGCGGTTGTGGGTTCGATCCATCCAGAGTAAGCATGGTGTTGTGGTATACATGTCCGCCTTTCACGCAAGCGGTTGTGGGTTCGATCCATCCAGAGTGAGAATGGTGTAGTGGTATAGATGTCCGATTTTCACCCAAGGGATTGTGGGTTCGATCCATCCAGAGTAAGCATGGTGTGATGGTATAGATGTCCGCCTTTCACCCAAGCGGTTGTGGGTTTGATCCATCCAGAGTGAGAATAGTATTTAGGTATAGATGTCCACCTTTCACCCAAGGGGTTGTGGGTTCGATACATCCAGAGTGAGAATGGTGTAGTGGTATAGATGTCCGCCTTTCACCCAAGCGGTTTTGGGTTCGATCCATCCAGATTAAGAATGGTGCAGTGGTATAGATGTCCGCCTTTCACCCAAGGGGTTGTGGGTTCGATCCATCCAGAGTAAGCATGGCGTTGTGGTATACATGTCCGCCTTTCACCCAAGCGGTTGTGGGTTCGATACATCCAGAGTGAGAATGGTTTAGTGGTATAGATGTCCGCCTTTCACCCAAGGGGTTGTGGGTTCGATACATCCAGAGTGAAAATGGTGTAGTGGTATAGATGTCCGCCTTTCACCCAAGCGGTTATGAGTTCGATCCATCCAGATTGAGAATGGTGTAGTGGTATAGATGTACGCCTTTCACCCAAGCGGTTGTGGGTTCGATCCATCCAGAGTGAGAATGTTTTTGTGGTATAGATGTCCGCCTTTCACCCAAGGGGTTGTGGGTTCGATCCATCCAGAGTGAGAATGGTGTAGTGGTATAGATGTCCGCCTTTCACCCAAGGGGTTGTGGGTTCGATCCATCCAGAGTGAGAATGGTGTAGTGGTATAGATGTCCGCCTTTCACCCAAGGGGTTGTGGGTTCGATCCAGCCAGGATGAGCATGGTGTAGTGGTATAGATGTCCGCCTTTCACCCAAGGGGTTGTGGGTTCGATCCAGCCAGGATGAGCATGACGTAGTGGTATAGATGTCCGCCTTTCTACCAAGGGTTGTGGGTTTGTTCCATCCAGAGTGAGAATGGTGTAGTGGTATAGATGTCTGCCTTTAACCCAAGTGGTTGTGGGAAAGATCCATCCAGAGTGAGAGTGGTATAGTGGTATAGATGACCGACTTTCACCCAAGGGGTTGTGGGTTCGATCCAGCCAGGATGAGAATGGTGTTGTGGTATAGATGTCCGCCTTTCACCCAAACGGTTGTGGGTTCGATCAAGCCAGAGTGAGAGTTGTTTAGTGGTATAGTTGTTTTCTAATTAAAGAGGTATTGGGTTCAAACCTGGTGTCCCGGCGTTTCTTTCAAAATGTCGCTACAGTTTATATTAAGGTACACTGTGCATAATGTAGATAATTTTATTTTTTCGGGAATTTTAGAATAATCGAAGTATTTTAATGATTCCCACTTAAGTAGGTTTTACGGGGATTTGACAAGTAATTTGCATTCATTAATGTTAATTTTCAATTTCACAACTATAAGTGAACAGTTTCAATTTCACCACCGTCAACAAACAGTTGCAGATTCATAAGTGTCAATGAAAAGTTTCACCAAACCAAATGGATACTTTCACCACAGTCAATGAAAAACTTAAGGTTCATCACTGTCAATGAATAGATTTAGCACTGTCAATGAATAGTTTCACCATTGTCAATGAAGAACTTAAGGTTCATCACTGTCAATGAATAGTTTCACCATTGTCAATTGGGAACTAAAGGTTCATCACTGTCAATGAATAGTTTCACCACTGTCAATGAAGAACTAAAGGTTCATCACTGTCAATGGAGAACTAAAGGTTCATCACTGTCAATGAATAATTTCACCATTGTCAATGAAGAACTAAAGGTTTATCACTGTCAATGAATAGTTTTACCACTGTCAATGGAGAACTAAAGGTTCATCACTGTCAATGAATAGTTTCACCACTGTCAATGAAGAACTTAAGGTTCATCACTGTCAATGAATAGATTCAGCACTGTCAATGAATAGTTTCAGCACTGCCATTGAATAGTTTCACCACTGTCAATGAATAGTTTCACCACTGTCAGTAAACAGTTTCACCACTGTCAATGAATAATTTAACTAGTGTCAATGAATAGTTTTACCACTGCCATTGAATAGTTTCACCACCTTCACTGAACAGTTTCATCACTGTCAATAAATAGTTTCACCACTGTCAATGAGTAGTTTCAGCACTGTCAATGCATAGTTTTAGCACTGTCAATGAGTAGTTTCATTACTGTCACTGAATAGTTTCACCACTGTCAATGTTTCGGTTTCAACACAGTCAATGAATACTTTTACCACAATCAATGAATAGTTTCCCCGCTGTCAATGAATAGTTTCAGCACTGTTAATGAATAGTTTCACCACTGTCACTGAATAGTTTCACCACTGTCAATGTTTCGGTTTCAACACAGTCAATGAATAGTTTCAGCACTGTCAATGAATAGTTTCACCACTGTTTATGAATAATTTCAGCACTGTCAATGAATAGTTTCACCACTGTCAATGAATAGTTTCAGCACTGTCAATGAATAGTTTCACCACTGTCAATGAATAGTTTCAGCACTGTCAATGAATAGTTTCACCACTGTCAATGAATAGTTTCAGCACTGTCAATGAATTGTTTCACCACTGTCAAAGTTTTGGTTTCACCACAGTCAATGAATAGTTTCACCACTGTCAATGAATACTTTCACCCTTGTCACTGAATAATTACACCACTGTCAGTAAACAGTTTAACCACTGTCAATGAACAGTTTCAAGACAGCCAATGAATACTTTCACCACTGCCAATGAATAGTTTCAGCACAGTCAATGAATAGTTTCACCACTGTCACTGAACAGTTTCACCACTGTCAATGAAAAGTTTCACCACTGTCAATGAATAGTTTCACCACTGTCAATGAATATTTTAACCAGTGTCAATGAATACTTTCATCACTGTCAATGAATAGAGTCACCACTGTCAATGAACAGTTTCAACACTGTCAATGAACAGTTCACCACTTTCAATGAATAGTTTCACCACAGTCAATGAATAGTTTCACCACTGTTAATGAAGAGTTTTGCCACTGTCAATGAAGAGTTTCACCACTGTTAATGAATAGATTCACCAAAGTCAATGAATAGTTTCAGCACTGTCAATGAAGAGTTTCTCCACTGTTAATGAATAGATTCACCACTGTCAATGCATAGTTTCACCACTGTCAATGAATAGTTTCACCACTGTCAATGAGTAGTTTCACCACTGTCACTGAATAGTTTCACCACTGTCAATGAATAGTTTTAACACTGTCAATGAATACTTTAACCAGTGTCAATGAATACTTCCACCACGTCAATGAATAGATTCACCAAAGTCAATGAACAGTTCACCACTGCCAATGAATAGTTTCAGCACTGTAGTTATAAGTCAGAAACCTACTATCGCTCGCGAGTTAATGAGGCTGTTCCCCCCCCCCCACCCCACACCCTTTTTGTACGCGGAATTCATGTCTGTGTTTTTGTTCATGTTGTAGCAGTCACATTTATATTTGCATTGAATAACGTGACGTGTAAGCTTATGTATACTGGCATTCGGGCCTTACCCATTCGGCGAGTGCTCCGATAAGAGTTGAAACCATTTTAAAATCAACCCTATTATTTCTAATTTAGAAAGTAAAAATAACATTGATATCAAAAATACACGTATAAATGTCTCCTCGCTGAGTTTATATATATTTTGTATACATTTGAATAAATCAAGTTTAAAAAAAATATGCCAATATGGCCGATTCATCAACAATAAGTACAGAGTAGCGTGGTTTATCGCTTATTGTTATGAAACAAAGTGTGCATCATAAAGTGAAATGCTTTGCAAGCCTTCAAGAAGATGACACTGTGTCTGAAATATTAGGAATTATTGAAATGGAAATAACTAGTGTGGTGTAAAATTCTGCGTCAGATGTAAACATTTCTCAATTCAAAATCTCTGTATAATTTTACTAGCTTTTAAGGAATAAACATCAATATAGCTTGTGGCATCATGCTGTAGTAATAGGACCTACAGTTAATCACCCAGGTATAGCACAGACTTCTAAACTCGTTCTATCTAGTAAATGTTTACAAGTGTACTATTTTGGTATCATATTTGGTACAGCAGAGTAATGACACTGTATAATCTTACTGGCGTATTAACTATATCTGTATATATATATATAGATGTGTCAATTATATATGTTGTGGAGTAATGTATAAGTAAACTGAAAAGAGAAACTTGACAAAGCAAGAAGTATTTATTGCTTTCATTGTCATTGTTATGTTTCATAACACTGTATCAGCATGTATATATATGATAGATCATTAAGTGAGGCAGGTAAAACTGCGAACATTACGAGACTTTATCATGTCGACTATACGACTTATATGCCATTCTTATATTTTTATGATTAAAATGTCCTCTGGCATATGTAAACACTTATTTAAAGGAGATGATGCTTTCGCTTAAAGCATAATTATTATCGACAGACATCATGCAGATTCAGATAATTGACGGACATCTCGTATATACTGTTTGAAGACCAGTTTAGATGGTTTAACCAACGGCTTCAAAATATGTTTCTAGACGCTAAACTATGAACACTTTTGGAATCAAGACTGTTCACGTTACTCCACAATTTATTAACATGATTAAACTTAAAATCACCATCCGCAGCGGACCCTAGTAATCAGCGGTACCAGACTGCGTAAGGCGGTTTCTTAATTACGTAAAATATTTTGGCACATCGAAGCCGCCCTTCTTCAGCCGACCCTGGTGAGCAGCAGCACGGTATTAGGTGAAGTGGTTTTCAGAATTGTTGTTATCGAAGCCCCGTCCCCAACTTCCGCAGCGGTTCAAGTTTCCGTATGGCGGTTTGGCGCTGTCCTGAGCCCTCGTTGACACGAGTAGACTAAAGCCGTACGACGCGAGTGGAAATGTGTCATGCCCCAAGTAACACTGAAAATAAACGACAAAACAACCAGCACAGATTTGGTCCAACAAATAATGAATTAATTACTATAATCTGATAACTTTAACCACCTGGTCTGTAGCTATAACTTCATGATTTTGCTTATAATAACCCATAAGAACTAAAACTCGAGAAACAGACCAGAGTATAGGAATAGTCTATAGTTTTAAGTTTCTAGCTTGTGTATATAACTGAATACAACTTACGCTAGGGGCATTGAGCGTGTGGGTCGATTTTGGAGGAGCGAAACATGTGTTACCGTTTGAGAGAATTTCAGAAAGGAAAAGGAAGTTACGTCATCATTTCTTTCCGTACATTATGCGTAGATGACGTGTGGTAAGTAAATGATGCAGCGATAAAACAGGTTACTGAGAGCCGTAACCCTAATTAGTTACACTACAAATATTGATGATACCAAATTATACCCTATTTTTGCAATTTTCAATTTACTGCTAAAAGTAATAAATGGTATAAGTCAGTCTTGAATTTATGATTATTACTTCATACCACTGTAATTATTCCTCAGGAAATATAACATTGTAAATGTATACATGTGTGACTTTTGTGAACATTGGCTTCAAGTCCTGTCATTTCATATCTCGATACGAGTGCCTGTTTTTGCCATTGCCTTAACTTCTGGAACGGTCTTTTTATATCCTAGATATGTGTACCTATCATAAACATGGGCTACTGGCTGTGTCGCTTTTTATCTAGATATAAGTTTTTTTTGTAAACATTGGCTTCTGAGCCTGTTATTTCATATCTAGATATATGTGCCTATTGTTAACTTTGGCTTCTTGGACTGTCATTTTATATCTAGATGAGTGTGCCTATTGGTAACATTAACTTCTGAGTGTGTCATTTTACATCTAGATATGCGTGTCTATAATACATATTTGCTTCTAGGCCATTCATTTTACATCTAGATATGTGTGACTATTGTACGTATTAGCTTCTAGGCCTGTCATTTTACATCTAGATATGTGTGTCTGTTGTAAACATTGACTAATGGGTCCGTTGGATTTATAACTAAATATGTGTGTCTGTTGTTAACATTGGCTGATGGCCCCGTTGGATTTATAACTAGATATGTGTGTCTGTGGTAAACATTGGCTGATGGGACTGTCGTTTTATGTTCAATTAAGGAATGAATTGCGGGGTTGATGTCATTATCGGGGTATGAACGCAATTGGGCTGGTCAAAGTGTGTGGAGTCCGAGTCGTTCATATCCCCGATAATGACATCAACCCCGCAATTCATTACTTATATTTACACCAATAGTTCATTATTTCATGCAATAATTGTTAAAAAAATAATTAATTTCATTTAAAAAAAAACAACTTTCAGTAACCCTTTCCTACCCATTCTGTAAATAGAACGATCCGACTGTAACCGGAAGCCTTTTTTTCAAATAACGTCACAATATCGCGGGAAAAGAACAACCACTTGAAATCACTTTTAAACGTAAAATTCAAACAGTTATGGCAACTATACATTTAAAATTAAAAAAAAATAACACTATCTCAAACGTTAATTTATATTTTACGGGATCTTCTGACACAATACAAACAATAACAAGATAAGTATTTTTCATGCATATTGTTATGCAATGAATTGCGATCCGAACATATCCGAAGATGTTGAGTTCATCGATTGATGAACGCAATTGCCGAAAGTCAGTTCGTTTAAGGAATGGAAGTTAAGGTGTAAATAACTAGAAGTTAAACAATACACGCTGAAAACTATGAAATACATAAACTTTGCTTAAAATATGATTTTTGTATGAATTATTTACGGCTTACATGAAATAAACCGATAGATTTGTCAAAAGCCGTGTACTTTGCCTTAGATTTCAACTCTGAGAAATCAGTTTGTCCAGATTTTCAGGACAACTTTAGGTTATTAGAGAAAGTTCTTTATTACCGTGGATAGAGCTCTTAAATGCGGGGTTTATGGTCTTTATTTCACAAATATTCTCCAAATAGTAAGAAAGTTATCTTTAAATACCTTACCTGAATCGAGACTAATTTACATTTGTTGCCGTGCACTTTTACCAAATAAGTCACGTGGGTTCTCCACCGTGCTTTTAGCAGGTTACAGCTTCGACGTCTCTCTCTTTAAAAAAAACGTTTCTCATTGTAATAATCCCTTTATATAATATATAATTTTTTATGTCTATCGAAGAAACAGACTTTCTGAAGAACTTAACGGAAGCATATTTCATACTATGCATCTACGTAATCTAAATTCCTTTTCGGATGCTGCCTAACCGAAATCTGCCGCCGACCGCCCTTCAGTCGCATGCTTTCGCCACTTTTTTGTAAAATGTTCACATACTGGCGTTCACTCATAATAATGTCATCACCACCAATGCTCTCTATTATATCAATAACAGCTGGGATGTTTTTGTAAATGAATTGTGTTCGTAGAGATTCGACCCCTTTTAATGGCGTATAAAATTGGACATATTTTGATGTAGATCCTAATTTGGCCCATATCCATCTCCTTCCAAGTCAACATTAAGGTTCAGACAACAAGTAAGATTCGACGATGCAGCTACCTGTAGCAGGGTGAGGGATCAGGTAGATTTTATACCATGGGAGATAAGTTTAAAGAATAAATTAATGATGAAAATTATATTATAAATGTATATATGAGACTTTTTTAAAAGGTAAAAGTCTGTGCTAAGGTTGGTAACAGACGCAGGAACGAACGTATAAAACGGTGGTTTACTAAAATTGAAATTTAGTATAGAGAAGTATATTTGTTTACGAATACATTATGGCCATCTGTTTAAGGTATAACTGATGTTGCGATTGATGCAATTACCCTTCCAAAGCCCATTTATTATTATGGGGCAGTTTCTGCTTCCATAGAATCGCTCTTCCAAAATGTCACAGCCATTTCTTTGCTTGAAGGATTAACTATATTCGGGATAATTTATAATTATCCAAATATGATAAAAAAAGTTGAATTGTTATTTTATCTCGGGGTACGACTTTAATTTATAACAATAATTGAAATTATTGGTATCTTGTTCGCTTAAAGCATAGTGCACACATTTTTTAGAAATTCAATAAGTGTTACGAAAACCGAACTCAAACTCAAACATAAGTATAAGTAAAAATATTACCAACGTGATGCCTGAAGTTAAACGTTAGCTATTTTTATGACCTTAGGTAAAATTAGGTGACATTTTGCCAAAGTAATGACCAAATGTAGAACTTAAGACAAACTTTCGATACCTTTACCATTGTATGTGCTTTACACGCCTTGTATAATGATCCAGTCAAAATATTAATAACATGTCGTTCTTATAACACTAGATAATAGTGAACACGTGCTTTAAATTGATGCGTCAAAATCAAACGTTTAATACAAATTACTGATACTACAATCAAATAAACCGATTTTACCATGCACTTTTATATTAAAAAATAATATGAAAAATGGAATGAGTTTTATTGTCGTTTGCCTGGGATAGCGTTAGCTTTCACAACCGCTGGTACACTTTTAACACTATGTGCGTCCATTAAATATGCAGCTCTTTTGGACTGTAATATCTAGATTGATCTGCAATTTAGGATATTAAAGACCTCACCTCATAATTGTTTTTCTGCTGGTTGTTTTGTTTATTGTCATATTTACTTTTTTACACTGATTTATTGTCTGCGCAAAATGTCTGCATAATAGCTAACGCGTGTGCACAAAACGCTGAAAAAAAACACAGTTTAATCAAGGTTGTGATTAAATGGAATTTTGGCGCTTTTATTCGTCAGAAGCTTTTTACATGATTTAACCAGAATCCACCAGAAACCAGAAATTGGCCTAGACATAAGCGTGAACATTAACAGCAAATAAAATCTCAATCATTTGTTTCTTGTGTTATTGTATTTTTCTGCTTTATAAAACCTTGCCGACAGAATGTTTTATATTCCGGCAAGGAAGTATTTTATTTGCTAAATGCGCTAGAAATAATTCAGTCTGTGAGATAAACACTGAAAAATTCAGTTTTTAATCGTTCAACATAAGTTAACATTAATAAAAAGGATTTTATAAGATGCTCAGGAGAGGTTTTTGTCAATTGCAAAATGAATGAGCATGCCTTGTGGAATGGAAAGCACATATTTACTAATACCTAAGGACCGATCAGCAAGAATTTTATCTACTTTGATAATCGATCCATGGATATTCTTTTTAAGAATTATAACAGCCAACAATTACGCACGAATGTTACACGGCGACAAAGTCGTTACCAACAATATTTTACATGATAATTTACAATTAATTGGTTTAAATGTATTTTTTTAAATTTCAACATCTGCCGACATCTGATTTATGTGCGTTGTATTGTAATGTTGGAGTATTTGGCCAAATATATTAAATCTGATTTCACTGCGACAAATGTATTTAAAGCAGACTACTTTAATTCAACAATTATTCGTTTAACTCTGTTCCGCAACAGATTGTTTGCATTACCTTTGTTAACTTTGTCTTCGTATTCTTTGGTGTTTCTATTTAAGCTCACCTGACCACAAAGTGCTCAGCGTGAGCTATTGTGATGGAGTGATTGTCCATCGTCCGTCGTCGTCCGTCCGTCCGACGTCCGCCCGTCGTTAACATTTTGTTTTAAACAACTTCTCCTCCTAAACCACAGGGACTATTACAACTAATCCTCGCAAGAGTTTCTTTATGTCGATGTTGTTCCTAATGTGACCCTCTATTTAATTGCTTCATCCCATTTTGCTTCATCCCATAAAACATGGCCGACAGGGCCGGTCTACCTTTCATTATATGAGTATATAGGAAGCATTTTTAACATCTTCTCTGCAGAAACTATTTGCCCTATTACACTCTGCTGGTGGGCACTTGAGCGGGCAGCGTCCATTTTGTTGTTACATAAGAATCCTTTGTCCAGTCATGAACAAATTTGGTCAGAATGGCATTATACCACGTTTAATAACTTGCCAAATCGTAGGAGATAAGTCGAGAGCTATTGACCTTTAAAATGTCAACAGCACTTTTTAAGTTCTATTCAGGTGACCGATAAAGGCTAATCGTAAACGCAAGACCCCACTCTCGCGCAACATCGTGCTAACGAGAGTGACTTAGTATAAGCTGTCATAGCTTCCTTCACAATCGTTGTAAAATATATGAATGTATCCGGCTGATGCAATGAATATTGAACCTGACGCATGAAAATCAGTATTGCGTGAAAAGATAGTGTTTAAGCCATTAAAGTATTCTTTTGATAACTGTCACTTGGTAGACTCCTGACCAAACAAGCGTTTGGAATAGAATATTTCACTTGCCAAATTAAATATTCTGTAACATTAACTAGGCCTGAACTTTGTTGTCGTTGTTTTCTTATACGGAATTTTATTTCCAATGCCATGTAATACCCTATATCTATCAAACTCGATATCACATTTGTTAAGCGGTGCAATGACTTTAAAAAGAAGAAGAGAACTGATGAACTTTATATTTTTAGCAAAAAAATGTTTTCAGACACAATATTTACTTGGGAAAAAGCGATTCTTGTAAGATAGACCATGCTTAGCAACATATGTTGGCAATCTTCTCACGCTACGACGTACAATGACGTACATTGAAAAACTTCATTTACCAGTCTGTCGATGACAAGTCTTAATCAAATTGCACCTGTATTTACCTCCGGTGTGGTCTGTACTTCCGAAAGATCGCGCTTGCAGTATTTATTAGCAATCCCGAATCCGTTTTAAGAATTAAATTCTATTTGTTTTTCATCCTCTGCAGATATAATTGGGATCTCTAATTATAGAAGTACTTGGGTTTAACCTTGTTTTTTTATTATCACTTGTTTTATTCTAAATTATCCTTAACTTTAATCAGATTTACAATTTAAGGTTTTACTTTATTCAAGGTCTTTTGGATAAGAGTGAGATTGTGCATACAAACTAGTCTAAACACCAGTAAATTCACGTTGTACAGTTTTATCCAAAGCGGTTCCAACCAATTTATATTACCCAAATAGTGTGTTGCTTTTAAAGTTGTTGTTCCCTATTTTTGTTTGTGATTATTTTTTCTGCACCCCCCCCCCCAACTAGTTGAGGTTTAGATATGGCTCGACAGGTTTCTTTGTGAACGAAAACATGTCCACTGATAAATAAGTTTTGATAGAAAACAACGTGGAGGTTTAGGGCTCTCAAACAGACCAAAACGCTTTCAATGTCAATAGCGTAAGTGTGCGGCAAAGTGAAATAAATACTGTCATGTATAATGAATATTGTAGAATTATCTTGTATTTAAACTTATATTGTCTACATATCATTGGTGTAAGCAGTGAGTATAAATAAGTTATATTTTATATGTAACTACCGACGAAGCCAGACAATCTGGACAGAACAGTATCAGTCCAAGCCGAATTCCAGTAACAATAACATTTCAATAGAAGGAATATCATCTAATTAAGTAGTCTTCATAGCAATCACAATACCCAGACCTGGCATGATCATATTGTTATAATTGCGCCCTAAGATTATTAAGATAAACAGCGTCCATGACGTTACCTAATGGTAAACTGCGAATTATCGGCAACTTCCAATCAAATCTCGACGCAATGCAGTGATTTTCGTACAGATCAGTACGCAGATTGGACGTTTAACTACTTCAAGGAATATCATTAAAGAGATATTTTATTGATTTCCGGAACCGTTACCATGTTCTTGTACGGTAATTAAAACCCTAGAAATACCTGAATGAATGGCTTACATAGATCTTACTTTGTATAAGGATATCTTATTAGAGTCAAATCCTCTTGAACGCAACATAAGATTGCTAAAGATCATGTAGTTGATTACAGTGTTATAGTTATTGTTTAGTTTGCTTTTCTAAACCAGAAAATTGGTAGTACTCAGTCTCGGGCTCTAATTGTGTAGAGTTATATTTCGGTCGCAGCCTGTCTGCGATATTTATTGTTTAGCAAGGCTAAAAAGGAAACAATTATCTTAGTGTTGCCTGACAGCAGGCGCACATATGCAAGGTTGTACTCTGTTATAATTATTGCTTATTTTATTTAACTAAGCCATGAAATCGGTAATACCCGATCGCAGCTCTTCTACAAGTCTGCATAATTGATTATCTAGCAGTACTAAAATAGAAAAAAACCTAGCTTGGTATGGGCGCGAAATATCTTTTAGCAAGCGCGCATGTGGAAAGCGCCCCGACACCAAGTACATTAAACTTTTTTATGACTACATCCACCTTTGGAGGTCGTATTAATCGTACGCTGCCTACATGATTAGTTCAGAATCCGTCGGCGATATGATAGGACAAGGGCGTAAACATTAAAAACAAATAAACTCTCACTTATATAAAGTGTAAGACCTGCAAAACAGTATTAAGTAACTCTTTTCCTGCTTATTTAGCCTTGCGATCATTATGTATTTATTTCCTGCAAGGAAGCACTTAATTTAAAAGGCATTTAAAAGTAATCAGTGTGTGTTATGTAATTAGTTTAATAGTTTATAAATCTTCCATCCGTCAGGAGTTAAAAGGATTTTATATTTTTTCGGATGTGGCTTTTATTTATTGTTTAAATTTTAAAACTAATTGTACTCGAATAACATTTATGCCTAACCATAAAGACGTTATGACAATATTTGAATTAGGTCAAACACAACCCTAGGTCACTGTTTTACTTTTTGTATACGAGCGTAGTTACTGAGCAAATTTACAGAGATGAATATACGTATTATGTAGCAGGAATGTATTTCTTAACTGACGCTTAAAACAATTTGTTTAAATGCTTGGTTAGAATGAAATATTTTTATAAAATGAACAGGTCCATTTTTTAATGATCAGTCTCGCCTCAGGGAAAGTGGAATCTTATGCCATGGAAACTAGGCTTTTAACAAAATGTAACGCTTCCGTTTGACCATTGTTAAACAAAACCAAAAAATTACTTTCTAAAGCGGAGAACAAGATAGTTTTCTGGTATGTTTACCTCAGGATTATTTTTGGACTTCATATGAAAAACCACTCTGCTTACTTTCCAACTGAACGATCAAAGGCGATCTACAGGAAACGCGCATTTTATAATTAGTCTCATTTCTTGTCAATGTTTTAAGATAAGCAAATAATTGTCATAGCTTACATCCATAAACCATTTGTATAAAAGACAGACGTTTGGACCATTGTATTGTTCTGAATTAAACATTAACGAGTGCATAAACTTTAAAGGTGACTCACTGTGAACTTTATTCTCTTGAGCGCAATTCAAGGGTTGGGTTGTGAATCAGAAGTGATTATTGTTGTCAGCTGGGGTTACGGTAAGCTTTTGCACCTTCGCCCCGTACAAGGCGGATGATGGGATCTCTACTGTCACTACTTGGAACAACGTTTGACTGCACGCTTGATATGCAATTATTGCGGCAAAAATGGCCTACGACTATTATAAACGAAATAAAAGTTAAAATGTAAGACCTCTAAAAAGGCATAGTTTGTTGTGTTTATTGATGCGGGCTTGAGCGCAATTAATGTCCTGTTGGATCCGTTATTTCCACAAAGTATTATTTTGATTGTAATCATTTGAATCGTTAATATCACATGTCCTTAATCTCAATATGGGAGTATGACAAACAAGACCCTAAACAATAGACGTTCTTCATTAAAAGACAGTTAACATTAATTTACCAAAATATCGTTATAAGTATACATCGGAGCAACCGCTTTGGCATGGTTAGTTAACACTTAATAAAGCTTATTACCGCTTTAACACCAAAATGTCACAATTATAGAGGCACAAAACAAACACACGAAAAACAACAGAACAATGAGCTTTAAAACTTGCAATAAAATATCTCAATATGTTTCTGATTGCTCCAACATATTTATTGATGCTCAACCTTAAACACACATTGAACATTTTTCAAACATTTGTCAAGACGTTAAACATGTTTTTTTTATATATTAGCTATAAACAAATCTTTACTGATGATTTTGCAGAAATCTTTTACCTCCCTCAAATGTTAATCAAGTTTTTTATCGATATGTCTTTCCTCTTGTGGTTTTATTTGGAAATGCTGCGATGATAACACGTACTGTTTAAGTTTTATAATTCATGAAAAAAACCTTGTACGAGATAATAAAGTTTCTTTTATTTAGATATATGTGCCTATATTGGCTATTGGGCCTGTCATTTCAGACAGAAATTAAGTATCATTATATTAATAAGGATCAATTTTCTATTTTACAATTATTCATAAAAAATTTAGATTATTTATACGATGATTCTCTGTGAAATATTTCATTACCTTCCAGGCTACTTGTGGTATTTTGTATGTATAAGGATAATCTCGTATGATACGCAACAGCATTAATTCAGATTTAAAATTAAGACTAATATTTATGCGAAAAGCTACAGAAATAAGCTCAGTAGCAAAAAGTTTAAACATAAAACAGGTTTAATGGCACTGGGTAAACGCCAAAGACATATAAAATAAAATCACAAACAAGAAACATGAAAGAACAGCACAAAACTCCGCAAGCAGCACAGTGCATACATACTATATATATAAAAAATAGGTATGTTTATCAAGGTACCGCCTTGGAACGGTCAGTAAAATGTAAATTTATTGGGGGTTTAAACCAGTTTGTGTGCACAACCTCACTCTTATCCCAACGATCCCGAATAAAGTAATAACGAAAATGGTTGAAAGTCATTAAGTTTTCAGGTGTTTCTTAAACAATTGCCCTTCTAGTTAATGCCATAATCTCGTTTAAAATAGGAATTCTTAAATGTTCTATTTATATATATATAAAGGTGAGTTTATCAAGGATTGTTAGGTACCGCCTTGGAACGGTCAGTAAAATGTAAATTTACTCGGGGTTTAAACTACAGTGGCTTTCGCTAATCGATTAAGGCGAGCCGGGTACTATGTCATTTTGACAAAACAATGGCTAGCGCTTGTGATAATTCGCATTTTGAAGCATTTTCGTCGTATACTGTTTCTATCGACAAGAATACCGGTTTTTACGTGTATATGACGGGCCACTGCATTTATGAGCCAGGTATTTTTTTTGTAGCTTACGAAGAAGTTATAATTTTCAACGAGAATTGGTCTTTGTTTACATTTTCGCCGTCACTTGTTTCAATTTACAGTATAGGGTATTTTTGAATTTTGTCAAATCTCATTTTATGTTTATGACAATGTATTATATTTATAATATACATGTTCAAGTATGTATAAAATATAATTTTGGCTAGTTGACATTTTTTATTGTGACTTTAATGAGCCTTTGTCATCAGGCCACTGTGGTTTAAACCAGTTTAAGTGCACAAACCTCACTATTATCCCAACAATCCTAAATAAAGATCTCAAGTATAATTAGAATTTTGCCTTTTGTTATGGTAATATAGTACACGAAAATCATTTGCTGTCTAAATATGCAAAGAGAGTTCGAAACTCGGAAATTACTCAATGTTTGGAACGTTTGAAAAGCGCGCGTGTGTGTGACAGAAGGGGAGGAAAAAATTGTCCCATGTGTTTTCCCACGTGAAAGCTTTACCAAATACATATAGAATGGTTTGAACAATAACTGGTTTCCACATACAGTTTTATAGGTTTACCGTAGGCTGCCAACAAAAAAATGAGACAGAGTTCTTTTCCAGAGGAAACAAGAGTCTTCCATTGTTACACTGAGATATTTGCCATAATTGCACTTAAATAGTTGTTCTATAGATGATATGTCGACATTTAAACATAATTTATATATTTCGGTTACTGAGACAAACATAGCCCACCCTGCAAGTTTAACCTGAAATATACTTTTGAGAGCTTTTTATGAGCCTACTCTAATAGACGCATATTTGCATGCATCCACCAGAAGGCTCTTATCTATGCTTGTTATCCTAATATACAGTTTATATTAACGCATAGCAGCTAAAAGATAATTCGATCGGTACATTCATATAAAGAAAGTTCGATTCTTTCATAGATGATGGATGGGAACGCTGCAATGCTACATATCAAATGACATGTGCAAGGTACGAAATTTACAATGATTCTTTGCTTTATGAGCACTGGCAATACATAAATCAAAGGACTGCAAAGTATCAATGTAAATTTCGTTTTGCGCAGGTCATTTGTTATGCGTCGTTGCAGCGTTGTCATCAATCATCCATTTTACGAAATGTATTAATTATTCCAATATCCTGTTATTTAACGGGAATCAGTTGTAGTTCCAGACGTGGCTAGACATGCTCTTTGTGAATGAAAACATTCTTCGTTTGACTTATTTCATTTTGATTTATTTGTGGAGAATGATCGTTCAAAAACTTGTAGCAGTATTCAAAACATTGACTCAAATAAGAATAGGACACTTCTTTTGTTACCTTTACCAATTTTGACGACATAATGACGATTACAATCGTTTAATTGTATGGTAGTCATATTTGTTTTTCCATTTACCATTCTCTTGTTATTATATATCTGAACGGATTCGAAATAAGAATTTCTCTTGTATTAAACACGTATGTTTTAAATGTTGATTTTAATCAGTATCTGTGACTCACACAGTCAAATTCTGTATTCTAGTGAATGTAGAATATTTATAAATCCATCCCGGATAGAGTAGATTTTTGGGCATGAAGGAAATTATTATCTTTCCCACGAGCAAACATAATGGAGTACCCTTCTGGAACTTCTCTTTTTTATCGTCACGGGTAAGGATATACTTATCCTACACGAGTAACCATGTGAGATTCTTATAATCAGGCTGTTTCTATACTATTTTTTTAATTCTCGAAATAAATATCAGTATGTTTGGGGGAAAGTGAAGAATGAAAAAAAATTTCAAAGGAAGTAAATTGTTTTATTTGGTATCGAAAACATGATTTGTTTGAAGGCATGTTTTCTGCTCTGGCCTACAAAATTTTGAAATGATTTACGGGAAAAAAGTATCAAAATATTAAGGTTGGAGTAAATATTTATGTGAAGCTTATTGAAATTTGTAAGACTTCTTTCATTTAAATAGTTTTTTTGTATGTACATGTACGTGTGCTAGAATAAATGTCTGACAAGCAGGCATTAATGAATATTACATTTAGCAATTTGTTTTTGCAGTACGAGTTGAACACATGTAAAAACAACCATAGATATACATATAAGATATGATCTGATAGTGAAATAACACAGAAAAGGTTATTTCAAACACGGGAAAGGAAATGAGTTTCAGTTAGACCGTAATAGCGCTGGTGCTGTATGTTAATTGCGGCTGTAAATCTAGCGGGTTAATCCTTCTCTCAGTATTGAGGAACACATTTTGAAATTTATGCCGTTGTTTACTAAATTCCTCAGGAGAAAAGGAAGACATATTGATGACCAAATCGGAAAGAGTTAAATGAACTTATCGAAAGCATTAATGAAACCTGTAAATGCCAACGCCATTATTTATTAGTCTTTGCAGAAAACACAACTAATTTGTATGTACTATTAACAAGTAATAAACACTTATTATACTTATAAATACAGATGGTTTCTAAGGGTTTTCATCTTAATTGTTACATTTATCATCCGATATCTCAGTATGAACTATTTGATTGATATTTATTGCCGATCGTGACAACTTGAAAGATCTATTTCATTCTCCTATACGAAGGTTTTAGAACATCAATTGAAGGGCAAAGTTTGTTTCCAGGCTTTTTTAAAACTAACGGCCAACGAGACCAATAACCACAAGAGAGTGTTTAAGTCATTGTGGCATTTTCACAAACCTTCTCCTGAGGTTATGTTTGATTCATGTCCGATACTAGTCATTCTGAAATCTCGGTTCGGAAGTAAGCGGAATGCTAAAATTTGGTTCAAGTCAAAGTCCAACATTTACATTGGAATATAAAAAAAAATCTAATTAAGAAGTCTTTTCAACAAAGACATTACCTGGACCTGCACGTGATCCTATTGCTATAATTGTGACCTGAGATGATGAATTAAACAACGAATAATACACATGACATATCTTACTGGTATACGGCGAGTTATTGAAAACTACCAATCAAGTTTCAACAAAAAACAGTGAATCCTGCACAGTTCAGTACACTGGATGGAAGAATGAAACCGATTCAAAGGCCAACATTAAAGAGAAATCGTTTTAGATTCCCGGAAACGTTTCCATGTTCATAGAACGTAATTAAAACAGAGTAAAGACCTACAATGAATGGTTTACTTTGATCGGACGTTGTATTATCAATCTAAGGTTATCTGATTAAAGTCACATCCTTATCAACGCAACGCGTTGTTATAACAGTTCTTGTTCATTGATTTACATTTTTTTATTTTGCTTAGTAAACCATTTAATCAGTATAACTTGGGGGGCGCAGTCCGTAGAGTTAATTGTTTCGCAATTTACAAATGAAGATAAATATTCAGTGTTGGCGCGAAATGCCTGCTAACTAGCGCGCACGGTCGATATGCTGAAAACCGCCTTTAATAAAGCCAGGTTATGACCATAAGCCCTCTCCGTGATAAAATCAGAATGAGCTGGCTTTTCCATAGGCGGAGAATTAAATAGTTAAGGCAAAACGAATCCTTATAATCTAAACTGAGAACAGTGTATAGGTAATTCTATTTCTTCTGCAAATTTAACCGTGCAGTCAATACTTTTTGTGTTCTCGCATTGAACGATTTTATTGTCTAAAGGTACTCGAAAGTGTTCAGTCTGTGCTATATAATAGGAGTGTTCAGTTCAAATATTCAGTTCAGGTCTGTGCGTGCTATGTAAACTGAAAATCTTAGTTATTTTTAGTTTATGAGAATTCCAACTTAACAGTAAAAAACAGTAAAAAAAACTTTTATATAGTGTTCTTCTGTGGTTTGTATAATTGTTTTATTATACTTCACCTCAATCCTATATCTTTATAAAGTATAAATAGCGTCCATACGTATGTTTAAAATATATATTCATAAAACTACTAGTACTAACATAGTACTGGAATTACATTTACGCGTAGCCATACAATAGTAATAACAATAATTGAATAAGACAACAAAAAGGCAAGCATAGCTTTACTTATTTCATTCGATCGTAGTTATCACAGAGATGTGTACACGTTGAAAGTATTTTAAATGTATTTTACAGCTGACGTTAGAACAAAAATTAATTTGATAACACGCTTGCTAAGCATCAAATATATTTTAAATGCAATAAAGCTAGTGCTCATGTCATCGCTGGTATTTTTTTTGGAAGATCAGCTTTGCCTTAGTGAAACCTTTTTCGTTTCGACATGGTTATACCTACCCAAACATTGTCTTTCTAAAACCAGAACGTAAAAAGTTTTCCAGCGTGTTTCCCTGAGGATATTGTGTAGGGTTTTATTTGCAATTTGTCCCTGCTTACTTGCAAACTTATACATCAAATGCTATCTATGTAGAACTCGTGTTCAATATTGATATAATTTTTTGTTAATTTTCTAAACAGAAGTAAATATTTTTTCAGAGCTTTAAACCATTTGCACAAAACACATTTGTTCTGATTATTTTAGTTTCCGTAATAAAATATTAACGATTACAATAGGAGTCTAACACTTAATGCCATATAATTTTCGCAACAGTAGGTAAATTTCCATAACCTTTTTCTGTCTTAATAACTTAACGAAAAAATAACAACACAACACTTACTTAATAATTGCAGATAAATTGCAAAATGATGTACACCGCATCAAATAAGTTATCTTAGCATTTTATCCGTGTAAAAGCATATTAAATATTTTTGAACCAGCTTAACTTTAAATACCCTGTTATATTAAACATTTCATTAATATATCTGAATTTGATAAAACTTTCACAAAAAAGTAAATTAGTTAATAACAAACGATACAAAAAAGACTTCAAAAACGAAATACATCGAGCCGGGATCCCCTGTATTGACAGGTAAGACCGGACCCACTACACCGTAGACAGGTTATTGAAGAAGGGTAATAAAATATATAAACAATTAAATACAAATTGTAATTTTGGGAGAGTTTGTAAGTTTTTAAGCAAAAGTGTTTACCTTCACCGCATTTATGTTTTTTCAGATGTTCTAAATGAGCCTTGACTAATAAAAAATTCAAACAAACTGTAAGAGAGTGACCTCCCATGTTAAAATGAACTAAACGAGAAATTACCAGAAAGAAAAATTGACATTTACTCAACTTTTACCTCAAACAAAAAATACGTAGTTACCGGAAGTAACATTAGCGACACCGATTTTGGACAACTTCTATCGATTGTCACCAAGATAGCATTGCGAGCGACGATTTATCGATTGTACTCGATAATCGTTTCATCACTACATAATACAAAGTTAGTGCCCTGAACAGAGGAAGTTTATCTGGCAAGGCAAACACAAAAAATTCCGAAGCAGAGCCAGATACAATTTCACCATCCACGGCACTAACCTTGTATTCCAATTATCATGTTATTTTGTTTAATAAAACACGATAAATTGCCTTCAAATTAACAAATATCTTTAAAAAAAGGGGTACAACTGTTTCTTCCCTGTTGACATTGGCACACTGAGTTCTCATCTTTAAATGTACCCAAAAATAGTTATCAAAACTGTTCAATTTTATTCAATATATTTAAATAGTCAAGAAAGTGCATTTTAATACGTCAATATCAATTCAAATATATAATATTTTAAAAGTGCATAACCATCGATCAGTCACCATTCATTATCTTATGATGTAACAATTATTCCGCAATTCACAGACTACACTGATTAAGAGTGTTTACAAACAATGAATTGTATTAATGTTGATATAGAAGAATAATGATTTGGGTGTTCAGAACTGCACCGGGAAAGAGAGAATTGATGCACATGTTTTACCATTTGTGGGTGGAGTACGTGCATATGTAGATTTTCTGGCCGATCTTCTTTGCCAGTGGCATAATCATGCAGAGTGATGCAACGTTATTTACGAGTAATTGTTGAAGTTGGTGGTTGGTGGACTATTGATAATATACAAAAGCAATATTTGTGCCTTTTCTCTGACATATCAGAATAGAAAGGAAGTCCATTTTCGCCTGATTGAAGATAAACATCACGTGGTCAGCTACCCTAATTAACTAAAATTTACACGGCAATTTTTTATTTGACCGATGTGTATGCAAGTGACAGGATAAACAGTCATATTGAATCAGTCAATTTCACAAAGTATTTTTGATTGGTAACATTTTAATCGTAATCTACATATCTGCTAACCTCAATATGGAATAAGGCCAAACAAAACGATCGACGTACGATGTCAAATGAAAGCAAATATATTAATTTACCAAGTATATCGATATAAGTAAAAGTTGAGGTAGCAATCGTGGCATGGTCAGTGAACACTAAAAATATGCTACTGTTGGTTTCACCAGTTTGTAAGCGATTTGACAACAATAGTTATCACTTTAATCTAGGCACAAATAAAAAACATCAGAACAGTAAAACTTACAATTTATAAGGTAGTAAATAAACTTCAAAATAATTTGAAATTTACACTCCACGATCTCGACTGTAAACAATATAATACCTAAATCCCATTAAATAAACTTTAGACAAAAAGTTTAGAACGTTTTAATGTAAATCAATTAATACACTTATACCGACACATGTTTTTTCATACGTAAAATATTACACCTTTGTGATATGTGAATTGTGCGAAACGATAAATAATTCGTTTTTGAAGTGCCAGCATAGTCATACTTATTGTTATAATATCAAAAGAATAATAAGTGAAATGTTTTTTTCTAACATGTATTTAACTGATATATCACTTGTTCAATGTTAGAATAAGTATACTATTTACTCATGAACAATTATATACAAAAGTTAAAGAGAGAACAATGAACTCTGAATAAAATATCTTCGAAGTTTTCTCGGGGATTATACAGGTTTACAAATGATTGATCGTATAATACAAAATTATTCATACGTAAAAAATAAAATAAAAATAATATCATACCAGATATCAAAAATATACTAACTATTCTGGAAGACATCTTTCAACTCGCTCAAACGTAACAGAATGACGCTTGAAAACAGTTACAATGCTTGTTCTCTATTGTGGATGTTTTAAAAGCGTCATTTATGGAAAGGTTTTTAAAGCATTTCGAAAACGCCAATTAACAGCTTACGTGAGCATTTATTAATTTAGAGTTTAAAACTCACTTATGTATGTTTAAAATAAAGCCGCTTTTACTAGCATTTTCTTCAATAAATGTATGATTTTTCTCCGATCTTAGTCTGAAGTACGCCAGATATTTCACGGCCGGATCTGATATAGATAATGGAATTCTGCAATAAAACTATCATTTCAAAGTATTATTGGAAACCGAGCTGTTCGCAATCATTTTTGTTGTTACTGTACTCTTAGATTTTCTCTTTCAAACTTCCCAAGGAAAGTGGTAACTATGAAATCTGATGTAAAAAAACAGACTCCATTAAATGAGTACAGATACCTATGCCGCAATTATTATGTTACACTGGCAGTATAGCCAGGCATTACGGAAACTAAACGAAATTATGACGTTTTGCGAAAACAATTTAAATACATGTAGCGTTTTGCACCTGCAAATTCCTACTTTTTGTTAAACTGTAGAAGTTGCTGCTTCAGCTTGTAGCACACTTTTTTATTTATTCAAGTATAAACGATAAAGTATTACATCAATGTATGTCAATGTATGTCAATCTAGTGACCGAACGTTATTATTGATGATAAGTTATATTTTTCCTTAAAGCTGTGATTATTTCGAAAGCAATATATGTGAGACCGAATACTCAGATTGATTATAGACCAGGTATTGAAACAAGTTTCTAAAGAATCAGCCAGTCTTCCTTATACTGAAAATAATACGTTAATGAAATCACGTTTGTAATGAAGCATTAAATACGAGTTTACCCGTGGAGCTTAAAATTGCATATTCAGCAACGCAAGTTGGAGTTCTAATGTTGAAGCTAAATATAGTATGTTCACAGGTTTGTCTTTGGGAAACATTTTGCAACACCTCGACTGATTATTATGTTTTAATTATTGTTTTGCCATAGCTGCATTGAATATAACAGTATTGCTGTGCTCGTGTACATGTTTATTTGTACCCTAAAACGTACTCCAAGCATCAATACTAAAACACAGTAGTATTCATACTTCAATACAAACGAACATATTCATAATTATTATGTGCGATTCGATTTTTAATTGTTTGATATAAACATAAAAGGTGATAATATAGCGTTGAAATCTCAAAGATCTGAAAACCTTTCCTCTTGCAACTGATGGTTTCATTTTGAAATGATGTGTTGAAAACAGGTATATAATTTATGTACTACTTTAATTTGTATAACTCTAGAAACAATGATATTGCACATGCTGATAAATTATTTGATATCGTGACATGTGTGTTAAGTGTAAACACTGGTTATTGGGCAACCAAGTACCATTAGTTTAGTTGTTATCCAATTTCCAATTTTAGAATTGTTCATAACGGATTTCGGTTAAAGGCAACATAAACAATACAAGTATTTCAATGATGTGAAACTATACACATAATGTATTTCAGACTTTGATCCCATTGTTATATATAATAATTGAATATTGTGCTAAGGTAATTAACAAACGCAAGTACTACAATGTCAATGGGCAGAATAAGAAGACTGAATAAAATGGTACAAACTGAATAAGACATCAAGAAAAATATAGACCACACGACTGATAAACAAAAGGAAATCACTTCCAGGATATTCACTTTCCATGTCTGGGACCTGTGTATTAGTGACAAAGGTTTTGATAGAGAAGTGAAAGAGCTAATAATCAAGCATGTAAGTCAATATGAAGTTCATGATAAATTAAAAAAAGCAACAACATGAAAGCAGTGCAATATATTTAAACCTGTGAAAATATTCACTTCAAAAAGAAAAAGCGTAAATATTATATAGAACAATAAAAATGGAGAGATTAAATATATAGCATATGAAGCTGTTTATATCTTCACCCATTGGCAGTTCAACTCGTGGCACAAGAAATCCGATGGCTTGGCTTGGGATAGAAAGACCACCTGGCAAACTATTTATAAGAAAAGGGCCGAAAGTACTGGGTCATGTTAGAGAGACGAGGACTGTGGAGACGTACTACATTTTTACAAGTAAAAGAAAGACTTATACATGAAGCATGTGTGGAACTGACAGTACAAGAAATAACACAAGAGTGTGTACCCACGCAACACGTGAGAGGATTATATCCAAACTTATGGTAGTTGAAAATATATGGGTTAATTCTGGTGACATTACCATACAGCTTTACCTGTCCACAGTATACAAAATATGAACATCAAACTAATATAAGAGGAGTACAGGAGTACTTATAAGTAGTAATAAATTAACACAGTTTTCCTATATGTTCATACCCTCAATGATATAAACTTATCTTTATTTAGAAGATTTAATAATGTTTAACCATTTATTTTTGTATCTAAAACATGTGGAATAAATCCTAACGAAGGTCACTTATCTGAATGCGAACACATTTTTTTATTGTCTAGAAAATAGATTAATTGCGTTTGCAAAAGTAAATCCCATTTATGGCTCGCTATAAAGTAGACTTTATGATCATTTTATGTACCTTAATTAAATATTAAATATTATGTACACGCGATGCATGGAGCTCTCGTCTGAAACAACTAATGGTATATATATAGATATATTTAGAAATCTATGCATACGATAATTAACTTTTACCTGATAATTTCTGTTTTCGGACTACCTCTTATTTTAGATGCTTTTTTATTGTCTTGAGCATGAGTTAACGTGAACGTTTGCAGCCGATGAGACTATTTTCACTATGCGCGCCATTTTGCAGCTCGGTTGATAAAAAGTTCATGCTCGGTCTGAAACATGAGTGTGACTATAGTGCTCAGTTCAATGTGTTCAAGTTCATGTATGTATTGTTGTGTATTTCTTTTGAAGCTGCACTCTCACAGATTTGCCATTTTTTCAACTTTTTTATTTTTTGTCTTGGAAAGGGCAATTTTTGCGGAGATATCTGCAAACCAATGATATAAGAATGCTGACAAAAATCAGACCGTAAATTTTCATATTTCCATTCGAAAATTGATGTTTTATGACGAAAACCGTTACTAACGGTTTAAAACAAATGCATTTAACATCAATATTTGAACTTCATTAAAAAAAAAATCTGCGATCTAAATTTTTGTCAGCAGTCTTATATATTAACTGGTTTTAATGGACTTTCGCTTAAATTGGCTCGTTCCAAGACAAAAAAATAAAAAAAAATGTCAAAACTTTCACTCTGTGAGAGTTCAGGTTTAACATCGATTTAGTAATGTTTGATCCCTGTGATAGCACCGTTTGTACTTTGTATCTGGGACTAATGATTGCTGTTCTAGACAAGATCTATACTCCATTCTTCATTATACACAAGTAGTATTCCTCTAATTGCTTTGATGGGATATATCTTTGAGGTTGAGTGCTCACAAACGAACCAACTCACTCAATTTAACTAAAGCAGGTAATGCTTATCGGCATGTTTTGTCATATATTCGAAAAATTAATAAAACAAGTAATTGTACTAACTACAAACCATACAGCTTGTTTCAAACCATCACCATCGACGGATCGACAGAGAAATCAGACCGAATGTTAGACAGATAGATCGAATGTCGGACAGACGGACATACACACATACACACACACATACTTACACAGACAGACACACAGACATACATACAGACACACAGGCACGCAGACGGATGGATATGATACTGGATGATGTTTGTTTTGACTGACAAACACGGGATTATCTTGACAAAACAATGTTTTATTTCATACTATAATGTATAGCTACCATATCCCACTGTTGCTGGAATCGATGGCATTTCTTGTCGACATCTTAAGATTACCGTTTAGGCAAAATCTACCAAAGACTTTAAATACATATTTTCATCAATTGTTGATCAATCACAAACGTAGAGTTTTCATGAAATGAAACAGAACATTTAAAACAATATGACACATGACAAGGCATACATTGGTGTCATACATGCGTTCATACATTTCTCATTATAGGAATGATTGTCAAAATCTGCTAATGACAATCATGGTGAAAGTGATATTCAAATGAAAACTTGTTACTCCGGCAATTATCATTTGAATGTAAATGATAAACACATATACATGTTCAATGAAAATTTGTTAGAATTAGTGTATAAATGTAACGGGCTGGTGTTCATTCTAAACGCTTATTAATGCAAAGAGTACGAGTCCGGAAATTGTAAAACCGGAAACATGTCGTTGTTAAAGTACATTTTGATCTCAAAGTGCAGATTTATTTAACTAAGTTCTGTATTTGAGACATCGAAGTGTGCTTTTAAGTTTATAAACGGATAAACGTGTTTCTTTTCTCGTTTTCTAATAATTTAATCAATGAAACTAACTGTAATTGATGACTAAAATCAAAGGTATTTCTAGAAATCCGACCAGTTAACGATTGTTTACATGTTCCGTCTGAATTTCGGCCTGTTATGACGGTAATGGTAAAAAGTGCATAAAATTGTTATTCAATTATGGAATGAACTGCGTGTTCGATGTTATTATCGGGGTAGGAACGCAGTTTGGCTGGTTTAAGTGTGTGGAGTCCGAAGTGTTGGTTAGTTTAAAACACGGCTAGACAATGCTAAAATAATATCTTAAAAGTAATTATTTAAAAGTGGAAATGATCCACCCAGTGTATCTGCCGGTGTATATAAAATAGCTGAAACAGGGCTTAGACTTGTTTAATGGATCAAAGGTTAACATATTGCAGTTACAATAAAAACAAATAACGACGACATTCAAGCCAACTTCCAGCACGCAACAGCACAACAAGGGTCTAATAATTTACCTCCGACAAATTGACTACGAGTTATAGTATTCGTTTTCATACAGGACGTGCAGAAAAACTGCATGCATTTAACAATGTGTGAAAGTACAACAAACGGCTTCCGAAAATTCTAACATTGAATCACTAAGAAGACAACGATTGTAAAAAAATGTTCGTTACATAATTTTCCAACGTATAAGTTGAAAATTAAACTGCTATACGAACTTTATTTACAGATAAATATTGAAAGGTTATTGAAATACCAATTGGCTATTGTGGTCAACAATTAGTGATGATACATCAACATTCTAGCGACCAGATTTATCTTTCTATGTTCATGATACATAAACGGTAATTCAAAACGGAATCGATTGAAACAACTTTTCTCTACTAGATATAAACGAACTTTGACCTCAATTTCAGTATATACAATGTCTTTATTATTCGAGCATACCTTAAATGCATTTAATTTATCACGCCGCGTCATGTGTCATTAATTCAGTCATACACCAAACCTAGGTATAGCCTTTCTTAATTTCGTATTGGCGACGTCATGTATGATATAATAACAAATAAACTAACCAAATTAGAGAGTAAATGCTGCCCACGGTTCTTGCCAATTAGTATAGTTGAACAGCATGGGAAGGTGACTAGCCTTGACTATTGTTCCAATTATATAATGGACACTACAGGCACAAACGTAGTGTTCAAAATTCAACCAATGTCATGTTAAAACCAACAAGGTAACTTAATGAGTACCATTCACAATACATCAGGTAAAGTAGATAACAATCTCAGTAGCCAAGTTCCATGAGCATTTCGTCCCAAAGTAGCCATCTCTACATGTACAATTTCCCGATGTTCTGCAACATCGACCATTGGAACATCCTTCACCTCACTTAAATGAGCATCTCGAACCATAGTAGCCATCTTTACATGTACAATATCCCGATGTTCTGCAACATCGACCATTGGAACATCCTTCACCTCACTTAAATGAGCATCTCGAACCATAGTAGACATCTTTACATGTACAATATCCCGTTGTTGTGTCACATTGACCATTGGAACATCCTTCACCGCACTTATATGAGCATCTTGAACCATAATAGCCATCTTTACATGTACAATATCCCGTTATTGTGTCACATCGACCATTGGAACATCCTTCACCGCACTTATATGAGCATCTCGCATTATAGTAGCCATCTTTACACGTACAATATCCCGATGTTGGTCACATCGACCATTGGAACATCCTTCACCGCACTTGTATGAGCATCTCGCATTATAGTAGCCATCTCTACATGTACAATATCCCGTTGTTCTGTTAGATTGCCCATAGCATCTTTCACCGCACTTATATGAGCATCTCGCATTATAGTAGCCATCTCTACATGTACAATATCCCGTTGTACTGTCACATCGACCATTGGAACATCCTTCACCGCACTTATATGAGCATCTCGCATTATAGTAGCCATCTTTACATGTACAATATCCCGTTGCTGTGTCACATCGACCATTGGAACATCCTTCTCCGCATTTATATGAGCATCTCGCATTATAGTAGCCATATTTACATGTACAATATCCCGTTGTACTGTCACATCGACCATTGGAACATCCTTCACCGCACTTATATGAGCATCTCGCATTATAGTAGCCATCTTTACATGTACAATATCCCGATGTTTGGTCACATCGACCATTGGAACATCCTTCACCGCACTTGTATGAGCATCTCGCATTATAGTAGCCATCTCTACATGTACAATATCCCGTTGTTCTGTTACATCGACCATTGGAACATCCTTCACCGCACCTGTATGAGCATCTCGCATTATAGTAGCCATCTTTACATGTACAATATCCCGTTGCTGTGTCACATTGACCATTGGAACATCCTTCACCGCACTTGTATGAGCATCTCGCATTATAGTAGCCATCTCTACATGTACAATATCCCGTTGTTCTGTTACATCGACCATTGGAACATACTTCACCGCACCTGTATGAGCATCTCGCATTATAGTAGCCATCTTTACATGTACAATATCCCGTTGTTCTGTTACATTGACCATTGGAACATCCTTCACCGCACTTGTATGAGCATCTCGCATTATAGTAGCCATCTTTACATGTACAATATCCCGTTATTCTGTAACATTGCCCATAGCATCTTTCACCGCACTTGTATGAGCATCTCGAATTATAGTAGCCATCTTTACATGTACAATATCCCGTTGTTCTGTTACATTGACCATTGGAACATCCTTCACCGCACCTGTATGAGCATCTCGCATTATAGTAGCCATCTTTACATGTACAATATCCCGTTGTTCTGTTACATTGACCATTGGAACATCCTTCACCGCACCTGTATGAGCATCTCGAATTATAGTAGCCATCTTTACATGTACAATATCCCGTTGTTCTGTTACATTGCCCATTGGAACATCCTTCACCGCACTTGTATGAGCATCTCGAATAATAGTAGCCATATTTACATGTACAATGTCCGGTTGTTTTGTCACATTGATCATTGAGACAACCAACACTTCACGAAGCTGAGCAACCTAGTGAATAAAAAGTATGTTAATGCTCATATACCCTTATTTCATACATCGCAAGGTGGTCTAATGGACATCATATTTCATAATACAACATTACGGAATATTGAATGTTTGTAGGTTATTGAGATATAGTGATAATAATTAAAATATTATATGTGCATAAACTGATGTTGCATATCAATAGAATGTGTAAAATTTTGTGTTAAAAATATTCAGACTGCCGAAACAATACGAACAGATTTGTAGGTCGACGATACATTCGATTTTATTTATGTACGAAAAAAATCCTTTGTGACATTTTATCATCAGTGCCTAGAGAAGCGCATGTATGTTTAAATATTTCAAGTATGTCATGAATACGTTCACATTGTATTGGTAATTATTTCTAAATCATACCATTGATAACTTATGGAAGAGTACATTTAAACATCACCATCTGTAAATTTAAGACACTTACAAAACCTCAGCTCTGTAAATTGAAGGTCCAAAATTTACTTTTTATCGTAGTATGTTTTCATTAAAAAGTTGAAGTGAAATTAGAACAGATGCAAATAGTTATCTTGTACACTATGCAAGGATTTTATATCTTTGAAGTGTTGACGATCATCTCTTATAATCCAATATAAATAAAAATATCACAGAGAAAATGCAGGTTTGTGATCTTAGAGTTACATATAGTGGCTCATATTTGCATGTTTAACCTGACATGACTTTTAACATGCCTTGGAATTGCTCCCTCCTATTAAATATAATATCATTCGAAACCTTTATCACATTATGTGACAGGTATATTTTAATACTCAACTAAGTCTTTATCATTTCACAGCCTTAAAAGGATTACAGTGGTACTCACACTTTAGGGTTCAGTAATTCTGATTGCGCCTCTGAACATTTACGATGATTATTATTGACGATTACTGATTCTCTACCTCATCGGATGTACTTTTTGATGGACAGAATACAAGTCAAAATTATGATAATGATAATAATGACAACAATATCGTTCACGGTGACTGTGATGATGATGGCCAGGATGATTTTAATGAAGAAGATCCTTTTAGTTCCTGAAAGTTTGCCGATTAAAGAAGTAGCAATCATCACTTGTCATCGACTTTGCTGTTACTTAACAAATCGGTTTGTTATGAACTTCGTGATACATTTTGTTAATTACCTCATCATCTTATTTTATAAACATTCAAAGTATACATGTATTATATAACGTACCGTAAGCAAACAGGAATATAGGAATTGGAGATATATCCTTTAATACCAGTGTCTTCATTTTGCACGAAAATTATAAATGAATATTTTAAAGCGGAAAGCAGAAAAAGGCCATGAGAAGATGGTCTGCACTTGTGTAATACAATATCGCTTTTTTGTTTTGGCAAGGAAAATAATCCTCACAAGTATTTGCATCAGAGAGAAGGCTACCATTGTGTGCTGTTCATGCATTTTACATTCATGACATACTACCATATTTAGACTGACAATAAATGAGATCGCATTTCAACTCATCCCTTGTTAAGCATTATTGTGTTTTATTTACGCCAACAATCAAAACTTGACGCAAAACAAAGGGCTCGGCTGATAACAAAACATTTTCCTTGTTTAAACATCGGTTTTTAAAGCTGCATTGCCTTGTAAAACGCGATTTAAAATGTAGTCGAAAAATCATAGTTTGGCTTATGAGAAATAAAGTCATTTAGTTTAACGTTAACCGAGAAAAGAAATTATGGTACAAGGCAATTAACTGTCATTTTACAGTGTTATTGTACGAGAAGAATTGGAGTTAATAATTTGTTATGCCGAGATTACTGATAATCGCGTCTTTTATGGCGGATGCAATTCCTGCCATCAACAGCGTTTGTGTTTCTTTTTGTTGACCGTGTTTGATTGTAAGACTGCCATAAACTTTTTAAACACGTTTATAGATTACCACTTACATAAAAACATATCAGAATGCGATTCGTTCGCCTTTTCTGACGCTATTTAAGAGATCGACTTTTTAAAAAAAATGAAGAAGCAGGAAGTTTCTTCCTTCATCGAAAAGAAAAGGCAAAGCTATAATCAATTGGAAAATTTAAGAATTTATGCAAACAAACAGTTATATGCGTTTGATTTGATTGTTGAAACATTTGAAAACTTTCCAAAAAGTTATTGTTGTTTCCCATTTGTAAATCCTAAACTATTTTACTACGTGAGTTGTAAACGTTTTCTCATTGTTTTTTTCAAGTATAGAATAAATAAAATTTAAACCAAAATCGATGCTATTAAATGCGTTATAATCTAAATATATTTCAGTAATGTATTTTACCTTTTATAGTTGAACATAAAATACACATATGGCCAATATACTATATACACGCATGCACACAGGTATGTAATCACGCGCACATGTACGATGTACATTGAACGGAATTATTGGAAAATAAAAGCAAAACATAATATCTACAATGAATATTTTATTTTTGTGATGATTTGAATTTTATTAAATTATTCTTAAAAGATTCTAATGTTTTGAGCGAAGATTCGAAGGATTTGTTAAAACACCACTAACATTAATAGCTTCATCAACAAAACGAGATGATTTGATTTTAGTACTTTTTGATCAACCTTTATTCCAGGGATATTGATGTCAGAGTTTAGCTTTATAAAGCGAGACAAGATTTATAAACAAAAGAAGTACACTGACAATCTTGTCATTTCCATTTACCAATTTCAGCAAATAATCATTGTTTTGTAATTGTACTTTGTCTATCCTTGTTGAATCATTTATTTTATTATACAAGCTCTGAGCCACACTTTAACGAGTACAGACTATTAAGTATAAAACAGTGTTAGTACTGTCTTTCTTTTTGCTCAGAAATCCATTCATTAGCCAAATTTTCTCCATTCAAAATCTTAATCTGTAAACACCTAGTCAAGTGATCACAATACACAAGGGTCAGACAATAGTATCGGATCTCTTTGTTAATGAGTTTTCTTTTATAAATGGGAATCGCCCGACAATGAGGATCAGAATCATTCGATACTTAACAAGAACGGGGACAGTGGATTTGACGGAGATCAACAAACGAGGACCGTATTATTGGCGACACCTTGCCACATTATCACGAAAATACTTACGTTAAATTATCATCTCAGTTACAACTCATTATACCACATACCATGAAAAGTCAATATAATTTTCACTTCTATTGCATGATATAATGATTTTACAAGGAGTACAACATCGTACCTATCACCTTAATCGACAAAATTGACAAGCAAGCGTTTCGACTATCGATTCAAACTTAAACTAAAGAGAAAAGACATTCTCAGTTCTTAAAATCAATATTTGCATTCATGTTCTTTTAAAAAAAACTTCTACTAAACAGGGACCGGTACAGTAAATTTGACGGATATAAAAAACAGGACCGTATTATTGTCGACGCCTGGCAAGGTGGCTACTTGATATTTTTCAATTCGACAATGGAAGGGACAGACGTTTGGCAACAGAAAACGTATCAACGCCTGGTAGGCGCACAGCCGGGACTTAGGGACGGTAACAATGTCGCAAGGAATACAAAATTCAGTGAAGGAACCAAGACCATGTGCGCACGGAAATCGGCGACAGGTAATGATAAAAAACACTGAGGGGTTAATGTGTTATCACAACAGCTACTAGAAGAAGTGGTATTGTGCCACATAATGTAACTGATCAAATACGCAAGTGTATTTGAGACTTGATTGGACGGTCACTAGATATGTAAGTACTATATCAAAACTTTACGTGAAAACGAAATTAAAAAAAAACAACAACACACAAATAATTGTTTCGAAACAATAATCGACGCCTTAACATTTACTTTCAAATCCGCATGTCCCCGAAGATTAGTACTTTATAAATTAACTCGTACTGATCATAAACAAACGTGACCGAAACTAATGTCCTTTGGTTTTCATTTGAAACATATTGTTTGTGTGCCCTTTCCTTAATAATTATTATCGGACCCATGTTTACAACAAACATTTAATGTATCGTAAACCGATCGTAAGTCTGGTAATATGATCAATTTTTAATCATTTATTTAAGATCGTTTCATTGATTTAACAAAAAATAAACGAAAACAGAAACAAGTTTATCCTTGTACAAGGGTTGTCCGGACAGGTTTAAGACTGCATGTATAAAGAGGACACTAATAGGATGCATTTTAAATTTTATCAGGTGAAATTGTTATCTAATACAAACAATCCCAGAAAAGTTCAATAATATACGTAGTGAACGCATACTACAAACATTTAAAGAATATAAGTTACAAGTCACGGAGCAATTTATCTTCAAAGCACACTCGTTCTGCACTTACACACTTCCAATGACGTACAACCCCATCGCTTGATTATTTGTCAGAAAAACACCTTCTGATATCGTGCCAATGTTATTCACACAGCAAAGCGAATGCCTTGAAGATCTTGGTTTAAACAGATCTTATTTCGATATAATGTAATAGACCATACACATTACTATGTGCACCTGTCCGTAGGGGCAGCGCCTTAGTTTATATTAAATAAAACTGTCGAATGCCAAATGCATAATGTTCGAACTTTCGATGAATTGCTCAATAATTTCAAATCATTTTTGTATGTTATTTAAACTTCTTGGAAGACAATTGGACCGCGAGTCACTTCCAATACTTAATATCTTGACAAGTTAGTTCATCTATATGGAATACGTCACTACGTTGCGCACATGAGAAAGAAATAATGCATCGTACACGAAAGGACCGACATAAACTAAAGATAGATTTTCATGTCACCATTATGTTAACAAATTTCTTAATACGACAATTTGTATCCTTATAAGGAAACAAAACGCCACTTATTTTGATTACTATTGATAAGTGTGCTCTTGTTGTGATTCTGTATAATGAAGTGAAAGGCGAACATAAGCTTCAAGAATGTGCTACGATTGATATGTTAACGAATGGATATCAAAAACGCGTGGAAATTAGTGGTAAATTGTATGGTTAAGATTTATACAGCATTGCATCTTTGTACATAATTATGTTGTCAATAAGATTGCAGATAAAGAACATAATTATATACAATTTAAAAACAAGGAATTTAGCCTTTAACGGTACCAGTATTTTAACAAACCTTATTGCCTCCATTCTCATCCATGGTTGCACACGTCTGGTCAATCCCAACATGTTAATAATAAGACTTCATTACTGATTGATAGAAGTAAATCACTGAAACAATTACATAAAAAATAGTGTTTTTGTAAGGATGATTCAATGTGCGTTGTTACCGGTTCGTAATTGTTATAGCTCCGGTACAGTTACCATTAATGTGGCATCGACCTTATTTAGATGTTTGAACGCGTATTAAGACGGCAGGCCCGTCTGACACATCGGTAAACAAACTTTAACATTGTTGTACCTTTTAAAAGTATTTCATATGTTTGTTTGATGTGTAAAATTTATAATTTATTCTCAGTCGGTGATTTAATGGTGTCTTCAGATGTAGTTAAAGTAAATGCAAAGACATTATCTGATCACCGCCGCAGGTGGTTACATGGGTTCTTGTGGGAGGTGTTCCCTCTCATGTCGAGCAAATACAAAAACGACTTTGTACTAACATATATTTTTTAAATCGTTTACGTAAAGCAACGTAAAATAGTATCCGAAGTATTCCGCCATTCGTTTTGCAACAGCCTCAACTATTAAGAAAGTCATACATGTATAACAGCGTAGTTGCGTGTCAATTTACCATTTTTTTTGCGGAAACGTCTCAGCCTCGTACTAAGTATTTATAAAACAAAATATGAATCACATAGTTATTACATATTTCATAGTGAACGCAGAATATATAGTCCCGTTGTTTATATACATTCTTTTTGCATTCTGAAATCAAGTATCAATATATTTGTAGGGATTGTTTAGTAAAGAATGAAACTGTTTGTGCAAAAAGGGAGAATGCTTTATTTTGAAGATTGAAGGTATGTTTTCTGCAAAGTGCCCACGCAGTTTTAAATGATTTGTTTATGTGTAAAAACACTTCAAACCGCAATTTCTCTACATTTGTAGTCAATATTACATGCAAATTATAATGATATTTGTCAGACTTCTTTCCTTGAGATCAGCTTTTCAAATGTACGTGTTACGAGGTTTTTGTCATGTTTATTCCAGGGCTAGACTAAATGACAGACAAGCAAACATAAATGAATAGTACATTTTTATTTACGACAATGCTGTCGGAATTTCATAGTTCTTAATCTTAGAAAAAATGTTAGGAAAAATGGGTTGCCGTAGTTGTACAAATCAGGCATGATCCATTAGACTAACAATGCAGAGGATGCTTTTCAGACAAAATATGGCAGAGAAAATAGAGGCAAATGGGTTGGAGTTAGACAGTAATGTCCCTGGTACTTTATGCCATGCCATTTGCGATTGTAAGTCCTAAAACATATGTATTCTCTGGTGACTTAACCATACTTAAAAGTTTTTTTTAATTTTGAACAAAACACGGGTTTAAACAAGCGGAACTCATTCGAATGATCTTTAAAAAAAACGTTCTTAAAGTTAACCCCGATGAAATTAACCATTCCTTAAAACTTCCGGTAACGCAGATGACGTATTGACTTAAACAAGTTAAAGTAAAACAAAAAAAACAAAAACAAAAACATCTATTAATATTAGAATATTCTAAATAATAAAAAGAGAATGAAACGCTAAGCAGGTTCTGAAGAATTGTTTAGTTTCATTAAAATGTAAATTAAACATATATGACATATACATATAACCTGCAAACGGTGTCTTAAATGATTAAATAAGTATTTCAATAACATAAGAAGTGTTAGAAAAAATCATTTAAATCAAAATGCTAGTAGACTTGATGAAAAAAAAAACGAAAGCAAATTAAAAAAAACAAACACTAAACATTTCATTAATATATATTAATGTCACATTGTTTAATTTATCCTTTGAACACGAGGTAATACCTCAATCTTGTACTTCTAGAGTCACTTAACCTGTTTTTAAAAGTATGGGTGTCCCAATGCAATCTAAACTCTATTGAACCATTGTAATTCTTAGTTGTCTTGGCAAATTATTTACTTCGTGATAAAAATTACACTCAAATATTGTGTTGAATCCAATTGTATTTATTATGAATCCAGGCAGGTTTTAAAGCTGGTGTTTCAATATCTGATGACATGTGTGATTTAAACCACATTATTAATTCTCATTTAAGAAAACCTTACGGATTCCTTTTCACCCATGCTGTAAATAGAAATAGGTATATACATGTTATTACTACGGACAAAAAAATAGTCCAAATTTTTTTATTTTAACGCAATATTGAAACTCTAATGACAACAATAAATTTAACAAATCATAAATCATCACGTTTCAACATGTTGATTAAAAACAACAAAAAAATACACAATTTTTATATAAATACGCGATGATTCGCGATCCGAACATATCCGAAGATGTTCGCAATAGCCGAAATGCCGTTCATTGAATGAATGTAAGTTGAGGTGTACATGTTTAGAAATGTCATTTCAAGGTAAAAGTGTTTTTGAACAACTTTTCCATAACATGAATCACCAGATTACGTGACCATTTTAACAATAGAGTTCAGGCAGAATTTTATATGTGTTGTGGCGTTTTCACCAGCAATATCTTGATTAGTTGTTTGATTTATTTCCAATGCTGGTCTGATTATTTTGCTTTTTTACTCATGTGTTTTCACATGCAAGCTCTTCATTGAAAATAGAAAATGAAAAACAAGGAAACAATACGTAAAAGAGCAATGAAACCCTATTAAATGAGAACAGAGACCTCTTCCTCAGAAACAATAAGTGCCACGGCCAATTTAACAAGGCGTTAGTTGACTTGCCTGCCCTTATCCGGACATTATTGAAAAAAGATAAGGCATCTAATAATAACGTAAGTTTGTTTAACTGAAAGCATTTTGATATATGTATGCAATTTTCAATACAAAAACGCTTTTGCTCTTTTTCCTATTCAAGGTATTTAAAGATAGTGATAACTAAACATGCAGGCATAAACGACAAGTATGACTTGTATCAAATCAGAACATATATAAACGTGGGGTAATAAAGTAATGAAGTGACATTGCCAATTTTACCAGTCGTGAACTAATTGACAGTAATGCCCTTCTGTGATAATTGTTAAAATGTCATCCGGGATCTGGAAATGTTTAATTTTGTTCAACTGCAGGAGATTTCGCTAGTAGCACATTTCTTATTAATTCATCAATTAATAATTCTCAAGGTTAACATCGAATAATTGTACTGATATTCAGTTAAAAACTTTTATAAATAAGATTTATTATCAATCTGGAATGCATGATTCTTATATTATAGTCATGATAGTAATCCACATTTAAATCGCGTTGTTACAAGTTTTTAAAGGCCATGTTAGGTTATACTTTAATAAAACATGCTCGAAATCGCATGATGAAGTTTTCTTGTTGGTTGTTTTTCAACATGTTTGTCGGTTGGAAACAATTGACAACACTATTTACCATGCTCTAAAATATATTTCATTATAACTGCATTTAATTAGTGATGCATGCGTTTACTTTAGAGTATTTGTAAATGTGTTTAAAGGCACAAGGCTAAGCCTTATAAACACACGACGTACGAAAACGACAAAGACAGACAGTTGCAGCTCATTCGAATGTATGAGTTTGAATTATTATTTTAGCAGCAAAAGTGCTTGCCACGTAATGATGATTTTGCTTCTTTTTTATTTGGTGTTTATCGTCTTTCTCACCGAAGTATCTCCTTTTGATCTCTAGTATATTACGGTTTGTACTTTATATCTTGCACTAATGATGGCTCGGCTAGACAAGATCATTTTCTTTACCATACCTTTAGTTTTAGTATTCCTCTGGTAAGTAATTTTTGATAGTTAACAGCATGGTAGTTGAGCGCTCGTAAACATTCACCAACTCCTTATAAGATGTGTTCTTCAACGTGTTTTACAGTATAAAAGTAGTATAAGAATACTTCTTTTAATGAGTGAGTAGTCTGTATATGAAGTGTACATTTGTGAAAGTGGTGTTAATACTGTGAGATTCCAATATATATTGTCATTTGGGCCCTTGCCGTGTGCCCCTAAGCAGGGTTTAGTTTTGATTGTTCGACTATTTGGCTTGTCATCGTTATTGTGATTGTATTATGAAAATTGTTTTGAACATCTAAACAAGCATGATTGATTTTTGACTTTAATTGTAAAAGCTTAATTATCCTCAGGTGGCTTAACAGATAGTTCACCTTAATAGACGTAACTTAATTATACATTCAAGGTCTGTCGTATTTTGCAAGTGCGATGAATACAAAACAAATACAATTTCCTACGGCAGGCGTGTATTTTTCTTGTACACTCGTGGATAATGGAGTCGCAATTTGATTTTGAATGGTCATTTACAGGAATGATAAATGATGTACTGTAAACATACGTCGTAATGCTTCGATTGTGTTTTCAGATGTGTAAACACCGTTTTGCTTAAATTTCAAACTCAAATACAACTTTGATCGATTGTCTTGTTCTGTTTATTTGTACTTATCTCAGATTTGCTGTCAACACACGGTTAAACAAATGAGAGCATTGCGCTATCAAGTTCGAAAAGTGTACATGATACCTGGTGAGTTAGTTCAGAAATGACGTCTTCTTTAAGTGAATAAAACCGAAACATGGTTTAAGTTTGAATCGTTGGTAAATATGCCTCCTCACACAACATGAATACTATTATTCGGATGAGAAGACTTCCATTCATCACGTACTACATTTTCTTTACATCATTAAAAATGTGCTTCTTCAATCCTTAAAGCTACCACTTCCAAAATATAAAAAAAGAATTGCAAAGAAAAACATTTTTCTAAAGAAAGTATTTTCTATACGCTTTTTTGTATACCATAAAGTACCTATGATATATGAATACAACACTGTATTGTTACATGGTATTACTTCAGCCCTGTGGCATGCGAACTTACTTTTCCGAATGTGTTGTCTTAGAATGCCTTGCAATTATAGTGTGAGGAAAGGCAAACCTTGAATATTTGCGATAATAGATTAATCAAAAGGCAAATCGAACAAACAGTTAAACCAGCACAAACACTCCTTTGCATGGGCTGTTGCTTTGTGATTATCGTTTTCTGGATATGGTACAGCGAGGGCATGATCAAGTGAAATGTTTTGCTAGTTAAAACTGAATTTTAGGTCGTTGTTTCGTTTGAATTTAACCGCACATAGTACATAATTGCAGAAAAATGACATTCTGAATTAATGCTGATCGGTGATTTTACAACTTTATACATATACTGTCCCAGATCCAGGTATATCAGTTAGTACCAGAGAAGGTCAATAAACGTTTAAAGGCTAACGCGATACTGTCTGGTAATATTTGCATAGTCAGTTCATTGCAATGATTGCAATGTTACTTCCAGAGTCAGTATATATACATAGGTTCGAAGCTTATATTCATGTATTATGCAGTTCATTAGTGTCTGGTTATTTGGGATCATTGAGAACATTGAATATATATCCTTTTTTATGATTATATGGGCGGTTATGTTTGAAATAAACTAGTTTGGTTTAATTTCATAAACTGTCTATTTGCTCAGTTTTAATTAAAATGAAAACCGTTTTGTCTTTTGTTTTACTATCAAACATCCATCCGGAGGCGGTTTCGTCGGTTCGTTCCATCCTAAACCTAGCATACTTAAACAACACTTCTATACTTATTTGCTATACGATAAATTCGAGCTGTCTTTCCAACAAATACGCTGTTTAGACAAGATGTGATTAAGATTTATCTATTAGTTTTAGTGACATTTAAAAAAAGACCCGCCGTTACCCACCAAGGCTTTAAGGTTGATACTTGAATATATTTCCTTGTTTTTTTTTCTAAGAATTGTTCAGAAATACCAGTTAATGATGATGCTGATTGTAATGCATTGTCCCCTTCTGCTGTTTTTTGTTCTAATATTTACGTTATGCCTTTTCATTGGATCAACGTTTGGAGCAAACCGTGGAGTGGACGCTGGTGAACAAAAACATCAACGTATGCAACGCCTTTTCAAAGTCGCTAGATGCATCATCTACAAATAACCCAAGACCGACGAGAATCCAGAACATAATAGGACCACGTGTTCTTACATTTAGCCTCACAGACATTGTTAAACAAACCGTGTTGTACGGTTTAGTGAATTAGGATATACTTGGTTTGAAATCATCCATAGCGGGTATCTTTTCGCGTGACATCGAAATGTCCATTTAAATTCTATGGTTTGAAACTATTGTGTAATCTAACATTTTAATGATTACATATTTACGCTAATAATACGAATTGGATATTTCTTTATAGCAGAGAAGTATAAACTATTTTAAAATTGTTCAATACGATGTCCTTAAAGACTTACGGGAGATAAGGTCGACATCATGTGATAACTGACAACGCAGTATCTCTGGTGACGGACGGGCAGAGGCTTCTGAGCTTTCCCCAAAAGGAGGGTTTTATTTCAGTTTTGCCTAGGCGAGTCGACCACGTGCGTAAGCCCCATCCATACAGCTTTTTTTTCTGAATGGTCATTGATTAAATTTCAAGTTTATGCTGTTGTCTTTTTTATATGACCATTATATACATACCTTACTCGCAAATCGAAACTCTGATGTCTATTAAGTTAAGTAGTTTAGAAAAACAGTTAAGCCCTAACTAAACATAAAATATTTGTCATTTGAAAGCAGCCTGTGCAATTCAGTCGTGCAGGTTTTAGTTTAGGTTTACAGGGTCCAGTACGTTGAATACCGCGTCAACTCCTGTGTCACTTACCATACATTTAGCAAGCGTCCGGCAACACTATTTTGAATCCCAAATACTTAAAAAATTAAACATAACCTTATTTCATGCGCTTTCCGAGCATTAATTTACCGTGACGGACTTCGCACCCATCTTTCATGAAACAAGAATGCTTTACATATGTGGATACTGAATTGCATATTTGCTGAGCTGAACGAAATTGTGTTGCTTTATTGTTCCAATATTAATATTGCCCATTGCTTTATTGTTGCAATTATTGATATTGCCTATTGCTATTTTTGCTGCAACTATTGATATTGCATATTGCTATTTTCTGCTGCAATTATTGATATCGCCTATTGCTATTTTTGCTGCAATCATTGATATTGCATATTGCTATTTTCTGCTGCAATTATTGATATCGCCTATTGCTATTTTTGCTGCACTTATTGATATTGCCTATTGCTATTTTATGCTGCAATTATTGATATTGCCTATTGCTATTTTTGCTGCACTTATTGATATTGCCTATTGCTATTTTATGCTGCAATCATTGATATTGCCAGTGCTATTTTTGGTGCAATTATTGATATTGGCTATTTGCTCAAACGTTTGGGGTAGATCGCCATTGAAGACGCCAAATTGTGGCAAGTGACTAATTGGCCTTTAATCGGGTCAATATTTTCGGACCATTTTTTTCCAAAATCACTTTGCACGTCTTTGGGCCAATATTGTATATCAATTTGTGATGTGGCTTTTGTGCCATCCTATTTTATCACTCTTTGTAATAATTTGCTAATTGTGCAATCATTTTATGCAATTTGGTTCGTGTGTCCAAATGAATGGACTTAAATTAGAATTGAGCCTCGCCAAATATTCCAGACAAAACGATTAAAACGATATATGCCAAAAATAAAAAAAGGTGAAACGGAAATATGATGTTGGGTTGTTTTTGTTTATGAAAAATTTATGGTATTACAGTTTAAAAGAACGTAACGGAAAAAGGGCGTAAGAAAGGGTCAATATTATTAATATAGAACGAGTCACAGAATAAAAGTTTAGCAACCAGTGAGTAAGTACGAGTCAAGGCATCGAAGCCATCTTTGGGGGAAAGAAATTCTGCAGATAATTATCTCAGACGAAAGTACTTGAATCGGTCATCATACCCAACGCGGAGATTCGTACAATACTCTGCTACCAAGAAGTGTTTATCGTGAGGAAAATTTATTATTGTCACATGACTGTCCCATTTGGGCACCAAGCTTAACAGTCTCAAACGACAATTTATTTTAATAAAGCTTTGTTAGTTAATATCCTTGCATGATTAGGAAGCACTGACAACTTATGGTTAAGAACGCATCTGTGAAGAAGTTTTTATGTATGTTAAATACGTTTGAAACATTGCCTTGATCAAACTAGTTTCAGTCCATCCAAAAGCCGATGCTGTTGGCAATGAATAACATCAGTTATTACTATCAAATTAAAACTCAAGATTAAAATGCTATTTACAAAGTTTGGATTTAGATTTCCCTTCCGGAAAGTATTTATTTTTTGAAACGTGTTGTGAAATAAAGCAGGACCAGTATTTGACATGCATTTATGCGTTTAAAGGTGAATGCTGTTATTCTCATCTTACGCACTAAGTTTAGTTAATACATTTGTGACATTTCATGCTTCAATTTCCCTCAAGTCCTTTCACCGATATTCAATTGATGATAAGTCTAATACACTGCAAAAACAATTATAAATCAAAAGAAAAGACCGAACGTTTGCTATCGAAACACATCATTTAAATGGCATTTTCAAATAGGTATTTTCCCATAGAGATATAAAAAAACTACATTGTTTTTGTTTTTGCTTGTAAACATACATTGTTAACATAAATACATTAGTTTTAATGCATCATCACATTTTAACACCACAACATCTCGGCAATGTGTATTTCACAAACCTATTTGTATCAGAATTCATCATTTGAGTTAGTGGTAACGAAAACATTTAAGCAATTTTCTTTCATGGATTAACCTTTCAGAAATGTTTGTTCTTTGGAAACCTGTTTTGATTTTGTGCATCATTGTTGAAAAAACTCCACCAACATCTGTCAAATAGATATGAAAGTAAGTTTTAGCATTTACAACCTTCCTGAATATATTTGTTAAATGGTATTATTGTATAAAAGGTCACCCACTATTGATGAGATTAGTAAGGTAAAACTTTAATATACTCTTTAGGCTGAATGTTTGAGCTTATGCCTTTTGTGACTTTAAAAGTACAGCAATCAAAACCAAAGGAATGAAACGCTCGCAGTTGAAAATAACTGATAACAAATTTTAAACGATGAATACACCAAATGTTTCACATTATGTAGCATTCATGTTACATGACTAATTTGTGTTTGGTATTCTAAATGCTAGTTATATTTGCGTTTTTTTTATTTACGGTCAAACGTGTAGTAAAATAGAAACTTTCACACACGCTTTGCGTGCAATCAAAACTCACAGCAAAACAAAATGAAATTTTCAATCTTATAATGTATGTTCATCGATGTATCAACCACGGCCAACGAGCCAACTACCACATTACAAATCATCGTAGTAAGTGAATATGAAAGAGCTCGTCTGTACAATGTCAGTGAAAACTCAATGCTGGGTTAGCACAGTGTTTTGGCGTGGAAAAGGCACACAACAAAACTCCACAAGATGAAATTCCAATGACAATAGACCAATGAAGAATTAATAAATAGTTTCTGTTTGCATATATTTTATAAACTCGTACCGTTGGAATTGTCAATAAATCACGACGGATTTAATTTAGTTAGCCGGTTCTTAAACGCTCAAACTTACTAACTTGTCTCAACATTTAGGAATACGTACAACGTACATATAGCGCTGTTGATTTTAGTTATAAATTCCTTTACTAATCTTTTGTCGACATAATTCACTTGGCTCAAATGTAGAATGCATAGGTATTAGAAATGTCATGAAGGGGCATCTAAGAACACGCCATTAACGGTCAATTGAAGTTTCAGCAGACTCATTTATTGAAACAGGCATTCCACGAGCATTGTACTGAATACAAAATTTATTTATTCCCGTTGCTAGTCCGTCTGAATTCCATTCTCTAATCGACCAGATCTAAGCCAGATAACGAAATTATGATTTACTTATATAAACATTATTTATAAGTATTATCGGAAATAGGGCTTACCAGGACCGTTTGTGCTGTTCCTTTCATTTGTTGTTCTCATTAAAAAAATGATGACTAGGAAAACCAGGCGTAAAAGAATAATATGACCCCATTAAATGTGTACAGAGACCTATATCGCATTAATGATGAGAAACGGCCAATATACGCAAGCGTTATAACGGAAACTAGTCGATTTAATGCTCTTCTGTGATTAAAATTAATTAAAAATGTCCGATGTTGCTTTCAACTGTTGCATTCTTATTATTACTTCTGCAATTGTTGATCATAATTAATTGTATCTGATATAATGCCAACTCCAGTACAAATCACCTAAAAAGTTATGATTGTAATAATTGTTCTTAAATATAATATGATTATGTAGAGGATAGGAAATGGGTGACCCTCAGCTCTGATGATTGCCCTAGCATCGAGATAATAATGTTGCTTGCTGATTTATATTTCAATAATGACTTTTCTGCAAAAATCAAAATACGGTTATGGTAAATATGTTATTTGCTCGACTATCTTACAAAAAATTCTTTCGCTGGCCTTCATTTCTTTCTATTCCTCTGATGGACAATGACTACTTTCGATAAAATAAACTCTATAAGTGAAATACTTCATTAGTCTTTTAATTGTTAAAAACAAAGTCAGAGAAATGAATACTTTTTGAACACTTTTTCACATTTTGACCTTGAAATAACCATAACCTTGATTGGAAGTATTGTTAAAAAAACCTATGTTTATAAATTAATACAAACATTAAAGTCCATACTTATTTGTATTTAGTAGTAATTACAAATAAAGTTATCATGGGCTTTATAAAACGGCGGCCATCTTTGTTATTGTCTTGGTGTCCATGGTAGATGCTCGATGCTAAATGTTAACCCTCGCTAAGGTAAAGTTCAGACAACCCGCAACACAAATAAGCTAAGTATATACATATGCATGTTGGCAAATATTTCTTTACTTAAACAAGATCTGGATTTTGATTATTTGCATGGGATGGCGTTTTAGAGCAGGTTGGCAATTTCAGTTATAACTCCAATACCCTTTTGTTTCATTCATTTAATACTTCACACAGTTTTTCAGGACTATCACAAAATGAGGTTACATAACTCCATATTATCCACCATATTATCCTTTATACAAATTATGGCTCCTGATTGACTTAGGAACTTAGGTGAAAGTTTAAGGGCAGTTTATAGTTTTACGGCAAGTTGGGATAAATATTGGGATTTTCATCAATTCCTTTTATACCCTTCATTCGATGTATTACTTCGCACAGTTATTGACGACAATCTAACATTTAGGTTACTTAACGCCATGTGAACCGTAAATACAAATTATGGCCCTTGATTGACTTCTTTTCCTGTTTTCCCTTTCAAAATCAGGTTTTCACAAAGTGAAACTCGGTTATTAGAATGGCGTACGTCGTTGTTCGTGCGGGCGGGCGTGCGGGCTGATGGGCGGTTGAGTGGCCGGGCGAGCGGAGTCAAACTTACTTATGAAACTTGATAACTTTTGTTACGGTTGACATACCTTGACTAAACTTTGTATGTAGGAAGAGTTGATGGAGACCTTATATGGGAAAGCGTTTAAGGACCCTAGGCTGAAGGTCAAGGTCACTGTTACTAAAAATGAAACAAAACGATTGAAACATTAAAACTTTATTAGGGTTGACGTAACAAATGTGACAAATCTTATTATCTAGGAAGAGTTTATAAAGACCTTTCATAGGATTGCATTTTGGGCCTCTGTGGTCAAAGTCAAGGTCACTGTTACTAAGAAAGGAAACAGTGAAAACTGAATAACTTTAGAAAGGGTTGACATATCTTGATTAAATTTGCTATTTTGGAATAGTTTATGAATACTTTTCATTGAATTGCGTTAAGGGACCCTGGGGTTAAGAAATAGCTCACTGTTACTATAAATAGAAACACTCTTGAAACTAAATACCTTTAGTTAGGGTTGACATATCTTGAATTAAAATAATATTTATGAAGATTTTTATGAAGACCTTTCGATGGATTGCGGTTTGATCCCTTGGGTCAAAGACAAGGCCACTGTTGCTTAAAATAGAAATATGGTTAGTACTGAATAACTTAAGTTTGGGTTGATATATCTTGACTAAAGTTGGTAAGTAGGAACAATTTATGAATACCTTTTATTGGGTTGCATTTGGTGTCCCTAGGGTCAATGTCATGATCACTGCTACTATAGTAGAAAAACTACTTGCACCCGAAGAACTTTAGTCAGGGTTGCATTATCTTATCTTAACTTGGTATTAAAAAAATGTGGAGACCTTTCATGGGGTTGCGTTTAGGGTCCCTGGGGTCAACGTCAAGGTCACTGTTACTAAGAAAGTACGGTCACGTTTACTGTTACTAAATATAAGAAAACAATTGATACTGATTAATTTTAGTCAGAGTTGACATATCTTGAACAAACTTTATATTTAGGAAGATTGTTTATGATATATTTCATGGGATTGCGTTGAAGGCAATTTTGGTCAAGATCAAGGTCACCGATACTAGAAATAAAAAATGGTTGAAACTGAACCTCACAATGAAAGCTGAAGTTCTTCTGTCAGTCAATTAAAGTCTGGTAATGCTGCATTACAGCGTTTCTTTTTTTTAATTTATTTTGAAAAGCACAATTTTATTTTCTTTAATCAGGTTTTCACAAGAGCAAACTAGTTATTAGAAGGACTTGCGTCGTTGTTCGGGAGGGCCGGCGGGAAAGCGGCGTCAAACAAGTCAATGGTATCAAATAATTTTATTTATGTTTGACAAACAGTGATCAAATTTTGTATATATGAAGAGTTTATGGAGACCTTTCATGGGACTGCATTTGGGCCCCTATGATCAAAGTCACGGTCACTGTTACTATAAATAGAAAAATGGTTGGTATTAAAAAACGTAAATTAGGTTAACTTATTGTGACCATAGTTGGTATCTATGAAGAGTTTTGTGGCCTTTCATGGGATTGTGTTATGGTTGAGACAATGATCAAGGTCAAGGTCACTGTTGCTAAAACAGAAAGTTGTTAGCTATGAGTAACTTGAGTAAAGGTTGACATATTGTGACCAAACATGGTATAAGGAAGAGACAAAGAAGATATTTCATGGGATGGCGTTTAGGGCCACCAGGGTCAAGGTTATAATTACTAAAAATAGTAACCGTTTTGTACTGAATACCTTAAGTTAGGGTTGACATGATGTGACCAAACTTGATATGTATAAAGAATTTATTGAGGACTTCCATTGGATTGTGTTCCGGCCCTTATGGCCAAGGTCAAGGTTACTGTTACTAAAAATAGAAAAAAATCAGTTGAAACTGAATCTCACAATAAAGTAGTTTTGTAATTCATTGAAATCCTGGTTGTGTCACATCTCAGCGTTACTTGTTTACTTTTTAATTTGACTATTTTATGGCTTTTGACTGGCACATATTACATCATTAGCGTATTCATTTCAAAGACAGTCGTAGTCGAGCGTCCTACGACAGCTCTTGTTACAGGCATCGTGAGTTTAATGGTGTTTTTATAGTACACTTGTTGATTTGATGACATCGATAGGGAATTATACATTTAATTTAGGAAAACCTAATTGAAAATAGTGTTTTTTGGTTCTTGGAAAACAATGTTTTATGTTTTTGGCCTTCAATGGCATGATAATCTGGTTAAAATGTACATACGCTTAGAAAGTGATTGTTAAGTGGTCTTCATTGTTGAGTTTGAATGCAACCTGACAAAAAATGACCTCTTGGCCATGGTCCTTTTGGTAAAAAGGGAAGAGGCGGCACCCATTATACATTTAAAAAATAAAACAACTGTATGTCCAGTGGTTTAGTACTAGTGCCATTAACCCCTCATGATTTTTCATAAACCTGTATTCGTTTTTGCCTTTTTTGCAATTGAGATGGATGTGTGGCTATATGGAGTGTGACAATACCACGTTACTTCCCCTGTGTTAACAAGAGTTTCATGATTCGAAAATCTCTTCAAAACATGGGAAAAGCAGACTTAATCATAATACCTTGAGAAAGGTCAGCCGACCTAAAGCCATCTTTGATTGATTTAATAATCATCTGCATTTTGCCCTGTTATTCGTTACCCTTACTTACGTATGTTTAAAACATGGAGAATTTAAAAATAAACAAACAACAGGAGTATAACTTATTTTAAAAATGTTTCATGTCACTAGAGCGATTTCCCTAAGTATTGGGTTAAATTCGATGGAACGGAACTTAGTTTAAAGAGATAAGCGATTGGAATAACGCAAGGTTCAAAACCGCAAATCACCTATTGCAAACGTTCAAATTTGCATGGAACTTTACAAATATGATATTTGTATTGATTTTAATATATTATTATCAACAAGTAACTATATCATTATGAAAATTCGCTTTATATTTTATTTTCGTCTTATGAAATGTATCTAAGATTAGATATGATTTTATCGAAAAACATTTGACATAATCATTGAATCCTTTTAACCGTTGTACAACATACTAAAATGTATTTGGAACGGAATCTTATATTTACTTAAATATAGTTTTCACTTGAGTTGATTGTAAATAATATTCTTTCAAGCTGCTTATTGCAGTGTTTGATTGTATCCCGAAACATGTCTGGTAAATTAATGCGTTGGTTTAAACAATGATTTAATTTAGAAAGTAATATATCAGTGAAAAGAAATATATCATGGAAAACACCTTTTTCGTTAAAATAATTATTTTTATCATACAATCGTATCAGTGTATTTTCATATAGAATCATTGTTAATTGGTTAATATGTTTACAATATGCTGTACATCTACATCCTGTCTATTAACATTTCTTTAGTAACGTTCGTCTGAAATATAATCATTTTATATCTAGCAAAAACGAAACACTCCAAGATTCCGCTCGCAAATATCGTTGCTGATAAACGCTAGTATGTCTAGAAAGGTTTATACCATTGGAAAAATAGTGGTACGTTTTGCAGGAACCTACATCCAACACTTTCTGCTTAAAATATTTACAGTAAAGAGGCGATCAAATGCGTGTTGAAGTTGCAATATCAAAAACGTATGGTTACAGGATCAGTAACGAAAATATAATACACACATGTATTAAAACAAGTTCAGGAAGTGTGTTAGTAGGAGAGCCTAAGACATTAGGATATCAATAAATATATACATATTTATATAAGAACACAATGTTTTGTTTTCATTAGATTCGTACACTAAGTCAATTAAATGGATACAAAGGATGTAATAAAATATATCATAGACATCTGTTCGCCAATTTTAGCATTCAAACATAACTACCTTGTGCCCTGATCACTGCTCACTGTTTAACAAACAAGTTGTAAGTGGAGGATAGCAAAACTACCTGTACATCATATCTCTTAAACGGTGCCAGGGACATTGGAAGTGTTGCAATTTTTGTTTTTGTCAATGAACAATTACTATCTTACTTGCTACATATATCTGTGTTTCTGGGGGGGGGGGGGGGGTACTTCCAGAGTGTGTCCATTTATAACTCAGACTTTATGGCAAGAGCATGTTGGCGTTACATTGTAGCAAACTTATCAAAGATATGTTAATGAAACACTGAATAAAATCAATACAAATTTGTTATCAAGTCCTTACCCACCTCTGTTAAAGAGTGTTGTATATGAATGAATGTGCATTCAGATTAATAACATAAGAAAAGCAATTAAATATTGTTTACATTCAACATCAAGAACAAGCACGGATGTCTCTCTGAATGGCTTGATGTTATGCTTAGACTCCAATTACTCATGTTCTACGTTTCCTTGATTTGTCGAACATATTGATGTTATATTTAAACATTCCATTGATGACCAATAAGAAGCTAAACTATAAAAAACATACTTATTTGCCGATATAACAGTGTGGCAATTTATGTCAATAAAGTATAATTATTTATGTCTGTACAATGTCTTCTTACACACGTATGAACAAAAACATGTGTTTTATTTTGTCCGGTCCTGTTTATCCTTGGTATGTCGGGTTGTTTATGTTGTTTATGTTGGCATAGTGGCGATTATTTTCCCCATTTCCATCATCGTGTCGCAAATCTTCATATAACTCCATTTGCTGTGTTGCAGTCTCCAAATCGCCATGGTCTCGTGCCCTCATTGGAACGTTCGGGTCTAATCAATATACAGTTTGTTTGTTTAGTGAAAGATAGCAACATATATTACATGAAGTTTATACCAAAACCTAAATTTACTGTTTTATTTCTTACTATTGATTTGTCAAATATAATAATTATTATTTTACTGGAATTCTTTAAACTTATTTTATTATATATATATATATATATATATATATATATATATATATATATATATATATATATATATATATATATATATATATATATATATATATATATATATATATATATATATATATATATATATATATAGACCAATGCAACCTTTGGGTAACTTTGTTGCAACCTTTAGGAAACTCGTGTCGCCCATAGGATATATGCTGTGTCGCCCAAAAGTAATTGTATTTTTCTCTTTCCAAATAATTTTTAAATCAATAAAACATTTTTGCTAATGGTTTCGAACGATTTTTAAAGGTTCAGTCATAAAGCACTGACCAGCAGGATATATAATAGGTAAAACAATAAATAATATTTTTTTAATGTATATTATGAAAACAACCTTTGGGATACATTATGTTTTTGTTAATTATTTTCTTGTCATGGATATATGTTTTAGATAAGAACTCATAATTGTGAAGAATGGAATATGCTTGAACAGAAAATATAATTCTGTTCAACTTAAAAGATTCCGAAATTTGCTCAAAAAATTTCTTCACAAAATGCGGTCATATTCCGTGATATCATGTTGCCCAAAGGTTGCTGTTTGCTCAATGCTTTACAAGCTATACGAAGGAACTTTACTATTCGTTGGAGTATTTACTTTATTTAAATGTTTATGAACACAAAAGTCAAAAGACCTCATTCTTTAAGTCTTATTTGAAAATGGTTAAATGAACCTGAGCGCAATATGTCGAGAAAGTTTCAATTTGGCCTACGCTCTCTATCAAGATAGACGAACCTGACGAATTATGTGGAACAACGAATGACAATTCTTGCCTTATATGCTAAGGTTACCATATGACGATTATTCCTGTATTATGTTATACTGGTAATTGTAACAGTTCATTTTGCAACCATTTAAGGTATAAAGACTTACAAATTTGTTCAGATATTTTACTTCATAAACAACGAATATGATCGGAGTGAACCATTACAAACCAAATAAAGCACATATATATTGGTCAGTAATGGAACTTTCGGTTTCAATCACAATAATCTGACTAATATGTTATAATGTTTAATTGAGCCATGTCATTATTTTGTAGTCGCCAATATTGAATTTAAGGCGAAAATTGAAATCACGTGCGGACGTTCTACGGGCCGCAAAAAATAATCGAAAATCGGCCCGGGCCGCAAAACTGATGATCGCTGAGTCATGCAAATAATCACGAAATCCATGTACAAATGTGTTACCATATATAGTTACATATGTATTAACATTCACCGTGTATTAACCTCTAAGAAAAATACAGGTCAAATAAAATGTGATATTCAATAACCCAACAATCATTTGCGTTTATATGTAAAGGTGATGTTCTGACTTATTAAATGTCATACCCTTACCCAAAGCATGTACATGTGTGTTTTAGCTAATGGCACGTTGGTATTTATTAACCTTCATAATAGTATAATTAAGATTTTTCAATTCCCAGAAAAAGCCTTTTGTCTGAGAAATACTTCTTTAGAAGTGTTATTAAACGCGTTGTCGCATAATTTTAATGTCGAGTAAGGAAATGTGCCCATGTAAGCCATGTCTATTTGCTTTGAAATACACAGTGCCTCATTTAAGTACTAGAACTTCAAAATGTGCCAAATACCACAAATATCCTAAAATGTCGACAAGATCGACACAAAAAACTAATGGGTGTGATTGTTCGCTGAGGGTAGTCTGTACATTGGACGAGAGTTATACGAAAGTGTGTACTTCTAGTCATACCGACATATATTGATATATTTTGTACATTCTTGCGAAGTATTCAACACCTGCATCTATGCATTTTCTCAACATTTTTGTTCTCAACTATGAGGCATCTATATACTTTTTTATTTTGTGTGCTTTTAAATATTAAATAGAATTTCGAACACTTAAAGGGAGGTCCCTGACGCAAGCCCAGGCAATGACCTTTCCAAGCTCGATTTAACTGCTGAAAGATATTAAATTGCAACCCTCAGAAGGTTTAAGCCAGAAAACAGAATTTCTCAGCTCACAATGGTCCCTTAGCGGAACTAATATTACTAATATTATTTTCAGTAAAAATATGTTTCTTGGATTGGCTTTAGTTTCACTCGGAATCAGGATTCGAAGCAGGGTCTCATGCGAAACAAATCTGCCTCTTAACCGCCAGATTAAAATGACTCAATGTTTGAAGTTTTTTATAGTTATTGCCATATCTGAGGGATTATGTTAAAGGTTGTGAGCAGATACATTTTAATATTTAACGTGCCGGCCAGTTTCTCAGCGTTACTTGACGACCTTGAAATATATGAACAGCGAAAAAAGATTTACGTTTCTAAAAAAATTAGATCATGTTGCAGCCGACAAAATCTTTGAAAACAAATACCGTGTCAAAGTTTACTGAAACGTCAGCGTTATCATGTACCATTTTCAGACATAGGTCGTATAAAACGGTAGCCATACTGGATTTTATGGAAAAAGAAATCAAAGATAGATTTAGCATTTTATGATAACCAGCCTTGTATAATAAAAACTGAAAATAATTTATAAAAGATATAAACAGCAGTCAATCAAGCTAGCTCAATTGAAAATGTGTAAAGTATGTGCAATGAACAATGTTTATCAAGGTTCAGCTAACTATTTTGATTCTTAAAATTATATTGGCAAAACAGGAAAAATATAATTTTAAGAATCAAAATAATTATTTAAGCAATAACAGTTACTAGTAAGTCCATGGAGTGATTTACTTTTTGATATGGATTACTTTTACACTAATCGTGTATATCATGGAATAAACGAAATATTACATGCAATAAAATGAATACAGTTTCGTGAAGTCAAACGGAATCAATCTTAAAAATATATTCTAATACTTATGCCTATGGTTTCTTACTAAATGAAGCCAAATGTATAATTACATGCAACCGCACATTAAAATCAACATAGTATAGTGATACTGGTGTTATTTAACATAATTTTGTATCATAATAGTAAGCACATAATTATACTACATTCAGTAGTCAGTATATCATTTCATAGTTTTGTATGCTGTTTTAACTTTCGTGCTGCATCAATAGAAATGATGATGAATACAGCTATTTGTATGTGAGCATGTATAAACGATTGGTTACATGTAAGAAATCTAAGATGTATCTTAATTTACTAAATATATGTTTTGTCGACAATGGGACCAAACACACGGTTAAGTTAAAGAGATGAGCAGCATTGAACGTTAACGCCTGATCGGATTTCATCAATCACTAGTTAATTGATAGTCAAATATTATTATTATTATTATTATTATTATTATTATTATTATTATTACTATTATTATTATTATTATTATTATTATTATTATTATTATTATTATTATTATTTTACCTTATTTATATAGCACTCTTGTCATATGGCAATATACGTTCACGAGTGTTTTACAATACATATACACAAACACAAAATATCAAAACAAACAATTAGGCTTTAAATTGAGTTAGCTAAGTCTAGCTAATGCAGAACTAGCTTAAAGACCGACCGCCTGGTAGTGTTCTTGATTTGTATATAAGTTGGCTGAAATTATATCATCAAAGGAATCAAAATAATGGTAAACAACACAAAATGTTGCGTTTCTTAAAACATTGTTTTGAAATCCGTATATTTCAGTTCCAACGTGACAAGCCTTCACTGTTTAATATATAAGTCTTACTTATTTTACAATGATTGCGAAAACTGTTAATTTACTTATCAGTAAACTTTACTTTCTTCATAATTGACCATTCAACACTTGTTTAGCAAAACGTCGCGGACTATAAGTTTTGGTATTTCAAGCTCCTTGAAAATATTTTAAATATTGCACCAGTTAAAGATAGTTTGACAAAATATACTTTAGTTTTCCATTGCAAAAAGACTGCAAACAGTTGCACACTTGGTGTTTTATTATTTGTTTTTCATTAACTCAATCAATAAACATTTTTTAAAGATTGATTAAGTTTTACTATGATTCTAGGCTATTATTTCTGCTCAATATATAACATCCGTTACTGATTGACAATACGTTTTGTATGAGGTACATTTTAATTAACTTATATTTAATTTTTAGCATCATCTGATACGAGTAGTAAATATAACATTGGTTCTACCATAGTGAGCTCAACTTGTGCAGTTCTAAAAACATAGATATAACGGCACACTGATACTTGATTTTGTTGCATATGCAGTCCATTGTGACAGCAAAATCAGAGTTATCAATACTATCGGTCAATAACGCAGATTTCCCGGCTACTTCTAGCATCACATAACAAACAAACAAAACGCAAGTCAATCAAAACATTTTCAATTAAACAAATCAATCATTTATAAGAAATATGAATTCCCGCGTGTATCACACGCTCGCACACGCGCACATGCACACTCACATATAACATCATTTTGTATCGATCCATCGATACCATCATTTAATCGCATACAAATGTTTATATATTATTTACAGTAAATTAATGAACATATACAATGTATTTAAAAAAGTATATCGATCAATTAAAACAACTATAATATCGTAAATACAATTAAAGGTAATCTGTTAATATGTATCTAACAGAATTTACACAAAAAATCCAATTCGTATTTGCATCTGATGTTGTAAAGTAATTCTTACATGTTTTTAGATTTATGTTTCTCTATTCGTAAAAGTTCTAAACGTTTCTTCTACAAGCACTTGTTTCTTGTATTGTATTGTATGCATAAAATGAGCGATATCTTCTTCGTTTAGAGACGATGTCCTATGCTGCAGTATAAGATATAGTAATGATTTCTCGAAAGTAGCTAGGTTGACGATTTAGTAAGGATTTATATTCAAATGCAGCTGTTTAATACTACCAATGGTTTATATATTGAATCCGTTTTATATTTTCAAACAATTCTTGTTTTAAAGCTGTTATTCCACAGATTGAACGTTCTGACAACTGTTTTAGAACGAGCCAAATTATGTGAAAATGCATGTAAACAAGCCATATAAGAATTCAGACAGAAATGGGTCCCAGATATTTTTTTTATTTAAGTTTGAAACATGATGTTTTATGCATTTGTCATAAACAGTTAGTAACACTTTTAGCTTTAAATATAATTTTTCAGAACAGAACTATGACAATCTGCGGTCTTTTTTCAGCAGTCTTTTATCGCTAGTTTGCAGATATTTAGTACTACGAAAAATTTTGCTCATTTCAATACAAAAAATATAAAAGGTTGTAAAACACGTTAAATCTGTGCTGCTATGCAATATACTTTTTTGGACCTGTTAGTTAAAGTCTAGTTATTTTATTCACACGTGATTGCTTTTATTTCCGATACGCACCACTCTGATATGCTGTGCAAGAATAGTTTCTACGTACATTTATTTTTTGTGCATTTACGTTAATTATTGGTGATACACAATCCATATACAAGACAATCAGATTTTGTATTTCAAAGGGAATGCCTATGATGTATATATATTTATATATAAGAAACATAAGGTGTCCTAGAATGGACCATTGGTCAACTAAAGAGTTTATTAATTTTCTTGAATATGAAATATCAATTTGATGAATGTCGTTTAAAAACGAAATCAATGTTTAAAGGGATTATAGCAAAAATTCTATAATTTGAATTGATGTTTAAGAGTTTCGTGATCAACTCAATCAATTTCTTGGCGTATGATATTTTTCATGCGATAATTCAAATGGATTATCGGATTTGTTTTGGTCATGTAATTAGAAATTTGGGTTGTATTTATTCTCATCCATCAAAGGTTTAACAATTGAAATCTAACGCATAAACCATCACTCTGTTCTAATAGATAAGATTGTTTAAAGCTTATTAAGAATGTTTCGTTCTCAAGGGGATACAAATGTTCTGCAAAGTAGATAAACAAATATCTGCTATTGATATATGCAGTGTAAACAGTAACTTCCCATATCTCCTCAATCCTTAGATGCTGGTACAAATAGGTTTACATATAACATGTCGTTTCCTGCTTCAAGTTTCCTGCCTATTCATAACTGATCAACATTTCGAATTTAAGAGAAGTCATCTATCATTAGTTGATAGTGAATTTCAGATAATGATATCGAAATTTGTTAATGTTTTATTTGTATTGATTAACATTACTATTGATGCATTGATTACATCATAGAATAACATCAAAATGACGAATCTAGTATGAGTTGATATATTAAAGAAAGGTGCATATTTTCCATGACAACAAGACGTTTACTTCATGTCTAGATAAAAATGCTCTGGGTAACTACTAAATAAAACTTTCAGACGAAACACTTTTAAATAAAGCATAACCCGAAGAAACGTCTTGCAATCAATTATTCCGATATAAAAGCGAAAATCTGTTCCATACTCACTAGATGATCAAGTCACGTCGAAATGTGTTATCATGTACTGATAAACCCGTACATCTCCAATAACCTGAGTCGACTACACTTAAAAAACAGTTATAATTAACATCTTCTTTCAATTAATTTGAGTGCTTAGTTGCTAAATTCAAATTCCTTCATCGATATCAGTAATGATCTAATGTGTATCGCATGACAGTGAGCATCTACAGAAACTTTTAAAAATGCAGTCAACTTATAAATCACTGTGACTGAGGTTCACTCCATGTGTGAACGACATGAACCTTATATAGGCCTTATTTTAACCAACGAAGGATAACGGATAAAACTGAAAAAACATGTACTGCAGCTTAAAACAAAAAAAACTATACTGGTTACGTCGAAGGATGAAATATAACCAAGGTATTAATAAATATATATTACCGTAACAGCCAATTAGAAAATATTTCATGAAGGCTGATGAATGGTGAATTACTTAATATTCGTTAATAATATAATATAATAATATATGTTATGAAGAATATGGTTCATAATACTAGAAAGATGTGGTTTGACGGTTTAAGACCGGGTACTGGTACGAAGGGGAATACTTGAGCAACCATTTTATATCAGCAAATAAGGGCCAGCTTAGAGCCAATTGTCTTGATTTGTAGAACAATTAGATTCTATTTAAACATTGATGATTCAACAAATTCGTTTATACAGATAATTCAATATTCGTCTTTGTGTCTGTCTGCCAAAATAAAAATGATACAACTTCTAGAAAATCGCTTCCAAAAAAAGCCGCATGAGCCTGAGCAAATCAAACCTTAACGAAATTTAGAAATAAAAAAAAAACGAATATAAGAAAGTCAACCAAAATATGGGAATCAAAATGCGTCGGATTTATATGATCATTTCAAAACACTATATAGTACTTCAGATTATACTAACAACTCAAAATTTAGAGCAAACATTTGCGATGAGAATCTTGATAAAAAGGTAATATTCGCAGATTAATGAAGCTGTAATGCTGAAATCTATAAAACCATAGTCACAGATATATCACCGTTTCTATTAAAACTTTTAAATCGCATCTTGACCACAGGAGAATATCCCAGATCCTTTTATGGAGGATTATTAGTACCTGCATTTAAAGGGGGGGGGGGCAATGAAGACGAGTCAAAGAACTATAGAGAAATAACTCTATAGTTTTCGAAGTTTAATTCTCAAATATTTCTTAAAAGACTGATGTGGAGCAGTCTTAATAAAAATATTTAAAATCAATTTCAAAAAGGCAAGTGTACGATTTATTGATATTTTACATTCAATTATGATTGTGATCGAAATAATAAGACAAAGAATAATTGACATATATGGAATGCAGATATTAATGAATCGAACAGACTAGAAACATATCGCTGGTATAAAAATGAACTTAAGCATGAAACTATCTAGATATTATGCACATGAATAAATATAGAACGGTCGTTACAACATTTCCTCACATGACCTTTTAATCGAAACAGGAAGACATCATCACTTTCCAAGAAAATATAGAATATGTAGCTTTTGTTATATGAATGCCATCGAGATGAATATCATTTTGTATGTCAAAAACATCATAATCTACGAAATCATTTCTGTAAACCATATTTTTGCTTTTGGCCAACAAAACAAAATGTATTACCCTTTTTCCTCAGACAGCTGAAAAAAACTATGCCAAGTTAGTAAATATTTATAGTATGCATCTTTGTTATGATCGAGAAAATTATTATGTTAAGAATTTGATACTATGATGTATAGTATATTTCTCCATTGATAGAAAAGATCAGAACAGAAAGCTTATTTTTGACTTAAACATAAAAAGCTCATCGTCATATTATATGAATACTGAACAGAAATATAGAAAACACACATAAACAATCAAACTATATATAGTTTCATGTATAACACGTTTTAAATGATTGTTTTTATCATTGACATAATTTTTAGAAATTACTCGGAAATCGAAAGAATAAAAGAGTAAAAGGAAAATATCAACCAAGTTACTCACAATTCAGCGTGCATGATGGTTGAAATGATATCACAATGATTTGTTTCATATGTTTTTGCATTTTGTCTTTGAACGTTATATATCATTGACCAGAACAGAACATTTATTGTTAACTTTAACATTTACAGTTCATTGTTGTTACAATAACATAGCACATGGCATGGCAATAGTTGATAAATGCGAGAGTGGATTATACATATATACATATATAAACTATCAATGATTTCAACATGCTAAAAGTTAAGCATTATCATTCAAAGCAGTATATCGTAGCTTAAAAGTATGTTTGCAATACAAAGCTAGTTTTAGTATAGACATGCAGCATTTTCCGAGTTTAGTAATTGAATGAATTTAAACATGCTTTGTCTTGCATAGTGATATTTAGTTATGTATTTTTCCTAATGTCATTATATTTCGGACAAATCGAAACAAAGTGATATTCATCTTCGATATCATTATGAACACATAAAACACATGTACGTTGATTTCTTTCAATATTAACATATCTGCCTCTTTCAGCATTTAACATATGAGAGGACAATCCTAATCTACCAATAATATTCCTAAGTCTTTAGCTATACAATTTATTCATATACGATGACATATGAATAGTACATTTTAGTTCTCTGTATAACACTAGTGAACTTAATGAGTTTATATCATTTTTCCAATGTCCAATAAATGAGTCGATTAATCTTCTTCTAAAAAAGGAATAAAATAATCAATATTAATCGACTCCGGATATAACCATACTTCATTGAATCCTGCATTTTGTAATATAGTGCGTACATTAGAACACCAATTGTTTGAATTTGCGTTATTTTCCGCATCGTATCGAAGGCTTTGCTATGTATTGTATAAAATGCAATTGTCTGTTTTAAATTGATACAGTTTAAGAACATATTTTACAATTCGTACAGGTCTAGTAACATACAGAGGGTACCGTTCTAGTTCACCATATATTGCTACTAGTGCTTATTTTTACACTATTTAATGCTGAATAAATGTTATGTAAAGTAAGGAACACAAGACAATTGAAATAAAGATCAATACCCAGAAGTTATTCACACGAGTTTCGGGTCTGGGATCATTTGTCACTAAAAGAAGGTTTGAAATAGGTCTTGGGGCATTACAATGATATTAAATAACACATACTTGTTTTGTAGCGTTCATTAAATGAATGCCTCATTGTAATGTTTTATGATAAACTCAAATGTGTAAACACCTACATTTACGGAAACCATATCAATTTTCAGAATCAAAAACAAAAACGTGTGCAGAAATTACATTAATATCGTTTAAGGATTTTATTTCGAATTATGTCTATATTTATAAAGATACCATATGCCCTAAGTATCTAAAATATAACATCAAATTCACTTTAGCAATTGAAAAATAATCATACTAATAACTTGCTTATGATTCCTCTCCAAACGTATACGCAAATGCATTTGTAGTATGTGGTTGTGTATTTGTTTATCGGATATGACCATTAATCCCCGTGGGTGTTTACAGATGCCACGCGTCCAGTACATTTTTCAATACAGGGTGCTTATCCCTGTAGCGGATTCGGATCGTTGATTGGTCGGTCTTGTTACACATTTGAGTTTCTCATAAAATTTTACAATGAGGCATTCATTTAATGAACGCTACAAAACAAGTATGTGTTATTTAATATCATTGTAATGTCCCAAGACCTATTTCAAACCTTCTTTTAGTGACAAATGATCCCAGACCCGAAACTCGTGTGAATAACTTCTGGGTTGAAATTGATCTTTATTTCAATTGACTTGTGTTCCTTATTTTACATAACATTTATTCAGCATTAAATAGTGTAAAATAAGCACTAGTAGCAATATATGGTGAACTAGAACGGTACCCTCTGTATGTTACTAGACCTGTACGAATTGTAAAATATGTTCTTAAACTGTATCAATTTAAAACAGACAATTGCATTTTATACAATACATTGCAAAGCCTTCGATACGATGCGGAAAATAACGCAAATTCAAACAATTGGTGTTCTAATGTACGCACTATATTACAAAATGCAGGATTCAATGAAGTATGGTTATATCCGGAGTCGATTAATATTGATTATTTTATTCCTTTTTTAGAAGAAGATTAATCGACTCATTTATTGGACATTGGAAAAATGATATAAACTCATTAAGTTCACTAGTGTTATACAGAGAACTAAAATGTACTATTCATATGTCATCGTATATGAATAAATTGTATAGCTATAGACTTAGGAATATTATTGCTAGATTAGGATTGTTGTCCTCTCATATGTTAAATGCTGAAAGAGGCAGATATGTTAATATTGAAAGAAATTAACGTACATGTGTTTTATGTGTTCATAATGATATCGAAGATGAATATCACTTTGTTTCGAATTGTCCGAAATAAAATGACATTAGGAAAAATACATAACGAAATATCACTATGCAAGACAAAGCATGTTTAAATTCATTCAATTACTAAACTCGGAAAATGCTGCATGTCTATACTAAAACTAGCTTTGTATTGCAAACATACTTTTAAGCTACGATATACTGCTTTGAATGATAATGCTTAACTTTTAACATGTTGAAATCATTGATAGTTTATATATGTATATATGTATAATCCACTCTCGCATTTATCAACTATTGCCATGCCATGTGCTATGTTATTGTAACAACGATGAACTGTAAATGTTAAAGTAAACAATAAATGTTTTGTTCTGGTCAATGATATATAACGTTCAAAGACAAAATGCAAAAACATATGAAACAAATCATTGTGATATCATTTCAACCATCATGCACGCTGAATTGTGTGTAACTTGGTTGATATTTTCCTTTAACTCTTTTATTCTTTCGATTTCCGAGTAATTTCTAAAAAATATGTCAATGATAAAAAAATCATTTAAAACGTGTTATACATGAAACTATATATAGTTTGATTGTTTATGTGTGTTTTCTATATTTCTGTTCAGTATTCATATAATATGACGATGAGCTTTCTGTTCTGATTTTGTTATCAATAGAGAAATATACTATACATCATAGTATCAAATTCTTAACATAATAATGTTCTCGATCGTAACAAAGATGCATACAATAAATATTTACCAACTTGGCATAGTTTTTCCGCTGTCTGAGGAACAAGGGTAATACATTTTGTTTTGTTGGCCAAAAGCAAAAATATGGTTTACAGAAATGATTTCGTAGATTATGATGTTTTTGACATAAAAAAGTATATTCATCTCGATGACATTCATATTACAAAAGCTACATATTCTATATTTTCTTGGAAAGAGATGATGTCTTCCTGTTTCGAATAAAAGGTCATGTGAGGAAATGTTGTAACAACCGTTCTATATTTATTCATGTGCATACTATTTAGATATTTTCATGCTTAAGTTCATTTTTATACCAGCGATATGTTTCTAGTCTGTTCGATTCATTAATATCTGCATTCCATATATGTCAATTATTCTTTGTCTTATTATTTCGATCAAAATCATAGTTGAAAGTAAAATATCAATAAATCGTAGACTTGCTTTTTTGAAATTGATTTTAAATATTTCTATTAAGACTGCTCCACATCAGTCTTTTAAGAAATATTTGAGAATTAAAGTTCGAAAAATATCAATGAGAGTTATTTATCTATAGTTTTTTGGCTCGTCTTCAGTGCCCCCTTTAAATGCAGGTACTAATAATCCTCCCTAAAAGGACCTTGGATATTCTCCTGTGGTAAAGATGCGATTTAATAGTTTCAATAGAAACGGTGATATATCTATGAATATGGTTTTATAGATTTCAGCGTTACAGCTTCATTAATCTGCCAATATTACCATTTTATCAAGATTCTCATCGCAAATGTTTGCTCTTAATTTTGAGTTGTTAGTATAATCTGAAGTACTATATAGTGTTTTGAAATGATCATATAACTCCGACGCATTTTGATTCTCAGATTTTGGTTGACTTTCTTATATTCGTTTTTATTTTATTTCTAAATATCGTTAGGGTTTGATTTGCTCAGGCTGTCACGGCTTTTTTGGAAGGGATTTTCTAGAAGTTGTATCATTTTGTTTTTTGACAGACCGACACAAAGACGAATATTGAATTATCTGTATGAACGAATTCGTTGAACCATCAATGTTTAATTAGAATCTAATTGTTCTACAAATCAGGACAATTGGTTATGTTTGAATGACGAATTACTTTTAAGTTCCTTAATTCTCGATGGATTCCATCTAATTTTATTATCATTATTGATATTATTACACTTACTATTATTTTTGGCATTATTTTTCCCTATCTGCTTATTACAAGCGGAAATGATTCATGATTGATTCGAAAATTCGTTTGGATCTTGTATTTGAAAGTCTGAAACATAATTATTTTTTTTGAGCTAGCTGAAGTATTTAATAATCCAATAGGCCTGATTGATTCTTTTTGAATAAAATGTATATTCGCCCATACCTGATCGGTGTGCAGTCGACTTTAAACAAAAAATATCAAATTTGGATTAACATAACTCGATGAAGCGTTTAGCTTGTGTAACTAGCACAGAATCTTTTGAATCACGTGGTGGAATGTAAACATAATCTGACAGCTGATTACCCGTCGAATGTTAGGTTATCTATGATATTAGAGCTACTGCCATAAAGATCCGCTGTAATGAAACATTTATTAAGTTGGTAATCCTTTTCAAAACCGAACAAAATCAAATTGATCACATCGTATTATTTACAACCCGATATCGGCGGTGAGTGTGTTTAGTCCCACGAGGGTATTGTTTGAAATTGAAAAATGTGAAAATTGAAAATGAAAATTTACAATGAAAATTTACAATGAAAATTTACAATGAAAATTGAAAATGAAAATTGAAAATCGCTAACCATAGCTCGTACACCTACACAAGGTCAAAACAACATCACAAATCATCACAAATGAAGTAGTCAGAAGCGATTTGAGCATCCCAGTTTGCAGAAGGGATTTGAACACCCCAGTTTGCAAGATGGATTCGAACATCCCAGTTTGTAGAAGGGATTTGAGTTACCATTCCGATACTGATGATACTGATGATAATGATGAGACACTGTCTGTGGCAATGAATTGGGGTGACGAACCTTTTGACCAGACACCGAACGAAGAAAACCCCAGCGTATAACTTTTGAAAAATGTTCTGTTTCAATGAAACGTAAATTATGTTACGATTTCAAAATAAAACCTTTCATACCACTTATTTTTGCTTCTCGTTCTTTGATTATTATTTTATCATACAAATTGCTGAATAACACATCGATAAATGGAAAATTAGGATGACGATCTTTTTTATAAAATACCCGAAGACTAAAATCACAGCCTTTGATTTGAAAATAAAATAAAATCTGAACATGAAGTTATGTATCAGCAACTAAACAAATTTTCCAATATACTTAAGTCACAGTTATCATATGTTCCCAAATTGTTTATCTTGAATACAATAAAGTTTTACGAGATATTTTTCATCTACTAAAAACCCGTATCTCATTCTTCTTAAAGGGAGGTAATAGCATTAATACCACCGTGAAGAAACAAAATTGAAAACAGAGTACAGAGAAATATATTTTACAATTTATTGATAAATTTGATATTTTCCAATAACAACAGTTCCGCAAAAATAGCATTTACTAGTTTTGATTGAACATGCATGACAAGTCAAATGGCCACAAGGCGTAAACACAATACACTTTTTGTCCGTAACACAAATTTGACAAATGTTTTTTTCATCGTTTTGTAGTTGCAACTCTTGTCGCGTTTCTTTTTTCATGCTGAGGTGATACCATAGAAGGTCTCCTAGTGGAGCTGTTTTGCGAAATATCTTGGAAACTAATCGCATGTCAGCCAAAATGTTAACTTCTTTCTCCCTACCACAACGTTGTGAAATGTTGTTCAAGTCTGTTTTTAAATTTTTCAAGTCATTTTTTAGCTTTTGAACCTGTGACAATAGGTCTCCGGTCTTCTGTTTCGGTTTGCACATCTTGTTTGGAGATTTAATGGAAATCGCTGTATTTTGCAATATTTTCACACATTTGTGAAGTAGTGAAAGAAATTTTCTTAGCACGTCCAAAGTGCGCTTGCTACTCCGCGTACTAATGAATATCTTTATTTGCTGCAAGTCAGATTCACAATGTTTTACACGATCTGCCAAATTGCTAATTAAGCTTAACGTTGTATCTGACATGTTTGACATCAACTCAAGAATGAATAAATGACTGAGAAGTGAAGATTATAAGAGCTTGAAATTATAATGCAAAGGAAACATGAGTTTTTTCTTATGTTTGAAAATTTTGAAAAATATGAGATGAAATTTAAAAATTGCTTTCACGTGAAAGTTAAGTGAGCATTGCAGTTTGAAGCATTTCAAAAGACGAAAGTCTTCATGATGCTTAAATTTTGTTTCATTCAATCGTTGCATAACTATTGAAAATATCTCATATACAACTAATGCTTCTAATTTCAGTTTAAGATTTATTCAAAATGTAAGCAGATAACAAAGTACAAACATGCATAGCATACATAACATTGCAAACATATAAATATACATAATTATACACAATTGTTTTCATGAAATCAAACACAAGCAAAAGTTTACATTTGTTATAATATCAAACATTCAATGTGAAAAGTATTTTTGTTATGCAATGTGGTCACTCCCTGTTTTTCATCCAGACTTGTGACTGGCATTGGTCAGGTTACCCACGGCATCAGCGAGATCGGAAAATGGTAACTCTGAGCCAGAAGCCTATTTTCCTAGTGTCATACACTACGCAAAATCAGCACCCATTAGAGGCCTTCCAGACCTTTTACAATTTGTTACACCTATAATGTAGAGTGCTGGACTACTCGGGTGTAACAAACGGGGTATTGCTGGTATTGCTGACTCGTTGTAGGTACAACGCCGAATTAGTGATCTCAGATACATGAATGGCTATACTGAAGCAAGAATCGAGTGCTACAGCCGCATAGATCGATCAGTGAAGGATTGGAAATATGCGATCAACTTCAAGTACCCAAAACCACAAGCTAGGCTCGAAAACTCGTAGACTTATTTCTCTTTTGAGCTAAGAGGTTCACTTTCAAACACACCTCTTAAGCACATAGAGGCATATTTGCTCGCTTTACTTGCAGGCAGGAAATGCTAACTATAATCTCAGAAAGCATTTCCTTTTATGTATCGCACCTTATGAGCAAAGAAGCGATTGAATTTTGAATTTTGAAAAAAACTGAGGCAGCGCTAAAGGCAACTACTCGACAGGGCACACTTAGGAATAAACATCCGATTGCTTGTGTTTTCCTCTCTCTTTGTAAAGACTGTGTGGAGTGTCGGACCACAGCGATACATCGAGGCTGCCACTCCCTATTTTTCATTGCCTGTAGCGCGACATGATAACCATGAGCGGTTCCTAGTATTGGTACTGTACATCACCTTACACCAATACTAAGCTGGTCTAACGACACCTCAATACTCATGGTAGCCTCTCAAATTTTACTTTTGCCAAAATGTTTTTGCGAAGTTGACAAAATCATTGCATTGCATCCAGGACCGTAGCATATTGAGCAATGAGAAACAAATCTCGTCGAAGCTATACTTCTATGCTCATGCTACCAGACGCAAATAACAAATCACTTGCAAAATCGCTTTTGAATCTTATATGATCTAATGGTTATCACAGAGAATGATCGTATTCGTCAGGCAATGTCAAAGTGATCGACGACAGACTCAAGAGCGAAAAACTATGAGGTATCGCGACATAAGGTTCTCATGTTCAAACCAGAAGGTCAAAAACCTCTCAGATATTTTCTCTGTATCTCTGATGCACCAAGTTCATAGTGCGAGGAGAAATCTGAGAAGTTCAAACCCACTTTGGGCTCCCAGCAGACTAACAGCACTTCTGAGCTAAGAGCTTGCTACTAGAATGACGAATATTGAAAAATGTGGAGCTTATATACCCGATGGCCAAAATTAATGCGCATCGCATTATAATTGTGCATAAATGGTTAGGACTATTTTGTAACCCCTTTTATTTATACGCTGATATGAAGTAGTTCCATAATTATCACTTGATTCCGCATTATTATTGTACAAATGGCTCGAGATTTTGAAATATGTGAATGAAGTAGTTTTTCTATGAAGATTATGTGAAATCAGTTTCAGCAAAATATCATTTTTTTTTTAAGTTTCATGGACTTGGTGAAATTTGAACATTTCGAAGATATTAATTTTTTCATGAAATCTTGTGTGAACGCCAGTTTCAGTAAAATATCAATTTTTCATGTTTCATGGACTTGGTGTTTTTTGTGCATATAGCTTATGATTGTGAGATCTGTGAGATTTGCTGCAAATGTTGATTTGTTGAATTTGAACATTACGAAGATTTTATTTTTTTCATGAAATCTTGTGTGAACGCCAGTTTCAGTAAAATATCAATTTTTCATGTTTCATGGACTTGGTGTTTTTTGTGCATATAGCTTATGATTGTGAGATCTGTGAGATTTGCTGCAAATGTTGATTTGTTGAATTTGAACATTATGAAGATTTTATTTTTTCATGAAATCTTGTGTGAACGCCAGTTTCAGTAAAATATAAATTTTTCATGTTTCATGAACTTGGTGTTTTTTGTGCATATAGCTTATGATTGTGAGATCTGTGAGATTTGCTGCAAATGTCGATTTGTTGAATTTGAACATTATGAAGATTTTTTTTTCATGAAATCTTGTGTGAACGCCAGTTTCAGTAAAATATCAATTTTTCATGTTTCATAGACTTGGTGTTTTTTGTGCATATAGTTTATGATTGTGAGATCTGTGAGATTTGCTGCAAATGTTGATTTGTTGAATTTGAACATTATGAAGATTTTATTTTTTTCATGAAATCTTGTGTGGACGCCAGTTTCAGTAAGATATCAATTGTTCATGTTTCATGTACTTGGTGTTTTTTTGTGCATATAGCTTATGATTGTGAGATCTGTGAGATTTGCTGCAAATGTTGATTTGTTGAATTTGAACATTATGAAGATTTTATTTTTTTCATGAAATCTTGTGTGAACGCCAGTTTCAGTAAGATATAAATTTTTCATGTTTCATGGACTTGGTGCTCTTTTGTGCATATAGCTTATGATTGTGAGATCTGTGAGATTTGCTGCAAATGTTGATTTGTTGAATTTGAACATTATGAAGATTTTATTTTTTTCATGAGATCTTGTGTGAACGCCAGTTTCAGTAAGATATCAATTTTTCATGTTTCATGGACTTAGCTGCATTTTTTGTGCATATGGCTTATGATTGTGAGATTTGTATTTTTTTGAGAGATTTGCATGAGCCTATATTTTTTCAACATTATGAAGATTTGATTTTTTTCATGAAATCTTGTGTGAACGACAGTTTCAATAAGATATCAATGTTTCATGTTTCATCGACTTAGCTGCATTTTTTTTCATATGGCTTATGATTGTGAGATTTGTAATTTTTTGAGAGATTTGCATGAGCCTATATTTTTTCAACATTATGAAGATTTGATTTTTTTCATTAAATCTTGTGTGAAATAAAGCCTATTGTTACAATTCAGAGTTGCATTATTTTTGTACATTAAAAGGGAAACCTAATTTTCATCGTAACCATATTATGTGGTCCTAAACTAGTTTTATTTGTTCATAAATTTGAAAATAAAGGCAACGCCAAAGGCAGTTACTCGTCAAGGCACACTTAGGAAGAAGCATCCGATTGCCTATGTTTCCCCTCTCATTGTAAAGACTGTGTGGACTGTCGGACCACGGCAATACAAAGAGGTTGCCACTCCCTATCTTTCATTGCCTGTAGCGTGACATGGCGAACATGAGCGGTTCCTAGTATTGGCACTGTACACCACCTTACACCAATACTAAGCTGGTCTAACGACACCTCCATACTCATGCTTGCCTTTAAATTACTTTTGCCAAATCATTTTGCTGAACAAAATCATTGCCACATGAACCTAGTACATTTCACTTGTGTTTCACAACGCATCTACATTCTAACACTTTTGACTAACAGTTTTTTTTTTTTAAAAAGTGATTGATCTTGCAATATTGATTTCAATTTTCATTCAAGCTAGACTTTAGACATTGACAAAACAACAGGCTTGCATCTTAAACCGCCGCATAAAGGACAGTGAGAAAGGAATCTCGTCGACCCATGCTGGCACGAGCAAACAAATCATTTTGTCAACAGCATTTCGCAATGATGAAACATTTTAAAATGCAGTGCACATTTTGCTCTTGTTACCAAGCCGGGAGAACAAACTCCGTCGAAGATCAAACTTCTCGGCTCGTTTTGTAACACGTGCACACTATCAAAATGTTTACCATAAATCAAGTAATCATTTACCAAGTTATGCTCCAACCAATATCGTAATCAATATGACAAGACCAAAGCTTAATAAATTTATGAATTACAAGCAGCTTTACTGCTAAAATTTTGTTCAATCACAAATGTTCCTCGGTTTTAGCCATGACCAATTCTGGCTGTTTCTCATAAAAAAAAATATGGTGAAAAACCGTTTGACTGTGGTTTCAGTTAAAATCAACAGACCAAAATGTAATGGATACAGATCCAAACATGTCAAACATGTCAAACATGTCAAACATGTCAAACATGTCAAAATATTCGTATGATAAGAGATTCGGAAAACGTTTTTAAAGTTGTGAGTGGTGTGGTGGATACAGTAACATTGACTATCTCTTACTCGTTATGAAAATCTGTGTGTTTGAACATTCCGCGTGTCCAAGCTGTTTTGATTATACATCATATAGTTCGGTTTTTTTTGAAATCTCGTTAACTTCTAATTTTTCACAATTTTCGATGCATATTTTTTGTTGAGAGCATGAAATTACAATTCAGAGTTGCATTATTTTTGTACATATGGCTTATGATCGTGAGATTTAATATGTTTGAAAATAAAAAAGAAGCTTTTTCATACATCACGTCACGGCTCTCGTCAAGTCGATTTGTACATTTTGGGTTGTAACGATTAGGCTTTTCTGTGTTATTGACGTTGACCCTGTGCGATCTTGTCCTGTCAATATGACTATGGGTTAAGGCTAAAAATATATAGTTATATATAGTTCGATACGCTAGACCTGTATCGCGATATATAGCGATAATTATTGTTTTCCTTTTTGCATTCTTCAAGTACTGGCAGATATCCTGGAAAGACTCCTGTGTTAATTTAAAACTTTTCACAAAGATGCTTTTACTATTAACTTATTTATCTATTATCATATCTTAAAAAAGAATGATTTACAGTTGTATGTAAACATATCAAAATACGCACTGTTCTATATAAAACTATAAAAGCCAGTAGATATATTCGACAATCCAAAACACTTGTTTCTGAGTATTTGCCATAAGAACACGAGCTCACCATGACAGACATTCCATCACCAGTTTTTATGTCCAAAACGGACACATTTGAACAACTGAACCCATGTATTTGCATCAATATGTTCGTGTACGTAGACAAATAAATATTCCGAATGAGAATCACTAACAAAAATGGTGCATACATCACCACATGAATCTGTACATTTGAAGCATGATGACAGTACCAATTATTGCCCGTTAAAGTAAACATTGATATTTTCTGTATCTTAAACGAATCACACAAACGACCCTGCATCACTACTTAAACATACATGCATCCGACCAACCGCTCAGCTCACAGAAAATGCATGTGGAGGATAGAGATTTCACTCCCTAGTTCAAAGTACATTGGAAAATGTTACAGTGAGCAGAAAGTAGAAACAATGACTACCGAAAACGAACTAAAGTAAAGAAATGCGTATAGATTTTGTATGACGAGGACACATATATTTTATATAATCGATTATTACAGGATAATAAAACAAGTTTACCGAGTTCTGAAATTCCAGCAGCAACCCTACTTAAAGCCGTTCATCGACTTCGACAGAATGCAAAAAGAGAAACAACGCCTAACCATAATAAAGGCGCTTTTTTAGCTTTATATATTTGTTGATATGTTTATATATTATATACTGTTATTACATTATGTTATTTAATCAAGTGAATAAGACTGTTCAAATATTATTGTACAAAATGTAACCGGCCTTCAAATGCATAATATGTAAACATCGCTTCGTTAAATATAATTAAAGAATTCGTACTTGTCATTAAATATTACAATTCTATGGTAGTTTCGATATCATTTTGCAATCTAAAAACGGTTTGTTGAACTAAGAGTCATACAATCATGTTTTACTAATATAAATACCAATCTACATCACCTAAGAAGGACAACGGTTGTTATCCTATGGAGAGTTTCTGTAAATCTTTTGTAAACGATTACTCTCCCCTTAATCAATGGATGTTATCACCATTCCCTGGGTTGACCATGACCTTGAGTTTGACAAGTTTAAAGTGAGCCAAAACAGGAGAACTACCCAACCTTAGATATGTTCTTAGAACTTGCGAGAATAAAGTGCATTGTAAAAATCATGTTTTCTAAAAAATTACCATGAAACCCCTTTTGCAGCTGACAACACTTAACATTAAAATATAATTGGTTTGATAAACAGTGAAATAAATATTTGGAATTAAACGTGTGTTTACTAGTATGATTCTACTTCACTATGCACACTGTTTTGTAACACGACATTTCACAAATGCTTAATAAAGACAACCTTTTGTGTGTGATTGATTGTTATATTATACCTAAGGGAACGTGTATACATAGTTTAGGGTTTTTCGCGAGATACAAAATTTGAATGATTATGATTTAAGAAACATTCATGAGATTCTGATAAAGTGTTCTTTAAGATTATTTTTTTTGAAATTCACTCTTGCCTCTTGCCAGCCACTAAAATACCGTTATGATAAATACTTTTTCATCCAGCGTACGATCTCCTTAAACATATCATTACAGAACATAGATTGGTAAACTATTTGACTGAACATATCTAGTCAATGTTTTTATCAAGCTAGCTTGTCATCTCTTTAAATTCATCCATACAGAGCTCAGATTTATTATCTAAAACGCCGAATCTACCTGACTTATTTATGTCTATAAGCGTGCCGGTTTATTTCCCAACTCATTGTAGAACTATATAATATACGTTTAGTGTTAACATTATAGAAATAATACAAACACCGGTTGTAACCAGATTTACAACACATTTTAATAAGCGCTTACCACCTCAGATTCGGGAATCCAAAAAATGCCTATTTTTAGACGCGCGTGCTATGCGACAGTATCATGTCAACCGGTCAAAACGGTACTGTCAGTGTGTGACAGTACGAAATTGCCCATGATGGGTATATGAGAAATTAACATTGGCAGGTCATGTGAGGTATAATACTATAATATATCAGGTTATCAAACCATATATTTAACATCCATTTGTTTTTGAAATAAGTATTGTTCTATAACCATCTGTTGCTGCCTCTATAAACTTCACGTTGAGAGTATCAAAACTAAGCACAGAAGGAATGACCGTTTACTTTCATGTCGAAAACAATTTACTCGATTATTTTAAAGCTGCACTCTCACAGATTGAATGTTTTGGCAACTTTTTTTTATTTTTTGTCTTTGTACAAGCCATTTTTGCGAAAAATCCAGGGAAACACGTTGTTATATTAGACTGCTGACAATAAATCAGATCGCAGATTTTTATTTTTAAGATCAAAAATTGATGTTTCATGCATTTCTCTTCAACCGTTAGTAACGGTTTAAGCCATAAAGTATTAATTTTCGAACGGAAATACGAAAATCTACGATCTGATTTTTTGTCAGCAATCTTATATCATTGGTTTGCAGATATATACGCAAAATTTGCTCTTTCCTCGACATAGAATAAAAAAGCTGTTAAAATGGTCAATCTGTGAGAGTGCAGCTTTAACCCGTGCTTGTCTGGGCTATTTTTAAACCCATAAATACAATGGATACGTACAATTGAGTAATATATCACATAAATATCACCGACATAGACGTAAACATTTAAACATCAGTTGTATCAAGTATCGTCACGAGACAATCATGAATTAAGGTCTTTTTTATTCAAACCCATGTAAAGTATATGCGTTTTTGAAGCACTTGACAATAAAGCTGAGCAAATATGAACACTATTTTTATACATCTTAAGTGTCGTTATTATTTAACAGGCACTTACACATGCACGCTATATTAAATTTACTGTTTCGTTTTCAAATATTTGTTCACCCCTGAAGTAGATAGCACGATTATTGTATCAAACAACTCATAAACAATAGCAAAGTACACTTTTATTTAACCGTGACGTATACATTATGACTGATTACAAATAATTTACATCCAAATAGCGTTCATTTTGCAATAATTTTCCATGAAAAAACGTGTATTGAGAATTTGATGTCAACTTTTCTTCCACTCGTGACTTTTGTTAGTATGATGATGAGGATACTGTTTGTTGGTAGTTACCCTGGTATTGCTCGTTAACAAATAAATTAAGACATCATATAGGGTGTTACCCGTTTACGAACTTGGTATAACTTACATTTGATCAACGAACATAACGTAGATAATTAGAAAGATGATTTATAAGGATTTCAAACTGATGTTTCAGCCAAACATTAGTTGTGTCAAAACTATTGCGAAACATGTGTATACTTTAATGAAACTTGGTAAAATACTTGATTCCCTTTGCTTGTATATCTCGAGGGATGTTTGAAAGTATATAGTTTTTTGTTTGTATTATGCCATTTTTATTGCGTTTTTCCTCCTTGCAAAATGATACTTTCATTATATGAGTATATGAGAACAAAGTGTTACAATTTGTTAGGGCGAGCTATGACAGATGACTGTGTTTGAATGGTGTTATCGTTTATTTTCACAGATTGCGCTGTTGCTTTGGTTAGATTCATTCTTTTGCAGCTGATTTACTTGTTTATTCTTCATTGATTTCAGGTTGCTTCTGGCTGTGATGAAGCCTTATATTTCGAATTTGCTAGTCATTCATAATAGTTGGGACAAGTGTGCGTTTATGGCAATATAAATGAGTTCAAGCCCCAAGTAGTCTAGTGTTCTATGGAATGTGTGTTTCAATAACCGTTCTCAGGCGACAACAATATCGTTCATCAGTTTAGATATTTCGATACGTGTATGGCCTGTTTGTAGATTTTGTGTTTGTGTATATGGTGTTTAAACTATTGTGACGCGAGCGCATTAGCATTTTGGCCAATGCCTTGTGCATCGAATCAGTTCTATTCGTAAAGTAATGATTTTTGTAGGCCCTTTCCTGTAGTTTTATTTTACTATTGGTATGTAAAGAATTCCATGCAAATAAGTAAATTGAGAAACGCATTTGGGTTTATTGCAGCTATTTTTTTTCCGGCTACATGTACTATTTGGACTCTATAAGTTAAATAAGAAATAATGCATAATAACAACACTTCTTCGATAGCAAAAACAGACTGAGGAGACATTTTTATGGATTGCACTGAGGGTCACTGATATCAAGATCGATATGTTTAAGAATAAAGAGAACGGCATCACAGCTTAGTATTTGTTTATACTTTCCAATACCTACAGTAATGTCAAATGAACCGATCGGTCAAGTTCAAGAGTAAGTCGCACATGCCATTTCGAAGTATAAAATGTAAGATTCAATTACATTTATCTATGTATATATGTATATTCAATTATATAAGGTCACTTATATTCGAAATATTAACTATTTATATTCATACATATCACGATTCATACCATATCAATGTATTTGCAAAAGTTCATTTAGATACGCTCTATTTTTGAATATGTGAGGTACACCATAACAAACGAAGCGAGGTTGTCCAATTAGTGCAACGGCTAGTGCACTGACTTCATACCAATGTGGCCGGTGTTTGATTCCTGGCCTGTACACATGTGAGTATGATTAGTGATCACAAATTTAGAAAAGTTGGAAAAGTTGGTATTTTCCGGGTTTATTGATTCAAAACATGATTACACTTTCGCCCAACATAGAATGACTTAGCTGAAAATATCAACTTTTGTCGCAACCGTTGTAAAATAAATAAACTTTAAATGGCCTGTTTTTGCGGGTGTAAAACACTTATGTCTAGCTTTTTAATTTTTATAGTTACTATTTCCTATATTTGTAAAGAAATTTGACTATTGAGTAATATATGTAATATAGCAACGTAACCCTTACATATTTACAGTTGTAAAGCAATACCCTTTATTATGTTCAGGTCAATTTGCATCATCTAAGTTGCAGTACGCTGGCATTATTTCACGTTTTTTTATTTGCACTAACGGCTGTGGCATTGCTGTTTAAAAAAAACTGTTAATGATAGCTTCAAATTTCTCACATTGATGAAATATACAAAAGGTATTTCTGTAGCTGTATGTAATCTTAATGCACTTTTAAACAGAACACGAAAATGAGATTAGTATGAACAAAGCTGTAGCGTGCATATTTTGATGTCATCTACTTGAATTTCTCCCTTTATTTATTGCATGTGTATCGTCAGAACGTTTTGCTCAGCTTTGAATATCATCCTTGCTTTTTACCAATAAAACATAAGTGCATAAATGCTTTCATACAAAACCTATTTTAAACCGATTTGTCCTTCTTAACAAAATATATGCCTACTACCTTTAAGTTTTTTAAAGGAGTCCTTAGTTTATATTTCAATAAAATATTATGAGAAGACGTCAAAAGCCCAATGTGTTGGAAAAAGGTCAAGGTGTATTTAAATGACCAACGTATGCCTGCATGTCTCAAACAACCAAAAGAGTCTACGAATGTTTCTCATTGCCATTAACGTATTATTATCTGACAACCGGATAGTGGTTCTTTTAGGTAAACCATGAAGTGAATTAAACTTATATATTTGTTTGTCATAAAAAATTGAAAACATAATTAACAAGACAGATTAAGTACTGCCCTTTTTCTTAAAGCTAGTATTACTGGCTCATTTCCTCTGTACATGACTAATTTATGGTTATAAACAGCGCACAAATCAACGTATTAACTGAATTCCTCTTGGCTTTAAATTACTACCGCGGTACATTGATCATTAGTCTTGTAGGCCCTTTCCTGTAGTTATATTTTACTATTGGTATGTAAAGAATTCCATGCAAATAAGTAAATTGAGAAACGCATTTGGGTTTATTGCAGCTATTTTTTTTCGGCTACATGTACTATTTGGACTCTATAAGTTAAATAAGAAATAATGCATAATAACAACACTTCTTCGATAGCAAAAACAGACTGAGGAGACATTTTTATGGATTGCACTGAGGGTCACTGATATCAAGATCGATATGTTTAAGAATAAAGAGAACGGCATCACAGCTTAGTATTTGTTTATACTTTCCATTACCTACAGTAATGTCAAATGAACCGATCGGTCAAGTTCAAGAGTAAGTCGCACTTGCCATTTCGAAGTATAAAATGTAAGATTCAATTACATTTATCTATGTATATATGTATATTCAATTATATAAGGTCACTTATATTCGAAATATTAACTATTTATATTCATACATATCACGATTCATACCATATCAATGTATTTGCAAAAGTTCATTTAGATACGCTCTATTTTTGAATATGTGAGGTACACCATAACAAACGAAGCGAGGTTGTCCAATTAGTGCAACGGCTAGTGCACTGACTTCATACCAATGTGGCCGGTGTTTGATTCCTGGCCTGTACACATGTGAGTATGATTAGTGATCACAAATTTAGAAAAGTTGGAAAAGTTGGTATTTTCCGGGTTTATTGATTCAAAACATGATTACACTTTCGCCCAACATAGAATGACTTAGCTGAAAAAATCAACTTTTGTCGCAACCGTTGTAAAATAAATAAACTTTAAATGGCCTGTTTTTGCGGGTGTAAAACACTTATGTCTAGCTTTTTAATTTTTATAGTTACTATTTCCTATATTTGTAAAGAAATTTGACTATTGAGTAATATATGTAATATAGCAACGTAACCCTTACATATTTACAGTTGTAAAGCAATACCCTTTATTATGTTCAGGTCAATTTGCATCATCTAAGTTGCAGTACGCTGGCATTATTTCACGTTTTTTAATTTGCACTAACGGCTGTGGCATTGCTGTTTAAAAAAACTGTTAATGATAGCTTCAAATTTCTCACATTGATGAAATATACAAAAGGTATTTCTGTAGCTGTATGTAATCTTAATGCACTTTTAAACAGAACACGAAAATGAGATTAGTATGAACAAAGCTGTAGCGTGCATATTTTGATGTCATCTACTTGAATTTCTCCCTTTATTTATTGCATGTGTATCGTCAGAACGTTTTGCTCAGCTTTGGATATCATCCTTGCTTTTTACCAATAAAACATAAGTGCATAAATGCTTTCATACAAAACCTATTTTAAACCGATTTGTCCTTCTTAACAAAATATATGCCTACTACCTTTAAGTTTTTTAAAGGAGTCCTTAGTTTATATTTCAATAAAATATTATGAGAAGACGTCAAAAGCCCAATGTGTTGGAAAAAGGTCAAGGTGTATTTAAATGACCAACGTATGCCTGCATGTCTCAAACAACCAAAAGAGTCTACGAATGTTTCTCATTGCCATTAACGTATTATTATCTGACAACCGGATAGTGGTTCTTTTAGGTAAACCATGAAGTGAATTAAACTTATATATTTGTTTGTCATAAAAAATTGAAAACATAATTAACAAGACAGATTAAGTACTGCCCTTTTTCTTAAAGCTAGTATTACTGGCTCATTTCCTCTGTACATGACTAATTTATGGTTATAAACAGCGCACGAATCAACGTATTAACTGAATTCCTCTTGGCTTTAAATTACTACCGCGGTACATTGATCATTAGTCTTGATTACTCATCTTAGCCAGTTACCAAGTTCCCACATAAGATTTACTGGTCCTTTACAAATGTAAATAAACCATGCCACGTAATACAAGTTTACAACTACTACAATCCTCTTTGATAGAAGTGGATGTTTTTGAAAATTTATATATGTCTCTAAATCTAAACAAACTGTTTTTAACTTATTTTTTCAGACTATAAATGTACGATAGCCGGTATTCATAGACAAGTATTTATCTCTATGTATACAAAAATAAAACAAGAAGTCGATTACTTGCTTTAAATGTCTTAAACTTTCCCGTCAACTTACTGGATATATTTATCGACATTTTGCTTTGTAAAGACGCTAACTGAGCTGAATTAAGAACAAACTGGTATATACTTATTTTATTTATATCAATAGTTTTTTTTATTTCTGTTACACGGACATATGTAATCAGAAATCCAAACGAATCAGATATATGTAAAGAGTGCATTCTATATTTAGTATTACTAATAGTTATATACTCTAAATTCCACCTTTTAATCGGTGCTTTACGCAATTCATATTTGCGATGCTATTTCAAAAATGTTAATGTTGATTCACGCTAACAGAAAACAGTACTTAAACTTTAGAAAAAATTGTTAAAGCATTAGGATTGTAGGACAAGATCTCGACTGCCCAATTACATAATGTATCTTTTTTTATCGTAGAAGCATTGCCATTTGATTAATACGCCGAAGATACCTGGTGTGTGAACCATATCACTCTTGCAGACTTAACAGCATTAACACAGAGCGCAGAAAGGTGTGTCTTCAAAATGTTTGGAATATCGTTAAGCTCATCAAAAAAGTAAACAAAGACTTGAATGAAGGTCTGACTCGCGAAATATTCTTAAGCGTTCGGTGTAAATGACTAAAGTAGAATAAAAATGTGCTTCTAACTGCCCCGATTAGGATAACGTAAATATTAAGATGACGTGAAGAAGAGTCATATTGACTGAAAATGACCATTAAGTTTTTTTTTACTTCGGTCATCTAAAGAACATACAATACAAGCAGATTAACTGACACATTGGGAGCACAAAATCTGACAAAGGGTGTGTGTATCCGATGAGTGGCCGAAGACGGACCTTTAAACACCCTCAAAAATTGTAATATTCAATGATTACTACTGGTGCTTAATAATTACCTATCGGTCATTTCGTTGACTGCTTAAGTAGCTTGTTTTCTAAATTATACCAGTATTTCAGGAAATGATACCTGGCCTAATGATTTGCTGTGATTTCAATTACATGATAATTGTGTTTCAGAGATTGCTACAAAGTTAAAAGATCTGAGGAGAGTGTCTCAGGGAATGCTACCAAGCTGAACAAGAGGGCCATAATGGCCCTAAAACACAAAGTGCCACAACTCTGTGATAAAGCATTAATAAAAATGTTGCAATTTAAACATATTGTGATGACGATGCCTTGTTTTATATTTGTAAAGTGCCATGCAGTGAAACTACCTGTAAAGTTTCATTGAATTTGACCTGGTAGTTTCAGAGATTTTTTAAAGCAGAACAGTAAGTCGGCCATTTTGTTGATTTTTTGTAGAGGGTCATGCTTCCTGTAAAGTTCCATTTAATTTGGCCAGGTAGTTTCGGAGGAGATTTTTTAAAGCAAAACAAGAAGTTGGCCAAAGTGTTGTTGTTGTTGATCAATCGCGACCCCTTGTTGTATTTTTGTATAAGGTTACCCAAGGAATATTCCTGTAAAGTGTCATTGAATTGGGCCTGGTTGTTTTAGAGGAGATGTTTTTTAAAAGCAAAACAGGAAGTTGGCCATCTTGTTGTTATAGTTTGTTTTTTATCAATCGTGACCCCTTGTTTTCTTTTTGTAGAAGGTCACCCAACGAAGCTTCCGGTAAAGTTTCATTGAATTTGGACTGGTAATTTCAGAGGAGATGCTTTTTAAAGCAAAAAAGGAAGTTGACCATTGTGTTGTTGTTGTTGTTGTTGTCAATCAATCGTGACCCCTTGTTGTATTTTTAAAAAAGGATACCAAAGGAAGCTTCCTGTGAAGTTTCATTGAATTTGGCCAGGTAGTGTCAGAGGAGATGTTGTTTAAGCAATTGTTGACGGACGGACGGACGGACGGACGGACGACGGACAAAGACCGATCACAATAGCCCACGTTGAGCACTTCGTGCTTTAATGAGCAAAAAAAACATGAGTGTTCTAGGTGTAATTGTTGAAATTACAACAGTGTACTCATCAGTTTATCAACATATTACCTGTCTTAATATTTGAATAGACCAACACAGAGAATAGTAATATATGACAAAAATATCCCTTACATAGACTAAACTCTTGATATGTAATAAAATTTGTATCAAGAACTGACAATAAATAATGCCTGAGTTTATTCCAACCCCTTGTTATAGTTTATAAATCTGTTAATCACTTGACAAAAAGCTGAATAAATATCACCACCATTGGCACACATCTGAAGTGCTGGAGTAGGTATGTGTAATTTAATATGTAATATGTTTTAATAATGCTTATCCCTGCCAATTAAGCGGCATATTTATGATGCATAACTATTGTTGCATGCAGACGCATAAATAAATAGAATCAAGGTTGTTGTTTTTTAAACACAACATTAAAAATAATGATTCAAGAAAATTGAGTATATAGTAGCTGTACTTCCAGTTTGCATAAATATTTACAGTTTAAGAGAATAATCAGTCTTGAGATTTTTCCCTCTCATATATTCGATTGTGGTTTGGGGATCAAATAATGGTTTGTCTTTCTCAAATGTCCTTTATGCGAAAGAAGCAAACGTGCAATATGCAAAACAACTTACAACATGGCATGTTTATGTTATGATAAATCTTAGACTACTGGATAATTGTTAAATCGTCTTGTATATCATCTCTCACCCAAAATATTTTATAAAATATATCAATACGGACACTTAGTGCATTTTATTTTCTCATTATGGACTGAACAAGTATTTTCCAAGACAATCAGATAAAGATAATTCCTTAATATTCAGCCTAAACAAGAAGTGAATTGTCCTTCAGCAATAACTTGTATTTCAAAAACTATTTTCGTAATATCAAAGTCTGAGAAATTGGTATTGATATTAATCATAACGATCAATGAACCGTATCAAATAATTTGTTTAAGCGTGCAAATAAAGGCGCTCAAAATATGTTGATGCAAACATTTTTTGTTCAGACATAATGCATATCCGTGTATAACTCATTTTAATTTAATGATTAAAACAAAACAAAAATCATATTAGTTTGGTACAGATAAAACAAATATTAGCAATATTTTTGGCGCTTTTAAACGAAAAAGTTGTGGCCACGAAACAATAAATTAAGTAAATATATAAAAGAAAAAAGAAAACATTTATTAACAATGCTAGTTTGCATCTGTACCTAAATCCTATGGGATTTGTCTTGTCTATTATAATAGTTATTCAATTTTATTAATACAATTGTTTAGTCGCCACAGCGCATAAAATAACATTATATATAGTATTACAGTATTTCAGATTGCTCCCCTTATATTCCATTTGTAAGAAGGACGATTGTTGTCATCTTATACAGAGTTTCTGTTGGCTTTTTGTAAAAGATTACTCTTCTCTTTATAAATTAAAGTTATCATGTTCTGAGTCAGCTTACACATGTGTCCAAAATACGTTTTTTGTTGAAAATTGAGCATGCAGAAAAGAAACTATGCTGCAAAACAATCCACATGTTTAACGAGGCACTGGTGGAAATCGAATGCAACTAACCAGAAGTGAATTTTCTTTCACCTATCTACTGTGACAGGGAGATTCTAGATCTAGCCACATATTTCATGTGTAATTATTTCTACAACCATGTTATATTTGCGCTCTCACAACCGGAGTTCATTTATGGGACAAGAACCACTAACAGCTATTCGATTGCAAATAGCTGGTGCAATTACACCAGCCAATATTTATTGTATGACTATTATATAATTGAGATTATGAGTGATATAATAAGTACAAGTCCCATAATGTTGGGCGTACAAAAAAGTCCCAAACCAAGTCCAAGCGAAGGAGGGGAGAGCGCAAGTATAATCGTATTCAATAATGACTAGAGAATAATACTTCAGGGTAGCAAAAACTACCAAAAAAAAAAAAATAATAAAAAAAAAATGTAAAAAATAAAAATAAAATGGCAAGTTTAGAAGAAATAAAGAATTTGACAATGTATAATACATATGAACCTATACAAACATATGGTACAGTATAGTAAAAGTGACGTGTAAAGGTACTGCCCATTGAAAATGCAGTCATTGACACATATCTAAAATAACAACAAAAAATAAACATGATTAGAAACATTTGTCAAAAGATTTGACACTTAAAGAGTCATGGCAAAATAAAATACAAGTTTGACACATTTAGACAGATATATATACAAACAAATTAACAGCATATGGAAAATATATACATATGACACAAGTATCTACAAGGATTATCGGAACACATGTTTATAGATGATTGAGACTTTTGAAATCGAATCATCTTGACAGTCTAACTTCAAAGGCTACATGTATCATTTTGATTAACGTGGATACTGATGACATTTACAATGATATGGGAAAATATTAACACTTGCATATACGTCTGAGTATACACACGTTATTTAGCAATAAACGCAAGCAAAATGTCATGCTAATGAAATATGACTAAGCAGAGTGCCGATGAAAGAGTTTGAAACCTTATTTTCCATGTTTTATGTATAACAAAATAACTTCACTGAACTTTTAGAAAATGATGGAACTATTTGCGTTGTGACAGTACAACAACATCTTTTTTAACCTTACGCAATTGCAATCCACCATGTTTGATTTGACAACAATATTATGTTCGTATTGACACTTACAATTATTTTAATATTTAATTATACACATTTCCAGGATGCATATCTAAATTAAAGTTACTGTATTTAATTATAAACTGTGATACTGGCTGGAGAAATATGAGTTGTTTATGAGCGGTTGAGTTTGAATCGATAAATCAAAGAATGTTTTAAGTTTATAGATATCCGTTTAGGTGCTTAATTTGAAATGTTGTTAACTTGATGTAACACACAATTAAAAAAGGTAGTTCGTCTGACATTTCACAAGGACCTATGAGTGCCTTAAAGGAACTTACGATATTAAATTAAATACATGGTTGTTAATAGATAAGAGATGTTAATCCGGCGAGCGAGATCTCGTTTGTTGTGATTTCGATAAAAAAAACAAGACAAACTTAATTATAATGTCGAATAATGATTTTGAGGTGTCAATTGACAAAAATGTTACCCTTAAATTGACGGCTCTTAAAATGTACATGTATATTATTTCCATAACTTGCTAAGTTTAAAATTAGGAAGATCTTATCATTTTCGTGAAACACTATATGAATTGTATCACTGCAAGGTCAAATAAACTCAAACAATGTTTTAAACATATTAATAAAATGCATCATAACCAAACATGCGTATCACTCTGTGCGTTTCAATTGCATTTTTTAACATGATAAGAAACAGGATCATGCATTAACGCAAAACGAATTATCAACTTCCAATAGAAAGAAAACGTTCACATAATCGAGACCAGGTTATGACATTCTATAACAGATCATCAGAGAAAAAGCGAAACAACACGCAAATTAGTATAACTGTTTGTATAGTGATTTAGTAGATCTTTATTATGTCCTGTTTTACTATAATGATATTTATAAATAGTATTTTTTTAACAAGAAAGCAAGACCAACATAATAAAATGTGATGTGTTGTTATGGTGACAATAACCTATTTGCTTTATTGTGTAGCCGTAGATGTTTAAAAATGAGATACTATCTACATCAACCCGTTACAAAAGTTTGTCATTCATTTCAATAACGTGTGATTGAGTTAGAGCCACGTGACTAAGGCAAATCATGGACATAATTGTTTTGTTTTCTCCGGGTACTCTGGTAAACTACGCTCTCCGGCATGTAAAATAAAGAACTTTAAAAATGACATGTTTGCGTATGCCTGTCAAATACCGTTTGATAATTAGTTTCTGAAATACTGCAAATCGACCTGTTTGTGCATACTTTGGTTTATTTATTTTTTGTGATATTCATTTCATTATTTGGCAAACAAATAATTTAAAATAGTAAAACGTATTTTCAGAAAACCTTCAAAACCAAGAAAATAGGTATTAGTCTATGATATATGAAATAAAACGAACAAACAATTCTAAAATACCCTCATTATTTCAAAATTAGATTATAAACCTTTAATCTTTCTTAGTCTATGAAATGAGTCAAAGTTTACTTATCTAGGGTTATTCTTTAAACAAACATCAGGTAAAATATTACTGTTTTCTCGGAATATTATTTTCTGAACAAATGCAGCACGCTTCATATGAATTATATATTGCATCTTGTGGCAGTTAAGCAATACCATATCTAGCATTTGAAATTACAGCTGTTGGCCGGACTTATAATCCTTAGATGCCATAGTATGTTATTATACTGACCTATATGACGTCTGTCTACATGCTTTACAAGTATTCATATAGTTCCATCGCAGTGAGCATCGAAAGGAAGCAGCCTAAGGTATTCCTACAAACATCCATATGAAACCTGGTGTAATGAATTGATGTAAACGCTTTAAGAATGTTGATGTATATGTATTTGATTAAAAAAATTGCATCCGAAATGTTACTTTCATTGTTACAGAAATTGAGCTTCATCTGTGTCAAAAACAAATGTCACCTCTTTGAACTGTAATTGTTCATACAAGCAAAAAGAACGATTAAGCTTTGTTAAAATCAGACATAGAATACTATCTAATTTCTTAAGATGATATAAACATCCTGTGGATCGTCTTACGAAACATAATGGATGGGGTTGTTCGAATGGTAGTCTTTTGAGCTAACGCATAAATATTCAGTTTACCGGTAATTTTTTACCCTGCATAATAAAGTAAGTTAACAATTGATTTTGTTGTGATAAATACTAGCGCATAGTGTTTATACTGGTTAGAACATTTGAAATAATTTAATCAATGTTGACAGTGGGAAATGCCTTGCATGACAATGCAACATCGCGCGTTTAAATTTCATAAACGCACGAAAGCTACAAATAAGTCATTAGTAAAACATGCATCAAATGAGTTTCAATAAGGCTATTGTCAGGGGATAGAATTGTACATAAGCATCATTATTTCCAGATGCTTGATCCTCGTATCTTATGACCTTCTGTTTTTGGAACATTCATTCGTTGACATTGAATTATTTTGTTATCATAGTTTTTTTTAAAATGTCGCGATATGTTCAGCTCTGTTTACAGATGCTATTATGCGAATACAGGAGTAATCAATACAATCCTAGACCGAAAGTATTAAACTGGTATCTTATCTTGTTGTAGCATACATATAGCCAAAGCAAAGCTTCAGCATTCCACATCAAAGTTTCTTTTAACACTTCTATCATTTAAAAAATCTCTTAAAGCACGGGATAAGATTAAACTTGAGCAGTTCCAATCAGAAAACATGCGCGTGAATCTGATTCAGGGGCAGTCTCAGGCTATGGTCGTTCGGGAGGGGGGGGGGGCGAAATTTCAGGACGCAACGTGTACCATGTGTTTCCTCACGAATAAACTAAATGAATGTAGTTTAAATACCGTCAGAATAATATGGGTCCACCTCCTCCCATTTATATGATATCTGGAAGCCGTTAATAATGAGAGTAATCAAAAGAATGTCTCACCACCCATAACTTGATTTACTTTCAGTTAAAGTGTTATTTGGTCCTGCATAAATGAAACATGTCATGTACTAGAAGTGTTACGCAAATACTTCATTCCTCTTTGATATAAACACTTGATGATAATTTAAACTGATCAATGTCACTGTATATGTCCAACCTAAAATCCTATTCACATACAAAACTATGTAAGTGTTTTGTTCGCATAACGAGTGCTTTATGATTGAAAACAGACAAATAAAAGGGTATAGTGCATTTCAAGAAAAATAATTGATTAACTAGGCCAGAAATATAGTGTGAAAATGCCGTTAATGATTAAATGTTTAATCATCATGACGTTTAACCATATCTTGCGATCTTACAGGTTGTCCTTGATTCTTGTAGCACTACCACTGGGTTAACCATGTCCCTATGTTTGCAAGTAAGCCCAAACGGTATAACCACCTCATCTAACAAATGTTCTTAAAACTTTTAAGGAGAATAAAATACATTGTAAAAACAAAGTTAACCATGCCAACCTTGTTTGCAACTGACAATTTCAACATTCAAATATAAGAAATTTGATAAAAAGTGTATGAAGTTAAATATTTGAGGCCTTTAACCTTGATTAATATTATTGCTTGTGATTTTCAAAAGTATTAATGAGCCTCCTTAACATTGCATCAGATATACGTAATGATACAAAGTGTGTATATAACAGAAAAAAAACGATGTATACTATTTTCATTAGGTACAAAATTAACTCCTCTTGCTCGGAAGTCTACCTATAACTTGGATATTGCTACAATGCACAACTTCCTTCTTGACATTCATGATGATAAAGTTAATAGGGTCTTCAATATTCGGACCGTGTATCTATCAGCCAATGATTACACCTGATGCCAAGATTGAATTTGGTCTTACTCGCAAAAATACCTTACTGATCAATCCGAGCCTTGATTGACTCTAAAAAAGATGTACGTTTTGCAAGCCATGAACAAAAACGTCCTGATTAATATTCAAATCAAGCGTACATTCTCCTTACATTTATCAATACAGAACATAAAAAGGTTAACCATTTGTCTGAAAATACCTAACAAGTCAATGTTTTAAGATAACTAGCTTGTAATCTCTGTAAATGCATCCATAGAGAGCACAAAATGATCGAACTATTATCAAAAACGCCCAAATTGCCTTACTCTATTATTTTCATTAGTGTGTCTGTTTATTTTATCACATTAAAGTATAACTGTATACTAAGTAATATACGTTTAGTTCTTTTAACAGCTTATCAATCCATTTATTATATGCCTATCCTTTTCCATATCCAACAGTGACAATATTGCACGCCGTATTGAAAATTCTGTATCGCCATACTGTCGTTTCCTGATTCCGTATCAAGCGAGTACCGTGTATAGTCTCAGAACTACTTTCGCGTTGCTAAAAATAGCGTGACAAAAAAACTTGTAAAATCTGTCAACTTTTATATAAAATACATAAACTTATCTAGCTGTACTCAACCTCCAGAAGCATGTAAATATACAGGAACATGGTTCTTCAAAGAAACATGAGGATCAGTACGAAGCAGAGAACACTTCCAATATATCTAGACAACTAGATGTTTACCTTTTCGAAGTTCATAAATTAGAATTATCATGAACATGAACAGTTCGCCAATACAAAGTATAAGGCGAATTCGCGTCATCGATAGAAATAGGATTGACTCACGAACTTCCCTCAATTCTGCATATAATGACCGTAAAAAAATCCCACGAATACTCACTTCGTTAAAATGGCCGCTTACGTCTACAGGAAATGACGATTAAAATAAGTACCGTTTTTTTTGTTTTTTTTTTGTGCTGTGACTTTAAATAATTGTTTTCATATTATCAGTTTGCTAAAATATATAAAAAACAATCTTCTTATTTTTATCAATAAAGTGAATCCTGTAACTTATGACGCCGTTTCGCTCGACAAGCCTCCCTTGACTTCCATACAGAAAATTACGTAACACATTCATACGCGAAAGCCATTCCATATTTTGACAGTTGACAGATGGCGGTAAATTTAAATTAAATTGAAACCGAAAAATAAAAAAGAATAATTAGATAAACAGGTATATAAAATAAATGGAATTTTACTATAAAACGATTTTCTGGTGACCTGCATCACGTTTCGTTCGATGAGATACGTGTTTTCACACCGATCTCGAAGTGATACAGGTCACCGGAAAGCGTCTTATCATAATATCCCTCATAAATCTTAAAGTCAATCAGTTTCGGTATGAGTATCGTATCATGTCTATTTGTTGCTATCGTATCCAAACTTAGCTTCAAATTTTCAGTACTTAACACAATATTAACCTTTTGACTAACGTGTTAAAATTAACTTATTTGTTATTTTTTTAATGATTAAAGTCTAGGCTATACTTAAACCTATTTATACAGAGTATACATACATTTAACCGCAGGTTTGAGATTACGTAATAACCTTAACGTTGGAAATATTTCCCGAGGAAGGGACTAAAAAAGACCGATCTGCCTCTGTCCGCTATGACCTTAAAGACATGACCATAGTGTCTATAAGATATATATTATTCTTTCTTCAAAAGGAATTTCAACAGTATTTACATCTTATCATTTTATAAATATATGCCACTTCTTCACATTTAAATAGAACTTCAAAGTGGGAAATAATAAATTACATAAATATCCCCAACATAGACGTAAACACTTGGACCATCAATTTCAGTTGTTTCAAGTAGCGTCCTGGGACTTTTATTAAATAATGTCTCAAGTTATCCCAACCCTTGAAAATCTATATGAGTATGTAAAACACTTAAAAATATAGCTGAGCAAATATCAACAACCATTTTTAAACCCTTGAAGTGTCGTTATTAGATAACGGGCACTAAATTATGCATGTTTTATTAAAACAAAAGTCCCATTTTCAAATGTTTGGTCGTCCCTGAAGTAAAAGCGGTTTATGTTTGAGACACGACAGTTGTTACAAACAAGTCATAAACAATATCAAAGTAGATTTTTATTTTGAAAACGTGACATATGTATTTTGATAGATTACAAGTATTCATTTATCCACATTGCTTGCCTTTTGCAATGATTTACCCTAAAAATGATGATGATGGTGATGATGATGATGATGATGATGATGATGATGATGAACAAATGTTTATTTAGGCTTGCTAGCCTAAGGCGAGCTATGTCAGACGGTTCTGATTAAAGGACTTAAAGGAGTGTATACGTGGGCGACTCTACTAATTATCATTTTGGCCATTGCCTTGTACCTCTTAACACTTTCTATTGTATAGTGATGGATTATTTAGCTAGGCCCTTTAGTTTTAGTTATAGTATTGGTTTGTAGAAAAACATGCAAAAAGTTCCTTTGGAATTGCATTCGAGTGTGTAAGGTAATTATTCTGCTACGTGTACTTAAAACAGAAAACGCAGCTTCCACCATAAGTTAAAAAATAAATTATGCAAAATGACAACACTTTAACATCATGAACATCATGTGGAGATCATCTTCGGGATTGAATTTGTAGTCACTGAGGTCAGGGTCGATACCACTGTTTAAGAATATATAGTATAGTTAATTACAAATGCGTATAGTTTGTTCAACGGAACAAATGGGTCCTTATTAGTGATCGAAAAATATAAGACAAGTCATTTAATTGATAATAATCGAAAATATACAATCTACGATTAAGATTCGCATCATTCAATTATATGGTTCAACACATCTTTGAGTTATATTTAAGCTATTTTTTTGTTGTGAGGCCCATTTCAAAAATATCGTATTCACTGTAGATACGATAGTTAAAAGAGGTAATATATTCATTTAATGATGCAAAAAGCAGGAATTATCTATGTGAGGTTTAAACATTAACATAAAACAAATTTTAAAGTGATTTTTCTGCAGCTGTATATTGCGATTTGAATTGAACACTTTACGGAAATGAAATTTGTTTGAAAATTGCAAAACAAAAACAAAGAAAGATTATGCCTTTTTCCTTGCAGTTTTATATAAGACTGTTAATTTCATCTCCAGTCTCAAAAAAACAGTATGAGAAGTCGTCAAAAGATCATATTATACAGAAGATCTCTAAATGTATTTTAATGGATTGTAATTCTGCATGTAAGGAATGAAGGACAATGGATTGCATCAGGTTATCATGCAAATTTGAGTTCGAATGTACGAAACACATGTAATAAGATCTGCTTAAGGACCAAATACCGCTGCGTAATAAGGCATAATAAAATGGAAAAAAATAGCCGATTTAAAGTACCTGATACGGATCTAGTGATGTATACAAGTATGTTATAAATTAGGTTGTAGCAGAATATTAAGTGTCACTCAAAAACAATTTTATTACAGCATATAATGATGATCTAAATTGTATCTGAAGTAAAATAGTATCACTTCACTTTCCAAATAGAGCATCATGATATATTACAAAAGTCTCTTAGCTCCTCTAAGTCTGTCATCAAGTCCCTCTTAAAGTTTTATTAGCCCTTTGCATTCGTAAATCAATAGTGGCACGTACTAGAAGTACACGGCAACTACTTCAATTTTTTTTATAGAAGTGTAGGGCATTTGACGAAGATATATGTCTCTAAATCTGAAAAGACTAAAGTTAAATATAAGTTTAGTACAAAAGGCGAATTGATACCTGCTAGTACTTAACGCAGTGCTACCGTACCGAGGCCTAACATAAACCCTATATTTATGTTCCCACGATTTTGTTATTGGTCCTCATCATACGTAAATCAGTCGTGCCATGTACTGGTAATGATCAGCAACTACTTCATTCCTCTTTGATAAAAGTGGATAGTATTTTAAAGTGATTCATGGCTTAAAAAAACATAAAGAGACTAAATTTGACTTAAAACTGAATGGCAAAAAACGTCGCTAGCCGCTTCTATTCATATGTGTATTTTTCTCTAATTACAAAGGCAGCAATAAGTTAATCACATGCTTTAAATGTTTTAAACTTTCCCATCAATTGAAGGCGCTAATGCATTGGTTTATTGCATCTTAAATAACTTGACTGAGGGGAATGAAAAACTCGAACATGTAAACACATATATTTCGTTTTAAGGGTTTTCTTAACATATGTTTATATTTTATGGACGCAACGCCCGAAATCTAAACAAATCACTTGTGCATCCCATCTTTAAATTGGGGTTTAATGCAGTTATTTGCTTGTTTTATTTGAAAAAATGTTATTGCTTATTCAAATTGAAAAAAGGTAAACAAGTAGTGACAAAGCACCGATTTTAAATCTTCAATTATTTAAGGAATCATTCAAACAGTTTTCAAACTTATAAAGTACTTGTACAAGCATTATGATTCATAGACAATGTCTCGATCATAGAAAAAAAGTCATGATAAATCTAAAACCGTCAGGATAAGATGCCGAATTTAAAACAGTTAATATATGAAAGACATTGTCCCCAGGAACCTGCCGAAATTAAGCAAGTGGTTATTAGCATGGCAAATAGTTATTTGTGTAAATAACTGTAAAGTTTGACATGCTTTGGGCTCAGAAACTTGATCATCGCATATCACGGTTATTGTTTATGTTTTGTTTTAGCGTTGTTTTCCTTTTCTCTCTTTTCAGCAAATGGGGACACATTTTGTGTTTTTAAATTTAGATAGGTTACAGACAAGCTGCACTCTGACAAATATAATAAAGTTGTATCTTAGAAGAGACATATACTTTATCTCAGAATCAGATCTAAATTGTTTGAAGAACTGCTGGAATTCTTTTCAAGGCAACACCAAATGTTTTATACCGCGGCATTTAACATAATTAATGCGACAGTGAACCATTTTTGGTAATAAAAAGTATTTTTTTAAGTTTCTATATAATTGATTTTAATGGTCTAGCACAGTTTTATAGTCTTCTGTTTAGGAAGGTACCCGTTACGTTGAGCTTTATACTGCATATCAAACAGTTACGCATTGGTTTCAATACACTCAAACACAATCGCGGCTTCTTTTAAACATATTTTTTACTTTTCTTATGAGGTGAAATGTTGTTTTCACACTGGAATAATATCTAAACTTCAAAGACTTTTTTTTTCAAAAAGCAACAGTCTTCTCAACAAATGCTTATTATGTGACTGTGAAATGTTTGTCATGATGATAAAAGCACAAGTTACCAAATGCCCAAGCATTTCGTCCGAGACATTTTGATCAGAAGACCACTATCTGATTCAAGTCGTGATACTAATGACAAGAATTTGACCTGGTGACTCCAATGATGTTCTGTTGAACAGAGCGTACTTCTACTTCAAATGAAATGAAGTGTCATGTATGGTCTGAAATTAACGTACAACGTTAGAGAAGGGTTGTGGTATGTGTGTTATCATATTTCTAATTCTGATGTAGCCAATAGTATCCTATCTGAACATTGTTGCAAAGTTCCAGAAAATGTAATTTAAAATATGTTGGTATTTTTTTCTCAGTCTAGACAGTGATTTGTAATTTAATAGTAGTAAGGAGAGACAACAGAAAATGTTATCTGCTCCCTTATTTTAAAGTTACAATAGCACACTTACCTTTTAGGTAAATAGTAGATGCGATGTTAATGTGCAGAGATGAACAAATTTTTAAAAAATGACATAATTTGTTCGACACATTTTTTCAGACAAAAAGTTAATAATAATTGTTCACGATGACTTTTGTAACAAATAATTTTTCTTCCTTCCTAGAAGTATTGCCGTTGATTGTCAGGAAAATTTATACTTGTCAATAGGTAAACCATATTTCTCCTAATTACGTTAAACACATCAATCAGTGCACTGAATGATTTATCTTCGGAATGCAAGTCGATAAATACCTTACCAGTCACTGTTTGGACCGTGTAGCTTGGACTATCTTATACGCCTTAATGACCCCAAATACCAAGTTTAGTATTATGTTTGGAGAAAAGGGCTGACCTAGAATCATGTACTCCAAACACAGACATTTAAACATATCTAAATTACTTTTTGATGGAAACCGATGTGGGTAGTTTGTTTTATTAAAGGTCCCATTTGTTTTAAGAATTGTCATCACTGCCGAATTAAGCGTTGTATTTATGATAAATACCAGAGAACTTTCCCTCTTTTAGTACATTATCAGAAAATAATATAATGTTTTGTTCCAGTTCTGGGATCAGTTAATGGCTTGATTTGAAGTGTGATTTATGCGCAAAAAGCAGATGTGCAATATACAATACAAGTTTAGAAAATGTCATTATGACATATATAGTCGAAAAAGCGAGTGTTGTTCCATGTATATTTGTCTCTCTGCTGTCTAGCGACTGAATAGTATTGTTGTTTTTGTGTGTGGTATGTGTGTATATATTTTTGTCGTGCTATGTTTATATAAAAACTCAGTAGGCTGTGCGTTTTGTTTTGACATAAAGGATAGAACACATGTTTGACTATTTAGTTAAAGCACACTGCGTCTTCTGGAAGCCATTTCAACTGACTTGTATGAAGCTTTTCGTGACTGACTTTGGACTTTAAGAAATGAACTAATCATCATGGTAAGTGTATTTTTGTGTGCGCTACATATACCATTTTGTTCAAAGGTTTTTCTTCAATAACTTGTGATAATTCAACACCGTGATATCATCAAGAAACTCCCTCTTACTTCTCAGCCTGCTATCAAGTACCGCTTAAAAGCTATATAAATCCTTATCAATATATAAATAAGTCGTGCCATGTACAAGTAATATACAGCAAACACTTCAAACCTCTTTCATAAAAGAAGATGGTATTTAAAAATGATGTACAATGTTTATAGATATGGCAAAATTGAAAACATGGTAATTTTAGATTTACGATTGCAGACTTGAATACCTCACAAAGAGCGTCACAGAAATGGCTTACAAAAGAGTAGGCCAAATACAAAAAAGCAAAATGAGTTTAATCATAACTAAATTAGAACAATCATGTATGGGAAAAATAAGAATCATACTACTTATCAGGTAAAAACACCGTGTTTTCGATTACAAACTCAAAATCCCTCACTCAAACCGTAGCAGAGATTACTAACGAACAAACTATGAATCCAGTCTGATACTGCCACATTTGCATGTACCTCCTCATCAAATGAAATCCGTGACCAATATTGTCACAAAAGCATATATCCGGGATATATAACTCCTCATCAGTCATTATCCTCGACAGATACTTTCACCTTTTCGCACATCATGCATATATAACTCCTCAACAGTCACTAGCCCTGACAGATATTGCCACTTATGCACACATCCATGATATGTTACTCATCATCAGTCACTATCCCTGACCGATACCACCGCCTATGTACACAGCCGGAATATTAAACTCATAACCAGTCACAACCACTAACCGATACCGCCGCCTATGCACACAGCCGGGATATTTAACTAATAATCAGTCACAATTTCTGACCGATATTGCCGCCTTTGCACACAGTTGGGATATTTAACAAATAATCAGTCACAATTCCTGACCGATATCGCAACCTATGCACAGAGCCGGGATATATAGGCTCTCATCAGTCACAATCCTTGACCGATACTGCTACCTATGCACACAGCCGGGATATTTAAATCCTAATTTGTCACAATCCCTGACCGATAGTGCCACCTATGCACACAACAATGATGTATAACTCCTCTTGAGTCACAATCCCTGACCGATACTGCCACCTATGTACACAACAATGATATATAACTACTCATTAGTCACAATCGTTGACCGATACTGCCACCTATGTATACAGCAAGGATATGTATAGTTTTGTGTCCCGGCAATAAGGTCTGCCCGCACTCTATAGAGGCTGCGTTATGGCTTGACTCCGTCACAGTCCCAAGTGTGACTGAAACATATTTCTTAGGCCAAGGGGGTGGGTTAATCCCATTTGTTTGTGGGAAAATTGCTAAATGAGTAACCGCGGGCTCTACGATGAATGTAATATGTGGTCCCACAGCTCTGGATTTTGGATATGTGTTTTTTTCATTGGTCTTGACTTGTTGTAATTTAGAAATTGGATAGCATGCGTGCCTTAAAAATCTAATCGCTAGAGTACGGTAACTTTGATATTTTTAGAGGATGAGTAAGACTCGAGGACAGTTTATTGGCAAGAGAGTGTTCTGAGATCAGGACGTTTCGTCCAGTGTGCATACATATATAATAATGTGAACTGACCTCTTTGATGTTAAATTCCCAGTTGCCTCACTACTATCTGAATTCTAAAACTTCTTAAATACCAAAGAATATGTTGACATTTCTTATTGATTTATTTTTCTGATTGTTTTTTCAAATGTTTATCTACATATTTATGTTGTTTTTCTGTTTGTTTTTGTTTTTTAAACGGCCCGCGTTCGATTGTTTTCCAATTAAGTATTCATGTAAGAGATAATTATTACCCATACTGGACTATCTAGACATAAACATGTCGCCCCTAGTCCAGTGTATGCACTTTTTCACTGGATATAATTTATTTTCTATATTTGAATATTTGTTATTGAATGCATTAGGCGTGGGTCAAAAACCTACAATGTACTTGGACCCGAAGCTTTATCAAAATAACACCATCAACTTGCATAGCATATACCATGTATCATTCTGGACTTTTATTAGTACAATGGTTGTGTACAAGCTTTAAATGAGAATAATTGAAAAATTGTTTATAATATATACATTTTTTTTCCGATATTTTCTTTCTTGATGCGTTCGTTCGTTTGACGTTATGTTTTTGTGGTGACATGTATTTAATAGTTTATGGTTAGACCGATATGTAAAATCATACTCTGAAATACCTCATCCTTTCATGTAAAAACGAAAACAGAAAAGAAAACGAAAAGTTTTGCCACCACAGCGTGGATAATACATCATCAAAATAATTGTAATAATAAATGTTTGTTTACCGGGCTCGGTAGTGTTAAAAGTTAATTAATATATCGTTCTTGATGCCATGCATAAGTCCATAAAGTTCTTTTCGTTTTATTCCATAATTTCAAACAGTAAAATATATGTGAAACACTGAATATTTTATAAGTTATAGAAAAAAAAATATGAATTTATTATAGACTTAAGGACAATATACCTGCCAATGAATGAAACGGTTGTGTCTTAAATACAGAATCCTTCACGTTCTTATGTCAAGTTATGCGAAATCAAAGATTGAAGTAAATACATAAAAGTTGATGATATGCTTGTCACAAGATTTTCAGGACTTTCGTACTTAAGGACCTGCAAGTTTATATATCCAAAAAGTTCATTTTTTTTAAATTTTCAATCGATAATCTCTGCTCAGTGTAAGTCGTCTGGTTAAGAACTTAAACAAATTATGAATAAAATTCAAACAAATGTAAATATTCCGTCAAAATATGTTATTGTTATTGTTCTGTTCTTCCCTCTTTTTTGCAGGAAAAATGGCCTTTGTAAGCTTCATGTAAATAACGACATGATCTTAAGCGATCCTTCCTGAAGAAGTAATAAAAATTAATGTATATTGTATGTCGCTTAAACGTATTTCATATGAAAGCTCTTTTCCATATAAATTAAATAATGATTTTGTTTAAACCTTTATAATTCTAAAACATACGTTTTTATTTCCGACTCAGTTATTTATTCAACGTATTGATTCAGATATATCATTGGTGTATAATTGAGGTAAATGTCATGTTAAGAAACACGAAGAAACCTTACATAAACACAACTATGCATTTACTGCTAGGATGTGTTTGCAAAGTGTTTGTTATGTGTTAATTTGTCTTTAAAACATGCAGTAAATGCCTTTCAATAATATAACAGTGATACACCTCTTCGTCAGTCAAAATTAAACAAAATATTATGTCAAATAGTCAATAGGTTTTCTAAACTTGTGATTAATATTTTTCCGTTATCGGGATTTCAATAAAAAACATAATCGAATCAATTCCAATTTAAGCCTCATTACCCCGTATAAAATTCCGCTTCTGTGACCTCATTCCTTACGGGCTTTTTTATACTTCAACGGTTGTCTCGACTTCTATCGTGTAACCAGAACCTGGGTTTAAGTGAAAACGTCAACCCCCACTTTATAACAATATAATCCCACAAATAGTAAAACGAGTTGAAACTAAACTAGGTGTCGTGCTTCTAATGAACACATTCTTTATATCTGAACAATTAATATTTGCAGTCGGACTCCTCTGGGAGAGACATCGTGAAACGAATGAGTATGTCTGAAAAACTGAAGTTCGATTTGTAATTGAAATATAAATTGATGGGAGAACTATATAAGAACCATTTTGAATGAATTAAAATGTTCCTAGATTCATTTTGATACATATTTAAACGAATCTTTGAATCTCAAACGTAATCTTCAAAATATCTTATATTTGTTATACATCGTCTACCCCCCATTTACATTACATGTTATGCCAAAGTTTAAAATACAACAACACTATTTTAAAACGGTTTGCTGTTTAATACGCCACGGTTTAATTTTCGGACTCTACTTAATTAATGTCTGGAGCCGTATAATAATTAAGTATGTAAACCCATTTTAAGGGGCGTAGGTTAGAAATGGGAAAGAGGGGCAACCTATCTCCTTTATTAACAACAAATAGATCGACACAAGGAAGAAGTTGTTCGACCGCATACACGATGAAATATCAAGAAAACAACGGTTAGTGGCAATATCAATTTGATATTCAATCTAGGGAAGGTTCGTGTGTCGCTTTGTTTAAATGGGCTATAGATACGCGGAAATATGATGTGCAGACAGTCTTGGGCTCGCGCCGGGACCTACCGCCTGGAGCGAGTGTTGTACCTTCTTATCGTTTATTGTGCATTTTCTCCCCTGCTGTTACCGCTTATATACAGTATCAAATATTCAATTATAATTGTCAAGTGCACCTTTAAATCTTTTTTGGAGAGATTAACTGCACTACATTCATTAAAACAAATCATTTTTCTAAGTGTAATTTTAATGTATGGTTTCTGGTGGTTGTTTCTCAAGTGAAATAATACGTTACTGATTCGTTTTGCAGTCATTATTTTCTTAGAAAAAGCCTCATATAATTAATTCGAATGGTTTAACATTCAAACAGATACAAGTGAAACTTAATCAAAATGAATATGTACATATATTCATAGCATTTCAGCTTTTCAAATTGAAAACATAATAAGTTTACATTGTATATAGATTTCACTCTTATTTCAGTTCTGAAATGATTTTGAAAAACGCACGTGCACTACGTGTGTCCCTTGTACTTTGATGAATGCCATAACGGTAGATTTTAGCAAAGAGTAGTTTCTATTTGTTATTTAAAGTACAGGAACAGTTGGTTTGTGACGACACGTCTGTTTAAGTTGAGAAGAAAACGTATGAAATCGCAGACGACATTACACCAGAGACATATATATATAATCCAATCGCCAATTTTTCATCCAAGTACATGGTCGTCGATGTCTGCGCCTCCATCAGACAATTTCGTTTTGGCATTGGCATAACAGGATTAAGGCATTATACACAACACTTTCAACTTTTCGTATTAAACTATTACTTAAATGAGTCATTTATGCTGCAATGTGCATATAGTCATAATAACTGGTATTTTTTATACCCGTTTCATAATTATTGATGTTCTTCCAGCACACGAAAATGATAAAGGCTAGCTGCTTACTACGCTTTTGGATACAGGGGACACGTTTTTGACATACATAATCTCGCCGGAGGATGAATTCCGACAACAATCACATTGCTCACCAGTATCGCTATATATAGGGAGAAAATACCGAAATACACGGTTAATATCTTGTCAACGTTTTCCGGGTGGTTCCGTGGTCTTGTGTCACACTAGTCAATCCAGGGGCAGCAGTTTCGATTCCAAACCGCAACACTAATATACTAATCATCTTCCGGGATGGACGTTAATCGGGGTCCCGTGTGACAGTGCTATACTTTGAGGCACGTCAAAGAATTGGATTGGCTCAAACCAGGGTTGTATTGTGTCTGTGCACCATTCTCGAAATATTTAAATAACTAACACCCTTACCAGAGCACTCGTCGAATGGGCAAGGCCCGAGTGCGAGTGTAAAGAATCTTACACACCAACGGGTGGTTGATGCAATTAAGCAACCTCGTCACAATGGCAAACAATGCTGCATTTTTACAAGAGTAATGCAATAATGAAAACGGCAAAAGAGCATGTGATTGGACAAGCAACATGTATGTGGTTTAATAATAATGACATAAATTTTGTTGTTATTGTTTATTAAGGTTAATAAACCTTCGTCTTAGTGTGAGAGTAAGATCAAAACCGAGCCCGCCTTTGAATTAAAGTTAGCTTCAAATATTGTCATGAACACAGCAAACAAAATGCAAGAAATAATAATTTGACAATATATTGAAAGGATTGAGGAGATGGCTACATAAATCATGGTTACCGAACTGGCATCTTAACGTTGTCAGTAGGACTAAAGTATTAGGTTAACCGATATTTACCGCTTTAATTCGACCACTCTACCGACTGAGTTAAGTAGTTAAGTTACATTATATATAATTGAACCTTTTGCCGACATATACAGTACAACCTTTGGGGTACTTCTCCCAAAGGTTGTACTTTTTCATGAACATCCGGCGCTTAACCTTTAGGCGACAGTAAAAAATTGTATATTCTCGATGGCTAGTATTTTTGAAAAAAAGCATCATTAATAATGCTTTACTACATTTATTTATGCATATTTTATGAAGGAATATGCAAGGGATATATTATTATAGGATATATAGCATTAAATGATAATGTCTTCCAAAGGTTGTCCAAATTGGCAAAATATCCCAAAGGTTTAATTTGTATATATATATATATATATATATATATATATATATATATATATATATATATATATATTAATTGTTTGATGTAATTATTAAATCATACAAAGAGTATTACCTTCTATATTTGTCTGCATTTTCGATCTGAAATAGGTATTACAACAGAAATTTATGACAAAAACAAAAATATAAAAGCAAATGGTACACATGGCTTATTAAACGGCATAAGCTATATGTTACACTTGCGTTGGATTATTAGTAAATAAACATGTCGCGTAAATAATTCAAGTGCTAATGAAACAGACTGCATGGCTATGTGAATTTGATTGGGATCCAACCCACTACCTGGCTATGCAGGCGTACATTACGGATTAAACCAACTACCTTTCGCTGTGCATGCAGACACCGTGACTCAAACTAATTGTATTTCACTGAGAACCAAACCAACTACCTCTCGCTGTGCAAACACAGACACAGCTGGTCAAACCAACATTGTTCGCTATGCAGGTAAAAGAGGCTATAACAGTATTACATTACTTTAAAGGGGAGCTGATAAATTCCCCTTTTCATAGAATAACCGGCTACGTTGATAAAACACCATATCTATTCGATAAACTAAAATGACTCGTATTCTGCAATTTTTGATAGCTTTGATCGTACAACATACCTCCTAATCTGTAGGAGGACAACTGCTCCAATCATCAAGACGACCAAAACCGCAATCACATTTGATACAGTTGAAACTATGGTCAACGTCGGCGAAACACTTTCCGTATATTCTGTTGAAGTAGAATTAAGTTTTTTGTGTCAACATTTTATTATTTCAAATTTCAGGTAACGCTTCATGAAGTAAATACGAAGTTGATATTGGCAGTAGTAGTAGTAGTAGTAGAAGTAGTATATTTATTATTATTATTATTATTATTATTATTATTATTATTATTATTATTAAGATTGTTATGGTTATTATCATTATTATTATTATTATTATTATTATTATTATTATTATTATTATTATTATTATTATTATTACAATTATTGTTATATCTATCATTATAATAGTATCGTTAATTTTATTATTATTAGTAGTAGTAGTAGTAGTAGTAGTAGTAGTAGTAGTAGTAGTAGTAGTAGTAGTAGTAGTAGTAGTAGTAGTTGTAGTAGTAGTAGTAGTTGTAGTAGTTGTAGTAGTTGTAGTAGTAGTAGTAGTAGTAGTAGTAGTAGTAGTAGTAGTAGTAGTAGTAGTAGTAGTAGTAGTAGTAGTAGTAGTAGGAGCAGGAGCAGCAGCAGCAGCAGCAGCAGCAGTAGCAGTAGTAGTAGTAGTAGTAGTAGTAGTAGTAGTAGTAGTAGTAGTAGTAGTAGTAGTAGTAGGAGTAGCAGCAGCAGTAGCAGCGGTAGCAGCGGTAGCAGCGGTAGTAGCAGTAGTAGCAGTAGTAGCAGAAGTAGCAGTAGTAGTAGGTGTTAACATGACTAGTTGTAAAAGAAACAGTTTTGCTATATAATTCATAAATGGTAAACCTGGTTCACAATTTTCGCCGAAGAAACCTTCCCTGCAACTATCGCATCGACCGGTTATCATATCGCACTCCGAACTTGTGCATCCTAAACTGCATGTTGTTTTACACGTCTTACCATAGAACCCAGATACACATTGTGTGCAATTTTCAGGTGTGATGCAGGCGTTGCAAGAACTAGGGCATCTTTCCTTGCACAATGCACCTGAATATCCAGATACGCAGTGACATAGCCCGGATATTTGATCGCAAGCTTTGTTTAAACACCCTAAACTACACTTATGTCGACAGTCAGGTCCATAGAATCCAGCTTTACACTCTGTGCAATTATTTTCCGTAATACACGACGCACAATTAGAATTGCAAGTGTGCCTACACGGCATCTTCGGTGTACTCCAATAACCAGGTGTGCACGTACTGCAATTGTATTTAGAGTTACTACATGCTTTGCATCCAGGAAAACAAGATGATGAGCATATTGTATTATAGAAGCCATCTCTACATGTACAATATCCCGTTGTTTTGTCACATTCATCATTGAGACAACCAACACTGCACTTGGATGAGCAGGCGGTACCATAGTAGCCATCTCTGCATGTACAATATCCCGTGGATTGGTCACATTGATCATTAAGACATCCATCACCGCACTTAAATGAACATCTCACATTGTAATAGCCATCTATGCATGTACAATAACCTGTGTGTAGGTTACATTGTCCATTGAGACATCCAGCACCGCACTTAGATGAGCATCTCACATTGTAGTAGCCATCTATGCATGTACAATATCCCGAGTCTAGGTCACATTGACCATTGAGACATCCAGAACCGCACTTAGATGAACAGTATACATTATAGTAGCCATCTCTACATGTACAATATCCCGTTGATTTGTCACATTGATCATTGAGACATCCTACACTGCACTTATATAAACATCTCGTACCATAATAGCCATCTCTACACGTACAATATCCGGTTGTTTTGTTACATTGACCATTGAGACAACCAGCACCGCACCTGGATGTGCACTTCATATCATAGTAGCCAGCTTTACATGTACAATATCGCGTTGTTTTGTCACATAGGTCATTGACACAACCCAAACTGCACGAAGCTGAGCAACCTAGATAATAAAAAGTATGCGTATGCCCATATACCTTTATTTTTAGCATCGTAGTATGGACTAGTGGGAGTGTTTATGGATTTACATCTCGTATTATTTTATAATATTACAGCTTTTGCGATATAGTGATAATAATTAAAATATTATATGTACATAAACTTATGTTGTATTTTAATAAAATGTGTAATGTTTTGTATTAAAATGTTAAGAATGCCAAAGCAATACGAACGGATTTGAAGGTTGACAATTCATTCTAATTTTATTTATGTATGAAAGACGATAAATAATTTCTGACATTATATCATCAGTGATTAGAGAAGCGTGTGTATATTTACAAATTTAACATATGTCATGATTATATGTTCATTTTATATAGGTAGTGTTTGTTTTAATCATACCATTGATAACTTATCGAAGAGTACAATGATATAACACCATTATTTACAAAACCGCAGCTGTGTGAATCAAAGGTCCGAATAAGGTTACCTTTTTTGACGTATGCTAACTTTTAAATTCATTGAAATGTCGATGACCAAATTCAATACAAATTGTTATTTAGAGAAAATGCAAGTATGTGATCTTAGAGCTACATTGTTTCTACGCGGCTCATATTTGCATTGTTAGCCTCACATGACTTTTATCATGTCTAGGAATTGCCCCAATATTAAATTTGATATCATTCGGGGTCTGTTTTAATACTAAACTAAACAGTATTCATTCTTATAGCCTTAACAGGATTGCATCTATACTTACACTTCAGAGTTTAGTCCCTTTGATTGCGCCTGTCACCTTTTATGATATTGTTACACTGACTTAATTAAAAGTAAATATTTAAGGAAGGTGACAAAACGTACGTCATTGACGATAACTGAATCTCTATCTCAACGGCCTTGCTTTTTCATAGACAAAATACTCGTCAATGATGATGATAATGCTAATAATGACAACGATGACGGTCACGTCGACTGAGATGATGATGATGGCTAGGGTGATGTTTATGACGAAGATTCTTAAGTTCCTTTAACTTTGTCGATTCCAGCAGCAGCAGTCCCAGTGCTACTGCAATCAACATTGGTCATTGACCTTGCTGTGACGTATCAAACTGGTTTGATTTGAACTAGTTCAAAATAAACATATATAAAATAACGTACCGTAAGCAAACAGGAATATTAGAAATGGAGATATATCCATTAATGACAGGGTCTTCATTTTGCACTAAAACATTTAAATAAGGATATTAAAGCAGAATGCAGGAAGCAGGAATAAATGTCGCGTAATTTAACCATAAGAAGATGGTCTGTACATGTGCAATACGATATCGAAGTTTTCTTTAGCAAGGAAATTTATCCTCACAAATACTTTTGCATAGGCGACCAGGCTACATTTGTGTACTGATCATGCATATACAATTCATGACATTCTACAATATTTAGACTGCCAACAAATGAGAACTAAATTTATCTCATCCCAAGTTTAAATGTTTGCTTTATTATACGCCAACATTCAAAGACTGACACAAATCATGGGCTCCGCTAGTTACAAAATATGTTTTTGTTTTGTTTAAAGCATCGATTTATATGCCTGCATTCCCTTGTAAAACGCGGTTCAAGTGCGAAAAACTACATTGTGTGTTATTAGGATGTTTCATCCGCAGGAAGAAAATAGTCTGCCATAAAAACGAATTTTCAAAGATTTCACTTTAAAACATCACAAATATATATTTCAATCCATTTGAATCGTACAAATTCATAATAAGAGCAAATTCATAACTGCGTGACGTCATAATTAATCACGCGAGTGTGTACATGTCATTTGGCGTTTGTAGTTTGAAAAGACCGTTAGTCAGCATCACAATCGCATCAATAGTGCGAATTCGCGTTGAAGCTGGTAAATAACAGCATGGATTTATATCATTTTGATGGATGTGCACATGGATATTACCTCCCTGAATTGGAGCACAAAACTTGTTGTAAAATCCACCAGAAAAAAGTGAGATTTGATGTGGAATCAGTGACTGTATGAACTTGTGCATTGCTAGCGAACATCATAGATCAAGCAATTTGCATGGAAGTAGACGGGGTATTTTCAATGGAGTACATGATGTTGGATATTTCCTTGTGTTGATTTGGATTTACGTGGCTATAGTTGTTTATAGATGCAATGTTCTTGTGTCCCGACTTTTGCATAATCTGGTCCGTTTCCATTCAATTTCGGGACGAGATATTGTCTAACGCTGTGATCAGGGGTTTTTGATTGAATTAATCCCGCTCTTCTTTACCATTCGTTTCATAGTGAAGCTGAGTTTGTTGACACCGACAGGATTTCTTTTGAGACATAGTTTCTGATGTTTGTTTACGTTTTTTAAACATTATTATGCGGTTAGCTAATTTGCATAGTAATAAGTTATATATGAAAAATAGTGCATGGGTTAAATCAGTTTTGCGCCGTAAGTTATGTTATACGAAAAATAATACTACGTGAAGATTTACTTTTATTAAAAGTGTTATTGTACGACGAGAAGTTGGCTTGATAATTTGTTTTGCCAAAATAACTGATTTTCGCGTGAAAAGAAACGTGAAATTCATGTTGTTACGGGTGTTTGTGTTTCTTTTATTTTACCGTCGTTGATTCGAAGACTGCTATAAATTTTATAACTCGTATATCAAAAACGTAATTGTTGTTTTCCTTTTTTCTGAGCTATTCTACTACATGAGATGTAAATATTTTCTCATTTAGAATGAAACATATTTCAACCAAATGTGATGATGAAGAATACGTTATAATATGCGTATATTTAAACAAAGTATTCTACTTTTTTAGGTTGCTCTATACATGCATGCACACATAAATATACTCACGCGCACACGAACGGACCTACGACAACGATGTCCACCGAGCGTTTTTAACATAAAAGGAAAACATAATTATATAATGAATAATGTAATTTTGTATTTTTATTAAGTGTTTATGGTTATAATATTGACTTGTTAATACATTGTTAATTATATTTATGTTATTTTGGCTATTTTTTATGGAATTATTTAAAATATGAATATTGGGGAAATACGCAAAAACATATTTCCAAACGTTGTCTTTTGTGTCCAGCTGCGAGAATATCACGGTACATGATGGCCAAGTAACCCGACGAAGACGAAGACAGGCACATCCATCCCTTACGTCATTTTCACAATATAAATATGGCCGACGGATACCTGGTAGGCAACATTGTACACATGCAAAACTTTTGGAAGGGATTTAAACGGAACTATCTTTGCAAGGTAAGTGAAATTAGTTTTACCATTAATAAAAGGTCCGTGTTTCAGTAGCGAGTACTACCGGGAACCGTACCCGAAGTTTACATTCGGTGAAGGACAACAAGCAGTGAACCAAGGAAGCTTTTTGTTGAACAGTTTGTTTAACTTAATCAGTTTATTTCAGCGAAATGGCCATTGAAGCCCAGAAATTGGCATATAAAACTGCTCCTAGGCTTGATCGAGCCCATATGTGCTCTCATATTGAAATGAACATCAAAATCAGCCGATGTAAAAACAAGATACACTCATTGATTGAAAATGTTGCAAACATGCAGAAATAATGCAAACACCGGTTGTAACCAGATTAACAACACATTTTAATAAGCGTTTGCCACCTTAGCCTTGGGAAACCAAAACATGCCTATTTTAGACCTTTTTGTACCTTTGGAATCTTTATAGACTCAACTAATGTATTTCCATCGGCCTCCGTTTGAGAGGCAATAGGTTAAGAACTCAGTTTCCACTGCCTCTGATGTCCTGAAAAAAATATTTTCATTTTTTTTTTCATATCGTAGTAGATAACTTGAACGGTTTTGTTATGCAATTTTATTTACTGTGTAGGCATCAGCTCTTGTAATTAATGCGGCCATTAATACTTTTATTAATTAGGTGATTTCATATTGGCCTAGTTATTTGTCCGAGGTTAGCTGTATTTGCCTGAGCCCGAAAGGGCGAAGGCAAATACAGCTGACCGAGGACAAATAACTGGGCCAATATGAAATCACCTAATTAATAAGTATTTTATTAATTAACTAGTATCGTTTTGGTAAAAAACATTCTTATAACTCACCTTTAGTTTACATTGAAGCCGTATCTATCCCTTATTTATTCATGGTGTCTGCTTTTCTAGACTTGACTTTGTTGATTTTGACCTGCATCCTTATAGTGACATTGCACATACTAATGCATAAAGTACTGTACATTGTAAGGAAGCACGTCTTTTCGTCTTATTTTGTAAATCGTTTGCCAAAACGTCAAATGTTTTACCTTCGCCGTCCATTTTGTCGGCGTACAAAATCATAATAGTCGTAAAATCTACCAACGGGTTAAATACAACTGTTATATCGAACCGTACAAAGTGGTTCAATCATTCAATAGGTTCAAGTATTCCAAATAAAGTTATACAAGCACATTTTTCACAAAAGTCGGAAAACGGAAAACAAAATGGCTACCTTGAAAAAACAATTTCCAGCATATTTTTCATATTAGGCGAGTTTCGACAGCCAATGAAAATGGCCCATTTCTCAAATCCTATATTAGGCGAGTTTTGTAGCCAATCAAAATGGAGGAAACTCATATTAGGCGAGTTTTGTTGATATTGGCCGAGTTTGGTCGATATTGAGCGAATTCTGGCATATATTGTCTTCAATTGTCTGGTATTGATACCGCAGTTGTCTCTGCATCTCGTCAAATACGTAATAGTTGATTAATAATAAAAAATTATTGACCGCTCGGATATAGGGAATTTAACATAGAGAATATAAGTGAGGTATAATAATTGTAGTTGTCGTATTGTTTACCTTTTAGACTTTTTGTTTATCAAATCCTTTTTGTATAATGTTTATAAGTGGTTCAAATCATTGACAAATGGACAAATATTCTTTCACAGGGGCAAAATATCAACAAAAAGCCCTGGTCAACCATGTTTAATTCTATAAATAAACATACACTTGTGCCACCAGTTACCACTCATAAAACTATACGCATCATAGTAGCCTGGATAAACTTAAGAAAATGCAGAATGAAAAAGAATCTAATTAGAAATTTCAAGAGTTCATTTATTAATTCTATTAAAAACTGCGTGCTGGATTTGTTGAGCTTATGATTGAAGTGTGCTGAAGCATTGAATGTAAGTTGTAATAATTTATCATGGTTGACCATGACGCTTTACTATGGAGTGCTCTGTCACTGTGGTTCACAGTCTAAAACTGTTCTGGAAAATAATATTTCTACATTATTGATTTTACCAACAACCGTCACTCAATGTTTAGGAAATTAAAATTAAAGGAAAAGGATGCATAATTCTGGATCAACCCCCTCGTAAGCTTGCTTCAACAACATCTCTCAATAATGTAAATGAGTAGAAGAACTATATCTAATGTTAACAGCTTGATTGACCCTACTATCTCAATCTTTACGTAACATACAACATTTCTTAGTCCTTACTCAAATAATTGAGCGGAACCTGTTTTCGTATTTCTAATAATTTTGACCATGTCTTCCAGGGCAAGCAAATAAGAATTTGTGTAGAACAATGTCAGGAACGTATTTTTATGGTTGAAAGAGTGAATCTAGCAAATATACATTCTAAAGGAGTGAAAAAGAAACACCATATACAGAATGTATACTATTTTGTTACGTATACATCATGGACTTGTTTCATTTTACAGTCGCAAATAACGCCATAACTGTCTGTCTTTTAAGTGGATTATTGATACTGTTTTAAAAGTTTGTCGAGTTCAATACCAGGTAAAAGTATCACATCAGAACACAGTCATCAATCTATTAAACACAGTTTTTCTTTTACGATTCCAATTCATAAATGTAAAAGCTTTCTATTACGTATTTCTAGCGATCTGCTTGAAATACACCCCTTTTCGGATCTTGGCTCTTTTTGCTCACCGTGTAAGCAGTAATATCAGTATATGATAGTTTATTGAAGTATCGACAATACCACATTTAAACATCACATAGTAAATACATGTTTACCTTAAAACATGCATTGACACTCAGTGTATAAGTTGTAAGAGACTATAGCACACAACAAATATACTAAACATTCATAATACAACATCTTAAATCGATATATATATACAACACAAAGTTTTTCACACATAATGGATACCATATATCTACAAAAGTAAAAAAAAACACTAGAAACCAATGCTTGTCTTGTTTTAAAACAAAGTTAAATCAAATAAATAAAATACTGAAAACATGAACGCGCATAATCGTGCATAATTAAGAAATGGGTGTAACAAATCGGTTATCGCCCCGTTCGACCGTAGATGAACTGATTAGCATTTATTTCTAGCCATACGTAAAATAACACAATACTATAAGTTTTAAAAGAACTAAAACATTACTAACACAAATAAATAATCCTATTATTAAGAATATCGTTATAGGTTTTGGCACAAAATCTTGACAACATGTTAAAATATACGACAACTTATCGATATCAGACATGCTTTGATAAAATAGATTAATTGTGTTCGCCTTTTTTTAACAATGGCATTCGTATTAGTATACAACCTACAGAATAACACATGGATTTCTGATTCAACTGAGTTGCAAAAAGGGTAAAAACGATCCTTTAGGGCAAGTTTTCATATCGGCCCGTTTCCACTCGAATACGGGCTACCAAACTTCTAAATGTACTTAAAACGCTGCCCTGTGTTTTGACGGCATAATAATTTTTACAATGATTTTCAACAGAATAGTTAATTTTATGCTTGCAATAGTTTCTTAACTTATTTCTACCCCTTCCACGTATACTTTCCGGTTTATTTATAGAATCGTGCCAATCATTGACATACGCTGACATCATTTTATCATATAACTGGCTAACAAATGTGGATTTTGGTACATTGTCATTCATATAATTATATATATATATATAACCACGATTTGTATGTTCTACATGCCTTGCCGTTTGCACAAAGTGATATTCGTTTATGACACGAGACACAGGTGTTTTACAGACTAGACCAATTATCGATTATAGACTTCCACTGACGGATAATCGGTGGTAGCCATGCAATTTCGCCTGAAACAGAATCATAAGGTGTGTATTTCCCAACGCCGAGAAAGAAACGCATGGCGCTTTTGTGCACGGCGTTGATGCAGAAAAACGACCGAACACCCCATATAGATGCACCGTAACATACAATCGGCCACACAACAAAGTCATATTATAAATGTATGCGTCATACGGCATACCACCAACGATTTTACATTTAGCAAAAAGGAGCCCGAGGGCACGGCTAGCACTCTGAGCAATGCTAAAATGAAATATGTACGTTGTACAGATTGAGGACGAAAGTGAACTCTGTTACTTTTTGTATTATTAATAGTTATGTCATTAATACTACACTTATCAGCTAAAGCATTTAAAATAGCTTGTAAATCAACTTAGCTTGAAGCTAGTAGAACAATGTCAGTCAAAAATATGAACAGGAAAGGAGTTGACATCGAAATATCGTATCAAGTTTTCAGGCGGTAAATAACAGACACATGGCAATAACGTACAAATATTTCTCTTATGAACAAGTTTTAACGATGAAATACCTTCATGTTCAGCCTCTAGTACTGAAATATTAAACTCTTGGGGAAAATGTAGTTTTAACAAGGAAACCGATTCCACCAGAGCCGTTTCGAGCATTTCTATGAGTATTATTACGATTAAAACCATACGATGTATAATCATCAATTGGCAAAATATTACTACCTATAATGTGCGATTCGGCTATACCTAAAATATCTATATTTTGGTTAAAAACGCCGATCTTAAAAATAATGATCAGAATCAGGATTAATGTTCCATCCACGAACGTTCCAAAACCCGGCGAACATCTTAAAAGGTCCGGAGTTTCGTCCCCTATGACCTCCGCGTTGACCCTGGGAGCTAGGACCACCACGACCACCAGGACCGCCTCGACCTCCAAAGATCTGCCTCCAATTCCCGCCTCGACAGTCCCGAAAATCGGACCGCTGGTCTTGCTGGGGCATGCGTTACAATCCACCCCGACCACTGACGTCAACGGAAACATCACACGAACGTATGACACGTTAGTCTTTCATGGTAAGCTTCTGATTGTTCAGTGCTTTAAGTACAGCACGAAAGTTGCTGGACATGACACGGTCTGCATATGAAAGTTCATGGTCATTGAACACTGTAATGAACTGTGGATTTCGCTGAAGTTCGGGTTTCTTCACCATAACGTTACGTTTATCTTCCATGGACCTCATTCTGACAACTATAACCCAAGGATTATATTGGTTTGTTGAGGTTTGCGTTCAGCATATTAACTAGTAATGCCGTGGAGTTTGAGAACGTCTTTCACTAGCGTGTTTTCTCTAGACTCGGTATTTTTGTTCTGTATTTCTGATTTTCCACGAATTAAAATGTTCCTGGAAATTTCATTACCAGAGGCAGGAAGGTTATCTACGAGCGAGTCGACCTTAGCGGTAAGCTCTGTAATCTCCTCGGTGACATCAACACTTACAGTTTCATTGAACACGTCAATTTTATCGTTCACGTCCCCGCGTATGCAGTTTAATTCAATGTATACACGTTTATCCAGCAATTGCGATACTATTGCAGATATTCGTTGTTCGAGGGAAGCTTTTAATTTACCTACCCTCTCACTGAGTGATGTAAAGAGCATATGCATATCTGCAGGCATCTTACGCACGAGCTGTTCAACAATGACGTCGCAGTCCACATTAATGTTAGCTTGAGTAATGACCACTTTATTGGTCGTTCGGTGCGGCGCCGGTGTCGGCTGAATATTATAAAGTGTCCGCTTAGCTAAATGCCGGGGCTTCTTAACAGGTGAATCCTCAAGCTCTACAGCTTGGCGCTTTTTACTGTTCGTGAGATCTGGTGAGCCAACGCGCGTCACTCGCTGCGATAACATCACTGATTCAACGAATGCTGCAGCTTCATCACCACTGTCTATATCAGATGACTATATTAAATTGCTTTCTATAGCATATATATATTTATAACATAACTTACGGCGCAGGAGTGATATAACCGCATGCAATATTTTCATATATAACTAGTGTAATTCCTATGCAAATAAGGTAACCGCATCACAAAAAAATGTATTCATACGCGCTGTCAAAAAAGTAAATAAACATCAACAACAATGTATCAAAATGAATCTTGTCGGTCTCAACAAACTCAGCTCCACGATAAAACGAATGGTGAAGAAGGCTGGGTCTAATTCGAACAAACGACCCCCTGATCACAGCGCCAGAAAATACCTCGTCAAGGAATTGAATCATAGATGACAACAATGTTCTTGCAGATTATGCAAATATCGGGACACAAGAACATTGCATCTTTAAACAACCATAGCCACATAAATCCAGATCAACACAAGGAAATATCCAACATCCTGTACCCAGTGAAAATACCTGCACAATGCTCAGTCTATGCACACAGTTCGCCAGCAATGCTCAAGTTCACACAGTCACTGATTCCACATGCAATCTCACTTTTTCTGTTGGATCTTACAACATTTTTGGTACTCCAATTCACGGAGGTAAAACTCATTGTGCATATCTATCAAAATGACAAAAATCCATGAGGTAATCCAACAGCTACAAAGCGAATTCGCACTACTGAAAGCGAGTGTAACGAAGACTAACGGTCTTTTCAAACTTCAACCGCCAAATGACATGTACACACTCGCGTGATTACTAATGACGTCACGCAGTTATAAAATTGCTCTTGATTTGCTTAATTTAAATGGATTGAAATAAATATTCTTTTTTTGTTTTTAAGTGAAACCTTTGACAATCGGTTGATAATTGAGACATGAATGTTTTGTATTGTTAATAAATGATTTAATATCGGACTATTTTCTTTCATGCGGATAAAGCATTCTAATAACACTTAATGTAAGTTTTTCACTCTAGGACATTGAAGAAACTTTGACCTAGATTTGGACCGTAATTGAGTTATGTTATAAATAGAATGTCAAATTCGTGATTATTTTGTATCAAATTTATTAAACTCGTTTTATCGTTTTAAAATGAACTCGTTTGATAAAGTTGATACAAAATAAACACTCATTTGAGATCCTCAATATACATGTATATACTTTTTACGCCAAAACATGTTGCAAAAGACGCATGTTTTACTCTTCAAAAAGAAAAAGAAGATTGTTCCTCAAAAATTATATAAAACATGAACATTCGAAACATGTATATACTTTGCCTTCCTCATTTCTTATTATCGCCAATCCAGTTTACAATGTTCGAAAGAACATGCGATAAGTTGCAAATACATACGTTTTGTTGTAAATATTTAAACTTCATTATACAATGCTTTCTGATTATTTTTATATTGTCTTTTTTGTAAAAATATACAAACAGCATGGATGTTTTCGTAATAGTTTTTTTCGTTTGTTGGTGCATACTCTATTTAAACTTTGAATAAAAATACAACAACAACATAAGTTCAACATTTCTTTTTGACAACATCAATATTGCTGATAATAAATTTTTGACTGGTGGAATATAGATGACTTAGATACATTGTGAACTGTATGACATGTTTCCTTATGCGGTAAAAACATTGACTGCAGCTACACCTCCGACTCCTCCACCTCAACGTCTTCTCACACAGAATTCGTCGTCTCCGTAAGGGCAGTTCTTACCTTGACCACACAGATGCTCATTTGGAACACACTTGTCTCCTCCCTCGCACAGCTACTCGCCCTGCTTGCAACGACAGCCATCACCTGCAGAGGCGGGATAAGAAACATTAGTAAATGTTGCCAAAAATGATAATTTGATTGCATATGTTTCTCCACGAGCCGGTGTAAATATGACAGCTATGCCATCAACAGACCAATTCAATCATAGCTTTTTGCGCCCACAAAAACAGCATTGGAACAACTGATTCTGTTATATGTGTCGAAACATAAGTTCAGGAGTGGTACATACGACAGTCCTCATCTTCATCCATCGGACAGTCTTCGTCGCCGTCACAGATCTGTTTGATGTTGATGCATTTTGCCTTTTCCATACACAGGTAGTGACGTTCCCTGCACTGGCATTCAGCCGCTGTTAAAGCATATAATACGAATATGACTGAAATTATTATCGTTTACATCATGGCATTTTTGAGGAGCTTTTAAATTTTCATACCGAGCATTAATGTACAATTACATATCTACATTATAGATCATTTGTAAATGGTTTAATAGTAAGTAAAATCAATCTTCATTTCCCAATGAATAAAAGACTGATATTCAATTCTGTGACATATAGCATATTCATGATAAATAAATTGCGTGTATTCTTTTCTGTTACTTAGCATATTTACGATGAATACAATTCTTGTATTCTTTTCTGTAACTTAGCATATCAAAAATAAATTACTTGTATTCTCCTCGGTTACTTAGCATATATCCAACTGAGGATAGATAAATTAATTTTGTACTGTTCTATTCTGCTCTTTTAGAACTAATAACAATGAAAAATTGTCATTTCTTTGAGTTTCCCACAAGCTTTTGTTATTGCAGTTTTAAAATTCTTTAATATTAATACGCATAAGCTAGTGTAATACTGAGGACTTTCATATAAATAAATGATAAGTGCAACCGGAGCAACGACCACTAGCAACTGCTGAAGTAGTAGGATCTGATATGATATCGAAAGCTTTGACCAGGACAGTCGAAGCTCACTTAATTGTATGTTTAGTTAGGTCTGCCTTGCGCTGAGGTTAAATCACTTTTATAACCAAACATAACATACGGCAATTATCCTCGTCGTCGCAGGCCGGACAGTCGTTATTGCCAGCACAGAGTTGCTTCTTCGATACGCAAGTCTTCTTGTCCTTGCACAAATAGTGATTTTCGGGACAGAAGCAGCTGGCAGCTATATAAAAGGGAAATTGTCATGACAATATATGAAAAGGTATATTCCCTAAGTTAACGTGTAACATGCCATTAGATGACATTGTTTTAGAAGTAAATCAAGTGTATTCTTGAATGACGTCACCTGACTTTGCTCATTAACACGTGATTTGTGTGATGTCAGAAAACATTGTAAGACAAGGGGAGTAACCGTTATGTGGAAGTAGATGTAAATAGTGAATATAAATGTATGGGATACATGTTGAAATATAAATTTACAATAAATTAATTCATTACGTACGACAGTGCTTCTCATCGTCCATGCCGCCACAGTCTGGACTTTCGTCACACAGCCGGCCGCAATGTTTCCTGTTCTGGCAATTGATCATTCCCATCTTGGCGCACTGGGGAGCTGCAACCAAAGGGATGAAATCACGAACAAAACTTTAAGCTGAGCTCGTTTCGTGTTCACCCCTCGAATTACAGAAAACAATAGTTTTACGAGTAGCGCAATCACAATCGAAGATTATATGCTATGAACACATTTTCCATATCTTTATTTAAAATATATAAAAAATGATATTTCGCACTGGTTTCAACCAAAGATCGTCTGTTCTATATCAAACGTTAGCAAGCACAGGAATTGGTGAATATCAACCACAGCCTTTCCCAAAACCTATCGTTTATCATTTACGCGTTTTCTTTGGGTGAAATACACTTCAGTTCTTCGGTTTAAATTAAGGCATATACTGAAAAAAGTCAATTGAAATGTAAGGTCATAATGAATTCCCATAGTCATTACATTATATAAATATTTTACACGTGAATACATTGAAACTGGTTAGCGTAATATCGCATGACCAATTAATCTCTTGAAATAGTTAGATAAAGTAGAACGTACGACAGTGAATTTTGTCAGCTCCGTTACTTCAATCCATCATGCCATCACATACTTTCAGTTTGTTCAGACACTCGGGTTGGCCATGTGAGTGGTTTTTGGATGGTGTGTATTTACAGTAGAATTGTCTAACACAGGCATCCACTTCTGAAAACAATATGTATATCCTTTTCCTGTTCAAAATAAACGAACAATCTGTTTGATGTCTTCAAGATTATAATGTTAAACATAAAAGACTTACTAGTGTTTGTAAAGCGTTCTTGTCTTACAGCTTATAATGCGGTATTGCAAGAAATTTAGATTTAGTTTGTACAGTCCCATAAAGGATTTTCGGCGAATCAGAGAGCGTTATTTATAGCTTCATTTTAAAGCTGCACTTTCACAGATTTACCGTTTTTCCAACTTTTTTATTTTTTGTCTTGGAACAAGCAAATATTTGCTGATATATAGTGAAGTGATAAAAGACTGATGACAGAACAGAACAGAACAGAACAGAAAATTTATTGTTAACTTGAACATATACAGTTCATCGTTGTTACAATAACATAACACATGGCATGGCAATAGTTGATAAATGCGAGAGTGCATTATACATATATACATATATGAACTAACAATGATTTCAACATGTTAAAAGTTAAGCATTATTATTCAAAGCAGTATATCGTAGCTTAAAAGCATGTTTGCAATACAAAGCTAGTTTTCGTAGACATGTAGCATTTTCCGAGTTTATTAATTGAATGAAATTAAACATGCTTGGTCTTGCATAGTAAAATTTAGTTATGTATTTTTTCCTAATGTCATTATATTTCGGACAAATCAAAACAAAGTGATATTCATCTTCGATATCATTATGAACACATAAAACACATTTACGTTGATTTCTTTCAATATTAACATATCTTCCTCTTTCAACATTTAACATATGAGAGGACAATCTTAATCTAGCAATAATATTCCTAAGTCTATAGCTATACAATTTATCTATATACGATGACATATGTATAGTGCATTTTAGTTCTCTGTATAACACTAGTGAACTTAATGAGTTTATATCATTTTTCCAATGACCAATAAACGAGTCGATTAACCTTCTTCTAAAATTAGGAATAAAATAATCAATATTAATCGACTCCGGATATAACCATACTTCATTGAATCCTGCATTTTGTAATATAGTGCGTACATTAGAACACCAATTGTTTGAATTTGCGTTATTTTCCGCATCATATCGAAGGCTTTGCAATGTATTGTATAAAATGCAATTGTCTCTTTTAAATTGATACAGTTTAAGAAAATATTTAACAATTCGTATATGTCTAGTAACATACAGAGGGTACCGTCCTAGTTCACCATATATTGCAGAGTTACTAGTGCTTATTTTTACACCAAGAAGTCTTTTCAGAAATTTTCTATGAACCCTTTCTATAAATTCAGCTCTACAAAAGCCCCATACTTCACAAGAATAGCACAAAATTGATGACACAAATGAGTCGAATAAACCCAACATAACTTTAACAGGAATTTCTTTCCCCCTAGTTATCCCAAACAAATTTCCCATAGCCTTAAGTCCTTTATCTGCTAATGTTTGCGTAGCATTCATAAATGATCCCCCACTTGACAAAACAATGCCAAGATAGTTAAAAGATTGAACCTTTTCTATCATTTCATCATTGTAATAAATATTTACATTTTCATTGTTATTACCTCCCTTTTTATAAACAACTATTTTTGTTTTATTAACATTAACCTTAAGTTTCCACTTTTCACAATATGCATGAAAATTATTTAAAGATCTTTGAAGACCTTCAACAGTATCAGAAAATATTACAGCATCATCTGCAAACAATAACAAATAAATTGAAAGTTGGTCTAATGTTAAACCTGCATCGTTATTTTCATTTAAATATAGTTCTATATCATTAACGAACATTGAAAATAAAATCGGTGACAATATTTCTCCCTGTAAAAGGCCAATATCACAATCATAAAAATCAGATAGCGAGCCCATATGTTTTACACATAATCTTACTTGACAATAAATTGACTTAATAACGTTAAATAGACGACCGTCTAATCCAGACTTCAATAGCTTAAACCACAAACCATTTCTATAAATAGAATCAAAACACTTAAGTAGGTCAACGTAACAACAATATAGCTTCTTTTTATTTTGCAGTTGTTTGTCAATGAACGACTTCAACAAGAAAATTGCATCTATTGTACTATAATTGCTTTTAAAACCGAATTGTGCATCGGTGAGTAAGTCTGTTTCCTTAACCCATCGTTTCAGTCTTTCATTTATCAACACAGTAAAAAACTTAGCGAAACAGCTAGTCAATGTAATGCCTCGATAATTATTAGGATCTGAATTATCACCTTTTTTAAATATGGGTAAAACTACGCCTTTTGACCACGAATTCGGAAAGCATTGCTTTTCTAAAATGTAATTAAACATAATCTCCAAAGGAGTTTCCAATATGTTAATCCCCTCTTTAAAATATTCATAAATAATGTTATCAAAAGAGCATGCTTTATTTGTTCCTAGTAATTTCACCGCTTTTCTAATTTCATCCTTTGTAAATGGAGAGTCGAGTTCTTCGAATGTTGTTAAATTCTCAGTAGAAAAGTTTTCAACAAAATTCTGGATGTCTACGTCTTCTTCAATTACCGTTTCACTTGATAATTTTTTAAAGTGCTCAAAAAAGGAACTGATATTGACATTTTCACTGTTATCGTTTACTGGCGCCCGTCGAAACATTTTCCAAAATTCTTTTGGTTTTTTATTTCGCATATCATTCATTGTTTGTGCCTGTGCCTGATTATACTTGCGTTTACTTAATCTGCATTGATATTTATAATCTTTTTTTGCCTGTAGTAATTCAGTTCTACTTTCATTAGTTTTATTCAAATTATAAGTATTTAAATTGACGGTATAAATATTTTTCTTGACACGACATTCTTCACTAAACCATTTTTTCATAGTTTTGTCGCTTTGCGTAAAATATGTATTTTTTGCTACCTTAGTGCGCTTTTCAAAGTACTTATTTCCTTTAGAGCTTAAAAATACCGTAAATGTTTGTACCATTTCATCCGTATAACAATCATTGCTTATCATTGTTAATAACTGTCCACATAAAATATCAATATCTCGACTTATATCTTCTAAAAACTGTTCTTTATGCTCTACATTCCATTTGAAGATCACTTTGCTATTCAATTGTTCGGATTTTACCGTTAATACCTTAAGATTAAATGAAATCGGGGCGTGATTAGAGAATGGTGTAAAGTCGTGTACATTAAAGTGTTTAATATAATCAAAATTAGAGCTTCTAGTTAATAGATAATCTACCACGCTCTCCCCGTTATGTGTGTAACATGTTGACCTTCCAACGTCGGCGTCATTTCCAAGACGTCCGTTGCAAACACGTAAGCCCTGAGATTTACATATATCAAGTAGAAATTCACCGAACCGGTTTGATGTTCTATCTGAAGATTTTCGCGGCAATTGCGTATCAATGTCCAATAAAGTTTCGTCTCCTAATATATGGTCATTTCTTACAAAATCAGCCTTTTGCCCAATTCTTGAGTTTAAATCACCGAATACATATACAGAGCCTAGAGAATGAAAATGTGTAATTTCCTCTTCTATCTTTTGAAATATATCAATATTATACATATCATGACTAGGTGAATTCTCGGGAGCAATATAAGTGAAAAGTAAGTAAACATTATTATTCATTCGAAAAAAGGTCTTATCTAACTTTAACCACATTACACAGTCTAAATCATTTTTTATCATTTTAACTCCTTTCAATATAGTATTACGAACATATACCGCAATTCCCCCACTATTTCGTTTTGCTCTTCTATTTTGAAACTTTCTAAATGAATGAAACAGCTTAAAACCTTTCAAATCAATTGTAGAATGTTTGTTAGTCCAGGTTTCACTTAAAAATATTAAATCATAATTGCTTAAAATATTTGAAAAATCAGTATTTTCCCGTTTAAGCTGAGTAAGTCCCTCAACATTCCAAGTCACACACCGTATGACACCCTCGCCTCCGTCCTAGTGGTTTCCGTTTCCGGTCCCGGTTCCTGCATCCCGATAAAGTTGACCGTTTATAAATAATCTGCTCCCGCTGATGTAGGCTTCTTTACCCTGACGGCGCGCGTCGAGCATAATAGGGACGAGCAGCTTTCGGGCCTCCATCACTTCCGGTGGATACTGCTGGCTAACACCAAAGGGCCTGGAAAGTTTGTTACCATTGAGTCTGACTTTTTCCCGGTCCGGATAGTACACGAATTTGGCTACAATTGGCCTTGTTTTCGAGTTATTGAATCTTCCTATCCGATGTGCACGGTGTAGCTTTATTGACTGTTTGGCGTCTGCAATTTCCATCTTTGTCTCAATTAGCTCTAAAACCTTTTCCACGCAGTCTGCGTCGCTCTCCCTGTTATTCGGGTCTGTGTTCTCCGGAATCCCGAAAAATAGTAGGTTGTCCCGCATGCTTCTCCCTTTCAGATCAATGACTTCTTTTTTGATATCTGCATCCGCTCTCTTGTGCGTTGCTTCTAGTGAGTCTATTTTTGACTTCAACGCTACTAGTTCTTTTTGTTTTTCCCTTATTTCATTTAATGTCTTAGAGTCATAGTTTCGGCTTTCTTCAATATCTTTAATTTTCGTTTCAAGGCCGCCGACCCTTTGATCAATTTTGTCTAGTCGTGTTGTGATTTTGTTCACCGTTATTTGGATAGTGTCCAACTGGGTCAATTTACTGTCAATACTATCCAGCTTTTGAAATATCATTGTAAACTGATCATTGTTCGCTAATCCAGTTGATCCCATATGGCCCAATTGAGTGTACTGTTGCATGGTAGGTGATGCTTGATTTGCCACAGGTGAAAAAGGTAATCCAGGTGAAGAAAAATGTCCTTGATTTTGGTTTTGATTTTGACTAAACATTGGTCCTGGGGTGAAACATTGTCCATTTTGATTATAATTGTTCATTTGCATGTTCATACCTTGTTGATAAGAACCTTGGTTCTGCATTTGCACTGTCGGGGTGGCCTGCGCCATTTGTTTTGGTGTCGTTTTGTTTACGCGCCTTTTCTCCGACTCTTTGTTCTGCGGTGACCCTTTACTCTTCTTGCGTTTTCTGGCCCCTCCCATGGGCGAAATGTACACCGTTTAAGTCCAAACTATCAGCTATGACTTCACAACTTCATTAAAATAAGATTCAACACATATATCCGTTATTTATCCCTTATTTATATCATTAAACATTATTTTAATTCCTGTGCAAAATAAACTGCCGCCATTGCCACGCATGCGCATATTCAAACGATCAGATCGCAGATTTTCGTATTTCCATTCCAAATTTAAGGTTTTATGGCTTAAACCGTTACTAACATCAGACATCAGATAATTTTATACCCAATATTTCATTACAAGACAGTCATCCTAAGATAAGCAAGATGAAAGTTTCCTTTATGATTATATTAAACTTCTATCAATAAGACTATTTTGAAAATATGTTCATTTATTTCTTATCTAATAAAGTACCCAATATTGCGTCATGTTCTTGTCACGTTAAACTATTTCCAATTTGAAAATAAAACACACTTATAAACGGTTTCTGAAAGTTGTTATTTTAAAATAATAATAATATTAAGCGAATTTGCACATTTTAACATTTCAGTTACCTTGCAGCGAATGGTGATGACTGTAAATGTGCAAGCCGTATATACTGTGATAACACCAATACTGTAGGCGTGGCAAAACTGCATTGTATAATGCAGATAACGACGATGAATGAACAAATTACAATAAAGGTTACTCATTTACGTGTTGTTTATATTTGTCTTAGTGGAATGATAGCAACAAAAACTATTGTAATGCTTCAACGAAGTCGGTGAAATTACGGTTGATATACATCCGGGGCCGACTATTAAAGAGTTAAAATGATAAAAAAAATGCTAACTTTCTTAGTGTTCGGTATGAGACCCCGTGTGAATACTAGCTTGTTGGCGAGCGAGAGCTTCTTAATAACTCGCGTAATAAAACAAGTAGAGACTAAGTGGAAAATCCGTCCGTTGTTAGTTGTAACTCAATGAAAATGTGTTGGTTTCTAATCTACTAATTGGGTTGTTGGTTTCTGACCTCATGCAAATGATTAACTGTGAGTCTGTCCGGCGATCCTGTTGGCGTAGACATACTCATGTAATAACATTTATTGAAACGCTATGGGCCTGCACAGCTGTGATTTTCCATGGTGTCATTCAGTATGTCCAATTTGATTACGAAACATATTTTTATATCGATATAGGTTGATTTATAAATTCTAAGTTGTCAATGACGCACGATCAGACATTGCATTTGCCACTTCCTCAATTAAATCAAATTTAATGGTTTTGTTGCTGTTTGATGAATGTTTTTATTTTGTCTGATGATTTTTGGTGTTACACCCAATTTGTACTTTAAATGTAATAAATTGTAATAAAACTTGATGTTTCCGTCGAAAATGAACATCATCCTCGCACACCTCTATATATTAAGTTTAAGTGATTGGTTAACTTGTTACAATCTTTCAAGTTTGAGATATTTTTTATTTTTTACGTGTGCTTTTTTCCAACCTTGCATTCAGATATTTACTACATATACAATCGACATGTATATTTTCATAAGAGCAATTATAAAGAATGCATACATTTCAATATTAAAAATAAAAAGATCAAAAGAAGCATATCATAAATAGACAGCAGCGATAACACAACAATTGATGTAGGATGATTAAAATTCACAATTTTTTATCTGCGAAAAATATCTATTATTTTAGTGATGCAAACAAATGGCAAAATTGATATTCGAATAATCGGTTATTCCTTCAAGTAAATATTTGAATATTCGAATATCTGTTTGTATCCCTTAATTTGATTTTACAGACTGAACTAATACTAATAATTCAGAAACAAAGAAACACACTCCGTAACTTATTTTAACGTAATAAGTTATTTTTCAATTAATCCGATTACTTAAAAGTGCACTTTCTCCTCCACAAAGTGTTCAAGTGGTATAAATGTCCGCATTTACTCACCAGGGTGATAGTGGTCTAGTGGTATATATGTCCGTCGATCCCAACCAGGGTGAGAGTGGTCTAGTGGTATAGATGCCCGCCGATCCCCACCAGGCTGAGAGTGGTCTAGATGTATAGATGTCCACCGATCCCTACCAGGCTGAGAGTGGTCTAGTGGTATAGATGCCCGTCGATCCCCACCAGGCTGAGAGTGGTCTAGTGGTATAGATGTCCGTCGATCCCCACCAGGCTGAGAGTGGTCTAGTGATATAGATGCCCGTCGATCCCCACCAGGCTGAGAGTGGTCTAGTGGTATAGATGCCCGTCGATCCCCACCAGGCTGAGAGTGGTCTAGTGGTATAGATGTCCGTCGATCCCCACCAGGGTGAGAGTGGTCTAGTGGTATAGATTTACGTCGATCCCCACCAGACTGAGAGTGGTCTAGTGGTATAGATGCCCGCCGATCCCCACCAGGCTGAGAGTGGTCTAGTGGTATAGATGCCCGTCGATCCCCACCAGGCTGAGAGTGGTGTAGTGGTATAGATGCCCGCCGATCCCCACCAGGCTGAGAGTGGTCTAGTGGTATAGATGCCTGTCGATCCCCACCAGGCTGAGAGTTGTCTAGTGGTATAGATGTCCGTCGATCCCCACCAGGCTGAGATTGGTCTAGTGGTATAGATGTCCGTCGATCCCCACCAGGCTGAGAGTGGTCTAGATGTATAGATGACCACCGATCCCTACCAGGCTGAGAGTGGTCTAGTGGTATAGATGCCCGTCGATCCCCACCAGGCTGAGAGTGGTCTAGTGGTATAGATGTCCGTCGATCCCCACCAGGCTGAGAGTGGTCTAGTGATATAGATGCCCGTCCATCCCCACCAGGCTGAGAGTGGTCTAGTGGTATAGATGCCCGTCGATCCCCACCAGGCTGAGAGTGGTCTAGTGGTATAGATGTCCGTCGATCCCCACCAGGGTGAGAGTGGTCTAGTGGTATAGATTTACGTCGATCCCCACCAGACTGAGAGTGGTCTAGTGGTATAGATGCCCGCCGATCCCCACCAGGCTGAGAGTGGTCTAGTGGTATAGATGCCCGTCGATCCCCACCAGGCTGAGAGTGGTGTAGTGGTATAGATGCCCGCCGATCCCCACCAGGCTGAGAGTGGTCTAGTGGTATAGATGCCTGTCGATCCCCACCAGGCTGAGAGTTGTCTAGTGGTATAGATGTCCGTCGATCCCCACCAGGCTGAGATTGGTCTAGTGGTATAGATGTCCGTCGATCCCCACCAGGCTGAGAGTGGTCTAGTGGACAGGTATAGATGCCCGCCGATCCCCACCTGGGTGAAAGTGGTCTAGTGGTATAGATACCCGCCGATTTCCACCAGGGTGAAAGTGGTCTAGTGGTATAGAAGTCCGCCGATTTCCACCAGGGTGAAAGTGGTCTAGATGTATAGATGTCCACCGATCCCCATAAGGTTAATAGTGGTTTAGTGGTATTGATGTCCGCCGATCCCAAACAGGGTGATAGTGGTCTAGTGGTATAGATAGCCGCCGATCTCCACAAGTGTGAGAGAGGTCTTGTGGTATAGATGTCTGTCGCTACTCACCAGAATGATAATGATCTTGTGGTTCAGATGTCCGCAGATCCCAACCGGGGTTATAGTGGTCTAGTGGTATAGGTGTCCGCCTCTCGAAAAAGAAATTTTGGGTTCGATCCCAGTGGTATAGTGGTCTAGTGGTATAGATATCCGCCTTTCACCCAAGGGGTTGTGGGTTCGATCCATCCATAGTAAGAGTGGTAAAGTGGTATAGATGTCCGCCTTGCACCCAAGGGGTTGTGGGTTCGATCCATCCAGAGTGAGAGTGGTTTAGTGGTATAGATGTTCGCCTTTCACCCAAGGGGTTGTGGGTTCGATCCATCCAGAGTAAGAGTGGTTAAGTGGTATAGATGTCCGCCTTGCACCCAAGGGGTTGTGGGTTCGATCCATCCAGAGTGAGACAGGTTTAGTGGTATAGATGTCCGCCTTTCACCCAAGGGGTTGTGGGTTCGATCCGTCCAGAGTGAGAGTGGTTTAGTGGTATAGATGTCCGCCTTTCACCCAAGGGGTTGTGTGTTCGATCCATCCAGAGTGAGAGTGGTTTAGTGGTATAGATGTTCTCTAATTAAAGAGGTATTGAGTTCGAGCCTGGTTACTCTCCCATGTTCGAAAATGACCACCTTAACTGGTTTCTACACAAGAAACGGACTCGAAAGCGGTAATATAAGGCTTTCGTCACAATCGGGCTTATAAAAATCAGCAGGAAAATCCCTACTAAGTATATGTGTCTCTGTCCCGACGTTTCTTTCATAATGACGCTACAGTTTATATTAAGGTACGTTGTGCACAATGTAGATTATTTTATCTATTTTCAGGTATTTTAGAAAAATCGAAGTTTTTTAATGATTCCCACTTAAGTAGGTTTTACGCGGATTTGACAAGTTATTTGCAATCATTAATGTTAATTATCAGTTTCACAACTGTAAGTGAACAGTTTCTGTTTCACCATCGTCAACAAACAGTTTCAGATTCATGAGTGTAAATGAATAGTTTCACCAAACCAAATGGATACTTTCACTGCAGTCAATGAAGAACTTAAGGGTCATCACTGTCAATGAATATATTCAGCACTGTCAATGAATGCTTTTACCACTGCCAATGAATACTTTCACCACTGTCAATGAATACTTTCACCACTGTCAATGAATACTTTCACCACTGTCAATGAATACTATTACCACTGTCAATGAATAGTTTCACCACTGTCAATGAATAGTTTCATCACTGTCAATGAACAGTTTCAACATAGTCAATGAAAACATTCACTACTGTCAATGTTTTGGTTTCAACACAGTCAATGAATACTTTTACCACAGTCAATAAATAGTTTCACACCTCTCAATAAACAGTTTCACCACTGTCAATGAATAGTTTCCCCGCTGTCAATTAATTCTTTCACTACTGTCAATGAATAGTTTCAGCACTGTCAATGAATAGTTTCACCACTGTCAATGAATACTTTCACCACTGTCAATGAATAGTTTAACCAGTGTCAATGAATAGTTTCACCACTGTCAATGAATAGTTTCACCACTGTCAATGAATAGTTTCAGCACTGTCAATGAATAGTTTCATCACTGCCAATGAATAGCTTCAGCACTGTCAATGAATAGTTTCACCACTGTCAATGAATAGTTTCAGCACTGTCAATGAATAGTTTCACTACTGTCAATGAATAGTTTCACCACTGTCAATGAATAGTTTCACCACTGTCAATGAATAGTTTCACCACTGTCAATGAATAGTTTCAGCACTGTCAATGAATAGTTTCATCACTGCCAATGAATAGCTTCAGCACTGTCAATAATTGGTTACACCACTGTCACTAAACAGTTTCCCCACTGTCAATGAATAGTTTCACCACTGTCATTTATATTAATAATATTATTATTATTTTATTATTAGTAGTAGTAGTATTGTTATTAATATTAATATATTATTATTATTATTATTATTATTATTATTATTATTATTATTATTATTATTTTTATTTTTATTATTATTATTAGTAGTAGTAGTATTATTAGTTTCACCACTGTCAATTGATAGTTTTAGTTTCACCACTGTTTCACCCCCCCCCCCCTCCCCCACCACACCCCCTTTTGGAACGCAGTATTCATGTAAACTTACCAACTGCAATAAAACGGCAAATGTTTTACTCTCATGAGTAAATTAAAACATAAAAAATACACCATTATTTCTAGAAGTTTTCAAATGATTTTTTTTAAACTCGGGGAAGTGGAATGTATGATTCGTATATTATATGTGAAAAAAGAAAAGAATTTTTTTTGCCATGAAACCATTAACCTTTATTGTTAGAATTTCTTATTCAAGTCTTTTACATAAAGTGAAAACTTAGAGACAAGGCGTTACGTGACCCCATAAAATGAGTACAAAGACCTATATCGTAGTATTTATGAGACACAGCAAATATATAACAAGATAACCAGACGCTAATACAGACACAAGTCAACAGGAAGCAACTTTTAATACAAACAGTGATCCCAGATTTTAAGGAATGGGGATCAAATACATTTAAACATGACCAAAATTGCCCTGTAGAAAACATGTTTGTTCGTTTTGAGAATCCTTCGTCAAAATAGTAACTTTTTAATTTTATGTTTTTTGTTATTATCTGGCTTCCGGGTATATACAGGCGAAATTGGACCATTGCCAAAAGCAACCCAGGTGAATTTGCATTTTTTGAATACCATTCTTCTGCTACTGCTTTTTGTTTGTATATGAATTGTAAGTGTCTTAAGTAATAGTTTTACCTTAAAATTCAAAATTTTCTTAGAAACTGATTACTTACAAATAACATCTTTGATATATTTCAATGAATTAGTTGGAATTTCATTGTTTTACAAATTATATTCACCTAAGACTTAAAGGGTGTAAAACGTTCGTATTATGACAAACAAACTGCTTTTAAAAACTAGATATTTCAAATAGAAAATACATCACATATTGTGTATATTAAATTCTGCTGTGTATTTAATGTACATATATTTTACGTAGCTCAACTTGATGGTAAGCGGTATTCTATAAATTCTGCAGAGGCTGAATCATTATGGGTATTTCTATTACTTTATTAAGTATTATTTAAAAGTTCGTTTCCATATTAAAATAACAAAATAGCATGTTGCTACTGATATTTTTTAGGACAGTTTCGCGAAATGTATCCCTTGTTTTAAATTGTAGTATGTTTGCAAATCAAAACTATTTTCAATTCCTAAATATAATCTCACTTACGTCTGTGATAACGTCTAATTATCTGATTATATATCAACCGTGTCTCATTATTACTGCGATATAGGTCTTTGTACTTAACAGGGCCACTTGTTCGTTTACGCCTGGTTTCCCAAAAATCACATCCTGTGAAAAGCTTCAATTAGAAATTCTTACAGTAAAGAAACGAAACAAAGGTAATTGGATCGCTAACTTTCCAATACTTTTTTAATTTAATGTTTATTTGTCACAATTAATATGTTTCAGATACAGCAGAATAATGACAATGTATAATCTTACTGGCGTATTAACTATATCTGTATATTCAGATGTGTCAATTATATATGTTGTGGAGTAATGTATAGTAAATTGAAAAGAGAAACTTGACAAAGCAAGAAGTATTTATTGCTTTCATTGTCATCGTTATGTTTCATAAAATGCTATTTGCCTGAATGTTAGGTCATTTTGTTACCGCTGACATTTACAGTTGTCATAAACAGCTAGGATACGTTCATATATATTGTTTACGATATCATTGAACGCACTTTCTTGAACCTGAACTAAATATATATTAAACAGTGATTATCATATTTCGTTATTATTTCGATAATTTGAAAAAACAGCCGCATATTTTTTATATCGTTCTCTGTCTTTGTCGTCGACTTGAATTTAACAACACAATATAGGTTAATATGAATATTCCTTTCTATTGTCGAAGATATGCGATGCATCGCAGTGTTTAATAAGAATTGTGTTACGTTTTTAAATCACGTCATTAGTAAATATTTGGGTAACAGGCTCTGCACTGTTAGTAGACGAATGTAGTCTTTAAAAAAGGCAAGAAATCGCGTTGGAACCTTCTCGGGCTTTAAAAAGATTTAATAGCTCACACCGTCACACTTATTACAACATGTTTGAAGACGTGAAAACAGGTGAAGCCTGTCAAGTAATATAGTTTGATACGTTTACTTATTTAATGGCATACCTGTTTCAACTGGGTTAATAGATAGATTGAAGTTGCTTAAAATGTAGGGGAAATGAGTGGTCTCCGAGGAGGCGTTTTTAGATACATCCTTAAATGACGAATTGTTTTTTTCCTAGAAATTCCAGAACACAATTGAACTGTTAACGGGAACATTGATAAAAGAAGAGTTATAACAAGCGTATATTTCGATTAAACTGAGTGAACTTGCATTATAGTGAGTAAATGCTTCACTGATATCCGATACTTATGTTTCAGCCCCTTCTAGGTATAACACATACATTTAGTTCGAATCAAAAACCGATCATTAAATTATGATAAACAATCGATCGGTAGCCGTTATATAACAATGTTTCTAGAAACCTGGCTGTTAACGGCCATTTATGTTGCTCATTTTCCGTAGATTTGTCTCAATCAATCTATTCACTGAAAGTGATAACTAGATATCAATACGTAGAAAGGCAATGTGACTTCACTAAGCAAGTACTTATATATAGTCGACATGATAAAGTCTCGTAAAAATCGTAGTTTCACCTTTCTCACTTGATGATCTATCATGTATATATATGATAGATCATTAAGTGAGGCATGTAAAACTGCGATTACGAGACTATATCATGTCGACTATACGACTAATATGCCATTCTTATGCTTTTATGATTAAAATGCCCTCTGGCATATGTAAACACTTATTTAAAGGAGATGATGCTTTCGCTTAAAGCATAGTTATTATCGACATACATCATGCAGATCCAGATAATTGACGGACATCTCGTATATACTGTTCGAAGACCAGTGTATATGGTTTAACCAATGGCTTCAAATTTGTTTCTAGACGCTAAACTATGAACACTTTTGGAATCAAGACTGTTCACGTTACTCCACAGTATGTATTTATTAACATAATTAAACTTAGAATCACCATCCGCAGCGGACCCTAGTAATCAGCGGTACCAGACTGCGTAAGGCGGTTTCCTAATTATGTAAAATCTTTTGGCACATCGAAGCCGCCCTTCTTCAACCGACCCTGGTGAGCAGCAGCGCGGTATTAGGTGAAGCGGTTTTCAGAATTGTTGTTATCGAAGCCCCGTCCCCAACTTCCGCAGCGGTACAAGTTTCCGTATGGCGGTTTGGCGCTGTCCTGAGCCCTCGTTGACACGAGTAGACTAAAGCAGTACGACGCGAGTGGAAATGTGTCATGCCCCAAGTAACACTGAAAATAAACGACAAAACAACCAGCACAGATTTGGTCCAACAAATAATGAATCAATTACTATAATCGGATAACTTTAACCACTTGGTCTGTAGCTATAACTTTACGATATTGCTGATAATAACCCATAAAGAACTAAAACTCGAGAAACAGACCAGAGTATAGGAATAGTCTATAGTTTTAACTTTCTAGCTTGTGTATATAACTGAAGGGATATAAAACTAACGCTAGGGGCATTGAGCGTGTGGGTCGATTTTTGGAGGAGCGAAACATGTGTTACCGTTTGAGAGAATTTCAGAAAGGAAAAGGAAATTACGTCATCATTTCTTTCTGTACATTATGCGTAGGTCACACACAACTAGTAGTTGACGTGTGATAAGTAAATGATGCAGCGATAAAACAGGTTACTGAGAGCCGTAACCCTAATTAGTTACACTACAAATATTGATGATACCAAATTATACCCTATTTTTGCAATTTTTAATTTACTGCTAAAAGTAATAAATGGTATAAGTCTGTCTTGAATTTATGATTATTACTTCATACCACTGTAATTATTCCTCAGGAAATATAACTGTATACATTGTAAATGTATACATGTGTGACTTTTGTGAACATTGCCTCAAGTCCTGTCATTTCATATCTCGATACGAGTGCCTGTTTTTGCCATTACCTTAACTTCTGGAACGGTCTTTTTATATCTAGATATATGTACCTATCATAAACATGGGTTACTGGCTGTGTCGCTTTTTATCTAGATATAAGTTTTTTTGTAAACATTGGCTTCTGAGCCTGTTATTTTATATCTAGATATATGTGCCTAGTGTTAACTTTGGCTTCTTGGACTGTCATTTTATATCTAGATGAGTGTGCCTATTGGTAACATTAACTTCAGTGTGTCATTTTACATCTAGATATGCGTGTCTATAATACATATTTGCTTCTAGGCCATTCATTTTACATCTAGATATGTGTGACTATTGTACGTATTGGCTTCTAGGCCTGTCATTTTACATCTAGATATGTGTGACTATTGTACGTATTGGCTTCTAGGCCTGTCATTTTACATCTAGATATGTGTGACTATTGTACGTATTGGCTTCTAGGCCTGTCATTTTACATCTAGATATGTACGTCTGTTGTAAACATTGACTAATGGATCCGTTGGATTTATAACTAAATATGTATGTCTGTTGTAAACATTGACTAATGGGTCCGTTGGATTTATAACTAAATATGTGTGTCTGTTGTAAACATTGACTAATGGGTCCGTTGGATTTATAACTAAATATGTGTGTCTGTTGTAAACATTGACTAATGGGTCCGTTGGATTTATAACTAAATATGTGTGTCTGTTGTAAACATTGACTAATGGGTCCGTTGGATTTATAACTAAATATGTGTGTCTGTTGTGAACATTGAATGATGGGTCCGTTGGATTTATAACTAGATATGTGTGTCTGTTGTAAACATTGGCTGATGGGACTGTCGTTTTATGTTCAATTAAGGAATGAATTGCGGGGTTGATGTCATTATCGGGGTATGAACGCAATTGGGCTGGTCAAAGTGTGTGGAGTCCAAAGGACTCCACGCGTACTTTGACCAGCCCAATTGCGTTCATATCCCCGATAATGACATCAACCCCGCAATTCATTACTTATATTTACACCAATAGTTCATTATTTCATACAATAATTGTTAAAAACATACTTAATTTCATTTAAAAAAAACTTTCAGTAACCCTTTCCTACCCATTATGTTAATAGAACGACCCGACTGTAACCGGAAGCATTTTTTCAAATGACGTCACAATATCGCGGAAAAAAATCAACCACTTGAAATCACTTTTAAACGTAAAATTTAAACAGTTATGGCAACTATACATTTAAAATAAAAAAAAATAACACTATCTCAAACGTTAATTTATATTTTACGGGACCTTCTGATACAATACAAACAATAACAAGATAAGTATTTTTCATTTATATTGTTATGCAATGAATTGCGATCCGAACATATCCGAAGATCTATTGATGAACGCAATTGCCGAAAGGCAGTTCATTTAAGGAATGGAAGTTGAGGTGTAAATATTTTCGTTTAAGTCAGTCTATCCTTATTCAAATGACAAGTTAAAGTCCTTCGACATTGTAACTGTACAATGAGAACGTCCATCTGTCAACAACGTTAACTTTACACATTTTGTTTCACTTTTAACAATACTGTCCATGCTAAAAAAATAAGCCCTTAATGCCTAGTATACTGGGAAATCCATGAGAATATGGAAAATTATTAACATTTACGTTTCTCTCAAGGCAATTTCTACAAAATATCTTTCAATATTCAAATGGTGCCTTTTTCAGTATTTTTAATGCGTAATTTGAACATCTAAAATTTGATAATATTCTTTGACACTGGAACGGTATAGTAATTGATAGGTAAGTTGCAGCTGATTTAAACAGTCTTAGATGAGTTTTTTGATATCTTACATTGTCTTTTGGATGTTATTATCCCTTATTATGTCGATAAACAGTTTCGTAAACACATCTATTGGTCCAATTTCTTGTGCTATCCAGGCATATCCGAAACATTGCTGGAATAGGAAAGACTTTCGCTCGTCCAAGCGCAAAAAAAATAAAGCTAAAAACTAACCTGTGTCTGTGTAAACACTTTTCCGCAAAAACGATGGCAATTGACCAGAATGCCTTCTATCTTGGTCTACTAGATGTTGTTTTTTTTTAAATTTTGAAATGCCATTCCGCATTCTTTGCATAAAGTCGGAGTCGTCGTATTCTGAAATGAAACAAATATCACATAATTATAAGTTTTTCAAATCAGCTAGCAATCGAAGGCATTGAAAGTACAAGAACACTCTTCTGTCTCAAAATTAACAAAATGAAGAGCTATTAAGCAGTAATGTGTTAATGTTTACCATTTATACTGAATACAAACACGTTTTACATATACGATACGAAAAAGAAGTGGAACACCCTTTACAAAAACTTCAAGCCCTTTATATGTCAATTGCGAATATATTGTTAAAATACGGGACTGAATTTTAGTGTGATAACACATGTTTCCATGATTCATGAAAAAGAGCCCATCATTTAGGCGACTCCGTCGGTCTAACTGTTACAACGCGTTCATTCTTCCATTGCCACTCCATTACAAGGTGTCTTTTCAAACATGGAGCAATGTTCAATAATGAATTTGAAGAATAGAAAGAATAAATAAATTTATAATAACTCGTTTTAACACCAGTCAGTGAAATAATGAGTATATACACTGAAGGTTGTAAATGACCGTGTACTTTATCAAACCTAAAATGTCCGTGTTCTTTATGGATTTGGTTTGAGTTCATTTTCGTCTTTGAAATAACTATAAGAAGTTCAACAATACACGCTAATGGTTTTTTTTAGGGGTTGCGTTTTTCACATAATAATGTGGTCCATGTTTTAGTGGACAGGGTTTTATTAGTTTTATGGTGCTGATTACACGATCAAACACTCACTGCGTGGCAGTAATATAGTGTTTTTATAAATTATATTCAAGTACTGACATTGCCAGTATTTATCGCTAACTTGTGACAGTACATGTCTTTTTTATAGGTGCAGCAATCACGGCGAGACAAAGTTGCACGTTTGCAAATATTGTGGCAAAACTGCTCTTGCAAGACTTGGAAGATATACGAAAGACGCGAAAGCAGCCAATTGAAGGTAACATGTGATGTGTTTAGGTTCAAATTGGGTGACACGACCAATCTCAGTGATCAGATTTCTACTAGACACAGGGGAATGACACGTCACAAATGTCTACAGTGCCGCTCAGTATTCAAGTTCAAATCTGGACTCAGCAGGCACGTAAAGGCGAAACACAGCTAATCAGGACACATTGAAAGATCACAATGGTCTAGTTAGAAGTGCATTCCAGTATGTTGTCGAGTAAAAACAACCTTTTATGAGTTTAACATTTTATTAAGATAAATAGCAAAACGTTCTGTTACCAAATGGTGCTCTTTCAAAATGTTCGTTTGTCTTACAGTACTGAAAAAATGCTGTGTAAAATTAGTATGAAAACGGATTGAGCATAAAAGATTTTCACAAGGTTTAGAGATGCATGGTTGTCATTTTCCCATTGATGTCCTATATATATATATATATATATATATATATATATATATATATATATATATATATATATATATATATATATATATATATATAACTGCATGTATCTTATATAATTCAGCAAGCTTTGAAACACAATGATTGTGTAATCACATTTAAGCCTTTAGTCTAGAACATTCTAATGTTCCATGCTCAGCTCTAATCTAGATGTTCAAGTCTTAGTCCTAGCCTGTAAGTTGGTAATATAGTGTGCTCTCATTCCTCCTTTGTGTTTCCCATCTTACTCCGAGCCTCAATCTTTACAATGAGTTCCTGTCTGTATTGTTCGAACGACCGCAGTTTTACTGATGTAGGTCAGAAAATATTTGTTCAGACTGAACCAAATAAAAGATTCACCGTTACCTGAAAGGTATGAACAATATGCTTTAAATGTGGAAATATATATAAACTAATTATGGTGTGCCTATGTTATTGTTTTATATGACATCAAAATATGAACATTCGTGAAATTTATTATCACCACAAACGGGCCGCTAACTACAGAGATGTTTTATTCGTCTCAGTCCAGATTATAATTTATAAGTAAAACTATCTGATTTTTGAAGAAATGTATGTATGATTATGTATTGATTTGCATATTTAAAAGTAATCGAACTTATAATGGCAGACTTTCTCTTCAATTATCCCATAGACTATCTTTCAACTCCTCATTAAATATGATTGCTAAATATTTAGTTATTTAGGTGTGCGTTATAATGCAAAATTTATTAATACGACTTAAATAAAAAACTAAACACTATACATTCTGACTTCATAAATAGAAATGCTTATAACGATGAGTTTGTAAACCGCACTCTACTTTCAAATATAAACTTAAATGACCGTGTACATTATCATCCTAAAATGTCCGTGCACATTATCAATTTGGTTTTAGTTCATTTTTACCTTTGAAATAACTAGAAGTTAAACAATACACGCTGAAAACTATAAAATACATAAACTTTGCTTAAAATATGATTTTTGTATGAATTATTTACAGCTTACATGAAATAAACCGATAGATTTGTCAAAAGCCGTGTATTTTGCCTTAGATTTCGATTCTGAGAAATCAGTTGATTTTCAGGAAAACTTTAGGTTATTAGAGAAAGATCTTTATTACCGTGGATAGAGCTCTTAAATGCGGGGTTTATGGTCTTTATTTCACAAAAATTCTCCAAATATTAAGAAAGTTATCTTTAAAAACCTTACCTGAATCGAGACCTTTTGTTAACATTTGTTGCAGTGCACTTTACCAATAAGTCACGTGGGTTCTCTACCGTGCTTTTAGCAGGTTACAGCTTCGACGTCTCTCTCTTTAAAAAAACGTTTCTCATTGTAATAATCCCTTTATATAATATATAAATTTTTATGTCTATCGAAGAAACAGACTTTCTGAAGAACTTAACGGAAGCATATTTCATACTATGCATCTACGTAATCTAAATTCCTTTTCGGATGCTGCCTAACCGAAATCTGCCGCCGACCGCCCTTCAGTCGCATGCTTTCGCCACTTTTTTGTAAAATGTTCACATACTGGCGTTCACTCATAATAATGTCATTACCACCAATGCTCTCTATTATATCAATAACAGCTGGGATGTTTTTGTAAATGAATTGTGTTCGTAGAGATTCGACCCCTTTTAATGACGTATAAAATTGGACATATTTTGATGTAGATCCTAATTTGGCCCATATCCATCTCCTTCCAAGTCAACATTAAGGTTCAGACAACAAGTAAGATTCGACGATGCAGCTACCTGTAGCAGGGTGAGGGATCAGGTAGATTTTATACCATGGGAGATAAGTTTAAAGAATAAATTAATGATGAAAATTATATTATAAATGTATATATGAGACTTTTTTAAAAGGTAAAAGTCTGTGCTAAGGTTGGTAACAGACGCAGGAACGAACGTATAAAACGGTGGTTTACTAAAATTGAAATTTAGTATAGAGAAGTATATTTGTTTACGAATACATTATGGCCATCTGTTTAAGGTATAACTGATGTTGCGATTGATGCAATTACCCTTCCAAAGCCCATTTATTATTATGGGGCAGTTTCTGCTTCCATAGAATCGCTCTTCCAAAATGTCACAGCCATTTCTTTGCTTGAAGGATTAACTATATTCGGGATAATTTATAATTATCCAAATATGATAAAAAAAGTTGAATTGTTATTTTATCTCGGGGTACGACTTTAATTTATAACAATAATTGAAATTATTGGTACCTTGTTCGCTTAAAGCATAGTGCACACATTTTGTAGAAATTCAATAAGTGTTACGAAAACCGAACTCAAACTCAAACATAAGTATAAGTAAAAATATTACCAACGTGATGCCTGAAGTTAAACGTTAGCTATTTTTATGACCTTAGGTAAAATTAGGTGACATTTTGCCAAAGTAATGACCAAATGTAGAACTTAAGACAAACTTTCGATACCTTTACCATTGTATGTGCTTTACACGCCTTGTATAATGATCCAGTCAAAATATTAATAACATGTCGTTCTTATAACACTAGATAATAGTGAACACGTGCTTTAAATTGATGCGTCAAAATCAAACGTTTAATACAAATTACTGATACTACAATCAAATAAACCGATTTTACCATGCACTTTTATATTAAAAAATAGAATGAAAAATGGAATGAGTTTTATTGTCGTTTGCCTGGGATAGCGTTAGCTTTCACAACCGCTGGTACACTTTTAACACTATGTGCGTCCATTAAATATGCAGCTCTTTTGGACTGTAATATCTAGATTGATCTGCAATTTAGGATATTAAAGACCTCACCTCATAATTGTTTTTCTGCTGGTTGTTTTGTTTATTGTCATATTTACTTTTTTACACTGATTTATTGTCTGCGCAAAATGTCTGCATAATAGCTAACGCGTGTGCACAAAACGCTGAAAAAAAACACAGTTTAATCAAGGTTGTGATTAAATGGAATTTTGGCGCTTTTATTCGTCAGAAGCTTTTTACATGATTTAACCAGAATCCACCAGAAACCAGAAATTGGCCTAGACATAAGCGTGAACATTAACAGCAAATAAAATCTCAATCATTTGTTTCTTGTGTTATTGTATTTTTCTGCTTTATAAAACCTTGCCGACAGAATGTTTTATATTCCCGCAAGGAAGTATTTTATTTGCTAAATGCGCTAGAAATAATTCAGTCTGTGAGATAAACACTGAAAAATTCAGTTTTTAATCGTTCAACATAAGTTAACATTAATAAAAAGGATTTTATAAGATGCTCAGGAGAGGTTTTTGTCAATTGCAAAATGAATGAGCATGCCTTGTGGAATGGAAAGCACATATTTACTAATACCTAAGGACCGATCAGCAAGAATTTTATCTACTTTGATAATCGATCCATGGATATTCTTTTTAAGAATTATAACAGCCAACAATTACGCACGAATGTTACACGGCGACAAAGTCGTTACCAACAATATTTTACATGATAATTTACAATTAATTGGTTTAAATGTATTTTTTTAAATTTCAACATCTGCCGACATCTGATTTATGTGCGTTGTATTGTAATGTTGGAGTATTTGGCCAAATATATTAAATCTGATTTCACTGCGACAAATGTATTTAAAGCAGACTACTTTAATTCAACAATTATTCGTTTAACTCTGTTCCGCAACAGATTGTTTGCATTACCTTTGTTAACTTTGTCTTCGTATTCTTTGGTGTTTCTATTTAAGCTCACCTGACCACAAAGTGCTCAGCGTGAGCTATTGTGATGGAGTGATTGTCCATCGTCCGTCGTCGTCCGTCCGTCCGACGTCCGCCCGTCGTTAACATTTTGCTTTAAACAACTTCTCCTCCTAAACCACAGGGACTATTACAACTAATCCTCGCAAGAGTTTCTTTATGTCGATGTTGTTCCTAATGTGACCCTCTATTTAATTGCTTCATCCCATTTTGCTTCATCCCATAAAACATGGCCGACAGGGCCGGTCTACCTTTCATTATATGAGTATATAGGAAGCATTTTTAACATCTTCTCTGCAGAAACTATTTGCCCTATTACACTCTGCTGGTGGGCACTTGAGCGGGCAGCGTCCATTTTGTTGTTACATAAGAATCCTTTGTCCAGTCATGAACAAATTTGGTCAGAATGGCATTATACCACGTTTAATAACTTGCCAAATCGTAGGAGATAAGTCGAGAGCTATTGACCTTTAAAATGTCAACAGCACTTTTTAAGTTCTATTCAGGTGACCGATAAAGGCTAATCGTAAACGCAAGACCCCACTCTCGCGCAACATCGTGCTAACGAGAGTGACTTAGTATAAGCTGTCATAGCTTCCTTCACAATCGTTGTAAAATATATGAATGTATCCGGCTGATGCAATGAATATTGAACCTGACGCATGAAAATCAGTATTGCGTGAAAAGATAGTGTTTAAGCCATTAAAGTATTCTTTTGATAACTGTCACTTGGTAGACTCCTGACCAAACAAGCGTTTGGAATAGAATATTTCACTTGCCAAATTAAATATTCTGTAACATTAACTAGGCCTGAACTTTGTTGTCGTTGTTTTCTTATACGGAATTTTATTTTCAATGCCATGTAATACCCTATATCTATCAAACTCGATATCACATTTGTTAAGCGGTGCAATGACTTTAAAAAGAAGAAGAGAACTGATGAACTTTATATTTTTAGCAAAAAAATGTTTTCAGACACAATATTTACTTGGGAAAAAGCGATTCTTGTAAGATAGACCATGCTTAGCAACATATGTTGGCAATCTTCTCACGCTACGACGTACAATGACGTACATTGAAAAACTTCATTTACCAGTCTGTCGATGACAAGTCTTAATCAAATTGCACCTGTATTTACCTCCGGTGTGGTCTGTACTTCCGAAAGATCGCGCTTGCAGTATTTATTAGCAATCCCGAATCCGTTTTAAGAATTAAATTCTATTTGTTTTTCATCCTCTGCAGATATAATTGGGATCTCTAATTATAGTACTTGGGTTTAACCTTGTTTTTTTATTATCACTTGTTTTATTCTAAATTATCCTTAACTTTAATCAGATTTACAATTTAAGGTTTTACTTTATTCAAGGTCTTTTGGATAAGAGTGAGATTGTGCATACAAACTAGTCTAAACACCAGTAAATTCACGTTGTACAGTTTTATCCAAAGCGGTTCCAACCAATTTATATTACCCAAATAGTGTGTTGCTTTTAAAGTTGTTGTTCCCTATTTTTGTTTGTGATTATTTTTTCTGCACCCCCCCCCAACTAGTTGAGGTTTAGATATGGCTCGACAGGTTTCTTTGTGAACGAAAACATGTCCACTGATAAATAAGTTTTGATAGAAAACAACGTGGAGGTTTAGGGCTCTCAAACAAACCAAAACGCTTTCAATGTCAATAGCGTAAGTGTGCGGCAAAGTGAAATAAATACTGTCATGTATAATGAATATTGTAGAATTATCTTGTATTTAAACTTATATTGTCTACATATCATTGGTGTAAGCAGTGAGTATAAATAAGTTATATTTTATATGTAACCACCGACGAAGCCAGACAATCTGGACAGAACAGTATCAGTCCAAGCCGAATTCCAGTAACAATAACATTTCAATAGAAGGAATATCATCTAATTAAGTAGTCTTCATAGCAATCACAATACCCAGACCTGGCATGATCATATTGTTATAATTGCGCCCTAAGATTATTAAGATAAACAGCGTCCATGACGTTACCTAATGGTAAACTGCGAATTATCGGCAACTTCCAATCAAATCTCGACGCAATGCAGTGATTTTCGTACAGATCAGTACGCAGATTGGACGTTTAACTACTTCAAGGAATATCATTAAAGAGATATTATATTGATTTCCGGAAACGTTACCATGTTCTTGTACGGTAATTAAAACCCTAGAAATACCTGAATGAATGGCTTACATAGATCTTACTTTGTATAAGGATATCTTATTAGAGTCAAATCCTCTTGAACGCAACATAAGATTGTTAAAGATCATGTAGTTGATTACAGTGTTATAGTTATTGTTTAGTTTGCTTTTCTAAACCAGAAAATTGGTAGTACTCAGTCTCGGGCTCTAATTGTGTATAGTTATATTTCGGTCGCAGCCTGTCTGCGATATTTATTGTTTAGCAAGGCTAAAAAGGAAACAATTATCTTAGTGTTGCCTGACAGCAGGCGCACATATGCAAGGTTGTACTCTGTTGTAATTATTGCTTATTTTATTTAACTAAGCCATGAAATCGGTAATACCCGATCGCAGCTCTTCTACAAGTCTGCATAATTGATTATCTAGCAGTACTAAAATAGAAAAAAACCTAGCTTGGTATGGGCGCGAAATATCTTTTAGCAAGCGCGCATGTGGAAAGCGCCCCGACACCAAGTACATTAAACTTTTTTATGACTACATCCACCTTTGGAGGTCGTATTAATCGTACGCTGCCTACATGATTAGTTCAAAATCCGTCGGCGATATGATAGGACAAGGGCGTAAACATTAAAAACAAATAAACTCTCACTTATATAAAGTGTAAGACCTGCAAAACAGTATTAAGTAACTCTTTTCCTGCTTATTTAGCCTTGCGATCATTATGTATTTATTTCCTGCAAGGAAGCACTTAATTTAAAAGGCATTTAAAAGTAATCAGTGTGTGTTATGTAATTAGTTTAATAGTTTATAAATCTTCCATCCGTCAGGAGTTAAAAGGATTTTATATTTTTTCGGATGTGGCTTTTATTTATTGTTTAAATTTTAAAACTAATTGTACTCGAATAACATTTATGCCTAACCATAAAGACGTTATGACAATATTTGAATTAGGTCAAACACAACCCTAGGTCACTGTTTTACTTTTTGTATACGAGCGTAGTTACTGAGCAAATTTACAGAGATGAATATACGTATTATGTAGCAGGAATGTATTTCTTAACTGACGCTTAAAACAATTTGTTTAAATGCTTGGTTAGAATGAAAGATTTTTATAAAATGAACAGGTCCATTTTTTAATGATCAGTCTCGCCTCAGGGAAAGTGGAATCTTATGCCATGGAAACTAGGCTTTTAACAAAATGTAACGCTTCCGTTTGACCATTGTTAAACAAAACCAAAAAAATTACTTTCTAAAGCGGAGAACAAGATAGTTTTCTGGTGTGTTTACCTCAGGATTATTTTTGGACTTCATATGAAAAACCACTCTGCTTACTTTCCAACTGAACGATCAAAGGCGATCTACAGGAAACGCGCATTTTATAATTAGTCTCATTTCTTGTCAATGTTTTAAGATAAGCAAATAATTGTCATAGCTTACATCCATAAACCATTTGTATAAAAGACAGACGTTTGGACCATTGTATTGTTCTGAATTAAACATTAACGAGTGCATAAACTTTAAAGGTGACTCACTGTGAACTTTATTCTCTTGAGCGCAATTCAAGGGTTGGGTTGTGAATCAGAAGTGATTATTGTTGTCAGCTGGGGTTACGGTAAGCTTTTGCACCTTCGCCCCGTACAAGGCGGATGATGGGATCTCTACTGTCACTACTTGGAACAACGTTTGACTGCACGCTTGATATGCAATTATTGCGGCAAAAATGGCCTACGACTATTATAAACGAAATAAAAGTTAAAATGTAAGACCTCTAAAAAGGCATAGTTTGTTGTGTTTATTGATGCGGGTTGAGCGCAATTAATGTCCTGTTGGATCCGTTATTTCCACAAAGTATTATTTTGATTGTAATCATTTGAATCGTTAATATCACATGTCCTTAATCTCAATATGGGAGTATGACAAACAAGACCCTAAACAATAGACGTTCTTCATTAAAAGACAGTTAACATTAATTTACCAAAATATCGTTATAAGTATACGTCGGAGCAACCGCTTTGGCATGGTTAGTTAACACTTAATAAAGCTTATTACCGCTTTAACACCAAAATGTCACAATTATAGAGGCACAAAACAAACACACGAAAAACAACAGAACAATGAACTTTAAAACTTGCAATAAAATATCTCAATATGTTTCTGATTGCTCCAACATATTTATTGATGCTCAACCTTAAACACACATTGAACATTTTTCAAACATTTGTCAAGACGTTAAACATGTTTGTTTTATATATTAGCTATAAACAAATCTTTACTGATGATTTTGCAGAAATCTTTTACCTCCCTCAAATGTTAATCAAGTTTTTTATCGATATGTCTTTCCTCTTGTGGTTTTATTTGGAAATGCTGCGATGATAACACGTACTGTTTAAGTTTTATAATTCATGAAAAAAACCTTGTACGAGATAATAAAGTTTCTTTTATTTAGATATATGTGCCTATATTGGCTATTGGGCCTGTCATTTTAGACAGAAATTAAGTATCATTATATTAATAAGGATCAATTTTCTATTTTACAATTATTCATAAAAAAATACAACGGTAAAAGTAAACTTCAGCAAAATAAGAAAGCTACTGTAACAGCTACTTGCATCCATTAAGAATATACTGCAAAATGGAAGACAAATTTCTATTTATTGTTAAATGGGCTACATTGATAGCTTAACGTAACACTCATTTTAATAAAAAACAACAACAACAATAACAGAATACAAAACAACCAAAGGCAAAACAAACTATGCTGGAATATGCAAGTATGAAAATTAAACGAAAACAATATACAATGACTTTTATTCGAATCGGAAAATGAAGAAAAAAGCTTTTGAGTAAATTACACCGTTTATCTTTTACAAACAATATATCCTATAAAAGTGCATGTAATACGGTAAATAAGAGAAGTTTTGAACTAATCAAGCACAATCACTCATGGTATAAAACTACTGATAGCGAAAACATGTAAAAGAGGATTACTGAGAAGCACGGCTGTCAAGAAAAAAGCTTTTAATGACTGTAGAAGATAAATCTTTAACCATGCTTTGATATTGCGACAAAGACTGCTTTCAAGCCAATCCTTATGTTGAGACATTGAGAGGTCAGATTATTTATACGATGATTCTCTGTGAAATATTTCATTACCTTCCAGGCTACTTGTGGTATTTTGTATGTATAAGGATAATCTCGTATGATACGCAGCAGCATTAATTCAGATTTAAAATTAAGACTAATATTTATGCGAAAAGCTACAGAAATAAGCTCAGTAGCAAAAAGTTTAAACATAAAACAGGTTTAATGGCACTGGGTAAACGCCAAAGACATATAAAATAAAATCACAAACAAGAAACATGAAAGAACAGCACAAAACTCCGCAAGCAGCACAGTGCATACATACTATATATATAAAAAAATAGGTATGTTTATCAAGGTACCGCCTTGGAACGGTCAGTAAAATGTAAATTTATTGGGGGTTTAAACCAGTTTGTGTGCACAACCTCACTCTTATCCCAACGATCCCGAATAAAGTAATAACGAAAATGGTTGAAAGTCATTAAGTTTTCAGGTGTTTCTTAAACAATTGCCCTTCTAGTTAATGCCATAATCTCGTTTAAAATAGGAATTCTTAAATGTTCTATTTATATATATATAAAGGTGAGTTTATCAAGGATTGTTAGGTACCGCCTTGGAACGGTCAGTAAAATGTAAATTTACTCGGGGTTTAAACTACAGTGGCTTTCGCTAATCGATTAAGGCGAGCCGGGTACTATGTCATTTTGACAAAACAATGGCTAGCGCTTGTGATAATTCGCATTTTGAAGCATTTTCGTCGTATACTGTTTCTATCGACAAGAATACCGGTTTTTACGTGTATATGACGGGCCACTGCATTTATGAGCCAGGTATTTTTTTGTAGCTTACGAAGAAGTTATAATTTTCAACGAGAATTGGTCTTTGTTTACATTTTCGCCGTCACTTGTTTCAATTTACAGTATAGGGTATTTTTGAATTTTGTCAAATCTCATTTTATGTTTATGACAATGTATTATATTTATAATATACATGTTCAAGTATGTATAAAATATAATTTTGGCTAGTTGACATTTTTTATTGTGACTTTAATGAGCCTTTGTCATCAGGCCACTGTGGTTTAAACCAGTTTAAGTGCACAAACCTCACTATTATCCCAACAATCCTAAATAAAGATCTCAAGTATAATTAGAATTTTGCCTTTTGTTATGGTAATATAGTACACGAAAATCATTTGCTGTCTAAATATGCAAAGAGAGTTCGAAACTCGGAAATTACTCAATGTTTGGTACGTTTGAAAAGCGCGCGTGTGTGTGACAGAAGGGGAGGAAAAAATTGTCCCATGTGTTTTCCCACGTGAAAGCTTTACCAAATACATATAGAATGGTTTGAACAATAACTGGTTTCCACATACAGTTTTATAGGTTTACCGTAGGCTGCCAACAAAAAAATGAGACAGAGTTCTTTTCCAGAGGAAACAAGAGTCTTCCATTGTTACACTGAGATATTTGCCATAATTGCACTTAAATAGTTGTTCTATAGATGATATGTCGACATTTAAACATAATTTATATATTTCGGTTACTGAGACAAACATAGCCCACCCTGCAAGTTTAACCTGAAATATACTTTTGAGAGCTTTTTATGAGCCTACTCTAATAGACGCATATTTGCATGCATCCACCAGAAGGCTCTTATCTATGCTTGTTATCCTAATATACAGTTTATGTTAACGCATAGCAGCTAAAAGATAATTCGATCGGTACATTCATATAAAGAAAGTTCGATTCTTTCATAGATGATGGATGGGAACGCTGCAATGCTACATATCAAATGACATGTGCAAGGTACGAAATTTACAATGATTCTTTGCTTTATGAGCACTGGCAATACATAAATCAAAGGACTGCAAAGTATCAATGTAAATTTCGTTTTGCGCAGGCCATTTGTTATGCGTCGTTGCAGCGTTGCCATCAATCATCCATTTTACGAAATGTATTAATTATTCCAATATCCTGTTATTTAACGGGAATCAGTTGTAGTTCCAGACGTGGCTAGACATGCTCTTTGTGAATGAAAACATTCTTCGTTTGACTTATTTCATTTTGATTTATTTGTGGAGAATGATCGTTCAAAAACTTGTAGCAGTATTCAAAACATTGACTCAAATAAGAATAGGACACTTCTTTTGTTACCTTTACCAATTTTGACGACATAATGACGATTACAATCGTTTAATTGTATGGTAGTCATATTTGTTTTTCCATTTACCATTCTCTTGTTATTATATATCTGAACGGATTCGAAATAAGAATTTCTCTTGTATTAAACACGTATGTTTTAAATGTTGATTTTAATCAGTATCTGTGACTCACACAGTCAAATTCTGTATTCTAGTGAATGTAGAATATTTATAAATCCATCCCGGATAGAGTAGATTTTTGGGCATGAAGGAAATCATTATCTTTCCCACGAGCAAACATAATGGAGTACCCTTCTGGAACTTCTCTTTTTTATCGTCACGGGTAAGGATATACTTATCCTACACGAGTAACCATGTGAGATTCTTATAATCAGGCTGTTTATATACTATTTTTTTAATTCTCGAAATAAATATCAGTATGTTTGGGGGAAAGTGAAGTATGAAAACATTTTTCAAAGGAAGTAAATTGTTTTATTTGGTATCGAAAACATGATTTGTTTGAAGGCATGTTTTCTGCTCTGGCCTACAAAATTTTGAAATGATTTACGGGAAAAAAGTATCAAAATATTAAGGTTGGAGTAAATATTTATGTGAAGCTTATTGAAATTTGTAAGACTTCTTTCATTTAAATAGTTTTTTTGTATGTACATGTACGTGTGCTAGAATAAATGTCTGACAAGCAGGCATTAATGAATATTACATTTAGCAATTTGTTTTTGCAGTACGAGTTGCACACATGTAAAAACAACCATAGATATACATATAAGATATGATCTGATAGTGAAATAACACAGAAAAGGTTATTTCAAACACGGGAAAGGAAATGAGTTTCAGTTAGACCGTAATAGCGCTGGTGCTGTATGTTAATTGCGGCTGTAAATCTAGCGGGTTAATCCTTCTCTCAGTATTGAGGAACACATTTTGAAATTTATGCCGTTGTTTACTAAATTCCTCAGGAGAAAAGGAAGACATATTGATGACCAAATCGGAAAGAGTTAAATGAACTTATCGAAAGCATTAATGAAACCTGTAAATGCCAACGCCATTATTTATTAGTCTTTGCAGAAAACACAACTAATTTGTATGTACTATTAACAAGTAATAAACACTTATTATACTTATAAATACAGATGGTTTCTAAGGGTTTTCATCTTAATTGTTACATTTATCATCCGATATCTCAGTATGAACTATTTGATTGATATTTATTGCCGATCGTGACAACTTGAAAGATCTATTTCATTCTCCTATACGAAGGTTTTAGAACATCAATTGAAGGGCAAAGTTTGTTTCCAGGCTTTTTTAAAACTAACGGCCAACGAGACCAATAACCACAAGAGAGTGTTTAAGTCATTGTGGCATTTTCACAAACCTTCTCCTGAGGTTATGTTTGATTCATGTCCGATACTAGTCATTCTGAAATCTCGGTTCGGAAGTAAGCGGAATGCTAAAATTTGGTTCAAGTCAAAGTCCAACATTTACATTGGAATATAAAAAAAAAATCTAATTAAGAAGTCTTTTCAACAAAGACATTACCTGGACCTGCACGTGATCCTATTGCTATAATTGTGACCTGAGATGATGAATTAAACAACGAATAATACACATGACATATCTTACTGGTATACGGCGAGTTATTGAAAACTACCAATCAAGTTTCAACAAAAAACAGTGAATCCTGCACAGTTCAGTACACTGGATGGAAGAATGAAACCGATTCAAAGGCCAACATTAAAGAGAAATCGTTTTAGATTCCCGGAAACGTTTCCATGTTCATAGAACGTAATTAAAACAGAGTAAAGACCTACAATGAATGGTTTACTTTGATCGGACGTTGTATTATCAATCTAAGGTTATCTGATTAAAGTCACATCCTTATCAACGCAACGCGTTGTTATAACAGTTCTTGTTCATTGATTTACATTTTTTTTATTTTGCTTAGTAAACCATTTAATCAGTATAACTTGGGGGGCGCAGTCCGTAGAGTTAATTGTTTCGCAATTTACAAATGAAGATAAATATTCAGTGTTGGCGCGAAATGCCTGCTAACTAGCGCGCACGGTCGATATGCTGAAAACCGCCTTTAATAAAGCCAGGTTATGACCATAAGCCCTCTCCGTGATAAAATCAGAATGAGCTGGCTTTTCCATAGGCGGAGAATTAAATAGTTAAGGCAAAACGAATCCTTATAATCTAAACTGAGAACAGTGTATAGGTAATTATATTTCTTCTGCAAATTTAACCGTGCAGTCAATACTTTTTGTGTTCTCGCATTGAACGATTTTATTGTCTAAAGGTACTCGAAAGTGTTCAGTCTGTGCTATATAATAGGAGTGTTCAGTTCAAATATTCAGTTCAGGTCTGTGCGTGCTATGTAAACTGAAAATCTTAGTTATTTTTAGTTTATGAGAATTCCAACTTAACAGTAAAAAACAGTAAAAAAAACTTTTATATAGTGTTCTTCTGTGGTTTGTATAATTGTTTTATTATACTTCACCTCAATCCTATATCTTTATAAAGTATAAATAGCGTCCATATGTATGTTTAAAATATATATTCATAAAACTACTAGTACTAACATAGTACTGGAATTACATTTACGCGTAGCCATACAATAGTTATAACAATAATTGAATAAGACAACAAAAAGGCAAGCATAGCTTTACTTATTTCATTCGATCGTAGTTATCACAGAGATGTGTACACGTTGAAAGTATTTTTAATGTATTTTACAGCTGACGTTAGAACAAAAATTAATTTGATAACACGCTTGCTAAGCATCAAATATATTTTAAATGCAATAAAGCTAGTGCTCATGTCATCGCTGGTATTTTTTGTGGAAGATCAGCTTTGCCTTAGTGAAACCTTTTTCGTTTCGACATGGTTATACCTACCCAAACATTGTCTTTCTAAAACCAGAACGTAAAAAGTTTTCCAGCGTGTTTCCCTGAGGATATTGTGTAGGGTTTTATTTGCAATTTGTCCCTGCTTACTTGTAAACTTATACATCAAATGCTATCTATGTAGAACTCGTGTTCAATATTGATATAATTTTTTGTTAATTTTCTAAACAGAAGTAAATATTTTTTCAGAGCTTTAAACCATTTGCACAAAACACATTTGTTCTGATTATTTTAGTTTCCGTAATAAAACATTAACGATTACAATAGGAGTCTAACACTTAATGCCATATAATTTTCGCAACAGTAGGTAAATTTCCATAACCTTTTTCTGTCTTAATAACTTAACGAAAAAATAACAACACAACACTTACTTAATAATTGCAGATAAATTGCAAAATGATGTACACCGCATCAAATAAGTTATCTTAGCATTTTATCCGTGTAAAAGCATATTAAATATTTTTGAACCAGCTTAACTTTAAATACCCTGTTATATTAAACATTTCATTAATATATCTGAATTTGATAAAACTTTCACAAAAAAGTAAATTAGTTAATAACAAACGATACAAAAAAGACTTCAAAAACGAAATACATCGAGCCGGGATCCCCTGTATTGACAGGTAAGACCGGACCCACTACACCGTAGACAGGTTATTGAAGAAGGATAATAAAATATATAAACAATTAAATACAAATTGTAATTTTGGGAGAGTTTGTAAGTTTTTAAGCAAAAGTGTTTACCTTCACCGCATTTATGTTTTTTCAGATGTTCTAAATGAGCCTTGACTAATAAAAAATTCAAACAAACTGTAAGAGTGTGACCTCCCATGTTAAAATGAACTAAACGAGAAATTACCAGAAAGAAAAATTGACATTTACTCAACTTTTACCTCAAACAAAAAATACGTAGTTACCGGAAGTAACATTAGCGACACCGATTTTGGACAACTTCTATCGATTGTCGCCAAGATAGCATTGCGAGCGACGATTTATCGATTGTACTCGATAATCGTTTCATCACTACATAATACAAAGTTAGTGCCCTGAACAGAGGAAGTTTATCTGGCAAGGCAAACACAAAAAATTCCGAAGCAGAGCCAGATACAATTTCACCATCAACGGCACTAACCTTGTATTCCAATTATCATGTTATTTTGTTTAATAAAACACGATAAATTGCCTTCAAATTAACAAATATCTTTAAAAAAGGGGTACAACTGTTTCTTCCCTGTTGACATTGGCACACTGAGTTCTCATCTTTAAATGTACCCAAAAATAGTTATCAAAACTGTTCAATTTTATTCAATATATTTAAATAGTCAAGAAAGTGCATTTTAATACGTCAATATCAATTCAAATATCTAATATTTTAAAAGTGCATAACCATCGATCAGTCACCATTCATTATCTTATGATGTAACAATTATTCCGCAATTCACAGACTACACTGATTAAGAGTGTTTACAAACAATGAATTGTATTAATGTTGATATAGAAGAATAATGATTTGGGTGTTCAGAACTGCACCGGGAAAGAGAGAATTGATGCACATGTTTTACCATTTGTGGGTGGAGTACGTGCATATGTAGATTTTCTGGCCGATCTTCTTTGCCAGTGGCATAATCATGCAGAGTGATGCAACGTTATTTACGAGTAATTGTTGAAGTTGGTGGTTGGTGGACTATTGATAATATACAAAAGCAATATTTGTGCCTTTTCTCTGACATATCAGAATAGAAAAGAAGTCCATTTTCGCCTGATTGAAGATAAACATCACGTGGTCAGCTACCCTAATTAACTAAAATTTACACGGCAATTTTTTATTTGACCGATGTGTATGCAAGTGACAGGATAAACAGTCATATTGAATCAGTCAATTTCACAAAGTATTTTTGATTGGTAACATTTTAATCGTAATCTACATATCTGCTAACCTCAATATGGAATAAGGCCAAACAAAACGATCGACGTACGATGTCAAATGAAAGCAAATATATTAATTTACCAAGTATATCGATATAAGTAAAAGTTGAGGTAGCAATCGTGGCATGGTCAGTGAACACTAAAAATATGCTACTGTTGGTTTCACCAGTTTGTAAGCGATTTGACAACAATAGTTATCACTTTAATCTAGGCACAAATAAAAAACATCAGAACAGTAAAACTTACCATTTATAAGGTAGTAAATAAACTTCAAAATAATTTGAAATTTACACTCCACGATCTCGACTGTAAACAATATAATACCTAAATCCCATTAAATAAACTTTAGACAAAAAGTTTAGAACGTTTTAATGTAAATCAATTAATACACTTATACCGACACATGTTTTTTCATACGTAAAATATTACACCTTTGTGATATGTGAATTGTGCGAAACGATAAATAATTCGTTTTTGAAGTGCCAGCATAGTCATTCTTATTGTTATAATATCAAAAGAATAATAAGTGAAATGTTTTTTTCTAACATGTATTTAACTGATATATCACTTGTTCAATGTTAGAATAAGTATACTATTTACTCATGAACAATTATATACAAAAGTTAAAGAGAGAACAATGAACTCTGAATAAAATATCTTCGAAGTTTTCTCGGGGATTATACAGGTTTACAAATGATTGATCGTATAATACAAAATTATTCATACGTAAAAAATAAAATAAAAATAATATCATACCAGATATCAAAAATATACTAACTATTCTGGAAGACATCTTTCAACTCGCTCAAACGTAACAGAATGACGCTTGAAAACAGTTACAATGCTTGTTCTCTATTGTGGATGTTTTAAAAGCGTCATTTATGGAAAGGTTTTTAAAGCATTTCGAAAACGCCAATTAACAGCTTACGTGAGCATTTATTAATTTAGAGTTTAAAACTCACTTATGTATGTTTAAAATAAAGCCGCTTTTACTAGCATTTTCTTCAATAAATGTATGATTTTTCTCCGATCTTAGTCTGAAGTACGCCAGATATTTCACGGCCGGATCTGATATAGATAATGGAATTCTGCAATAAAACTATCATTTCAAAGTATTATTGGAAACCGAGCTGTTCGCAATCATTTTTGTTGTTACTGTACTCTTAGATTTTCTCTTTCAAACTTCCCAAGGAAAGTGGTAACTATGAAATCTGATGTAAAAAAACAGACTCCATTAAATGAGTACAGATACCTATGCCGCAATTATTATGTTACACTGGCAGTATAGCCAGGCATTACGGAAACTAAACGAAATTATGACGTTTTGCGAAAACAATTTAAATACATGTAGCGTTTTGCACCTGCAAATTCCTACTTTTTGTTAAACTGTAGAAGTTGCTGCTTCAGCTTGTAGCACACTTTTTTATTTATTCAAGTATAAACGATAAAGTATTACATCAATGTATGTCAATGTATGTCAATCTAGTGACCGAACGTTATTATTGATGATAAGTTATATTTTTCCTTAAAGCTGTGATTATTTCGAAAGCAATATATGTGAGACCGAATACTCAGATTGATTATAGACCAGGTATTGAAACAAGTTTCTAAAGAATCAGCCAGTCTTCCTTATACTGAAAATAAAACGTTAATGAAATCACGTTTGTAATGAAGCATTAAATACGAGTTTACCCGTGGAGCTTAAAATTGCATATTAAGCAACGCAAGTTGGAGTTCTAATGTTGAAGCTAAATATAGTGTGTTCACAGGTTTGTCTTTGGGAAACATTTTGCAACACCTCGACTGATTATTATGTTTTAATTATTGTTTTGCCATAGCTGCATTGAATATAACAGTATTGCTGTGCTCGTGTACATGTTTATTTGTACCCTAAAACGTACTCCAAGCATCAATACTAAAAACACAGTAGTATTCATACTTCAATACAAACAAACATATTCATATGTGCGATTCGATTTTTAATTGTTTGATATAAACATAAAAGGTGATAATATAGCGTTGAAATCTCAAAGATCTGAAAACCTTTCCTCTTGCAACTGATGGTTTCATTTTGAAATGATGTGTTGAAAACAGGTATATAATTTATGTACTACTTTTTTTTTCGGTTAAAGGCAACATAAACAATACAAGTATTTCAATGATGTGAAACTATACACATAATGTATTTCAGACTTTGATCCAATTGTTATATATAATAATTGAATATTGTGCTCAGGTAATTAACAAACGCAAATACTACGATGTCAATGGGCAGAATAAAAAGACTGAATAAAATGGTACAAACTGAATAAGACATCAAGAAAAATATAGACCACATGACTGATAAACAAAAGGAGATCACTTCCGGGAATTCACTTTTCATGTCTGGGACCAGTGTATTAGTGACAAAGGTTTTGATAGAGAAGTGAAAGAGCTAATAATCAAGCATGTAAGTCAATATGAAGTTCATGATAAATTAAAAAAAGCAACAACATGAAAGCAGTGCAATATATTTAAACCTGTGAAAATATTCACTTCAAAAAGAAAAAGCGTAAATATTATATAGAACAATAAAAATGGAGAGATTAAATATATAGCATATGAAGCTGATTATATCTTCACCCATTGGCAGTTCAACTCGTGGCACAAGAAATCCGATGGCTTGGCTTGGGAAAGAAAGACCACCTGGCAAACTATTTATAAGAAAAGGGCCGAAAGTACTGGGTCATGTTAGAGAGACGAGGACTGTGGAGACGTACTACATTTTTACAAGTAAAAGAAAGACTTATACATGAAGCATGTGTGGAACTGACAGTACGAGAAATAACACAAGAGTGTGTACCCACGCAACACGTGAGAGGATTATATCCAAACTTATGGTAGTTGAAAATATATGGGTTAATTCTGGTGACATTACCATACAGCTTTACCTGTCCACAGTATACAAAATATGAACATCAAACTTATATAAGAGGAGTACAGGAGAACTTATAAGTATTAATAAATTAACACAGTTTTCCTATATGTTCATACCCTCAATGATATAAACTTATCTTTATTTAGAAGATTTAATAATGTTTAACCATTTATTTTTGTATCTAAAACATGTGGAATAAATCCTAACGAAGGTCACTTATCTGAATGCGAACACATTTTTTTATTGTCTATAAAATAGAATAGATTAATTGCGTTTGCAAAAGTAAATCCCATTTATGGCTCGCTATAAAGTAGACTTTATGATCATTTTATGTACCTTAATTAAATATTAAATATTATGTACACGCGATGCATGAAGCTCTAGTCTGAAACAACTAATGTTATATATATAGATATATTTAGAAATCTATGTATACGATAATTAACCTTTACCTGATAATTTCTGTTTTCGGACTACCTCTTATTTTAGATGCTTTTTTATTGTCTTGAGCATGAGTTAACGTGAACGTTTGCAGCCGATGAGACTATTTTCACTATGCGCGCCAGTTTGCAGCTCGGTTGGTAAAAAGTTCATGCTCGGTCTGAAACATGAGGGTGACTATAGTGCTCAGTTCAATGTGTTCAAGTTCATGAATGTATTGTTGTGTATTTCTTTTGAAGCTGCACTCTCACAGATTTGCCATTTTTTCAACTTTTTTATTTTTTGTCTTGGAAAGGGCAATTTTTGCGGAGATATCTGCAAACCAATGATATAAGAATGCTGACAAAAATCAGACCGTAAATTTTCATATTTCCATTCGAAAATTGATGTTTTATGACTAAAACCGTTACTAACGGTTTAAAACAAATGCATTAAATATCAATATTTGAACTTCATTAAAAAAAATAATCTGCGATCTAAATTTTTGTCAGCAGTCTTATATATTAACTGGTTTTAATGGACTTTCGCTTAAATTGGCTCGTTCCAAGACAAAAAATAAAAAAAATGTCAAAACTTTCACTCTGTGAGAGTTCAGCTTTAACATCGATTTAGTAATGTTTGATCCCTGTGATAGCACCGTTTGTACTTTGTATCTGTGACTAATGATTGCTGTTCTAGACAAGATCTATACTCCATTCTTCATTATACACAAGTAGTATTCCTCTAATTGCTTTGATGGGATATATCTTTGAGGTTGAGTGCTCACAAACGTACCAACTCACTCAATTTAACTAAAGCAGGTAATGCTTATCGGCATGTTTTGTCATATATTCGAAAAATTAATAAAACAAGTAATTGTACTAACTACAAACCATACAGCTTGTTTCAAACCATCATCATGGACGGATCGACAGAGAAATCAGACCGAATGTTAGACAGATCGATCGAATGTCGGACAGACTGACATACACACATACACACACACATACTTACACAGACAGACACACAGACATACATACAGACACACAGGCACGCAGACGGATGGATATGATACTGGATGATGTTTGTTTTGACTGACAAACACGGGATTATCTGGACAAAACAATGTTTTATTTCATACTATAATGTATAGCTACCATATCCCACTGTTGCTGGAATCGATGGCATTTCTTGTCGACATCTTAAGATTACCGTTTAGGCAAAATCTACCTAGACTTTAAATACATATTTTCATCAATTGTTGATCAATCACAAACGTAGAGTTTTCATGAAATGAAACAGAACATTTAAAAAAATATGACACATGACAAGGCATACATTGGTGTCATACATGCGTTCATACATTTCTCATTATAGGAATGATTGTCAAAATCTGCTAATGCTGACAATCATGTAAATGATAAACACATATACATGTTCAATGAAAATTTGTTAGAATTAGTGTATAAATGTAACGGGCTGGTGTTCATTCTAAACGCTTGTTAATGCAAAGAGTACGAGTCCGGAAATTGTAAAACCGGAAACATGTCGTTGTTTAAGTACATTTTGATCTCAAAGTGCAGTTTTATTTAACTAAGTTCTGTATTTGAGACATTGAAGTGTGTTTTTAAGTTTATAAACGGATAAACGAGTTTCTTTTCTCGTTTTCTAATAATTTAATCAATGAAACTAACTGTAATTGATGACTAAAATCAAACGTATTTCTAGAAATCCGACCATTAACGATTGTTTACATGTTCCGTCTGAATTTCGGCCTGTTATGATGGTAATGGTAAAAAGTGCATAAAAATGTTATTCAATTATGGAATGAACTGCGTGTTCGATGTTATTATCGGGGTAGGAACGCAGTTTGGCTGGTTTAAGTGTGTGGAGTCCGAAGTGTTGGTTAGTTTAAAACACGGCTAGACAATGCTAAAATAATATCTTAAAAGTAATTATTTAAAAGTGGAAATGATCCACCCAGTGTATCTGCCGGTGTATATAAAATAGCTGAAACAGGGCTTAGACTTGTTTAATGGATCAAAGGTTAACATATTGCAGTTACAATAAAATCAAATAACGACGACATTCAAGCCAACTTCCAGCACGCAACAGCACAACAAGGGTTTAATAATTTACCTCCGACAAATTAACTACGAGTTATAGTATTCGTTTTCACACAGAACGTGCAGAAAAACTGCATGCATTTAACAATGTCTGAAAGTACAACAAACGGCTTCCGAAAATTCTAACATTGAATCACTAAGAAGACAACGATTGTAAAAAATGTTCGTTACATAATGTTCCAACGTATAAGTTGAAAATTAAACTGCTATACGAACTTTATTTACAGATAAATATTGAAAGGTTATTGAAACACCAATTGGCTATTGTGGTCAACAATAAGTGATGATACATCAACATTCTAGCGACCAGATTTATCTTTCTATGTTCATGATACATAAACGGTAATTCAAAACGGAATCGATTGAAACAACTTTTCCCTACTAGATATAAACGAACTTTGACCTCAATTTCAGTATATAAAATGTCTTTATAATTCGAGCATACCTTCAACGCATTTAATTTATCACGCCGCGTCATGTGTCATTAATCCAGTCATACACCAAACCTAGGTATAGCCTTTCTTAATTTCGTATTGGCGACGTCATGTATGATATAATAACAAATAAACTACTAGTAACCAAATTAGAGAGTAAATGCTGCACACTGTTCTTGCCAATTAGTATAGTTGAACAGCATGGGAAGGTGACTAGGCTTGACTATTGTTCCAATTATATAATGGACACTACAGGCACACACGTAGTATTCTAAAGTCAACCAATGTCATGTTAAAAGACACAAGGTAACTTAATGAGTACCATTCACAATATTTCAGGTCAAGTAGATAACAATCTCAGTAGCCAAGTTCCATGAGCATTTCGTCCCAAAGTAGCCATCTTTACATGTACAATATCCCGTTGTTGTGTCACATTGACCATTGGAACATCCTTCACCGCACTTATGTGAGCATCTCGAACCATAGTAGCCATCTTTACATGTACAATATCCCGTTGTTGTGTCACATCGACCATTGGAACATCCTTCACCGCACTTATATGAGCATCTCGCATTATAGTAGCCATCTTTACATGTACAATATCCCGTTGTTGTGTCACATCGACCATTGGAACATCCTTCACCGCACTTATATGAGCATCTCGCATTATAGTAGCCATCTTTACATGTACAATATCCCGTTGTTGTGTCACATCGACCATTGGAACATCCTTCACCACACTTATATGAGCATCTCGCATTATAGTAGCCATCTTTACATGTACAATATCCCGAAGTTTGGTCACATCGACCATTGGAACATCCTTCACCGCACTTAAATGAGCATCTCGTATTATAGTAGCCATCTTTACATGTACAATATCCCGATGTTTGGTCACATCGACCATTGGAACATCCTTCACTGCAATTATATGAGCATCTCGCATTATAGTAGCCATCTTTACATGTACAATATCCCGAAGTTTGGTCACATTGACCATTGGAACATCCTTCACCGCACTTGCATGAGCATCTCGCATTATAGTAGCCATCTCTACATGTACAATATCCCGTTGTACTGTCACATCGACCATTGGAACATCCTTCACCGCATTTATATGAGCATCTCGCATTATAGTAGCCATCTCTACATGTACAATATCCCGTTGTTGTGTCACATTGACCATTGAGACAGCCTACACTGCACGAAGCTGAGCAACCTAGAGAATGAAACATAATTATGTGCATGTCCGTATACTCCAAATGTACATGGCATAATGGTATAGTGGTTGTGTTTATAACACCATCCTTTAAAATATAACAACCTTACACAAAATTTAATCCTTTATATCCTATTGCAATATAACGATAATAAAAAAAATGAAAGCCCTGTATGATGTAACTAATTAGGATGTGTATGTAATATAGTTATTGTTCAAAAACATGAAAAGACACCCCATTGCTGTATTTTTCAGGTTTGTCTTTTTTTTTGCAATAAGTATAGCATGGTTATAAAGGTATGCTTTTATTCCGAAGTGTACCAAGTGTCATACGGGTACTTTCAAAGTTTATAAACCAAATGTTTTTTTGATATAAATAAAAAATAACATTTCATCGTCATATTCATAAAATATATATCTATCGTATTCGAGTAATACAAACGATCTATAACATGTGGCCCGCAGTGATAGGAACGTTTGCTATAAGAACTTTTTATTTAATTATTGTTTTAAAGTGAAGCGTTTGTCTTTCAATCGCAAATGTGCAGAAAACACAACGCAGTCGAAGAACCATTTTCAACACTGACTGAGCAGAATTAAATACACGTCAGAGTATCCATTGTTTAAGAAAGGTTTTGAATTAAAAATGCTAAGAAAGCCAAACAATACAAACGGAATTGCTGGTCGACTATCTATTCAGATTCTGATTATTTATGAAGTGCAAATTTGTGTTACATTTCAACATCATTGACTAGATAAGCGCACGTATGTTTACATTTTTAACATGTCTCATGCATATGACTTTATTTCCAGTTTTGTAAACGATGAAATAATAAAGTGTGGTAGAGAACATTTTTATCCTATCACTTGCATACAAAAAGGTCCAATAACAAGGTGCCGAATAAACTTTAGTTAATATGGATAGAAGACCAAGTGATGTTTATCTACAGTCCTTCGGCTCACCCGATAAATTCCTCCGCCTTGCCAGATAAACTTCATCGATCCACGGCACTAACCTAGTATTCTCTAAATATGTCACTATCTGTAATCTTTATACTTAAGAAAACATAGTTCTGTTATTCATAGATCGCAAAATTATCATTTTTCTGCGTATGTTATATCTAAAAAAGGCTAAAGCTAAAACAACCTCCAATGCACACATGGTTATATTATATATGATATCTGAATATAATTTTCTACCAATTAAAATTTCATAGAAAAAGCTAGTTAATGACAATATAACAACATATGTACTATTTGGCTCTTACTAATTCTGTAAATGTGCGAACATATTTTATGAAACACATTCTTTATCATTTCATTGACTTTAATACTTTAATAAGTTATACTTATATCAAGAAAACAACAAATGCATTCAAACTCACAACCTGATAATTACTGATGAATTCTGATTCCCTATTCCACTGTGATATACATGATAGAATTAAAATAATGATGTTAAAGATAATACAGACAATAATGACGTGCAAGGTGAGTGTGATGATAATGTCTAGGATGAACATAACGACGAACATTAAGCATCCATAATATGCCCATTGCAGCAGCAGCATTGCATTACGATAAGAATCAACATTGTCCATCGACGTTACTGTTGCGTAAAAATCGGTTTGTTATTTACTACATTATACATGTTGTTTTTATTATTTTCCTTGTCTTAATCTGTTTCTTTCAAACATTCAAATTATACATACAGGTTATAACGTACCGTACGCCAGCAGTAATATAAGAAAAGGAGAAATATCCTTTAATTCCAAAGACATCATTTCACTTCTAAATAAGAATTTTAAAACATAAAGCAGGAAGAAGTGACACATTTTGTTTTCATAAACGGTTTACATGGTCGGCGCTTTTTTATACGAAACCGCAATGTATTTAAGGAAGATTTCAATTGTGTACTGATTATTCATATAACTGATAATAAATAAAAACGCACTTCAACTCATCCCATGTTCAGCACAAGTTGCTTTTTATTTCCGCCATCATTCAAAACCGGACGATATTACTTAATTCATAAACAACTTTGGTACGGCTCATTACAAAATATTATTTTGTTAAGTACTGGTTAGCGACCCCTTTTCGGCCGGAAATGGAGGTTTTTCCTAAGTTACTTTTGTCACAAGATAGCTATTACGATCAAACTTTACACTTAGACAGGTTGGCTCTTTCGACAAAAACTGTGTTTTTTAAAAAAAAAATAGCTAGGGATTCCGAATATCCCCACGTGCAAAGTACCCCTATAATTTCGCCAAAATAAGCACCCTACTGTACCAATTATTCGCCCACCCCATAAATTCGCTGTTCTTACGATGTTTTTCGTATATTTATCTCTAAACTATATCTTCAAACATTTTTATTTTATTTGACAAGTCTAGCGACCGTTTAAAACGACAATTGATCAATAAATATAATATGTTAACTAATACATACTGTTTTTGTATGTTTAAAATGATACACCAACTACTTTGTAAGCCACCTCTGCAGAAAATTTAAAAAGCTACCGGGATTCCTTCTTAAAACATGACCTTCATTGTGTATGTTTATTTATAGACTTCCGAAGAGGGACAACGCATGTCCGTACAAGAATGTAATGATTAATTCAAATTTGAGTTGCTTCCCTTAGACGAAAAATTCGGCGATTACTTCACCGTTTTCAGGTTTTACCATTTGCTTTTTCGAAAATTGAGCGTAAAATACAGCAATTTATGGTATTTGTATAATTTAACACCGGTTTAATACTTTATAATGACAAATCAATAATGTCTTCTGATAGTGCAAGGTATAAAGAAAATTAATAAATCCTTACAGGGCCTCATGCAAATGAGCGCGCGCGCGATGACGTCATCCCCGCGTGCACTTTACAAGGTCAGAAGTGTAAACAATGTTTATTTGGGTCGAATTCCACATACAACTTACATTTGAACGCAAAAAACAGCTGATATCTGTCAAAAATGATGCCGCAATGAAACGCCAGACTGATTTGTGTAAAATATTTCGTTTTGACTGGTTTTGACTGGGTGGGCGAACAAGTGGTACGGGCGAATAATAGGTCGCTAACCAGTATAGCTTTATATACAAGCACTGCCTTGTAAAATGCAATATTTTAAAATAAACATAGTTAACATGTTCTGGCTAATGACAAATGAAGTCATGCAGGTTATAACGTTTAAAGAGAAGAGTAAATATGATACAGGAACATTTACTGTTATTCAAAAAATGATATTGTACAATAGACGATTCATATGTCTTAAATTAGACCGCCGCCATTTTGTTGTCACGTGACCGTCCGCCATTACAGAAGTGAAAGTTCCTGATAGTCTGCAAGAACGCTCACACGCCATTAAATTTTTAAAATTGAGACCAAAAATGACCTCCGAGAAGCAGCTACGTAAGTTGTTTTATTGGAACACTTTTTCTGAATGTAATTGTAATAAATAGTAGACCGTATAGTTGTAACTGGCCTGTAAAAAGACAATTAAATACTGCCGTATTGCCCTAAAAAACAAAATGGCGGACTTTGTTTAAGAAGTTATGTTTATCTTTTTAGAGGATTATTCGTGTAATTAAAGTAAGAATCTTTTTTGGTTTTTAAATAAACATTTATAATATGTTGTATAAAATGCTTTCTTGACTGAAACAAACAATGACAATAGCCGTTAAACTTGCCAGAGTACATGCAATGTTGACCTGTTGACTGCCAAGAGATTTGACAGGTGTGAGAATTTTTTGTAAATAGCCTTGGGCTTTTAACTTATACACTCGGCTGTAATTATAAATACTTCCAACTCTTTTGCAAATAAATGTTATTCCAAAAAGAGGATTTATGTATGCATTACTTATTACAGGGCTGCCACCCGATGACTTGAAGTGGGAAAAGAACAAAAGCAATGCCTGGCCTAAACTGATGTACGAGGATCTTGTTGACTATTTGATACATGCAAAAGCATATGATGGAAAGGCCATGAAATCCTTCAGGTCGTTGTATGGATATAACTATGTACAAAATGGTTGGATGGGTGATATGTGGTCCATTGAATATGAGGGTATGACTTACATAAAGGCCAAAATTTCGCCGAGTCAGCCAGGCGTCGGGCGCAAGGACTACAACTCATGGATTGCGGTTTCTAGTGAAAATACTGTTGAGACTGGCCATTGTACTTGTCCAGCTGGCAATGCCCGATCGTGTAGTCATTTATCAGCAATTATTTATGCAATTACACTGGCATGGGCGAATGGTGTAGGTGGGGAAACGTGTACAGACAAACAGCGGACTTGGGGTAAAGGAGCTGCGCAAGTACTGTCACATGACACCATTTCAGACATGGTGTTTGACCGACCAAGTCCATTTCAGCTACAACCATGTACTGAGAAAACAGCCAACAAGACCAACACGGATACAGATTGTCCACCTCGCACTGAACAGTTTCTGGACCATAGTGACTTACAGGACTTTGTGTCAAATTCCACAGTGGCAAACATTTGGGAGTGCAAAGGTACAATGTTGTACAAAATGCTACATGCACCAGAGGTTAAAAGGGACATGGATGAAGAAATCCCGCACCAAGAACATTGTGAAAATGCCTCGTATCCTATACAAGTTCCTCTGTCATGTGCCAAATGCCAAACATTTTATGATAAATATGTAAACATTAGTTCGGAAAAATTGAAATGTTAGCCAAATCCACAGAAAATCAGAACACCTGTGTCTGGACAGACAGTAGAAAATTGAGATTAACCAGCAGCAAAGTGAATGATTTGCCAAAGACTAAAAGAGCTAATCCTAATAAATTTGTGACTAATCAAATTTATCCTAGGTTTAAGGGATGCTTTGCTACACGTCATGGACAGAACTACGAACCAGTTGCACGAGCCTGGTATGAAAGCGTTTCTGGTCACAAGGTTAGAAAATCTGGGATTGTTGTTTGTTTAACGGAGCCATATATTGCCGCCAGCCCAGATGGTATTATAGATGAAAGAACAATTGTGGAAATAAAATGTCCAACACGCCAGCTAGAAGACCTCATATCATCAGGAAAATATGATGTTCTACTCGAAGATGGTCAGCCGAAATTGAGCCCCAAGGGAAAAAATGGCTATTATTGCCAAGTACAAGTTGCAATGTTTTGCACTGAGTCAACTTTGTGCAAGTTTGTTGTGTGGACAGCTGAAAAGCAGTGTGTTGTGGATGTTCAATACAGTAAAGACTTTATAAAGGGCATTCTTCCTAGAATCCGTGACTTTTACTTTAAGCACCTCCTTGTTAGACTAACAGATGAGTTCCAGGCAAGTCGTCTGAAAATCTCCCCGGAATACAAATCCTTGTGCCGTTAATTCCATACCAAATTTAAGGACTTGAGACTAAAGGAAATTTCCTGGAAGAAGATTATTAAATCTGAATGTCATTTTATGTGTACCTTAAAATGTAATGGAAATTTCTGTGAGAAATGCACACACTTTTGATTTCTTAAGATTGTTATTTATCTGTTAAAACTTAAATATTGTAATTCGTATAATTATATGTAAAAATTATTACTGTGATACATTATTATAATCATCATAAAATTAAAGGAGTAAACTCAGATTATTGTCTTTGAAATCTTTTTCAAACTTTAAAAGGACTCGCTCACTGACTTTAGCTTGACACCATTAAACTAAATTTGAAATCAAAACATAAGATATCTGACCATCAAAAAGTTGAACGAGTCTCTTAAAGGGTTGAAAGCATATGTATATACTTAATACATATCTTAATAGTTCATCAAGGACACTACTTGAAAAGCTTATTGTACAGTACTAAATGGATATACCCAATACTTCTCCAATATACAATTGGCATTTGCATCACCAACTACTAGTCTTGTTTTTTGCCACTGTGGGCTTATACAGAAAAGAGATAACAGACAATATATTTTCTTCTTTTTATGTGCCATATTTAATATGAAATTCATTTAAGACATGCATAGTGTGATTAATGAATGAAATAGCAAAAACAACCATTAGGCTTTTGAATTTAAGATCCAAACCATTGGACACTTACCAAGAGGTAGTATACATTTCATTTGCATACAGTATGCAATAAACAACATACTGTATACAATAAACAATAAATTGTATACAATAAACAACATTAAAGGCTTTGAAATTAATTAAACTACATGTATACACAGATCTTTGTTTATGTCTAGTCAACAACATCATCCCTTATTAATGAATCTCTCATGTTGCACAAAGCTGCAACTACACGAACAGTTTTATCTGCATTATGTAATGTTTTTATACTGTATTTAGTGTTCAACAGTCTAAAAGACTTCATTCGCATGATAGCGCGTTCAACATGAATTCTTTCAGCCGCAATCCTTCTAGAGTCAATGGTCTCCTGTTCGGATAGCTGCGACCGACCCTTCATAAATGCAGGAATATTCAGTTTGACTCGACGGCTACACAAATCCTCACCTATTGTGAAACCACGATCAGCCATTACTTCATCCCCAGGCAGCAAATAGTCCAAAAATCCACAATTTTTGGTGATGAAATTGTCACTTGCCCGTCCACCATACAATGGTGAGATGTACATTATAAATCCATTTGGAGCTATCGCAATCAAAAATTTGGCAGTGTTATTACTTTTATATGTACTCCAAGTCTGAGCCCTTGCTTTTAATGAAAATGGTCTTTGAATAAAACTTTCAGAACAGTCTATTATGCAGGTTGTCTTTGGAAATGATGTTTTGAAGGAATTTGGTAATGTTCTTCGAATAGTGTCTCTGGGCAACCATACCACACAATGTGACAGATGTTGGGACATTACATTGATCCATGACTTAAAAACATTGCTCATGAGTTGGTGAGACACACCAAAACGTCTGCCGATATCTTCGAATGTGAGTGCAAGCCTTAATCTTAACAGCACTGAGAGGATTTGGTTTGGAACACTCATTCTGTATGGGAAACCTTTTCCATAAGTTGACAATGTTGAAATTAATGTCATGAACACTGAAAGGCTCAATCCTGTGTAAAAACGAGAGTCCGTGTCTGTTTGTATGTTTTCAAAACCAAATTCCGCAGAAGAATGCTGAGTAGATACCGTCTTTGTTTTAAGAGAATACCAGTAAGTGTGGTCATGGGCCACCAAATCAATAGTCTGTGTACTGCTGACTACTAGCTTAGGCTTATTGGCATTATGGCAGTGTTGTGGGTATTTCTGACAACAGATGCTTAAACATTGCTGACAGTCCGTAAAGGCTTCATCAGCATCAGTGATTGGGGTAGCTGTCAACATTTCGTCAGGAGGACAGCTCACTTTTGGACTTGGTCGTTTTACAGGAGTTGATAATGGATCAGGTTGTGGCTGTGACTGTCTTGGACTTGAATTTTCATAAGATTCTAAACGGAGTCTCTTCAAAGGTCTACGTCCAGGTGTCTTTGGCGTCACTGGTCGATATCCCATTTCCAACACGGGGATTGGGTTTTGCTTTGTAGGGCGGCCATCTATAAAGTGCTTCGAACAAACCTGAAAATATAGATTTATTTACACCTTAACAATTAATGAAAAATGTTTTAACATCATTTCTTGATTTAATGTTGCCGACAATAAGTTTGGTGCTTTTCCATTTTTAAGGGTGGCTGTTCACCATAGTGGTTTATATGGTACTGTATACATAATACATAATATAAAAATCTGACATAGTAACTCCATTTTTTCCAAAATTTAGCATTACTCACCACTGACTTGGTAGGAGGGTCAAAGCCTTTCCTGTTGATGGATTTCAACCACTGGAGGCGATTTTCTCCCGATGCCGGTATGCAGTGGAATTTGAACGGTACAAGACATGGACAGTCTTTGCCATTTACATCATTATGAAACTGGCAGGGGGAATTTTCCCAGTCGTAAAGTTTCTTCTGGTTATCGCTACAATTAACCACAACACACTGCCTTACACCACCTCGTTTATATGGCATAATTGTCCGATATTTTATCGATTCGAGATATTTTGACAGTTTATTGGTTTTTCACTTCCGTAATGGCGGACAAGTAAATTGAAGAGTATTTGACAGGGGAGATAATTCGTACTGTACTATTAAATAGAATCGTCTATAACAAGTAGGCTTGATAATGTTTGATACGAACAACGACTGACGTTAGTAAAACCGTGTTTTTACCTGCCATAACAGGCGTTTGTGATTTTGTTTTGAATGTGTTTGATTCTAAGACGGCAATATAAAACAACCTCGTACATAAATTGCCAACAACATAACATGTCAGGACAGGAAATGTATTCACTAATTTGTGCGTTTGCGAGCGCTTTGTGCGCCTTTTCTGACATTGTTTAATCGATGGACGTAGTTACAAAAATAAAAAGCAGGACATATCTTCCTTGATAAAATAGAAAAGGAAACGCTAAAAATAACATCGGAAATTTAAGACGTTACGCATAAATAATGTCTGCCTTTAAATATTTGACTGAAAAAACAACATTTGCAAATTATCAATAACGTTATGGTTGTTTCCGTTTTGTTAATACTAAGTTATTGTACTATGATGGTTGTAAACATCTTCTTATCTATTGTTCAAGCATAGTATAAAACAAACTGGGGGTTTAAACCTCACAATTGTCACAACATTTAACACTAATTACAAAATTAAAATTAAAAGCCTCATCAGCATCAAATTGAATACAATACAATAAAAAATAAAGCTAAAGTAACAAACTGATAAAGTAATATCAATAACTCATTTATTGAATTACATTGGCAACTGCGTGATGGTGGTATTGAGCGAAATATTGAAAAATGTGAAAGCATTAAATGCAATTTGAATAATGGTTCTCAGTCTAAATATTATTGTGGAAAACATCTTGACCATTTTTACCAACAACCAATAGACTGTGTGAAAACAATAAGAATGATAAGAAATGTATACGTAATTCTGTATCAACCCTCGTATGCTTTATAACGATCATTACAAGCTAATGCGATCTTATGATACGGTTCCATTTCCATTTCTTCAGTTACACACGTCGTTCGATAGTTTTTACAGAAAAAATTGTGCTAAAAAAATTGAACTATTTTCTTATTTCTAATACCTTGCAAATATTGATATTTGGAGAACAGCGTCCATAACGTGTCTTTGTTTGCGAAAAGATACATTGCACGTGCGATATAACTCTTCTGCAAGCAATTCAAAACCATTTTTTTTACTGCAGAATAAGGTTTTGTCTTGATTTACTCCTGGTGGTATAGTTCGGTCATTCCTAATAATTATATCTTTCTATGTCATGACTGTTTTTAATTTGTGTATAGCAATACCAAAATCATCCCCGTTCTGCCAGCACGTTGTACAACAAGTTATGCCTTTTCAAAGAAAAAATGGGAGTATTGAAAGCATACATTGCTTTTAGATAAACTGTTGTTAAATTAAGATGTTCAATGTGCACGATGAAGGGATTACATACGGTAAATCTACATTTAAAGTAAACATGTGATATTTGCACGAAACAAGTTCATTACGACATAATAGAGAAGGAAGCTTTAAAGCGTAAACTAAGCTGGCTTCTGTTACCTGTTGCGGTCCACAACTCAATTTGATAACTTCCGTGTTGTGCGATTAGCCCCAAATATTTAAACCTATACATGACTAATTTCAAGTTTCATTTTCGGCTTCATATCACTTACTTTAGATGCAGACATAAAAAACACAGCGTTCAAGTTTTATTGCACTAATTTATGATAAACAATTATATTAGAAAACATCATTCGATTTAGGATGATTGCTTGCTCTCCATTGTTGCACAATATTTTTTATATTCAAATGTTGACTGGGGTAATCTATTCTTTGACTTATTATTGGTATTAGAAATGACAAGGACTATCCTACAAAATACCTATGATGATATGCTGAACAAAAATGAAAAGAAAAATATAGTATTCAAAATTTAAAAAATTAGAAAGGCAACCGACAGTGTAGCAGTATGAAAGCCCGAGTTAGGGATGAAAATGTAATGAAGTTCTCAATGGTTTTCTTTCCTCATTTTGATCTAAATAGAAAAGATGATAGTACTGCCACACACGGGGCTCTTATAGATAAATTACAATGATCACTCATCTTTCATGTTAAAACTATGTGAGTGTGTGTTTTAGATGTGATGCGAAAAAAGTATTGGTTTGTACCTTGAAGACGTCAGCTATTTACACAAACAAAATGCAAATATTTTAAAATTTATAACCCACTCTATTGAAGTATCTAACACCACACGCATAATTCAGAAAGTTCAGGTAAAACACGATTAATTCAGACACAACCAAACCCATCTAAAAATCGAGTCGCAGTAGCACAAGCATGATACATAAACTATGTGATTTTACCGGCGGGTGGGGGTGCTAAGGATTCTCAATGCAATTAAATATGATTTCTTCAGCCATATTTTGGTTACGTCTAAATGTTAAAGTTCCCCATTTCTTGTTTATATTGAATAAGTCTTCCTGTTATGTCCCCAATCACAAAATTGATCGAAATGACAAACTACAAACAGGAGCATGTTTTCAAAACGCCCAGGAACATGATAAGTCTCGTCCCGAATGACAAAACCCGCACTCACAGCACTATTAGCCCTTTGAAGTTCGTATTGTTATTGCAAAATGCTCGAAGTAAATGATATAATTAAAAAAGCACGGTTATTCATTGCTAACATAATACTTCAAACAAATGATAAATAAGTGGAAAAGATACACTAAATGTATCTACCGGTGTATGTTAAAGTAGCTGAGACAAGTCTAAAACTAATACTATGAAAAAAACAACTAAACTATGAATCAAATATTAAAACTTTTAACAGAATGATAAAACAATCCTGGCGACGTTCATGTCAAATTCCAGCACACAACAGCACAAAACGGCCCTCATCACTCTTTGGTTGCTTCATTTACTTCCGACCAATTTGCAACGATTAACAGTGTTCGTTTACCTTTGCCTATAGGACTTACAGCAACCTTTATATGCATTTATGAATGTCAGAAGTTACAGCATACGGTGCTCAATACTTCGAACATTGAATCACTAAGAAAACAAGAATTGGTCAACTTGAACTGCATAAATACAAACAATGGACTGGACAAAGTGACAAAGATTTTGTAACACATGTCTCCAACGTATTATATTGAATAATCAACTGTTATACGAACCAGATATTTAAAGACAAAAAATGAAATACCAACTGGCTATTGTGGTCACCGTTTATTGCCAATAATGATACATTTTGTTAAGATGCATGCAATCAGTTTTATCTTTATTATTTCATGTTATTGCAAATAGAGACTGTTACATGAGTGGTCATTCAATACGAAATTGATGTAAAATAAACTTTTCTATAATTGATAAAGCGAGCGTTGACTTCAATTTAAGAAAACAAATAAGTAGAAGTTGCACGCTGTTCTGGACGATAAGTATAACAACAAGCACCCGGCTTGTGAATGCGACTAGACGAGACTATTGTTCCAATCAATTCATTGAGAATACAGGTACAAGTCCAGTAGTCTTAATTCAACCAATTTTAGTTTGAAGACACAATGAATACATCTCGTATCGCACAACGCATGCTCAGTAGAATATATTTAACAAATGACATGTTTAAAGACATAATGAATACATCTCGTATCTCACAACGCATGCTCAGTAGCATATATTCAACAAATGACATGTTTAAAGACACAATGAATACATCTCGTATCTCACAACGCATGCTTAGTAGCATATATTCAACAAATGACATGTTTAAAGACACAATGAATACATCTCGTATCTCACGACGCATGCTCAGTAGCATATATTCAACAAATGACATGTTTAAAGACACAATGAATATATCTCGTATCTCACAACGCATGCTCAGTAGCATATATTCAACAAATGACATGTTTAAAGACACAATGAATACATCTCGTATCTCACGACGCATGCTCAGTAGCATATATTCAACAAATGACATGTTTAAAGACACAATGAATACATCTCGTATCTCACAACGCATGCTCAGTAGCATATATTCAACAAATGACATGTTTAAAGACATAATGAATACATCTCGTATCTCACAACGCATGCTCAGTAGCATATATTTAACAAATGACATGTTTAAAGACACAATGAATACATCTCGTATCTCACGACGCAAGCTTAGTAGCAAATATTCAACAAATGACATGTTTAAAGACACAATGAATACATCTCTTATCGCACGGAGCAAGCTCAGTAGCATATATTCAAACAATGTCATGTTTAAAGACACAATGAATATATCTCGTATCGCACAACGCATGCTCAGTAGCATTTATTCCACAAATGACATGTTTAAATACACAATGAATACAGCTCGTATTGCACGATGCAAACTCAGTAGCATATATTTAACAAATGACATGTTTAGAGACACAATGAATACATCTCGCATCGCACGACGCATGCTTAGTAGCATATATTCAACAAATGACATGTTTAAAGACACAATGAATATATTTCGTATCGCACAACGCATGCTCAGTAGCATATATTCAACAAATGACATGTTTAAAGACATAATGAATACATCTCTTATCGCACGACGCAAGCTCAGTAGCATATATTCAAACAATGGCATGTTTAAAGACACAATGAATATATCTCGTATCGCACAACGCATGCTCAGTAGCATTTATTCCACAAATGACATGTTTAAAGACACAATGAATATATCTCGTATCGCACAACGCATGCTCAGTAGCATATATTCAACAAATGACATGTTTAAAGACACAATGAATATATTTCGTATCGCACAACGCATGCTCAGTAGCATATATTCAACAAATGACATGTTTAGAGACACAATGAATATATCTCGTATCGCACAACGCATGCTCAGTAGCATTTATTCCACAAATGACATGTTTAAATACACAATGAATACAGCTCGTATTGCACGATGCAAACTCAGTAGCATATATTCAACAAATGACATGTTTTGAGACACAATGAATACATCTCGCATCGCACGACGCATGCTTAGTAGCATATATTCAACAAATGACATGTTTAAAGACACAATGAATACATATCGTATATCACGACGCAAGCTCAGTAGCATTTATTCAAACAATGACATGTTTAAAGACACAATGAATACATCTCGCATCGCACGACGCATGCTTAGTAGCATATATTCAACAAATGACATGTTTAAAGACACAATGAATACATATCGTATATCATGACGCAAGCTCAGTAGCATTTATTCAAACAATGACATGTTTAAAGACACAATGAATACATATCGTATATCACGACGCAAGCTCAGTAGCATTTATTCAAACAATGACATGTTTAAAGACACAATGAATACATATCGTATATCACGACGCAAGCTCAGTAGCATTTATTCAAACAATGACATGTTTAAAGACACAATGAATACATTTCGTATCTCACAACGCATGCTTAGTAGCGTATATTCAAACAATGACATGTTTAAAGACATAATGAATACATCTCGTATCTCACGATGCAAACTCAGTAGCATATATTCAACAAATGACATGTTTAGAGACACAATGAATACATCTCGTATCGCACAACGCATGCTCAGTAGCGTATATTCAAACAATGACATGTTTAAAGACATAATGAATACATCTCGTATCTCACGATGCAAGCTCAGTAAATTTATTCAAACAATGGTATGTTTAAAGACACAATGAATACATCTCGTATCGCACGGAGCAAGCTCAGTAGCGTATATTCAACAAATGGCATGTTTAAAGACACAATGAATACATCTCGTATCTCACGACGCAAGCTCAGTAGCATATATTTAACAAATGACATGTTTAAAGACACAATGAATACATCTCGTATCGCACGGAGCGAGCTCAGTAGCATATATTTCAAACAATGGCATGTTTTAAGGCACAATGATGTTTATTGAGTGTAATTCCCATTACATTTCGAATGCTTAAATTCGATTTATTGTTTATCTTAAACTCTGTTTTCGTTAAGTTAACAATTAATTAGTCTATTTTTTAAAATTATTTTAAATTACTTCGGCTTTATCAGGATTCTTTTCTCCATTAACGGCTTTTATCGTGTAAGTAACAAGATTGTATGTCTTGCCTATGATATTGATTGAATAAATAATGGGTGTCACGATACGAAAATTAAAGTTCAAAAGCCCTTGTATCAATTAAATACTGCCGATTGGTATAGAATTGCGGTGTATAATAGCGGCTCATCCATTAGAGTATAAATGAAAACGTGCAATGAAGTCGTAATGCAAAACGTTGAAATATTAAAAAGCATATGAAATGCGATGACGTCATCGAATGAGATTCCTTCCACACCTTTTTTCAACCGAATTCTACTGCCTATCAGTCAGGTCTATGTAAAGTGAGTTTGCGTCGATTACTTTTAATTTCATATATGAAAATTAGACTGTAAGATGCAATGGATAACCATTCAAATGATCTGAATAGTGCTAAAACATCTTGAATTATTATTACGTTGAATCTTTGCGCTACTGATCTTAATTAAAAAGGAAATGTGAGAGTGAGAGCAAACTATCTCTAGCGTTTTGTCTACAGTTAGGTCATTTAACCTGCTATTACTTCTTATTCCGTGCAATTATTAATCGTTTATGTCTCATGAAAGTCGGCTAAAATGAACTTTTTGTAATCATTCAATTACTAAATTCATTAATATTCCATTGCGTGAACGATATAAAAGATAAAACAATACATTACATGGCTTAATGTCTTTCAAAACAAAATAAGGAATAAAATACTATGTTTAGCGATTGGCGCTTCCTAAGCATAGACCGTACATTCTTCCGAAAAATGATGACGAAAATAGTACATTGGGATTAAAACTTTAATCTTCCCTGCGTTGATACTTGTTTCTTGCAGTAGATTATAGTAGTCCTGAATAGCATTTACCTTGTGGATGGGGTACTCTTTAAATATTCATATATTTCAAGACGCATGTTTAATAGCGACAGATGCAATTACTTAAATAGATATAAGTCATCTTTATAATAAATTGATTAACTGGTTTAGGTTTACCAAACAATTCAAGCAACATATATCAGAATTACTTCTTTTCAGTACGTCAACGCAGGTCTTTAAATTTAACATAATGCAAATGTATCAATTCAAAATGTTATTTTAATATTTTCTGTTAAATATTTGTTCCAAATTGTCATAGTGTTGGCTATTCCTCCTGGTTCAATGTCTTATAAAATAGTCTTTTCCAATAACAATAAAAAGAAAACAAAGCCATGTTTAGAAACTTTGAAAGTCTTTCTGGATATCTAGTACGTATCAAGCATAGCTTTATTAACGAAGGTTTGGATGTTGCTCTAAACAACTCATTTAAAGTATGTTTACTGTGCAAAAATAAAGTGGAAGTAAAGACTGTTATGACAATTATTTCCTAACAAGTCGCTGTAATGGATAAGTTAAAGTGTATTATAAGACTGTAGAAATGATTGGCTATCACATTTCATTGGTACATTACACCGTACATCCCATACTTTATTGCATAAAACAATACACTGTTTATAGTATAAAAAACAATACATAGATTCGAACTTGATTTGTTAGATATAAAAAAAAATATTAAAGATTTTTTTTTCAAAATTAAACACATTAAAGTGTCAAATTTGTTTATTGATGGCCAATGGAATATTCTCAATCAATAGAGAATGAGAATCGGCCAAGTTCTCAGTGAAGGGCAACGAGAGTTGTAGATTTTTTTAAAGTTAGGATTCTAGTTAGGATTTTTCCATTCTTGGAAGCCAAACTGGGTTACAGTCAATATTTTGTTCCTTTTATGTCATTAAGTCAGCCTATTTAACAATATTTTATATCATTTGTTTGAAATAATATCTCAGAAAAAATGTTTTATTCAATAAGGCCACAACAAATTGGTCATTTGTTCTACGGATTTTGCCAAAAACAAGTAGGAGCAAGCGAGCGAAAAAACAACAACTTTTTTTTAAATTTAAGGCAATTCAGAGGCGAGCGCAAAGCGAAAAATTAAAAAATATATATATATATTTTTTTTTTCTTACCAAATTTATCATACAATTATGTCAAAAAATGCTTTTTAATTGCAAACATAGGTTCTCAGTTCGAAAGGAAAAGGTTTTGATTGTATCACATCTGTCTCAATATTTAACAAATGGCAATAATTATATACAGTGCTTAACATTTAACAATTTAAACGTGGATATATTGTAAAGACAACATTCCTCATAGTAACGCGCAATTATTCGAAGACCAAGTAGAAAACTATTGTATTCATTCCGTAACTTAAAATCACAAAAAAAACATTTTAAACTAGTAAAAGTAATTCATCTTTTGAGCATTTCCAAATATTTGGTCAGGTCTAAATTTGAACCTCTTGAAGCACATGATAAAATTGCAGTGACTTTGACATTGCAGAAGATCGAAAATGTAAATAACACAGAGAACATTTCTAAAAAAAGACACTGTGGATTAAATTGAGGGACAACATAATTGAAGAAGAATCAAACAAATCTGCAAATGTGGCACCGGTCATTATATTAGAGCAGGTGGTGGAATAAAGATGTTTCGCTTTCAAGACCTCGCCTTTACCATGGACCTATGGTTTATAGGTCCGTGCCTTGAAAAAGAATATGACGGCCTTCATAGCTTCAATGCCCGTAAGAAACAGGCCACTTTAATAACAGGCTACTTTACTACAAATCGATCAAAGAAAACATGTGGATAAGAACAAAGAATTGCGAAAATTAAAACAGTCATTTTATTTTCTTATTTTACTGATGTTATTTTTATACTGTACATGTATGTGTAATGCACTAGTCAAATGTAACCGCGGCCCCCAAGGTCCGGGGAATAGCGGGGACTTTGACTTTCGGTCCAGCCGACCCCGGGTAAATCCACCACATTCACCCGGCACTGCGAGGCCACCTGAAAGGTAAAAACACGGCCCATTTTCCCGGCTATCCCCGGTATACACCCAGACCTGGGAGGGTGGCGGGCGTGGTTACAATTGACTGGTGTATCAATACTGACTGTTTCTAAAACATTTATATGTCCTACTATTTTTATCTGGTCATAACAATTATGAGTATATGAAATCTGAGAAATGCATTTAAGAATTTAAAAAATAACTCACAAAAACATGTTCAATTGTTGTAAGTCGTGTGTCCGTGTATTTCATTATAAGTTTTGCACTCAAAATCCGATTTAGTTATTATTTAACACTAAATTTTGAGTACAAAACAATTAATTACTTCAAACACACATAAATAATTAATGCCTTCGACGCTGGGAAACTGTTGTTGTTTATAATCCATTGACTATGACACTGATTTTCATTTAAAACGTGTATTTTACATTACGAAAACTGAAAGTAGCCTGAAAATTTATACCGGAAATAAATAACAACCGTGTATTCAAATATATAACAAATATATATTTAATAGCACCTTAAAACATTTAAATATACTTTGTGAACACTGTTATCCCGTAAACATTTAAATGAAGACATATTTTAAAACGATGTCAAAGTTTGAAAATAATTCATATGTTAACACACACTGTATCTATTCTCGAGCAAAAATACATTTAATTTTTAAAAGACAACCAGTTGATAAACATAACTGTCGGATGCCAAATAAAGTGATCTGTGTAAGGTTTCTACTTCCGATCAGATTCTTAATATGTTGTTGTTTGTTTTTGCTAGTTATTTTAACATTTTGGGGAAATTTCGACTCCGCCAGTCCCTGTTAATACTTATCATCTAGGAGCGGTCGTTTATCTAATTAGGGGAAATGTAGACGCCGCCAGTACAAAACATCTTGCAAAAGACTTTTTTCTATGTTTTTGACGTTTTTATTCAAACAATGACATGTTTAAAGACACAATGAATACATCTCGCATCGCACGACGCATGCTTAGTAGCATATATTCAACAAATGACATGTTTAAAGACACAATGAATACATATCGTATATCATGACGCAAGCTCAGTAGCATTTATTCAAACAATGACATGTTTAAAGACACAATGAATACATATCGTATATCACGACGCAAGCTCAGTAGCATTTATTCAAACAATGACATGTTTAAAGACACAATGAATACATATCGTATATCACGACGCAAGCTCAGTAGCATTTATTCAAACAATGACATGTTTAAAGACACAATGAATACATTTCGTATCTCACAACGCATGCTTAGTAGCGTATATTCAAACAATGACATGTTTAAAGACATAATGAATACATCTCGTATCTCACGATGCAAACTCAGTAGCATATATTCAACAAATGACATGTTTAGAGACACAATGAATACATCTCGTATCGCACAACGCATGCTCAGTAGCGTATATTCAAACAATGACATGTTTAAAGACATAATGAATACATCTCGTATCTCACGATGCAAGCTCAGTAAATTTATTCAAACAATGGTATGTTTAAAGACACAATGAATACATCTCGTATCGCACGGAGCAAGCTCAGTAGCGTATATTCAACAAATGGCATGTTTAAAGACACAATGAATACATCTCGTATCTCACGACGCAAGCTCAGTAGCATATATTTAACAAATGACATGTTTAAAGACACAATGAATACATCTCGTATCGCACGGAGCGAGCTCAGTAGCATATATTTCAAACAATGGCATGTTTTAAGGCACAATGATGTTTATTGAGTGTAATTCCCATTACATTTCGAATGCTTAAATTCGATTTATTGTTTATCTTAAACTCTGTTTTCGTTAAGTTAACAATTAATTAGTCTATTTTTTAAAATTATTTTAAATTACTTCGGCTTTATCAGGATTCTTTTCTCCATTAACGGCTTTTATCGTGTAAGTAACAAGATTGTATGTCTTGCCTATGATATTGATTGAATAAATAATGGGTGTCACGATACGAAAATTAAAGTTCAAAAGCCCTTGTATCAATTAAATACTGCCGATTGGTATAGAATTGCGGTGTATAATAGCGGCTCATCCATTAGAGTATAAATGAAAACGTGCAATGAAGTCGTAATGCAAAACGTTGAAATATTAAAAAGCATATGAAATGCGATGACGTCATCGAATGAGATTCCTTCCACACCTTTTTTCAACCGAATTCTACTGCCTATCAGTCAGGTCTATGTAAAGTGAGTTTGCGTCGATTACTTTTAATTTCATATATGAAAATTAGACTGTAGGATGCAATGGATAACCATTCAAATGATCTGAATAGTGCTAAAACATCTTGAATTATTATTACGTTGAATCTTTGCGCTACTGATCTTAATTAAAAAGGAAATGTGAGAGTGAGAGCAAACTATCTCTAGCGTTTTGTCTACAGTTAGGTCATTTAACCTGCTATTACTTCTTATTCCGTGCAATTATTAATCGTTTATGTCTCATGAAAGTCGGCTAAAATGAACTTTTTGTAATCATTCAATTACTAAATTCATTAATATTCCATTGCGTGAACGATATAAAAGATAAAACAATACATTACATGGCTTAATGTCTTTCAAAACAAAATAAGGAATAAAATACTATGTTTAGCGATTGGCGCTTCCTAAGCATAGACCGTACATTCTTCCGAAAAATGATGACGAAAATAGTACATTGGGATTAAAACTTTAATCTTCCCTGCGTTGATACTTGTTTCTTGCAGTAGATTATAGTAGTCCTGAATAGCATTTACCTTGTGGATGGGGTACTCTTTAAATATTCATATATTTCAAGACGCATGTTTAATAGCGACAGATGCAATTACTTAAATAGATATAAGTCATCTTTATAATAAATTGATTAACTGGTTTAGGTTTACCAAACAATTCAAGCAACATATATCAGAATTACTTCTTTTCAGTACGTCAACGCAGGTCTTTAAATTTAACATAATGCAAATGTATCAATTCAAAATGTTATTTTAATATTTTCTGTTAAATATTTGTTCCAAATTGTCATAGTGTTGGCTATTCCTCCTGGTTCAATGTCTTATAAAATAGTCTTTTCCAATAACAATAAAAAGAAAACAAAGCCATGTTTAGAAACTTTGAAAGTCTTTCTGGATATCTAGTACGTATCAAGCATAGCTTTATTAACGAAGGTTTGGATGTTGCTCTAAACAACTCATTTAAAGTATGTTTACTGTGCAAAAATAAAGTGGAAGTAAAGACTGTTATGACAATTATTTCCTAACAAGTCGCTGTAATGGATAAGTTAAAGTGTATTATAAGACTGTAGAAATGATTGGCTATCACATTTCATTGGTACATTACACCGTACATCCCATACTTTATTGCATAAAACAATACACTGTTTATAGTATAAAAAACAATACATAGATTCGAACTTGATTTGTTAGATATAAAAAAAAATATTAAAGATTTTTTTTTCAAAATTAAACACATTAAAGTGTCAAATTTGTTTATTGATGGCCAATGGAATATTCTCAATCAATAGAGAATGAGAATCGGCCAAGTTCTCAGTGAAGGGCAACGAGAGTTGTAGATTTTTTTAAAGTTAGGATTCTAGTTAGGATTTTTCCATTCTTGGAAGCCAAACTGGGTTACAGTCAATATTTTGTTCCTTTTATGTCATTAAGTCAGCCTATTTAACAATATTTTATATCATTTGTTTGAAATAATATCTCAGAAAAAATGTTTTATTCAATAAGGCCACAACAAATTGGTCATTTGTTCTACGGATTTTGCCAAAAACAAGTAGGAGCAAGCGAGCGAAAAAACAACAACTTTTTTTTAAATTTAAGGCAATTCAGAGGCGAGCGCAAAGCGAAAAATTAAAAAATATATATATATATTTTTTTTTTCTTACCAAATTTATCATACAATTATGTCAAAAAATGCTTTTTAATTGCAAACATAGGTTCTCAGTTCGAAAGGAAAAGGTTTTGATTGTATCACATCTGTCTCAATATTTAACAAATGGCAATAATTATATACAGTGCTTAACAATTAACAATTTAAACGTGGATATATTGTAAAGACAACATTCCTCATAGTAACGCGCAATTATTCGAAGACCAAGTAGAAAACTATTGTATTCATTCCGTAACTTAAAATCACAAAAAAAACATTTTAAACTAGTAAAAGTAATTCATCTTTTGAGCATTTCCAAATATTTGGTCAGGTCTAAATTTGAACCTCTTGAAGCACATGATAAAATTGCAGTGACTTTGACATTGCAGAAGATCGAAAATGTAAATAACACAGAGAACATTTCTAAAAAAAGACACTGTGGATTAAATTGAGGGACAACATAATTGAAGAAGAATCAAACAAATCTGCAAATGTGGCACCGGTCATTATATTAGAGCAGGTGGTGGAATAAAGATGTTTCGCTTTCAAGACCTCGCCTTTACCATGGACCTATGGTTTATAGGTCCGTGCCTTGAAAAAGAATATGACGGCCTTCATAGCTTCAATGCCCGTAAGAAACAGGCCACTTTAATAACAGGCTACTTTACTACAAATCGATCAAAGAAAACATGTGGATAAGAACAAAGAATTGCGAAAATTAAAACAGTCATTTTATTTTCTTATTTTACTGATGTTATTTTTATACTGTACATGTATGTGTAATGCACTAGTCAAATGTAACCGCGGCCCCCAAGGTCCGGGGAATAGCGGGGACTTTGACTTTCGGTCCAGCCGACCCCGGGTAAATCCACCACATTCACCCGGCACTGCGAGGCCACCTGAAAGGTAAAAACACGGCCCATTTTCCCGGCTATCCCCGGTATACACCCAGACCTGGGAGGGTGGCGGGCGTGGTTACAATTGACTGGTGTATCAATACTGACTGTTTCTAAAACATTTATATGTCCTACTATTTTTATCTGGTCATAACAATTATGAGTATATGAAATCTGAGAAATGCATTTAAGAATTTAAAAAATAACTCACAAAAACATGTTCAATTGTTGTAAGTCGTGTGTCCGTGTATTTCATTATAAGTTTTGCACTCAAAATCCGATTTAGTTATTATTTAACACTAAATTTTGAGTACAAAACAATTAATTACTTCAAACACACATAAATAATTAATGCCTTCGACGCTGGGAAACTGTTGTTGTTTATAATCCATTGACTATGACACTGATTTTCATTTAAAACGTGTATTTTACATTACGAAAACTGAAAGTAGCCTGAAAATTTATACCGGAAATAAATAACAACCGTGTATTCAAATATATAACAAATATATATTTAATAGCACCTTAAAACATTTAAATATACTTTGTGAACACTGTTATCCCGTAAACATTTAAATGAAGACATATTTTAAAACGATGTCAAAGTTTGAAAATAATTCATATGTTAACACACACTGTATCTATTCTCGAGCAAAAATACATTTAATTTTTAAAAGACAACCAGTTGATAAACATAACTGTCGGATGCCAAATAAAGTGATCTGTGTAAGGTTTCTACTTCCGATCAGATTCTTAATATGTTGTTGTTTGTTTTTGCTAGTTATTTTAACATTTTGGGGAAATTTCGACTCCGCCAGTCCCTGTTAATACTTACCATCTAGGAGCGGTCGTTTATCTAATTAGGGGAAATGTAGACGCCGCCAGTACAAAACATCTTGCAAAAGACTTTTTTCTATGTTTTTGACGCCAGTCCGTGCCAATATTAAACATTTGGTCGTTTATCTTTATCGAATTCGCCCAAGGTTTGTGCAAAAGAGACAGAAATTACGCCTCGTATACTAAAGGGCCGTACTAATACGTGACTTGTGTGACTTTGTGTGAACAAGTTTCTAAATACGGCTTATAGATCCCTATAAGGAAACATCATCGATAAATTTTGGTTATAATTAATTGGTGTATTCTCGTTCACTAGAGTAAAAGGCGTGAATAAGCTGTGAATCTTCTACAATTTATGAGCTTACATCGACTCGATGTTTGACACAAAACATTGCGGGATACAACCAGATAATACTTGGAATTCGTACAAATATTATCTTGGCATAAGTGTGCGACCTATCGTAAAACAATTGTTTAAGTAAGGAACATTACGATAACTGCAGATTGCGTCAAATAAGACGACAATTAGAGATCATTATTTGAATGCAGCAGGTAAATGAACATTGAGTTATGTTTGAGGCGAAAAAAGGAATCCATTCTTTTTCTGTATTGTTTTGATAGCATACTATTTGTTATTAACTGTTATCCGTTTTATTTTATTCTTCAAGTATACATGTAAATGCAATTGACTCCGTACAAATGAATTGCCGAAACATATTATTTTCGTAAAACATCAACATTAGCACATAAGGTGGATTATCTTGTAAATGTACATGTCTTATAAGATATACGTGTTTCCATACAGCACTTCAATGTAAAATTATCAGTGGCAAAACAATAAAGATAAAAGTCCTTTCAATGCGCATGTAGTACCTTCTTAAAGTTTATATATAAAATAATTAAACAATTCCATTATACTCATGATTATGTACGTTTGATTTGAATTAAGCAATGAATATATTATTTTTATTTGATACGCTTGAAACCAACATACCTGAATACACGAATGTAGCTGAACAATAAAACCCGTTAAATACGTGAAATAATGTTAAAACACATTAAAAGTCCAAGTACATACACAAACAGGTGAACAACACAAATTTACCAACAAAAACAACCTCAAATCTGCGTGTTTGAAGATGTTATTATAAGGTCCACCCTGTATTTACTAAGTTGTATTATTCAGAACCCACGTGTTGTACATACTATTGTATCCAATGTAGGAAATTATAGTTGAAGCCGACGAAAATATGATTTTTTATCAGTGCCCTTGACCATCCGACATTAAATCTCTTAATAATCATAAAGTCAATAAAAAAAATCAATTACTAGTTAAAGTCTTTTTTGTAATGAAATTTGCATATAATGCGATATATTTTTTATCACTAACATTTGTAAAAGAAAACGCGAGTGCGCTACAAACGAAATCAACAATTCCTATAAATGAACATATATAAGTCAAAAGCCCTTTCAATGATTTCCACAAAAGGATATTTAAGTCGTCTAGTTTCCGAGATAACGCCTCGTTATATTTGTCAGTGTCACGTCATTGCTACGATATAAATCTGTATACTCATTGAATGAGGTCACATTGTTCTTTTACGACTGATTTTCTAGTTATTTCTGTGAACTGTCTTTGACAAACAGGTTTCCAGCAATACTTTTATATATACGTTATATGGCACAATTCTGTATCTATTTAAGACCCGTCTAAGGAATATCTTGCGTACTGAGTAGGGATTTAAGATTAGCATCGGGAATATATCAAACGCTTGTTGAAGATAATGCTAGTAAAAATCCTTAATGACTATTTTAGCTGCTAGTTTTAATTCTATCGTAAAGCAGGGATCGGCCTTTTCGAAATCCTTGACAATACCTGCCCCTTTAATGTTTCAAGGTTCTGTTGTATTTCGAGTTTATTTTGTCCCAACATGATCGTGAAGCATCATTTTAGTGATAAAGATCCCACAAACTGGTTTCAACCCATTGTGAATACTAGCGTAGTGTAAACTGACAATGCAAAAGCTGTTTCCCGAACAATTCCTAAATATGATATTTTGGTAAAATAGTATTTGCTGTCTTATAAGGTCTTACGTCTATCGTTAAGTGTTTTGTTTGACGTTCTCCCATATTGAGGTTAAGGAGATATGTAGCTTACGTTTCTCATTTCAACAATTAAAATAATAATTTGTGAAACTAACGGATTTAATAGGACACTAATCGGGCTCAGTCCGCATCAATACGATTTATAAACTTTGCCTTCAAAGAGACCTTACAATTCTTCTTTTGTCTATAATATTCTACGCCCACTATTGCCGCTTTAACGGCCTATGAAGGCCTGAAGTTAAATTTGGCACGAGTTGTAACATTAAAGAACCCATAATCAGCTTTGTTCGAAGGGCAGGAGCAAACGCTTACCATATCCGCAGGTTTCGATAATGGAAGTCACTTCTGATTCACACTTCAACTTGAAATGTACGCACTGGAAAATAACACTTGGGATGTAAGACCTTTAAAAGGTGATGCAATCGTTCATATTCAATATAGGACAATACAAAGGTCGGAACGTCTGTTATTTGTGCGAAAGGTTTATGGGTGTAAGTTTGCAAGTAAGCAGAGCGATTTTGAATATGAAAGCCTGCACAATATTCTGAGGCCAACACAGGGGCAAGTGTCTACCTTCTGATTTCAGAAGGACATTCATCGGCTATGTATCTCGATGCGATGTTCAAACCATACACCGACGTTCGATGAAAGAAAATCCTACTTTAGGCGAAGCTGATCATCCGAGAACTAAGGCTTTAGCTTGATTGCATTTTTAACAATCTTTTATTTTCAGTAAGCTAGCTTAATACTTTTTCTAACGTCAGTTATGAATAACATTCATAATACATTCACCGTGTACTCATCTCTGTGATAATCAGTAACTACGATCGACTGAAATAAGTAAAGCAATGCTTTTCTTTTTTGTTTGTGTCTTATTATTTTATGTAACGTCTGAATGGCTAAACGTTAAAGGAGTATTAGTAGTTTTGATAAAAACCTTTTTAGGCATACGTTTATACATAATGTACACTGTATCAAGATAAGAGATTGGGCTTAATTGATATGAAACAATTATGAGGCTCAATACCACAGTTATCTGCCTCCTGTTGACGGAGATCCGGATGTGAATACAGACAAAAAAGTGTTTGTGTCCAAGTATCATTTTTTTAATTATTAAAGCTGAATGAAGAGAAGAAATGGGTGGCTTTTTTGCATAGGGCTTAACATAATTTGACTCTGTATTGCAAAAAATATTGTTTTCAGTGTAACAATTGGAACAATCATTACCTGTGGAACTATGTTAATTGGCTGTTTGAAGCCTTATTCCGTCTTGACCTCAGGGTCATAAATTACTATTGAGTTCTCCGCGACAACGCATTGGTCAACTCAATGTTTTCTTGAGGTTAAAGTTTGTGTTTTGGAGTGTTCTACAGCAACCAGTTACTTGTTTTCAATTGGGACTGGTTTAAATTGAAAAGCCAAGTTAGTGTCTATATGAAACATACAGTTAAAATAACTGTGGTCTCAGGCCATAACAGCCGCACCAGAGCAACGTTTAAAAAGGCTGAATGATTTCACGAAGTTGGACATAGCACAAACAGATTGTTGAACTGATCATTTCTGTTTATATAGCACAGACTGAACAATTACAAAATCATTTTTTTCTATAAAAGCGTTCGTTGTGGAGCTACAAAAATATTAACGTCAATGTTAAATTAGCTGAAAAATGGAAAAATCATCTCATGACTATCTGATTATTGAGATTCTATTTGTCTTAAATGTCTATATCTCCTCAAACATAAAAGCCAATGGATTTTAAGAAAATCATATATCAAGATTATGAAAAACACGATCACCAGTCCATTCAGTCATTCAGTCATTTCCTGGCTTTATTTAAAAGGGGATTTAGCGTTTCACGCATGGTCGCTTTCTAGTATGCATTTTGCGCCAACACTTAAACACTTATTCTATTTTAAATTTGCTAAACAAAGAAAATCAATGCGTTACGCTCAAGAGGATTTGACTTTAATTCGATAACCTATAAAATTTAAATGGTAGTTTTATCTCGCCGTAAACCAGTAGGAGATGTCATGGACATTATACTCTGATTATCCTTTTGACTTGTTCGCAATTATAGCAATCAGATCATGTGCAAACCATATTGTGTTTGCTTTAAAGACTACTCAATTAAATTAGCTTCCTTCGATTGCAATGTAATTGTCATCAGAATTCGGCTTGAATTGAATTGTTAGCCATCCTCACACTTAACGATAGATGATCTTAATCGCTTCGCTAAATTTGATCAAATCAGCATCCGTCCAAGTTTTTTATGAATTGTTGTTAAAAGCAATCTTGATTACAATCAATTATTTTCACAGGATTTGTGTCTAGTACGCAAACATATCTAGACATATTAAACATTTAACATTATTTACGTATATCCTTTCGAATACCGCTACTGTTCATCGACGCGCTACCGTAGCCGCCTAATGTAGACCAATTTTTCAAGGGTGCTGGTTACCGCTACTGTTTTACTGTAGGAATACTCTAGACGACTGAAACGTACCGAAAAAGTAGGTACTTCCAGTTCCACAGCCGCAAAATGCACATTTTCCACAAATTTGTGGTAAGTTTTTCATTAAAATAAGAAGGATTGTGAATTTTAAAAACAGCATTAATACGCTATGGTACTTTGTCTTAGAAACAGTTACTACACTACGGAATTTCTTTCAAATATAATAATCATGCAAAAATAAGCAACGGTATTTCTTTAAAAATAGTCATTCAACATTATTCGCCTCTGGCTTTTGTAAATTTGCTTTTATAAAATAGCATGCTTATGCTTTTCCTCTTGTATCAGAAGTACGCTGTGGTATCACTGTTAAATTTAAGAAATGAGCAAAACTGCACAGTGGTATTACTGTGATATTTGTTTTTAAGGACTGTGTGTTAACTTCGATAAGGTAGACATTTCATGTGTGAATTAAACTAAATCAGTCACTGAAGAGCACTTTGGTAGCGTTCTTGAATCTAGAAGTATACAAAACTACGCAGTGGTATTTCCTGTATAAACATAATACGTAATCAACATAACACAACCCATTTCAAAGGCGACGTTGCCTTTGAAGGTCATTAAACGCTAGTTACGCTTCCTTTTAAAACTGTTGAAATATATGCTATAACTTTCTTATAAATCCAACCGGACATATATTACGTGATTTCTATAAAGTTATCATGGAAACCATAGTGACTGCAAATGTATCAACATAACATCCATTACAAAATAGCTGTCACAGTTGCCATGAAAACCACTGCAATAGACAATTAACCAACCGGACAAATATCACAAGGTCGCATCAAGGTTACATTGGAACCACAGTGACTCCTGTTATGAGAGATGTTTGGGAAAGGAGCATGTCTTAATAAAACATGCATCAATACATATCTGTCGATGAAGCAATGATCAAATGTCACGGTCACCATTCAAGAATCGTTGGTGCTCCGTGTGTCATGGGGTATCTCAGGAATTACCAGGTGTACTAAAGTCGAAAGATAGAAGTAGGGTTTTCTCAAACAGTTGTAGAGAACTAAAGAGAAAACATCACAGGATGATCATGTTGTATTTGCCGACAAGTTTAAAACATCAGTTCCTCTGGCGTTTGGAAAAAAATCTATACATTCGTGTCACGCATTAAACACCGGAAGGACATATTGGTCAATCGCAAAATCAGTCCACGAAAAGAGATGGCAAAGTTAGGATGCTCAGAAGAGGGAAACACATGGCATGAAATATTTCGGACCGGAAGCTTATGTCCACTGTATAGGAATAATCAAAACATGTGTGAAACCCGATGACATGTTTAAATCTATAATAAATAGCCGACAGAACAAGGTTTTGACGGAAGAAGTAAATACGAAAGGAAAGTGGGAAAAACATGCATCAAAGTTATTTTTAATTAAAAAAGGACATGGGTGTTGTAGACAGTCAACATTTACAATGTACCAACACTAAGTGCTTTTTTGTGGACATAATTTGTGCGGTTTGCCGTGGACATCTCGCCTGTGATTCATCATGTATAAAGCGTCAACCCTCCGGCTACCTATAAGCTGTTTGAGAGAATGGTAATACTTTTTTTACAGTATATTACAAACATGCTGTAGAATGTTAAATAGTAACCATAATCAGGTTTAATAACATATTGATCGTTGCATGTACCAAAATGAAACATGAACAACATCTTTTAAAATCAATCAGCTGTTTAATGTTTTATGTTTCTGATATTAGGTTGCAGAACAACTTATCGGCGGGAATAGCACACGTATAAGGAAATCCAAACAAACAAGCGACATTTTTTAACTTGACCTCTTTGGCAATGTGCAGTGAAGAGTCAGCTTGCACGAGTACAATTCTAATGTTTATAAAATAAAACTCAAATGAAATGTTATTTTATTTAAGGAAATGTTTGATTTCGTATCGTGGCATTACCTCTAGGAAAGGCCGAATGGAGGTCAAGTCCAACAAGACTATGGCTCCAGAAACACAGAGGAACGGAAAACAACAACTCATGTATGTAAAACATTTTCAATAATATATGGGGTTTTTATAATCGCATTTTGAAATTACCCTTACATCGATACAATGAACGGCCTCTGAAGTTCATGAAAATGCATACATTAAATTATTTCTACCGTTTAATGGCACATCTTGAATTTCAGAGTCTAGTACAAGAAAGTGCCATTTAGATCAATCATGTATTAAAATAAATTTTCAATATAGTATTGATGAAATAATCATAATAAAATGTTGTTCAGGTGTCAACCTTTTGTTCCTGAAGAGACGAATAATGTTTGTTTTAATGTTTTTATAGAATTAGACATGTCATGCTTAAAATGTGGACATATTATTCGAAATTACATATATACAATGCAATTGTCGCTAACAACGTGTCTTTATAACAAATATTCATCAATATGTGATTTCTTTTTACAGACCGATGATATTGCATTGCACCAGGAACTCCACTAGACTCTGTTGCTGTTTCATTAATTGCATGCTGTGATTATACTGGTGTTGTTTCCCGTGACAAATCTTGCGATATTTTTAGCAATATAATAGTTACAGTCAAATACTTTGATTTATGTTTTGGTCTATGTTTTTCTATTATATAATTATGTACATGTGTTCTTTGTTGATTGGAGAAAAAATATTATCATTATTGATTTTCGTCATGTTTGATTTTATCCCTATGTATTCCTCAAGTTCCTGTGATGTATATAATTGCTCTATACATTTTATAACCTTGAACAATGAATTAATTGTGAATCCGTATTTGGATTTTAGTCCTATAAGTATACATTTATATAGGAAATGAATGAACATGTGTGTAAAATATCATGATAGAAAATTGTTATTTTAATTCCATTCTAATTTATTTAATAAAAAAATATATTGTTTTGTAATCGCTTTATGCATGTGTAAATACTAAAATAAACAAATATATGTATAATATAATGAAAACTACAGGGACAAGCCCATTAGTTGAACAGTAAATAATAAGCCCTGTTAAGGGGTACACATCAAGGACCCAAACAACAATGAACTAGACACACAAACATTGTTACACCACTTCTTAAATCATAAGTTTCACTTTTTGTTTTATTACTGAATTTTACATAGAATGACACATAATGTGATGTCTGCATTAAAATTAAGCATGGCTAAAATAGCGTATTTATACATACATAGTTTAGTTACACATGGCATTCCAGAGAGTGTTTATGTGGATTTTTTTTAATTTACTCAGATTCAAGCACACACATGCATACTATGATTGAAATAATAAAAACATTTCGCAACGTTGCCTTACAAACATCTTTTTAAGCATTGTACTTTTGAAATATTTTGGAAAACCTTTTTCTACTACTGTAGTACAAAAATGCTGTTTTAGAAATATCAAATACTAGCCATAGCGTATTTATGAGGAAAACAACAAACATAAATATCGAGTTACTACAAAAGTTAAAACTGCCATAGTGTATCTATGCATGCACACGTGGTATAATCATAACATTAAACGTCTCCGGCAATTTTGAAATACATATACCTGAAATGTTTGTACTAGAACTACCAGAGTGTATTAATGCATAATATTATCCTTTATGTACTTTAACAACTTGTTCAAAGAAGTAATTCCTATCTACATAACTCGCCTATAGTAGTTTTATAAACATTAAGAAGTAGCCAACACCGAAGATGAAAATTACCACAACCTACATATCACAGGATTACCATTGCGCTGTTTTGCATGTGCGTTTACCTACTGATGATTGTCTTCAATCAAATTACTACAAAACGCGTCTACGGTTATTCCTACATTTGTTCAAAATTTATCATATCTGTAGTGTATTAATGAGAGTTTTGTATTTTTCCGAAGTCAACCAGAGCGTAGTTATGCCGAAATGTCATATATATTAATAAGTGAATATTTTAATTGCCGTTACATAATAAAAACAATAAAATGCATTTTATTGTATAAATGTGTCTATTAAAGGGTTTAACTAAAAGGAAAAATATACATTTTCTCTAGAACATTACCTAATTAGGGATAATGTATATGTCACTTATTCGTGAAATGCAAATTTGATTTATAAGAGTGTTATGTTATATAATTTTATGTACTATATAATGTTTGTATTTAATTTCTTTAATTGTGTTATCAATTTATACTGTTACGAAATTGATAAACATTTTACCTAATTGCTAACGCATTTTAATCGGGAGATTTAAGTCTCTGCTTTTAGCATAACATGTACAAGATTATAAAAATAAGCGGTATTCCCACGCTGTACGATAGCGGTAATCAGAAGCCGAAAATTTGAGTACGGTTTACACTGCTGTGGTAGTTCGCCGGTGTATGATAGAGGTAATGGGGACACCCGAATTTAGGGTCTGCATTAGGCGGCTATGGTAGCGGAAAGGATATAAAACAACTTAAAGCCGAACATGTTTTTTCTTCAATAATTTAATTCAACTTTTCATTCCAAACACACACGTGGTAAGAAGCTACGATAACAGGGCATTTAGAGTTCCAATTTTATCCTACATTCTTACAAAGCTTTTTATATATTCAATTTTACACAAATAATTTTATACGCTTGTTTATTGTGATCGTTTTCTTTGGAAAGAAATACTCCAAAAATAAAAGTTAATACACCAGTTAAGTCATTAAGTGCAGTTACGGTGAAATGTGATGTAGAGCGTTAAACACTTTTGTCAATTGCTTTCAACAGACACATGTGGATGGTATAACCAACAAGGAAACTGCAACATGCGACTTTAAGCATGTTTAATTCATAACATGGATTATGTACAGAATCAACGCGATTTCATTTACATCTAATCATCATGAACATATGAGAAGAATACATTATCCAGGAAAATATAATATCAAATCTTACGTTTTAAGGTTTTGAAATGGAATTGCTAAAGAATTGCGCATGATCAATGATACTTATTTATATAGAACAAATATACGTGCTATCTGGTTCATTTGAACATGATTAGTTATTTCAAGATTGCGGTTGACAATTCAATGACTTCTGCAAATAGGCAAAAATGTCGAAAGGTTCAAGCGATTATGTATGGCAGCGTTACTTCATTACTCCATTAGCCCACATTGATATACCGTGTCTTTTTATACGGTAATATTAAACATTAATGTCTGAATGCTTAGGTAAAGAGCTTAAATAATCAAAAATCAGCCTTTTACCCACCTTAATGGTTGAAAAAAGTGTGCTACAAGCAAAATCAACGTCCCATTCAGTTGAAATCAGTTTAGTTTGTTCCAAAATGGCATTAAGGATGAGTAGGTTGCGTGATAAAACCGTGTTATATAGGCTACTTAAATCATTTAAAGGAGGTCCCAAAGCACTTTTACACCTTATGACCTAAAATAACGTTGAAACAAAATGCCAAGGGGAAAGAAACAACATTAATGGTCGTTGACAACCAGGTTTTTTTCAAAACATCTTTTAAACAATGGTTACTTAGTTAATCGCAATTCCATTATCTTATCCATTCGAAGCAAAATGTTGCATTTTGATATAGCATTTATGATATCATTTCTCAAGTGTTAAACACACGCTTATTCGCCATGTACCTAATAGATACACATAATCATTAAAATTGATAAAAGCTCATTTGACATATTCGTTAACATTCAACAAGACAATGATATTTGTTTTAAGAACGCTTTCGTATTTACACGTATTATTTTGATACGCCAGGTTGTCGTCGCAATCCTTGTTTATTATCGGTTTTTAGTATTTTCATACTGGTGTATGTAATGTATTGAAGAAATACACCGCTTTAATTTTTAAATAAGAAGTGAAAAACGTTGTTGAGTAGTATATGAGACAAATGAAATGAAAATATCTAAAATACCATCTGCATATAATGATGTAAGACTTTATTACTTCTCTATGTAAAGAACTAATTACTTAGTTTACTGATACGTTAACAAACATGTACCACGTACAATGTATCTCGCACATGTGATCTTAAGAAAAGGCAGGCAAGTCTGAATGCAAAATTTTAAGATGACAGGTGGCATAGAAGAAATTTCCGTCGGCTTTAAAAGCACAGACTACATTCTACGAATTCCGTGTTAAACGGAAAAAAACGTTAACATGCTATGTCTTTAATGTCTGACATTAGTGGCAATTACTTTTCGTGATTGATATTGACATTTGCTTTACTGCATTGATCTTCTATACATTGTACTATCACCATTCGAAATATTAACTAATTAACTAATATTAACAGTTACAATACTTACTACACTTTATTTTTGTCTCACAAAACCAGATTGTTAACGTGTAACTTTAATGTCGGTATTAAAGACAGATCTTAAAGGCGATGCATGCAGAAACTACATTGAACATTGTTATACATATACAATGTTTTCAGCCATTGAAAACAACATAAGGATGAATGGTTGGTTTCTATTAAGATGTAAGATTATCAACTGACTAGTACCTTTCTATATGAACACATTAAACAGCTTAAATTATATGCAAATGGTCTATAAATGTCTGTTTTATTTGTAACACATATTTTAAGTTAGAAATTGGGATGAACAAATGAAAGTGTTCTAGAACAATAAACAATCGCAGTTCCTGCGACAGATTCTGTAAAACATATAGTATGACTTTGGATAAAGTTGCCTTAAGTATATTTGAGAGGCAGTTAATTTTCAAATGGTTTATTCCTAAAGACTTCCTGCTTTACTTCCTTTTGGTCGATGGTTTACAAAGCAGTATGTCTGGGTTTAGTTAAAGAGGATAATTGTTTGTTTCAGTGTAAGATCGTAATACATTTAATCGAGTGAGCACCAAAATTTATATTTCACGAGTAGAGTAGCCAATAGTGAAATATTTAATTTCAAGTCCTCTAAATTGAAAGTAATGGAGTGCAGCTTAACTGTGAAACTCATAACAGGAAGTAACCGTTTAAACTATTATAACATATAAACAGTCAAAATATTGTAAACTGCATTCCAAACACAAACGGTGAAAAATTTCACTCTGCTACCAACAAGAAAGATCTAACATACGTGTTTAAACATATTTTATTAAGGACTACCCGATACACATTATTTTGGATTGTTCGGAACAACCTGAAGTACGCACTATTGTATTCAATATAAGAAAATAAAGCTGAAACCTAAGAAAATAAATGAACCTTGTAAAGAATTTATTAAAACCCTCTATCACCAACATCTCTAAATAATCATAAAGTGAAAGAATGATAAAACCAATTATTACCTTAAGCCCTCTTTGTAAATAAATTGGCATACATTGCAATATATTTCTTTATCGTCAGTACTTGTACAAGAAATCTAAAGTGCGCTTCAAGCTGAAAGCAAAATTTCTATAATTGAACATATATTAGTAAAATGCTTTTTCAATGATTTCCACAGAAGGATATTTAAGTCGACTAGTTTCCGAGATAACGCCTGGTTATATTTGCCAGCGTCACGTCATTGCTACGATATAAATCTCTATTAACCAATTGATGAGATCACATCGTTCTTTTACGCCTTGTTTCCTAGTTATCTCTTTCTGTGAAAGGTCTTTGACCGACAGGTTACCAGCAATATGTTCATATATGCGTCATATGGCACAATTCTTCATCTATTTTAGAACCTACCAGGGAATATCTGGTGTGGTAAATAGGGATTTAAAACTAGCATCGGGAATAAATCAAACACGTATTGAAGATAATGCTGGTAAAAATGCCTTAATAAGGTAATTAGGCTGCTGTTATTAATGGTTCCGCGAACACTGGGATTAGCGTTTTACGATGCTTTGCAATACCTATCCCGTTTTCCATATGAAATTATGTTCATCTATGTTGAACGTATTGATAAATATTTTGACACAGGTGTGTGTGGTAGAGCATTTGTAAAACGGGAGAAGCCCTAAATGAAATCCTAAGAATTTTCATTAATTGTTTTAGAGTTTATTGTTCAGATGTATATCGAGATAATCGTGTCCTTATATGCTCGTGAAACGTTGGTGTTAAAGCGCCGGCAAACCGGTTTCAACCCATATTAAAAACTGGCCTTAGTGTAAAGTGGCCATGCAAATTCGGTTTCCCGAACGTTCCAGAACAAGCTAATTTGGTAAATTAATGGCTGATGTCTTTGACGAAGAACGACTCTCGCTGTTATGTTTTGCCTTATTCCATATTGATGTTAAGGATATATGTAGTTTCCGATGATTCACATTTTAACAAAGAGACTAAAGGGGCTCAGTCCACATCATGGTCAATAAACTTAGCCTTCGAAGATATTTTATTTTTTAACTTCTGTCCATACTATTCGGCGCACACTTTTGCCGCCTTAATTGCAAATCAAGTACAGACAGTAAAGATCCCATAATCAGCTTTATACGGAGAGAAGGTGCAAACACTTTCTATAACCGCTGGGTTCGACATTATAAAACACTTCTGATTTCACTGAAGACCTTAAAAGGGTGAAGAAATCGTTTATATTTCATAACAGAAAATAAAATGGTCAGACCGTCTGTCGTTTGTGCGAACGGTTTATCGGTGAAAGTTTCCAAGTAAGCAGGGCAATTTGCAAATGGAGGCACACAATTTGGAAAATAATGTTTACGTTCTTGTTTTAGAAAGATAATTTTCGGCTATGTATTTTATGTCCAAACGGAAACTCGTTTAATGAAATCAAGCCTGGTTACCTAGTAATCTCTTTCTGTGGAGTGCTTGAATGAGAAAGAAAATAAAGTAAAGCAACGCCATTAACGGTATTTGACAATATAGATACCTAGCAATGATGTTATATATGTTTATAGGGCACATTTCCTTTATCTATTTCTATTTCAGACCCGTTCACGGAATATATGGCGTACTAAGAAGGGATAAATGTTTACATTTTAACTTCTGCTTATAATATTCGGCGCCCACTTTAACCGCATTAACACGCCTATCAAGCATAAAGTTAAAATATGGCCCAAGTTGTGACAGTAAAGATACCATAATCTGTTTTGTACAGAGAGTAGGAGTAAAATGTTACCATAACCACAGGTTTCGATAATGAAAGTCACTTCTGATTATTATATAACAATCGAACAAGAAATTTACGCACTGGACAATATCACTTGGGGTGAAAGACCTTTAAAAGGTGATGCAATCGTTCAAATCCAATTAAGGACAATAAAATTGTCGGAACGTCTGTCATTTGTGCGAACGGTTTATGGATGTAAGTTTGCAAGTAAGCAGGGCGATTTTGCATAATATTCTGAGGCTAACACTTGGGGAAACTGTCTACCTTCTGATTTCAGGAAGACATTCATCGGGCCCAAATTTCTCATAACTTCTTAAGCTTAACAGGCTTATGTTGCTTATTTCACTTAACAAAAATACATACTTAAATTGAATTTTGATAAATGAAAAATGGTTTATTGCGATAATCGTAACGATAATTCCTATCTTAAGTATTGAAACATTTAAAGGACTATATAAAACGCAAAATATTGAAAGACAAAAATAGTGGGTTTAGCGTAATCTTGTTCTAAGAGACTTAAGAAGTTTCGAGAAATTGGGGCCGGCTCTGTATCTCGATGTCCAAAACAAATACCAACGTCCTATGAAAGATAATCCCACTTGCTTTGAGGCGAAGCTGATCATCCGAAAACTAAGGCACTAGCTTTATTGCATTATGAACAATCTTCAATGCTCAGCAAGCGCGCTATTGGCTTAATAATGATTTCAACGTCATTATGAATTACATATTAACACATAAAACGTGTACTCATCTCTGTGATAATCTACTTAGTTACTACGATCGAATGAAATAAGTAAAGCTATGCTTTTTTGTATACTGTATCAAGATGTGAGATTTGGCTGAATTGATATAAAACAATTATAACAGCCACACCAGAACAACGTTTAAAAGGCGTTTTATTTCATGGAGTATTACTGAAGTTAACATAGCGCAGACAGATTGTTGAACTAACATTTCAGTTTAAATAGCACAGACTGAACAATTTTCGAGAATCGTTTGTCAATAAAAGCCTTGCGGAGCTACAAAAATATTGAAAACAAGGTTAATTCAGCGGGAAAATAAAATAACCGTCTATTTGATTATTGAGATTCTATTTGTCTTAAATGTCTATATCTCAGCCTACAGAACAGTAAACCGATTGTAAGTTAATCATATACAAAGCTTATGACAAACACTATCACAAAAGTACCATTTAGTCATTCACTGGCTTCATGTTTTCGGTTATTCAGTGTTTCGTGCACGCGGGCTTGCTAACAGGCATTTTGCGCCAACACTTCGATAGGTATTTCTTTTTTAGATCGCTTTACAAATAGTTCCGCAGAGGGCTGTGCCAAAGTAATACCAATTAAATGGTTTAGTATAGCAAACTGTTTTAGTAAACAATAACTAAAACAAAGTACACGATCTTTATCAACCTTGTGTTACGTTCAAGACGATTTGACTTTAATTATATAACCTTATAGTCATTGCAATGAGTTTGACTATAAGCGTATATTGAAAAAAAGTTGAACAATTTTGAGAACTATTTTTGGGGCGATTTAAACATGATTACCTAATATGCTGACGTCAGCAGGGAAAACAGTTGCCCCGCTTGTTTTATAAGATACTTAATAATATTTAGTTTATTTTTAGTGTTTTAATAACAAAGTAACATGATAAGTAGAATACTTCGGCTCACCCGATAAATTCCTCCCGCTTCCTCCATTCACGGCACTAACCTAGTAATCTCTATTTATTACTTTAAGCCCTTTTTGTAATTAAACTATAATACATTGCGATATGTTGCTTAATCCTCCATACTTGAAGAAGAAAACTAAAATGCGCTTCAAGCGAAAGCAACATGTCCGTGAGCTGAACATAAAATTATATTAGTTTAAAGCTTTTTCAATTATTTCCACAGAATGAGATTAAAGTCGACACGTTTCCAAGATAACGCTTTGTTGTATTTGCTAGCGTCACGTCATTGCGATATATACCTCTATATTCAATTAATGAGGTCACATCGTTTTTTTTACGCCTGATGTCCTATTTATCTCTTTCTCTGAACGGTCTTTGACCGACAAGTTTTCAGCAATACTTTTATATATTCGTTATATGGCACAATTCTTTTTCTATTTAATACAAGTCTAGGTTATATATGGCGTTCTGAGTAGGGATTTAAAACTAGAATCGGGATTAAATCAAACGCTTATTGAAGATAATACTTGTGAACACGCCTTGATAAATAAATTAGTCTGTTTTATTATTACCCCGCGAACAAGGGATTGGCGTTGTCCAAACTCTTGACAATACCTGTCCCTTAAAAACATTTTAAAACATCCACATCGGAGAGCACGCGTCTTCCATATAAATTTGATATCCTTGTGAAATTATTGACTGGTTTAGAGCTCCGGAACTCCCCTAAACTGGTTTCAACTATTGTGAATATAAACCTAGTGTAAACTTATTACGCCATGGACGCCTTATTATTACGGTATTTTGGTGAATTGATGTTTGCTGTCTTTTGAGGTCGTACGACTCTCGTTAAGTGTATTGCTTTGCCTTTTAAAGTATTGAGGTAAAGGAGATATGAAGTTTACATTTCACATTTTAGCAATCAAAATAATTCATTGTAAAATTAACGAATACAGTTATCGGGCTCAACACACAGCAATACAATAAAACAACTCTGTATTCAAAGAGACCTGATATTTTAACTTCTACGATATTGGGCGTCCACTTTTACCGCCTTAATTGCATATCCTACATGAAGTTAAATGTTGACCCAGTGACAGTAAATATCCCATAATCAGCTTTGTAAGGAGTGAAGGTGTAAAAGCTAACCATAGCCGCTAGTTTCGACAATATAAATCACTTGACGTATGACCCTTTAAAGGTAATGTACTGTTAATATTTGATTAAGGACAATGAACGTCTGTCATTTGTGCAAATGGTTTATGTGTATAAGTTTGCAAGTAGGCAGAGCAATTTTGCATATGGAAGTCTTTACAATACTTCGATGCAAACACACTAAATTCAAAGTTTGCCTTTTGGTTTCAGAAATACATTATTCGATTATGTTTAACAATGTCCAATGAGAGATCCTACTTGCCCTGAAATGAAGCTGATCACCCGAGAAATTGAGACACTTGTTTTATTGCTAGTTATGACTAACGTAATAATTTTTCGAACGCTAGGTATGAAATAATACATTAAACGTTTACACATATCTGTGATAACTGCAATCGATTAAAAAAAGTTAATATATGCTTTCGTTTATGTTTTCTTATTTATTAAAGTTTCTTTATTGCTAAAAGTGAATTTGACTTAAAAGTAATTTGACTACTATTCTAGTACCAGTGTTGTTTTTTAATCGTGTTTTAAACATACGTATGGACCATATGTACACGTTTGCAAAATATGGGATTAGGCTGAAGTAACAACAACACCACACCAGAGCAACATATAAAATAGTTATAATCTGTAAATTAAATGTTTATACACTGAATTATCCGTTTACATAGCACAGACAGATTGTTGAACTAAATATTTCAGTTTATATATATATATATAGCATAAACTGAACAATCTCGAGAATCTTTTGTCAACTAAATCGTTTTTTGTGATACAAAAAAATATTGACGTCAAGTTTATTTAGCGAAAAACGAAGAATAACCGTTGCATGTCTATTAGATTATTGAGATTCTATTTGTCTTAAATGTCTATTTCTCTGCCTACGGAAACGAATTCTCAGTTAATCATATAGAAAGATTATGACAAACACAATCACCAAAGTTCCATTCAGTCATTTCCATGCCCGCTTTCTAGCAGGCATTTGCCGCCAAGACTTAGATAGTTAATTATTTTTTAGATTTGCTAAGCAAATAATTCCACAGACGGGCTGCGCCCGGTTACTTCCAATGGTTGAATAAAGCAAAACAAACAATAAGTATAACAAAGTACACCGTCTTAATCATCCGTCACTCTCAAAAGGAACTTGATTTGTATACATAGTATGCATGCTTGTGGACTGTTGTGCTGTTCTTCCATGTTTCTTGCTTGTGATTTTATGTTCTATGTCTTTAGCATTTACCCAGTGCCATTTAACCGGGTGTTTAAACGTTTTGCTACTGAGCTTATTTCTGTAGTTTTTCGCATAAATATTGACTAATTAGATAACGTTCGAGTCATTGCTTTGCGTTAAAAGTTATATGTTTGTTTTCAATAACTCGCCGTTAACAAGTTAGAGATGTCATGGACATTTTATTTTGTAAATTCTCGTAACCTTAGTCTGCAATTGTAGCAATGAGATCATGTGCAAGATTATATTATTTCCCTCGATTGCAATACAATTATTACTAGAACTCGGCCAATGCGATTTTTAGCCTACACTTATTGAAAGATGGTCTGTGGTATATTTTGATGAAACTATTATCATGTTTATCATTTTAAATCATTGATTAACTGCCAGATAATTATAACTGCCTTTTCAGATAATAAACCCATTTGCACTATATTATTTTGCAGTCGCATTAGCTGTTACTCGATATCTATGTTATGATTAAATAAGCATTGACTTAGCCTTTCTAATATTAATTGTTTAAGGCACACTTCAATAAAGATATGCGCACAGGAATTATATAGAGAAGGGCAGGCCTAGTAGCAAATATGCATACAAACACTCCATGATCATTGAAAATTGTTTTTCGTGAATTAAACAACTCAATGATGATTATATCTGTTTTACTATACTTTTATTCAAACATGCTTGTGGTAAAAAGGTACAAAAACCAGGCATTTGCAATTTAAATCTTAACCTACCTTTAAACAACGCTTTGTAAACATTTCAATATTTAAAAAAGGGAACAAATGCAACAGTCAATAAATGCAGTTACGGCAAAATATATTTTAGAACAAAGTAAAGCGTGTTTTCAAATGCTTCCAACATACATTAATGTAGAAAGTATTACCAACATGAAACCGCAACAATCGAGTTTGAGCATGTTTGAATTAAAAATTAATACTAATATTCTATGACAATAACTGTAAGAATCGATATGTGACCAAGTCTGCGAAAATGGGTCCTAATGAGGAAAAATGACATTTTCAGGTTTTTACATTTTCTGAATGTGCTATGTTTCAGAAATAAAGTCCTGAAGTTTTAAGCTGATATCTTTAAAATTGACTGATTGAGGACAAATTTCGCGATACCACTATTTGTTATAAAATGGCGAAAACAATGAAGGAAATGGAAACATAAGTAAATACAACTACCTTGATTTTAAGAGTCTGTATTCTATTGAAATAGAATGCACCACTTTTTATTTTTTGTGGAAACATTATCATAACATCAATAACATCATTTATGAAGAATGTAACACTACATGTCCATTTCATAAAAACGGTTGCCATGACTACAATTTTTTCACGAGAAATTTATCCAAATAAACGCAAAATACTGCTTAAATACATAAAATCACATTTGAATTTGATAGGTTATGTTTGCAGGAAAAATTTTAGTACAGCATTAAATTTTCAGCCAGCTATGTAGTAAAATAGAATGTTTACAGCAATTAACAATAGACCCTGTAAAGAAAATCTGCCACTTTTCTTAAACAAGGTTAATTGATCAAAAGTAGTGAGCTTATCATTGTATTGATCAAAACACAAACATATTATTTTAAAACAAGCAATTATTTAAAAGATGTAACTTGTCTGGTGAAATCATTTTTTTTTTAAATCAATAAGAAGACATGTTATATTTGGTTGCCATAGCAACATACTTATACCTAGAATAGTTCATATTTTTGCTCATTTCATTAGTTTGGAGTTGTAAGATGACACAGACTGAAATGTATTTACAAGGAAAGCATTGGCACATGCCTTATTTGACAAAATTGAGAACAAACATAATGCAAGGAACATTGAAACTATATGTATGTATAACTATTAAGTTATAACATGTAGATTTATAATGTACACTTGAATATTATACTGCAGTCATGTATGGAAAATATCACATCTCCTGGCAGTTTTGAAATACAGGGGTCCAACCTGTAATAGATAAAAGCTTGACAACATAAATTTGACAACAGTATTTGGTAATTAGAACAAGCAATTTATTCTAAAGATTCAATTTCTTAATCATGTGAAAAGAATTCTAGCATAAACACTTTACATTCAATAAATACACTATGAAACCATTTCAGTTGAAACATACATTTACTGCAGTAAACCTAAGGCACTCACAAGTCTGATACATCATGCAAATTACTGCACAATAAATCCAATAAAAAAGATTATCTCTTGCAATAAATTGGTAAGTTCAGTGAAAAAAAAAATTCCTTGTACAGTACTTGATAGAAAAAAAATAACTAACCAGTTGGCTATGGTGTGGAATATGAACCTGCTGTGCAAAGTCCCAGCTGTAGTGGACGGTTGCATCTAAGGAACATGATACTGCACCTAAAATATATATTTTTCACAATTTATATTGATGGCCTAGAAGGAAATTTATATTTAAAATAAAAAGATCTGATGGGTATCTTTTCATTCTGTTTCAAAATTTTATCCATATTTTAAATATTTATACGCTCAAAGTTTACATGTCCAGTATATATATATACAAGCATAACAGGCATGCAAAAAAGCTTCGGTAAAATGTAAAAGTCACTATTATTGATGCAGAGGGACATTCTAAAAAATGATAACTCAATGGCCAGCATGTCAATTAAAATAAATCAATAGAATTTAACATATTCTATTTTAATTTTAAGACTAGAAAATCTTGAGGCATGCCATTAGACAGCTAATACTATAGCGCATAGAAATTTATTAACCAAAGCACACCTTCAACTGTAATGTTTTCACTACATGTAACTTTAGAGTCATCACACTGCATTCTATATTGCTCCCTCTGATGTCTAGCACTTTCAACATGACTTTCATATTCATCAAGAAGTGTCATATTATCATCTTCAGAAAGGGCACCACTTTGTGAAATTTTACAAGAAAATGTTTGGCATCTAAAACACAAGTCTGTTTTTGGTTTCGCTAAGACAATATGTGGGCACAACTCCAGCCATACTCTGGTAAAAGTACTAAGACTAATACTTCTTGCACCGTCTATTTTTTCATATTCCACATGAATGTCTGCTTGTGACCTATCAGATGGCAACAACATCACTTTACTATTGCGGTGGTTTGGAAGTCTTCCGGGAAGGGGCATTGCATTGTCAGATGCATAGCAGATGAGGAACTTTCTTATATTTTCTCTCTCCTCAAATGTGATAGCATTATGAGGTAGTCTTTTGGTATTACCATGAGTCCTAGCAATCAATCCATCACTGTCAAGAGACCGACCAATTCGTTTTAGTTTCTCCTTTCCGATGTTGTATGCAAAACAGAATACTTCACGGCAAACTTCAACTCCCTTTACATAAAACTTCTGACTGGGCCTAACCCTCGCCTGCCGTTTATGTTTATTACTGTCAGTTTGTTGGCCATTTTTTCTGTGGCACAACATGGCTGATTTAATAACAAGATCAAGTTCATCTGTTTGCAAACCAGCTGAATACATACGTAAGTCAGAAATATCATTACCATCCACAACTTGACTGCATGGTATGCCATAGAGTTTTTTACACTTGCAGGTCCGAGTAAAGAAATCATCTGTTTTCTTTCTCTGTCTTAAATCCTCTTTAGAGGGTTCTAAATCATGGTCAAAACTTTCACAATGAACAGTCTCTGTATTACATTCATCATCATCTGATTCATCATTTACAGAATTACTTTCATGGCTAGAATCAATTTCTGAATTCTATCTCACTTGCACCACCCTCTGGACACAAAACTTCATGAAAATAAAGTCTATCAACTTCTAATAACTCTTCGCGAAATAAATGGTCTTGGCTTAATTCATAGGGGATGGTACTTGCTTGACTAAACTGGGACATTTTCATAAAAGTTTCAAGTGTTTTTCAAATTTTCCGCCATAATATCTGTAAACCGTCTGTTGTTACGAAAAAAAACAACTTCTGGGTCAAACTGTCAAAAGGTTATTTAAAATAAACATCAAATGCCAATTTAAATAAAGGATGACAACATTGATAATTGCATACATTACCTTCCAAATAATCTTTTCCGTGTAATTAATCCGAAAAACATGCTAATTCCGAGTGAATAAACCGGCAAAACCGTCATATCTTTGGTACGGATTTCGACATGTTTTCATCAAAATGGCGGAGAGCGACACCTTCAGATCAAGGGCGATTAGTCATGATTTAAGGTCAGGCAGCATGAATATTATCGACAATATTCAACTGGAAGCAGAATGATGTTCCTTTATAGAGTGTATACACTTCGATTTTGTAAATACTTTGAAAAAATAATGTCAAAATAGTTGATTGACAAAACGGTAATTGCTCAGAAAACGTGTTGTTTTTTTTAATCTCGCTTTATCTCGGTAACGTGATTACCTCAACAGGACTCATTTTCGCTGACGACGTCACATATTTATCTTTACTAGATATTTTATTCTTAGGATTTTTTATGATGATAATATGTAAATGATGGGTCTGTCCATAAATCAATGTTAACATATTTTGAACTGAAATTGTCATAGAATATTAGTATGTTTCATGTTTTCCTATAGAAAGGAACTAGTCCGTTGATCATCTAACATCTCAATAGAGAACCCTAAGTTGTTTTCAATAGCAAAAATTATTGTGAATGTATAACGATATTTAATGTTGTTTCTGCATGCATCATTTTTAAGATCTGTATATAATACTGTCATTAAATATCAGTCACTGACATTATACTTTGTTTAACCTCATGACCAAAAGGGGCAAATATAGCAATAAGATCATTTGCAAATTATGCATGATGTTGTGTTTGCTTTGAAAGCTACTCAGTTATAAGATATCCCTTCGAAAACAATGTAATTGTTAGTAGAATTCGGCCTGAATTCAATTTTTAGCCTTCCAACACTTAACAAAAGATAATCTGTGGTATAACTCGCCGAAAAGAAATAAATCAAAGGTTATTATGTTTATTTTCTAAATCATTAATTAGATATCATATAATAAAAAAAGTATTTGCACTGTATGAAGTCTAATTTGCTGTTCCACAGAAAAATATTTTTTGTTTGAATCAGCATCAGTCGGAGTATTTTTATCACTTATTATTCAAAGCAAACATAATAACAATCCATATATTAACACAGGCTTTATGTCTACACGGGCTGGCCTGGTAGTCAATGTTGAAAATAGGCATACATGTCTAGATATACAATTCATGAACATTTCAAATTTCTTTCCTGAATAAACAACTGAAAGCTGAACTTATCATTCCTACTATATTTTTATTCCACTTTTCATTTCAAACATACTAGTGGTAAGATATCATCATATCGTTTTTTACTGCAGTTACAGTGAAATATAATGTAGAACAAACGTTGTTGTCAATTGCTTGCTCTATAGATATAACATTTATTTATACACAAAACCTTTGCGATTGCATAATGTACATATTATCTTTATGAATATTACATAAGAATAAGATATCAAGGAAAGATGAAGATCAATTCTTACTTTTAAGCCGGTTTTTAACTGATTGTTTTGAAATTTTATATCATCCTTGAGAATCATAATTTAGAATAAATCATACGTGTTATCTTGTTCAGTTGAGCATAATAAGTTATATCCAGATCCCGGTTGACATTTCAGTAATTACCGCAGAAGGGTATTAATGTCAAACAGTTCATGTGATATTCTATGTCATATTTAAAGAGAAATATTAGACAAATACGGACAGCCGAAACACAGACATTTGCACCTAATTTTCGTATCAACATGATCTTTGTAGGCTTTGAGCAGAACACAACATGCCTTCTAGCATTGACCATGCATTCGATACCAGTTACAACTTAATATTCATTTTAAAAAGTGTTTATTTTTCAGTGTCCCCCAAAACATATTTAATATTTTCATAAATTTTATAACATAAAACTAAGGTCTAGAAGCAAAACAGTATATATTTTGCGTTCAATGGAATAAAAGACATGATTGTTTGTGTCACATTAAAAAAATCTTGATTATTATCAACGTTCGCAACCTTATACTTATTGCAAAGCTATTCAAAGAGAAATATCAGCAATAAATTGGTAAATGGAAATTCAATTATGATTGTTATACAATGAAGTAATTGAAATTATGATAAAGGCTGCGGACAAATGATTGTAGAAATATTACGGAAAAGAACACTTATTTGGTAGGAGCTAAAATATTATTTCCTTTTCTTCCTATTTGGTCAATGTTTAGAATATTGCTACTAGTAACTGTCTGTTATGACAAAATAAAACGAATGACAATCGTCAAACGAGGGCATGATTTCGTAACCACGCCAAAGCCTTAATTGGGTGCTGTAAAAATCAAGTGTTTTAAGCACAAGCAGCCATTTGATTTATATATTGATTATAATCATAAAGCGAAGAGTCAATGTAAATTACCTTTTAGCGCTGGTTAATTTGCATGAATTATCACCATTACAAAATAGTATACATACCTCAAGTATCGCATGATGCTTGTCAATTAATTTAGATTTCGCGTGCAAAAAACAGAAAATCAACAACATTGAATTTGTGGTTTCGTATCGATTCAAATACAACAAAGGGTAACTTTGATGTATGGTCATTATTTATGCATCGTTGCAGCGTTACAATCCACCATCTATTGTACGAGGGTCTCAACGTCATGTACTGAAAAACTTACTGAATGGATTGTCGGCCAATAGTCATCCTAGTCAGTTTTCCTCGATCGAGGAAAGACCATATATATTAGTCTATTGACAAGCCATTCAATACGTGTTTAATATTACCTCTTTCTTTATTTCAAACAAAAATGAAATTGTGTTTTCAATTCAATATGATTACAATGAAAATCATCATTGTTATATTCAAAAGAAATATCAAATACATGTTTGATGTCACGTTAGTATAACTTCTATAAAACATCCCGAACCATGCATCTTTATTATTTAAAAATTGAACTTTCTTTGTATAAATATATCGATCGAATCCTTTTGTTGCAGTCAGGCGTCAATATAAACTGTATATACTAGGATGATAAGCAAACATTAATATATAATATGAGAAATTTATTTCGCGTCAACATTGTTTAAGGTCTTTTGAGTGATTTAAATCGAGGTTGTCTTTTCTATGCTCATAAAACCTCATAACAAGACGAGGAATGCATTTAGTTATAGTGTCTGTTTGAAGTTATCTAAGATACATGAAAGTTAAACGTCCTTTTTTCAACTTATAGTACGTTCATTATAATACGAATGCCTAAATTGGTAAAAAGACATCGGTCAAACTTGTAGAGTGTGAAAGTTTTTGTCCCATTTAACGGAATTATATAGATCATTTAATATCGCGGCATTTTATAGATAGAATAAATATCCATGTGACACTCAAGCCAATTTAATGGCTGTATAAATAGCCAAAGACAATTGTTTGCCCTGCATCAAAATCTGTCTCAAAAAAAATCTTCGTTTTCTTTGTTGTTATTTTGATGTTATTTTTTCTGTATTAAAATGACTGCTACACTACATAGTAGTCTGAGCTGATTATTCTATAAATTTAATCAATTGTTTTCAAAGTCAAAAAGGTAAATACCAATATTTTAAAAATAGTAATATGTGAATTTGTTTTGAATTTTTCAATAAACATGATTGACATTTGTCTTTCCTTTTACAAGTTAACATGATATTAAGTTGTATAACACTATTTTCACATGATATTGAACATCACTGAATTTGCTATTGAATACCGAGGGTCATTCATGGAACTTCTCGGCTTGTTGAATAATCTTAAAAAGACAAGAAGTCATGGTCATTAAACTGTTCATGGTAAGTGCTCTTTCCGCCTTGGCAAATGCAATTGTTTTACAGTGACTCGCATTTGTAAATATATTCTTTCAGCGCTATTTCTTTGAAGCACAGACTACACCCGAGAACAATGCAGTCGCAGTTTGATTAAGACTTGTCATTAACAGGATTGGTTTATATACTTATGTCAATGTATGCTGCATCCTAAGGAGATGGCCAACATATGTTGTTAAGCATTGTCTTACTGTAATAATCAGTTTTCTGGCGGAACTAATTTGTCAAGCCGTGTTTAATTTTGTATAATTGTAAAAATGGGGTTCGATTGAAATATGAAAAATACTATGGTGGAAAGACTATTACTTAATACATTTAGCAATATGATATATGCATTGATTATCGTATATTAATGGCCCAAAGCAAATTCTTGCTAATGATTTTTTAGTATCAATAATAGTTCTTCATTATTCCACAACAAATACACAGATTTCTTTAATGCTTTTCGATGAAATATGGGGTTTAACCAGTGAAATAACAACAGTGAAAATCAATTTGATATTTTCACTGCAAAATAAGGAGTGAAAATATCAACTTTTAGAACTACTTTAAATTCCTTTGTTTTTACTTGTACTGGACTTCAATAAATTATGTCAAAAAATGTTAAAAAACTATCTGATCTTTGAAGCTGAATGTTCGAACATTTGCTTTCATACCAAACAAATTACAGACAAAAACAACTGTTCAAACATAAATAAAATTTTATTTCATCGTTCAAATGTATTTTGAACTGTTAACCATTGGAGTACGTAAATTGAGCTTCCTGGAGAATTCACACAACAATTTACAGATAGACCCGATATTTTTTACCCCACCCACACCTCAAAATGTGTCAACAAACTAGCGTGGCATTTACTCTTTATCTGGAAAACAAACATTTTAAAACAGACTGGTCTCTGACAGTAAGATGACTTAACATTAACTTACTATAAAAACACGCGTACATGCTGTCTTAAACTAAGAAAAATGGTTAAAATCCAATAAGTATCCACATTTGTTTTGCTAACACATTTGACCTTCCAAATTTTCATTATTTAAATAGCGGCGTAGTAATTTGGTTATGTTTTCATGTCCATCTTAAAATAAAAAGTGTTTTCATTATTTTTGGAACATATGAGCACTAATAATACTTCATTGTTTACTGTTCATAAAGCTTTGCAATAAAAAAACGAGCGAATATTAAGCTATAAGAATGAAAAGCAGAGAACTATTTCTCAGCAAACCGAAAGTAGAAAAGTTGACAGCTATAATTATGCATGAGGGGCGCCCCGCGGGTAGCGCCGTAAAGCCCACTGTTTTCAAAAAAGGGGGTAATTCAGAAATAAATAAAAAACAAACAAATAAAACTCCGAAAATAAGCATAAAAGAAACAGAAAAATTGTTTATTTCAGTGTAAGATCGTATTCAATTTCACTCGTGATCATAAAAAAACTACATTTACTCCACTCGTGAAAATATGTTTTTTATGACACTCGAGAAATAAAATACGATCTTACACTGAAATAAACAAATATCCTCTATGTAATCTGAGCTTGCCAAGAACTTGACAATCTAAGGTTATTTAATGTATTATAAATAATAGCAACCAAAACAAGAGTTAAGTAAATCTTCTGTATGCAGATTGCATACAGATCTCTTCAAGATGGAAGCAATTCTATCCTTATATTTACCATTAACTGATTACTCCAAATATTAAGCTTATTGGAATATATCTCCAAATGCTTTTAGGCATTTCCCAACTCAGCATCTATCATTGCTGACGGTGTACTTTGCTGACACTTTAATATTATATATTTACATACTTTTAAATTAAACTTATTAACCAGAGTATTGTACTCACAACCCTAAACTTCGGCTCCATTCAGTGGAGCGATAGTACTTTCAATTTTATGATTATTAATGAAGATTAATGCCCTAATATAGATTTCCTGGGTTTTTAGATACAGTTATTATAGCTCGATTTTATTTCAATTTAATAACTTGATAAACAACTGAAATATTTCGTTTAGAAACATAGACTACACCAAAGTAATACTGCATTCATGATTGCATTGCTATCAACAACATTACAATGCGCAAATATATCATCTTTGTAATGTTCTAACTTTACTGGTTATTGCTTCGCATTTGTCTACTCTCCGTTGTACTAGCATCATTAAAATTTTATGCACTATTACTTACAATTTAAGCTATTACTCAACCTACAATGTACCCCTGTGTTAGGGATTGCAAAACAAGTAATAAACATTCCAGTCATTGATTTCAACATAGTGATTCTTGTTATTTGTTCTTATACTGACAGTCCATGATTGAACTGTTTCATTTTTAATCAACTACTTAATTTGAGCTGAACTTCCCTATGCTGTATTATTGTCTTATATTGTAAGTATTTATGTTTTTACTATTTTATCATTCATTTTATAATTCGCCCATGCCATGTGATAAAATCCACACACATGGAATGCATGTGCACAGAAAACTTAAGCATATACAGTCATAGTCACATCTTTTTTAAGACAAACCATTGTTATTTTTCGTAACTTGGAGAGTTCGCAGTAGGAGAACAATACTTTTAAATAGTATCAGCAAGTCTTCAAGTGCAAATGTCAACGTGAATTTTCTTCAAAATCTTAAATTTTACGGCGACCTTTTTACATGGACATAAACACACATTAATATAACGTAATATAATTCATGTCGGGTACTGCAACTTCCTGTCGACATTTTGTCGAACGTGATTGCCCCTGGCATTTTAAACTAACACAAGTCGCTTGATTGGACACGCTTGAATGTATGCACAACATGGTAGCTATTGACGGCATGTTTCATAAGCTTACATGATGTTATATGAGAACCTTACCAACATGATGTTGGTGTTTTCTGTTGTAAAATTAGTCTAATGAAATCTGTATAAGTGAAGAACATCAATAAGTTACTGTTATACAAATCGATTGTAAAATTATAAAATCTTCAATAAAAATATTTATGAGACAAACTTAACAAACAAATTGCAAGGATCTCATAATCATTGCAATGATTCAGTTGTATTTATATACATTCAATTCCAATTGTAATTATTATCGCAGAATGTATTGAAGGGTTATTCGTTTTGTTGAAATTATCTCATTATTTCATATTATCCTGATTTTTATGGTCGCCCGGCCGTTCTGCGTCTGTACATGTTATATATTTGGCAGCCAACTGTTTGACGACAAATGCTTAAATGCTATCAGAGTTCGTCGCAATTTGTTATTATCTGATCTTACTTTATTATTCATTTTATACATGTTCTTGAAAGTCTATTTTGTTATAGATTTCCCAATCGTGATTCTAGTTCCTATTTCCAATTGCTAAATGCTAAATGCGAGTGTTTTCTAAACTGACACAAATATATAAAAGTTACAAAGTACAACAAGTGTAACACATCGTAGACAATCTGATATTATAAACAGTAGCCTGACGACAAAATATTCAAATACTAATTACATTGAATTTAAAGAACATTTTGTATAATTTCCAATCATGATTTCAGTTCCAATTTTCAATAGCAAAATTTAAAATGCGATTGTATTATAAACGGACAAAAATAACTTAATAAATGTTTCAATATTCAACTTGTATGACAAATCGTAGACAATCTGCATTCGATATTTCTTTATATACTTCTTTATTTGTCCAAACTTATAGTTTACGCAACCTTCACCTCAACATTAAAAACCGTTATTAGAATGTCTCACTTGATAAAGTATCACCAACAGTTCAAGTCAAGTTCAAACAGTAGTCATAATTTTGTTATTTTATTCATTAGATTTTAGATTAGCTACGGTCTGTACTGCATTATATAGCGTATTCTGCATTAGGTACCCTGCGCATAATAGAATAACGCTATAATTAGGGTTACTGCTCAAAGTAGCCTGTTTTATCGCTGTATCATTTACTAACCACACTTCAACTGTCAATCGTGTGTGACCTACGCATAATGTACCGAAAGAAATTATGACATAACTTCCTTTTTCTTTCTGAAATTCTCTCAAACGGTAACGCATTTTATTCCTCCTCCAGAAATCGATTCTGTTTAGCCATTTCTACAATCAATCTTCTCTCAAGTACTTCTGTATTGGTAAATGCAAACGTTAAACGATACACTATCAGTATATTTCAAGCAATAATCACTACTTATCTTTTCTTTTTCGGCTTAGGTAATCCCTTGAATATTTGCACTCTACGCCTCGTTGGGATATCAAACTTCATGAACAGTTATAGGTTTAATGTAAAAACATAATGAAGTGAGGGTCATAAATAGAATACAATTAAAAATTACACTAAATTATTTGTCAAATTCCTGCTGATTATTCTTTATTCTCACTGAGAAACATACAAGAACAAAAATGCCGGCCATGCCACGCTATGGAGAAAGACCCAGAGGCCCGTCTAATGCAGCAGCAACCAAGGCCACGAGTTCGAGTCGTTTGGCGGTCAGATCACGCAGGAAGGCGTCGCAGACGGCCCTCGAGACACCAATCGCGAGGACAACGCCGACAACTCCCACGCCATTGGTCATCAGCTACGGTCAGCACGGAGGTTTGGTTGTAAGGCCCTAATTGAGGTTCCTACTCCGGGACAAGGATTTCCCGACGAAGTGGCTTAGGGCGCCACAATAAAAGGTAATGAGTGGTTAGATTTTCAGCCACTACCAGCAATATCTGAGAAACAGTGGCCTAGCTACATATAGGCCTTGTCGGCCTTGGCCTTCATCTTTTTTGGAGAATAACAAAATTAAATAACCCGAAAAAGCAATAAAAACTAATAGCTAATCAAACACATAAAATAACTCAAAAGTTTGTTTAATTATGACCAATGCACGTTCGGTGCTTTTTTAAACTATGTCCAAGGTGATGTTATTTTAATCATTGCATATTAAATAAAGTTTGGGTAATTTGCATATAAAATTGATGCACTTGTTCTTTTGGTTTTTCTCCCGAAATACTTCTTAATTAAACCATTTTGCTTCTTATTTGTAAAGAAACTTTGGGGTGGAGCGGGAGACTTATCCCCAAACTCACATAGATCCATCGGGCATCCAACTTTTTAAGGCCTAGCTACGCCCCTGTCTGGTAACACTTTCTCTCAGGGAGTCCTTACCCTAAAACCCATGTCTCTAGGCAAAATTTCTTCAATTTTGCCGAATTCTCGAGCATTTAGTTTTTAATTATTATTATAAGGACAAAAAACACACACACAAGATTTATTAAGATTATGAATACCATTAGAACAGCTGCTAAGCGCTGCCGAACTGGATTGTAAAACTTTGACAATCAGATTAGATGCTGAATAACCTTGGATTCATTGGAATCCTGGTCAGAAATTGATTTTGAACTGTGGTTGCTATTGGTCACGTGCGTGCCTAGAAACTTAAAAGTCTGCCGGGATACACAGTTGCTATTTGTCACGTTCGTGCCTAGAAACTTAGTCCGCCGGGTTACACCCTAAAGTACTCGCGGTCATAATTGAAAAAAAAATCTATGTTACGCATGGATGCCCTTTTAATATACTCCTAATGTCAAATTTTAGAACTTCCCCTATCGGAGTGGTTCCAAAATCAACCGGAGGTTTTCGTTTAATCCCACATCGCTGTTACCCACCTGGCCTAAACGTCAACGCCGGTATTGATCTTCGTTATGTATCATATGGTGAAATATTCTACTTTTGATGAAGTCGCAGATATGTTATTGGATTATGGGTTCAACATCTTAATGGTGAAAAGGGATATAAATCCGCATTCATGTAACTACATATACACCCGTCGGATTTTCATCTTCTTTGCATCTTCTCCTCTTCATACATTGGGCAAAATCTCTGTAAACAGTTCATTGCTTGATGATCTGCTGGAATACAAAAAAAACACTATAATTTCCTTAGATTACAATATTCTCTGTACGTATTAAGGACAGGTAAATTTTGCTAAAATTAAAAAAAAAATTTGATTTTGACCTTAACGATGGTAGTGGCATTCGATCATTATTGGCTAAAACTACACCATTATCGTTTTCGTTTGCAATGAAATAATTATGATAATTTAGAGCAAAAATCATACAAGACAACTTCGCAACGCTATATATCTAAATGCATTCATTTCAAATTAAGAAACACGCAGTATACATGTTAGCTATTATGAAAATATAAGTTTAAGTACAAATCACATGAACGAATGAATCATAGCGCGTGAGCGCATCAAACTCAAAAATTATATAAATGTTCGTTTTATTGCATTTGTTCAAATGAAATATCATTGCAGGGTTTTTCAATGATTGTTTAAATAGATTTTTTAATGAATTTCAATTGCTTAACCGTCCTGAAATTATGTGAAGCGCTATGCTATAACCCTTCTATTTACAATTTGAGATTATCATTGTTACTTTTGACACGCAAAGAAAATACCAGTTCTGCAAGAGATCACGCGACTGGCGAGACTGGAAAACACGTTATGTCGTTCCACTTTATGCTTTTTTAACTTGCTTTGCATAAAATAACCGACTTTCCCTTATGCGTGAGAAACATTAAAACAACGTTATAAGAAAGTTTTATTAGATGAAAATAACAAGTATAGAAATGCTAAGAAGGGAAGAAAGCTCCAAATGGTTTGGTTCAAAAGGTCCCAGGTTTATTTTTTATTTGTTTTTGTTTTCTAGGCAGTGATTGTTGATTTAAAGTTATATAACAAATGCAACGTTCTGAGAATTTGGAGCGCCTCATCTAATTCGAACTTTGTAAACAGACGCGATTACAGGTATAGCCACTGCACTACAATATCGAGACAGAACCTTTCAAAATGAGATCAAATTCGTCTCAATTGCAAATCTAGCATGGCGTTAAATAGTCTGTAATGCTGTTAATAAGTTAAAGTTGGCGACAATACAAATCACTACTGTTTTGTGATTATTCGGAATTTACAAAACTACTTTTCACACACATATTTTTCCATAAACTAATAAAGGTTGTTTAGAGGGATAAGCACTGCATTATTTACAAAGCGATTGGAGGATTTCGAACTAGAGAAAATATAATTGATAAACGAGTCAACTCAATAATTAAGCAATAACGTTGGGCTGGTACGGAATCTTTAAAAGATGATGCCATCGTAAATCTAGATCATACTCATAATATCCAATTTCTTGTCGAATGGTCTGTGGGGCTAGCTCAGAAAAGCACATACTAAATTAGCAATCTTATAAGATAAACTGGCGGATTGTAGTTGAGAATAGCGATTTGTCAATTCTACACACTTCCTTAAGGTAATCTTATTCTGTATTGTGTTTGCATCATGTTAAAACGGAGGCGAAACATTTGGACCGAATACGCCGACGCTCGATATATAAAAATTGAAATTCGTACTCGCACTGAGGATAGACTAACTATCCCCAAATTTGACCAGGATATACATATCTACTAGCTTTATCGAATAAAATTATTTTTACTTAGCAAGCTTGTTATAAACTCAATATTGTGGTAATCATATTGCTAACGTCAGTTACCAAATTACTCATAAAACTTTATACATGTGGACATCAATGTGTTTTTCTCAGTGCCTACAATCGAATTAAAAAACACAAATACCATTGGCTATGCTTTAATAATTTGTTTGATTATTTTTATGTTTGTTACATCTTGTTTACGGCTAGGCACTAATGTAGTACCAATATTATATAAGTACTATTATTTTTTTCATAATGAAATGAAAACTCAAGTTTCAATTATTCTCCGATATACATGGAGTGAATTTTGACTTTTTAGCTGATTAGATTGTTGATTCCGTTTGGATACCTTTTGCAACACTTGTCTTAGGTTGGACCACAATATCCCACGAACACCATCCTACCCTATGGAAGGGTACACAACAATGGAAGGTGCATTGATAAGAGTAGCTGAGCTCTGTACTTACTTATCAATAGCAAAAAGCGAATACGTTTTTCCGCTCTAGTCTAGGGTGGGGCTGAAATAATATATTATAAGCAATTGATAAAAATCCCACCTAAACATTACATTAAATCCTTTTTATTTATGATAAAACGAAAGATTCATAACCAATTATGCTGAATATGTCAGTGTATGCAAAACGGACTGAACTATTTTGAGCGCAATATATTTTGTCGATGAAATCAGTCCCTGCGGGATTTCATATTGACGGACGGGTTAATTTAGCGGGGAAAAATAATGGCCCTTAATTATTTCTATGTCTACGAGTTTACATGATTGAGATTCTATTTGTCCTTTATGCTACGCCAAAAGAATGGCCTGTGGATATCTATTTAAGCATGAAGAAAGCTCCAGACGAACAAGACAGGAGACATTCCATTGAAATATTAACTGGATTTATCAGAGCTTTACACATACGCACTTGATAATGTACGGATATTTCGCGCTTACACTACGTCAGTGTAAAAAGACAACAATGAATACAAAAACAAAGATAGTTGAGAGCAGTTAAGATTTCTTACATGCACATCAAGCCAGATATTTAAATCCAAACGAACTTCAAACTAACCTCATAGTGAAAATAAAGGTCAATGAATCAGCAGTGAAACGTTGCGCCATCCCACGCAGACGACAATGAAACACATTTTAAACGCAGGTTAATACAAAGAAAGAAGAACAGTGTTATTTTAATGCGGTTAAAACCTAGTGTCGTACATGTTTGATATCGCACATGTTCATTATTCTTAATGTTTAACTTTACAGTGAAACTAATGGCACTTTTTTTCGTTCTAGGCATATTACACACATATTGCAGACATACAACACGTCCTCTGAAAACTGTGCTCCAACATGTGTAAACATATTACCATTTTCATGCCCGAATGTAAAAAGAGTGAACATGTTTATGACCATAAGTAGACATTGAGCCGAAGTTATTCCCCACGTGTAAGGGGGTGGAGAGAGAATTATTACTCTGGCTGGAGAATGTAATTGTATCAAAATTTAGTAAGTCATTGCAATTAATATGTGTTTGTAACTTTTACTAATCTAGTTGAAAGCATTTTAAACTGTTTTGTATTTTACTTGGCAAAGTCAAATTTGTAGACATTGTCACTTTTTAACAAAAGAACAAATCAAGTATTGATACGTTTTTCATGTTCTAGAACCTAACATGGGTTATTGCACTACACGAACCGAGGCGAGCCCATCTACGTAATATAATTGCATTGACTATACGATACATTAATTGAAGGCAAACTTATGTCAATATAACCTCCATTGTATAGCTATATATACTATTTTTTGTAGTAAAAATGACGTTCAATTGGACATACTCCATTTATCATCAATAGTTGTAGAAAACATAACAAGTGTTCTTCAAGCGGAAGCAACATCTTCTTGAAATTAATGATGTTTCAGTCATTACCGTAAAGGGGTATTCAAGTCGACTTGCTACTATTTCTGGCTACGGAACTGGTTCCTACAGTTTGCATTGAATTGTTTGTATCAAAATTAAATGCATATTTTTAAACCGATGAAATGTTGCGCGATTTTGCAAGAAAAATGCATAGCTATGACATTATAAAACGTTTTCTATGACTTCGAATGCATTTAGCTGGAGCTAAAGATGAATTAAAAGTAATTTAGTTCACGTTGCGGTTAGAAAAATGCGATGCGAAATATCACACAATCTTCTTATTTAAATTGTCCAATCGCTGTTTATAGCATTTTCCCCTGAATGTCATTCAAATGTTTCTCAATATCATTATCAATACTTTTCGACAACCTCTTCTGTGCTCTCTACTTATATTCTGAAAACAAATCATGTAATAAATGTTGATATGATTTCAACATCGTAACAAAAACCTTTTAAAACACTGTTATTTATCGAATATCTTAGATAATAGTAAGGTGTATGTTTTCAAGTCACTTCTTCAGTCGGTCCCAGATTTATAGCCGCATTATTTGTGAGAATTGTGTAAGTAACTTCAAGTCGAAGGCGTTATATTCTTAGGTTTTTTTTATTTCAAATAACTCTTTAATTACTCTGCAACACCATTTATCCTGCATATACAACTCAAAGCCGTTCAATGTTTATTTCTGTGATGTTTTTCGGTGAAGTATATTTTATCAGCTAAAAAACGTCAGTGAAAATATCAGTTGATATTTTTCACTGCAAACTACGAAGTGAAAATATCCACTGAAAAGTATCTTATTTACCTTTATCTAAATCAGTTATATCACAATATCGCAAGAGGTTTAAAAACTGTTTTAATAATTTTTAAAAGGGGCTATATACTGTATGATGAAATGTCGAACAAATTTGTCGAAACCGACATAGACTTGTTATCGATGCATTGAAACTAACTACCGAAGTACCACATACTTTACAATTAAACTAATTGTGCGCAGTTTTTGTCGTATTTTCCATTACAAAAGATTATTATGTATACCTAGTATGTTTACTTAGTAGAATTCATTTTTATACGTGATTGCCTAGTCGATGTTATCACGTGATATAACCAAGTTAGGTATAAAGCTTAAATATTCCAACAATTTAGGGAAAGCCTTTATAGCACAGTGGATACACGACTGCACTGCAATTTCGGCGACATCGGTTCGAACCCGGTACCCGACTCGATATTTTTTGCATTTTGGTATTTTTTGTACACTTATCATATCAAAGAGTAAAGCATTTTATTAAATAATTGTCTTGAGATTCGTTTTAGAAAAAAATGTTTTGGTGCCCAACTGGTGCATATTCCCTTTAATGCACATTTTCCTAAAATTGCACATCGAAAATTTTACTCTGTAAGTTATTCATGCGCTGTTCACTTTAATTTTCCGTTCATAATTATATAATTTTGAACATAATATTATAAATCAAAGTTTTTTTTGGTCAAAATAAGATTGCGCTGTCATCAGCATACAGTATAAGTTTGCATTTAGAACTGATGCTTGTATTCATGTCATTAATGTAGCATAAAAACAGCACAGGACCTAATATACTTCCTTGAGGTACACTACACACAACTTGATCAAAATCCGAGTTGGCATTGTTACCATGAACAGACTGTTTTCTGTCGGTTAGGTATGAATGAAACCACTCCAACGACTCAACACCCAAGACCTGTAGCTTTCGGCATAAAATATCATATTCTACTGTGTCGAAAGCTTTTTGCAGATCCAACATGATTATGCCAATAAACAAACCTTTAGAAGATTGTCTACGTATATAACCTGTAAGCTGTATTAGGCAGGAGTCAGTAGAGTCGTCACCACGGAACCCGCTTAGATATTCATACAACAAACCATTTTTTTCTAAAAAGGATTCCAGCTGAGTGTAAACAGCTCGCTCAAGAATTTTGGACACAATTGATAAATTCTAACTGGCCTATTGTTTGAAACTTCTGACCTACTGTTTTTCTTAAAAAGCGGTTTGACCTTGGCACTTTTTAAGTCATTTGACACACTTTCATTAACAATAGAACTATTTACTAAAATGTGATATGTATCTTAATAAAAGGAGCTGCATCCTTTAAAAATCTAGCAGGAATATCATCAAGCCCAGTACTTTTTGAACAATTTAGTTTGGATAATTCCCTTCAGGACAAAATGCTCTGACACAGTATGTAGTTTAAAGAATTTTGAGTCAGGGTTTCTCTGCTTGTAGAAGTTCTGAAAAACACTAGATGAAACATTGAACAAATTGGATGCAACAGGCAGTTTCTCCACTAGAACTGATGCGACCGTAGTAAAAAAAATGATTAAAATGCTATTGTTTTAGTTTTAACTTTCATTTCGTATGTTCGGCAATTGGTTATACGTTTTATCATGATTTAATAGTGTTAAACTGCATTAAAGATTGTTATTGTACAGTTTTCCACGTTAACTTTGGATTATTTGTTCTTAAATTCAAATCGTTAGCAAAATTACGCTTTAAACATGCACGTATAAACTTGCTGATATACACGTAAAATACTTTCCTTTTACCTGGATGCCATAGTGCAACCTACTTTAATTACCACAACTAGTACACAATTGTTTCAAACAACTATCAACAGAACTGCATATATTAAAAAGGTTTAGTACATATGCATTCGTTCAATACAAGTGAATGCACTTATTTACATATGCTTGTGATTAAAAAAAGATAAATACAGTTATAACAATAAAACTTCTATAAAGAAACAAATAATACAGCATAATGATGTTCAACGCTATTTAAGTCTTTGATTCAGAAAGAAAGCCGTTATATATCAGCTACAATTCTACTATAAAATATCAATAAGCATACTGTTGAAATTAATGACAGGACGCATTGTATAAGCACGAATCGTCCTTAAGTTATGTTTTAGAATTCATGGTACAGATACAAGAATACACTGCGTATAGTAATAACATATACCGGACAGAAGACCAATGCAGTGAAACAGTTGTCAATATCAACATTAGAAAGATCATATGTTCTCTCATTGGCATCTTACGAGAAATGTTTTCTAAAGCAATAAGATCACGAATACAATATTCCTAGTGTGTTGTCTATAATTCCAAAGGATTTGTCTAATGTAAATAATCTAGAAGTTGAATTGAACTATAAATTTACTAAGACCTATAAATACTTGACTGAGCAGGCTAGAAGATTTATGTTTACTGTTCTTAAAAAAGCAAAAGAAGTTACATTTGGGCATTGATATTCAATTACAATATTATTGCCACACACATACTTCAGTATCTATCCGAAGGTTTGGTTTAAGAGAACAATTCGTTGGTTACTCAGTTAAATCTCTATGAATTGGTATTTAAGTGTGAGCAAACGTAGTCATGGTAGATGGTGATTGGATACAATATCAAAAAGATTTGAAAGTATTATCCAGAATGTTTAATTTCTTGTGTAGATTAGTAAATGCTTAACATGATAATGTTGCTTGTAGCCTGCAAATGCCTCTACATACATCTACATATAGAGGATGTGTTTCACTCTTCAGCGGTTGCTAATGCTAATATAAAAGATGGAATAAACTTTGATTATCCATTTGTCTGCTAGCTCAGTGAGCAGATGAGCCACTGTCTAGTAATTAACAACAGGTGAAAGACTCAAACATGAGTTTTGCGAGGAATGTTGCGCAAATTGTTTTTTGAGTTTAGTAGTTGGTTTAATTGTCGAATGATTCGTACTGATTTTAGACATGAACACTATCTTACAAATCTTCCGATTCAAGCAACGATACAATTAGTTAAATTCAGTTGTGTGAAGCACAAATTACTTATTTATTAGGTTCGATATTTTGGAATTGTATGATATCAACATGCATGCCATTGTGTAATGCTTATAATATTGGTGATGAACGGCAGCATCTGTTAACGGTGTTAATAGACGTAAATACATTGCTCCATAGTTCAAAAGGCACCCTATTATAAATATTTGTACAAATACTCTATTTGTTAACGCTAGAATTTGTCGATCTTTATAAATGGGTCAAATATACCTGTCTTTGTCTACTTTGTCTTTTTTATATTGATATCTGATTTCCAAAATTGAAATACCTCGATTTCGTTATGCATCGGTGTGTAGTTATTTGGAAAACAGCTACTATATTTGTCAAAAACATATTTCAGTTCTATGTTTGATTGTCATGAACAAACAATTTCAACAATATTTAAACTTATGTTATTTTATGCATTTGTGGAGTCTAAATTCCACTTCGGAAGGCTGCCTCGCCGGAAGTTGCCGCCGACCGCCCTTCAGTCGCATGCATTCGCCACTATTTTGTAAAATGTTCACATACTGGCATTCACTTATAAGAATGGCATAACCACCAATGCTCTATATTATAGTAGTAACAGCTTGGATCAATTTGTAAATGAATTGTGTTCGTAGATATTCGACCCCCATAATTTGCGTAGAAAACTTGACATGTTTTGGTGTTGATCCTCATTTGGTCCATATCCATCCCCTTCCAAGTCAACATAAAGGTTTAGACAACAAGTAAGATTTGGCGATGCAACTACCTGTCGCAGGTTTAGGGATTAGGTAGATATTAAACCTTGGGCGAGGAAGAATCAATAAATGATGAAAACTATATTATAAATCATTATGTATATTTCAGATTTTGATCCTTTTTCATAAGTAAAAGTATGAGTTGCCGACAGACGCAGGACCAAACGCATAAAACGATGGTTTACTGCAATTGAACTTAGGAATAGAGAATATATTTAACGAATACATTATGGTCATCCGTTTAAGGTATAACTGATGTTGCCATTGATGCAATTACCTTTCCCAAGCCTTTTTATGACTATGGGGCAGTATCTGCTTCCGACGAATCGCTCTTCCAAAATGTCACAGACAAGTTTTTTCTTCTTTTTCTTGCTTGAGCGATAGACTATATTTGAGAAAACTTATGCGATTTCGTAATTGACCAAATATGATAAAAAGTTTAATTGTGACATGATTGGTAATTTGTTCGCTTTAAGCACAATACACACATTTTGTAGAAATGCATTACGGTTTGCGAAAACTCAAATACTTGTATAAGTAAACGTACTACTAGCATGATGCCCGAAAGTAAAACCTAAGCCATCTAAATGCCCTACAAACTTTCAATACTTTTACCATTGAATGTGCTATACACGCCTTGTACAATGCCTCAGTCAAAACAATAATTATGTTTAGTTCCTCTTACACTAGATATTGGTGAACATGTGCCATAAAATGATGAGTCAAAATCAAACGTTTCAGACAAGTGGCTTATACTATAATCAAATAAACCGATTTTTTATATTAAAAATGAGGTTTATTGTCGTTTCCCTGGGATCGCGTTAGCTTTGACAGCCGCTGGTTCACTTGACTCTATTTATATAATGTGCGTTCATTAATTTTGCCGCTCGTTTGGATTGTAATATCTAGCTTGATCTGCAATTAAGGATGTAAAAATCCCCGCCTTATAATTGTATTTCGGACCGCTTGTTGTTTTGTTTATTGTTATGTTATATTTTTAACACTGATTTAGTGTCGGCGCAAAATGTCTGTATGATTGTAAGCGCTTATGCACAAAGCGCTGATAACCCACCAGTTCATTAATCAAGGTTATGACTAAACGGAACTTTGGCGCTTTTATTCGTCAGAAGCTTTCTACATGATTAAACCACATTCCACAGGAGAGTCCATTGGCGTAGAATTGAGCATAAACATTAACAACAAATAGATTCTTAATAATCTGAAGTCGTGTGTTTTGTGTTATTATATTTTCTGCTATATAAAAAACATGCAGACAACAGGATTTAAATTCCCGCAAGGAATTATTTCATTGGTTAAATGCGCGAAAAATAATTCAGTCGGTGATATAAACACTAAATAATCAGTTTTTAATCTATCAACTTATGTTTACAGAAATAATAAGGATTTTATAACATGCTCAGGAGAGGCTTCTGTCAATTGCAAATTGATTGAGTAATTTTATTAATGCCTAAGGACCGATCATCAGGAATTTTGTCTTTTATTATAATCGATTCATATATATATATATATGAATATATTGAATCATAACTATTCCCAAACAACCAATAATAACGTGCGAATAATACACGATAACAAACGCGTTATCATCAATGCTAGTACATTATACTATATAATATACTATTAATTGATTTGAATATTATATATTTACGTTTTTAAACTTCCTAATCCGAAACGATGGTGCTACATTCTTTGACACAATTGCATATTCGAGCCATACATTAACACAATACAAGTAAACATCATTAATTATGTGGATTAAAAACCCCACAGAAATATCCAAATATTAAATAACGTAGTATCGCTATGATATACTGATTATTAAGGCTATATTAAATAATAATAATAAATTGTGACATATATTTACGTATTAAAAGTACGTGGGGTACACTCACATGCTGTTGTATATTTGTTTGATTTATGTGCATTGTATTGTAATGTTCTAATATTTGACCAATTATATTTAGTAACCACTTTGACTACTTTAATTTATATAGGATCTGACACGAGTTGTCATTTAATACAAGATTTTATCAAACGAGTTCATGAAATTTGTTAGTAAGCGAGCCTCTGGCGAGCTTACTAACAACTTTCATGGACGAGTTTAATAAGATTCTTGAATTAAATGACAACGAGTGTCAGATCTTTTTTATCACTTGCTTAAAACGGTGTTTTTATTACCAATTAAGTTCCACTTTCTGAACCGATTGTTTGACAGCCAAAGTACTCAGAGTAGAATGTCAACGATGCGCCATATAAATAGTTCCAAATTAAAATGACAAAAGTTACTAGCAGTTATCAAGTTTTAAAAGCTGATAAAGCGCTTAACAAGTCACAAATACAAAAATGTGTAGTAAAATATCCAACAACATGAATAACGAACGATTTTAACCAAAAAACCCAATAAGTACACAATTTGATGACGTCACACTCAGAGTATATGCATTTACGCGGTTTATGTGACCTACATCGGTCTGTCAAGTTTTCTGTGTGCACGGACTTAAAAGTTATTCGCTGTCGCTTTCTACAATGATTTTGCAGCGTTTTCTTGGTGTACATGGTGTTTCACAACATGCAGATGATAACGGCGAAGCCTTACTGCATGGATGTTGCTGTTGAAAAAGTTAATTTCCGCCAGGAATGTTTCCAGAGAACATGATGTTCTAGCCGCCATGGGATGTGAAATGTGATGTCTGTGCTGCGGAATTCGTATTTGTGTTTTCGGTAACCGACAGCTGATTAAATTGGCAAGCAAATGGCATTGATTGCATATTGCTTGTGTTGGTCAAGATGGAGATGTTTGAAATGTTCTTGTGGTGTTTGTCACTATTGTGGCTGTATTTTTTGACTGACTGGATATTTCTGTGACTAGTAATCTGCATTATCTGGTTGGCGGAACATTGTTATCAGAAAGGTTTTGTACAAGATGCTTTCTGGCACTATGATTCGTTAACCATTTCTCTCCCGAAAGTCTTACAGCTTCATTATTACGGTAAGTATTTGTTGGCATTTAAACCATTTTGTTTACAAACAATGCGGAGGGATATCTAGGTTGCGTGTGATTAGTCTGGCCAATCGAAATGTCTGATAGGTTATCTTACACATGTGTAAGATAAAAATATTCGTAATGGGTATATTACACGGAAAACAAGGGTAAGCATGTGATAAATCAATTATTCGTTTAACCCTGTAGCACAACAGATAGTTTGCATAACCTTTATTTCCTTCTTTGATGTTTCTATTTTCATGTTGTGTTTTGCTTAGATAAATGGAATACTAAGTAACATTAGAAGTAACCATTGCAATTATTAAAGTATGAAATGTCACCGTTACCTAATTGGCATACATGTTTATGGTGAGGTCATTTAAATTGTGTTAAACGGCAAAACACTGAAATAATGAATATCAAATGCCGCTTAGTAATACAAATCAAATAATGGTAATACGACGTTTTTAGGCTATTTTCTGCAAGTGAATACTTAACATGATTTACTTAAACACTTAATTAATATCTACTGACAAAATACATTCAATTTGAACACTAATTGTGACTGTCCTCACGCGTCAGAGAGTATCCGGCAATTGCAACGAAAATAGCACTTGACACATAAAAAACAGTCATGCGTGAAAAGTTAGTATAATAAATTAAAGTCATTATAATAGTTTTAATAAATGTAAACTTGAAAGACTCCGCACCAAAAAAGCGTATTCGTAAATTTAAAATAGATTAATCCAAAATACGAGATACATGTCCTTTGACATTAACAAGGCCTAAACTTTATTTGTGTTGTTTTCTTTTAGGGGATGTTCTTCCTTGTAACATTGTATATCTATCAAATATGATACCGCATTCTCATTTGTTAAGTGTTGCAATTACTTTAAATCGAAGAAGGAAACAAATGATCGAAATAATTATAATGTCAGGCAAAACTGAAATAAGACTTTGAGCCGTTGTTTTTTAAGCGAAAATATGTTTACAAACAACAGAACACACAATACTTAACTTCGAAGAAGCGATTGGTGCATGGCAGATCATGCTCATGCTTATTAGCAATCCTCTTCCAATGCGTCGTACATTAACACATTGCATTGACCATTCCTGTCACTGACCATTCTCTAACAAATTGGGACTGCATAATCTTTGGGTGTAGTCTGTGCTTCCGATAGATTGAGTTTATATAATTTATTTACAATCACGAATCCGTTTTTGAAATAGATACTATGATTAATATTTCTTTGTCTGCAGATAGAGTTGGAATCCTTCGTCTAAGAAGTATTTGGGTTTAAACTATTAATTTAATATCACTTGTTTTATTCTCAAGTTTCCTGGAGTTAATGCATTCCTTGATATGATTTATCATTTACGTTTTTATTTTATTCAGGATTGAAGGGATAACTGTGAGGTTGTGCACATAAAAAGGTTTAAACACAAGTTCATTTATATTTTCTGACTGCACCAAATCTGCTCCTAACAATACTTAATAAACACATCTAGTTTTATATATTATGTATGTAATGAGTTGCTTGTGGCGGACTTGTTGTTGTTCTGTGATCCTTGTTTGCTTGAATTATTCTGTAGTACACTTTCAAATGAATATTGGTAATATCACACTAACAAATGCAACATGGTAGTCCAGTGGTTTGTATAATTATTTATAGAAGAACAGCAATATACGGATCATCTTTTATAAAAAAACAGTACAAATCAAAGCAGCATTTAAAAAGTTGATCAAGCTCATTTGTTAATGCGCTCAGGCTTTTATAAATGTATTCAATTTTAATGAACCAAAACAACTACAAAAACACAACAAAAATCAAAAGAAAACTCATATTCAAAGTAAAAAAGATCAATGCAAACTATCGGTTCCGGTACAAATTAACAAAATTTTAAATGAATATAATATAAGTTTGTTAATAATATACTTGTTACAGTGAAATCAGTTTATAGTGATGGCGATATTCCCAAAATGCAATACATCATTACATAAAACTTGTGTACAATAACATGTGACTGTAGTCCACACACCTTTATTATTCAAATGTTCCTTGTTATATGTTTAGAGTATTTGTTTATTTTACTTTCCTAAGAGTTATAACTCGGGCGCAGCCTCTCTGCGGAATTGATTGTTTATCCTGGCTAAAAGAGAAATAAGTATCTAAGTGTTGCCTGCCAGCAAGCGAACATGTGCAAGGTTGTTAGTGTTACTGTACTATGTTATAGTAATAGCTTATTTTACTTTACTAAACCATCAAATTGGTTATACCCGGGCGAAGCTCTTCTACCAATCTGCAGAATTAATTTTTCATCAATGCTAAAATAAAAATTACTACCTTAGTATAAGTAAAAAATGCCTTCCAGCAAATGCGCATGTGTAAAACGTTGCACAACCGAGTTCATTTAGCTAGTTTATGGCTACATCGAATTTTCGAAATCTTAATAATCGTACGCTTCCTGCATGATTAGTTCAGGATCCGTCGGCGATTTGATAGGCGGAGACAAGGGCGTAAACATAAAATACAAATAAATCTCAACAATATTACCAGTTAATCCTGCAAACAGTATTGAGTACTTCTTTTTCCGCTTTATAAGCCTTGCGGTGATTAAAATGACGAAGCGCACTCAAACGTGTTAAGTATGTGTTTTAAAAAATAAGTTTAACAGTTTAAAAATCTTCCATCTGACATACATCAAAAGGATTTTACTATTTTCGGATCTGGCTTTTATTTATTGTAAAGATTGAAAAATTCCTTGAAGTCGAGTAACATTATGGCTTACCATGAGGAGGTCATGACAATTATTTAATTATGACAAAAACAACCACTCTGTCACTTTTTGTATACGAGCTTAGTTACTGATCAATTTATAGAGATGAATATATGTGTAGTGTGTCATGATTGTATTTCTTAACTGATGCTCAAACAAATCTCATAAAACGCTTGCTAAAAATTAAATAATTTTACAAAATGAGTTGGTAGATTTTTGTATGATCAGTCTAGCCTCAGGGAAAGTGGAATCTTATGTCATGGAAACTAGGCCTTTTAACCAAATGTATGCTTGTTAAACATTACAGAAGAATGTCTTTCCAAAACGGGAAGGAAGAAAGTTTTCCAGTGTGTTTACCTCAGGATATTGTGTGGACTTTCATATGAAAGCCCTCTCTGCTTACTTTCAAACTGAACGATCAAAGGCGATCTTCAGGAAACGCGCATTTTATAATAGTCTCATTTCTTGTCAATGTTTTTGAGATAAGTAAATATTTGTCAGATCTAACATCAATAACCCATTTGTATAAAAGACAGATGTTTAGACTATTGTATTTTACTGATTTAGATATTAACGATTGTGTCATCGTTTAAAGGTGCCTTATCTTGAACTTTATTCACTTGATCGGAAGTGTAGGGTTGTGCTGTGAATCAGAAGTGATTATTGTCGTCAGCTGGGGTTACGGTAAGTTTTGGTTTATGTCGGAGCAAACGCTTTGGTATGGTAAGTTAACACTTTTACTCTGTATTTACTGTATACATAAATCGGCTTTTAACGCTTTAACACCAAAATGTCACAAGCATATGTGACGCGTCATGAGACTTTTGGCCCGAAACCGATAGCCTCGATTTCGAGAAAAACGTGTGCAAAGTTGAAGCGTACAAAAAAAAAGTTATGAAGTTTTTATCGTAAAAACAACTATTAAACAATTTGTCACCCTAGTTTGTTCAGTCAAATACATTCTTTAAAATGTAATGTTCATGTTTTTAACCAATTTCTTTCGTATTGTTTATTACTTTTGGTGTTATCTCCCGTAGTTGTCATGAGCTATTTTTAACCCAAATTTGAGGATGTAGGTCAAGCTGAACCAAAGGCATTTACATCAAATTAGGAATTTGTTGGTAAGTAGAATTAGTTTCATTGTTTAATTATATAATTTTACAATTGGGTATATCTTTAATGTAATGCAATATATTCTAATTTCGGTCAAATGGATGGAAATTGATCGCAGGAAAAGAAAGCGTAAGTGAAATTTGACAGTCTGACATTGATAATGTAAACAGATCAAAATCCAGCAGATATTCTCTTTTTGCATACTTATGATTACTGAAAAAGGACATAATCAATTTTTCATCATCTTACCGCGGCCAACTATCAATACAATTATTGATGGATTTTACGAATTAATTTTGAGTTGCAGTTTAACTGTCTTTTTAGCTATGTTGATGAATTTAAAGTTGTAGATGAACTTTTTTTTGCAATGTTGATCTATGTGCATAACATACACTCTAATTCTATATAAACATTTCCCCCATCTGCATTAGTCTATTATTTTCATTATCATCATGATCATCTTCATCATAACAGAAATTTATTTCAATGTACCTGAACCTCATGAGATGGTATGTTATGCACATAAATCAACATTGCAAAAAAAGTTCATATACAACTTTAAATTTTATATATATATATATATATATAAAGTGTGTTTTTTCAGGTTCACAGATATCTCAGTGATGGAGGGTTTAGCTGTTAAGTGGCCAATGGTGTGGTACCTCATTCTCAACATCATCCATATAGAGAAGACTCTGCATACCTGCACATTGGCAACTGTGTTGGGTGGAATAAAAACAATGCAGTCATTGCGTATGATTGACAAAAGCAGTATTGAAGTACATCACTTATGCTCTGCATATTGACACATGAAAACATTAGAATAACAAAACAATGTAACATTTACTATTTTTGCAATACAAGTAATCAGAAATCTTAAAATATTCATTAGTCTTATAAAAATAGTTGGGCTTAAATCTGTTCTCTTACTTCTCTAAATGTCATGGAATGACGGCAATCAGTTTAATTAATTGTATGTAATTCTATGTTTAAGGGTCTGATGTATTCTGAAGGGTGAGAAACAGCATTTACTTAAATGGAAGCAGTTGACATAAAGTTCAGTCCTGTGTGAGATTTGGGGTGTGGAAGGTAAGTTGAAAGAATGTTGTTGTTTTTGTTTTTTTTTAATTTTGGTGCTTAAAATGTTGATTTAAAGCCAAATTAAAGGATTTTGTGTATACAAATATTGACGTTTGGTCCTTTATTTAAACACTGAAGTTGGTTATAATACCTTATTATGTAAAAAAAGCTTGTGTTAAAACGATATATATATATATATATATATATATATATATATATATATATATATATATATATATATATATATATATATATATCATAATATAAACAACATGTTTATTTATTCAGACCAAATGGAGGCAGCACACATCCTTTGTGGATTGATGACCTTGGCAAACTGGTTATATTCTTTGACTGGTTGGAGTACACCAAGTGACCCCTGAAGTCCAGTCCAAACTTGAGGAAATATCATCACTTCAGGTATAACAAAAGTATTATAGACAGTATCACTGCCTGTGTATGTATATCTATGAACATAAGTCAGAAACAATTTTAGATATTTTGTCCATTTTATTCAGATGTGAGTTTTGATGTTCAAGTTAATTTGCATAATTTATTCCAAACACTAAGTAATGTACATATATGAACATTATTTTGCAGAACTTCAGCTGACAACCCAGTGAGTGAATTCATGAGAGAGCATGCCACGTACAGTGAGATTGAAGTTAAAATTGACAAACCCGCAACAATGGCTTTTCCATGGAGAGTACCCTGAACACATCCAACTTAACGGACTTAATGCAAAAAGGCTCTGATCCCTTAAATAAGTGGAAAAAACTAATATACTGATATGTGATCTTTATAAACTAAATATAAGATTTGGAAATGAGCCCGTTACTGAGCCGATGAAAACGTGTATCATTTTTTATTGACAATTATTTATTCAATAGAAACATGTTCATGTGAAATGAAGCTACCAGTGATTTTGAGTGAAAAACTGTGGTTATAGTAAATGAGTGATAGAAGGGTGCTACACCCTGTCTTTTGTTGGTAGAGCCCCTCTGTCATAATGGAGACCACTATATGATTATTATTAATACAAACTTAAAACAATCTGACAGTTGAAGCCTATAAATGCTTGAACTGAAGACATTTATAATATTGTTTGTCAATATTAGTTACTTCACAGCCTGATAAAATGTACCTTAACAACCTTTCAGTTTTTCTTCAATATCTTTATTTTTAAAACCTTTCTGAACCCTATACTGGTTGAGAAGCAGTTTCCGACGGAGAGCAGTTTCCGACAAATCGCTTTTTCTTGTACTTTCTTTAGATCTTCATAAAGAAGGTACTGTAATTCAACAATGTGGTAACTAGGCAATCAAAAGTTGAAATTCTTACCGAGACACGTAAGTAACTTTTATTATTATTTAATGTTTATTTTTCATTTTGTACACAAACTTGCACGTGGGGGATCGGCACGCGCCGCGTACTACGCATGCGTGAGAACCTAATTTGCATATCTATGAATAGTAACAAGGTTTTCCTTAATTGACTTATACAAACGATGATCATTGTGTATATATTTGTGAACACTGGTGTCATGCTTGTTTCGCACCCACATTCACTTAAATGTATACAAACAAAAGTTTCTATCAGAAATGAATCAAAATATCATTGATATTCAGTGTCTGCCGGATTTCGAGTATGAATTAACTGTCGTAAATTTTAAGGTTTAAATTTTTCGTAAATGCTGAAAAATTGAATAATATTTCTTTCATTAAAGTCTTATATTTGGTATATTAAATAAATAATAAAAACACACAATAGGAACCACAATCCGCCCCGCATTCGATTTGTCGGAAACTGCTTCTCATCACAAGCTAATCAGAACAGTGTAAGTACCCTCTTTGCGCCCCTATTAGATACACTATGTGTTACGTCACACATGTGAAAAATATATCGACAATAGCAGCTTGAGCTGTAGTTATCTAAAATTGTAGTTGGCAGATTTGGCCATGCTGGAAATCCTTATCTTTCCCAAAGGCAATTCTAAAAATGTAGTATGGAGCTTCATTTTATTTGTCGTCACGCAAAAACCTCCCTTGTTGAGCATCAACAATGGCACAGCAAAGTTTAACCTCCAAATAAAGAAATAGTTGAACTCTCCTCCGAACTATTTAAAGAACAATTACAGTATTTACATGTTTTGAATCACTGTGCGCATAGCAATGACAATCACAAATTATTAAGCGAATTCATTTCACTACGCTCAAAAGAGTTTCAGCGAAACAATACATTTTAACTTTTTTGTTGATCTGAGGTTGTTGAAGAACATCTACCATGTTCGCCCGTGTACGATAGGTTCATCACAACTCTCGCGCAGGTTGTTTACCCTAAGCTCAGGTAATGATGAACTTACCTTATACGAGTAGCCATGAAAGATACTTATAATCAGGCTATTTCTAGACTTTTGTTTTTCATTCTTATTAAATATCAATATGTTTTGGGGACAGAGAAGAATGAAACAATTTTATTGTATTGCTTTTTGTCTACTTGGTATAGAAAGAAAAGTTTTTTCTAGAAGGCATGTTTTCTGCTATAGCCTACACATCTTAATACGATAGATTTATGGGAACACCATCAAAATGTTAAGGTTGAAGTGAATATTTATGTGTACATGGACTTTGTAAGACTTTTTCATTTAAGTATTGTTGTGTATGTATGTGTTACGAAGTTTTCACAAGTTTAGTCTAGTCCTAAATTTAATGTCTGACAAGCAAGCACTAATGCATATTACATTTAGCAATTCGTTTTTGAATTATGAGTTGCATACTAGTAAATATAACCGTAGTTGTACATATCAGATATGTTCTGTAAGTGAAACTACACAGAAAATATTGTATCAAACACGGCTATGGGAATGGCTTTAAGTTTGACGGTAATAGCCATGGTACTGTTTGGTAATTAAGGCTGTAAAGCTGGCGGGTTAATCCTTTTCTCAGTAATGTGGAACACATTTTGAAATTTATGGCGTTGTTTACTTACGTCATCAAGAGACGAGGAAGACATGTTAATGAATCAATTGGATAAGGTTAAAAGAACTTATCGAAAACATTAATGGCAACTATAAATGCCAAAGCCATTATATATTGGTCTATCTTTGCAGAAAAACAACTAATTTGTACTTTACATTGACACGTAATAAACACTTATAATACTTATAAATACAGATGGTTTCTGATGTTTTTCATCTCAAATTTCTAAATTATCATGCGACATCTTGGTATAAATTTTTGTTTAATACTTCTATTGATATCTAACGCCGATTGTGACAACTTAAAAAATCTATATCATTTTTCTATACGGAGGTTTTAGAAAATTCATTGAAAAGCAAAGTAGTTTATTTCCCAGCTTTTTGAAAACTTATCGGTCAACGGGAGCAATACCCTCAAGAGTTTCATCAGAAGGATAAATTTATTGCGGCGTTTTCACGAGCAGTCTCCTGAGTTCAATGTTTGATTCATGTCCGATGCTAGTCTGTCTGAAATCTCGGTTCGGTACGTCATATACGCCTCGATCTTATTTTGAATTTTTTTTTTGAATAACGTCAAGTATGTTACCATTATATAAAATAAATATTGGAAACCTGGCTGTCAACAACTGTTTATGTTATATCTTTCGTCTTGTTTATTTTATTCAGGCTTTTCATAGAACTTGGTAACCAAAACAGTAGGCGTAATTGAACATTGTTAACCTATTCAATGAATATAGAGACCTATATCGCAGAAATGTTGAGCGACACGGCAAATACAACAAGGCGTTATCACGAAACGAGTCGACCTTAATGCTCGTATGTGGACATTAATAAAACAGCTTTTGTCATCTGGTATAACTTAAATATGTATAAATGAGAAACATTTTGATATGGCTTTTATCACACGTTTTATTTATATTACCATTAATCAGGATAAAGGACATTACCGCGGTTTGCTTATTTTGATATAATACTTTCTTGTTCCTTTTCCCATTTCAGCTATTTAAAAATATTAATCACTAAAACTCCAGGCGAAGACAAGCAAAATTACCGGATTGAATGAGTAGATATATAAATGTGAGGTAATTCAGTAATGAAATGTTGGTATCAATTATATCAGACCTGAGTTAAACAGATATGTTCTAAAAGTCATCCGGGATATAAAAATAACTAATTATGTTTAACTAAAGGAGATTACGCGTTAGCATGAAGCACACTCATTAATAATTTTACTATGATTGGTGATGCTAAATAATTTTATTGAAGTTTATAGTAATTTCAATTTAAAACGGTTAATAAGTACGAATTTATATTTATCTTCAATGCATGTAAAACTCTTATGTTCATTAAAATAGAACGTATATTGAATTTCGTTGGTTCTGTACATAAAGGTTGTGCTTGAATTAAACATGATCCAACTCGCATGTTGGAGTGTTCTTAATGATTATATATTCAAATATATGTCTGATGGAGACATTTTACATTACTGTTGACCATGCTTTGAAGTGCATGTTTATGTTGCACAGCTTAATTTGCAGCTAAGACAAAACATTAGTGTTAAAGCCGATTACTAGTCGGTTATTGTAAAAGTAGGGGGGCTTTTTACAGTACCCGACAATATGTCCCTAAATCATATGACACGTGTATAGTGCATGTATTGTCATCACATTCACACCTCTGGCATAAGTGGCCAGTCGTTGTAAAAAACAAAACAAACGAACTTAATTAACAACAACAGTGTTGTAGGCAAAAGGTTGTTTATTCTCTTTATTGAGAATTAGTATTAATACTTTTTTTCGAATATTCGAATACCGATTACCGATTTTGACATTCGAATACCAAACGTTTGATCGAATATTCGAATATTCGTTTGCATCCCTACTTTAAACTATTCCACGGAAGCTGTATTTAATGTTTGTTACATTTTTTCGTTTTGTATTTATACTCAAAGTTCAATAAATTTCTCTCTATTAACAAAGCATATGTATGAATATAATCAATCTGATTAAAATCCTGATCTTCTGTACACGAAGATCTGACCGTCACCAGTTTCAAACCGTTTTCATTACATTTCGGATTTCCAATATCGCTAAAAATAGATCAGCCAATGAAATCGCCTGTTACGGAATGAATGTAGGCGCGATCATCAAAATGGCGATACCCATGGCTATCCGGAAAGTTGTTGGTGAAATGGAATTTATAACGGCCTTAAAACACAATCAAATGGAAATTCTAATGGAAATACTGAACGGAAATGATTGTTTTGCAATACTGCCAACTGGGTATGGTAAATCATTGCCGTACCAAATGTTCTTACCAGTAAAAAGAGCTCTTAATCCTGAAAATCATGACACGGTGTTGGTATGCTGTCCCCTCATCTCCCTTATGGAAGACCAAGTCAGACGAGTGCAGCAGTTTGGAGTAACAGCTGCCTTGAGAGGTTTGTTTAAAGTCAACATTCTGTCCTTTTTCTTACTTTGTAGCATAGATTTATATTACTGATCAACTGAGTTATTCAGGTTATTGCTGTTTATTTCGGGTGTCGGAGGTTTCGTCACACTACCAGTTCGTCACACTGATTTTATATAGTAAATTCAAAGAGGTTTCGTCACACTTAATTTATATGGGAGATAATAGATATTACCAATGTGTGAACAAACAATGGATAATAAATGTGCCACTGATTAGTTGTTTGCATTCATCAGTAATCAAATTAAACTCAATATTAATAATTAATATCATAATTTTTAAATGGCCAGCTGACTTATTTAATTAATCACAATCATGAAATTTCAAAGATTTTATTACCTTATAAAATATGTGTGAAATACAATATCATTAATTTGGACTATCTCTTTTTCAATAACTATGTAAAAAGTGTGACGAAACCTCTTTTGTATTACTATATAAAATCAGTGTGACGAACTGGTAGTGTGACAAAACCTCCGTAATTCTTTATTTCCATAATGGACCAATTAATTGGTCAGACATCTGTGGACTAGCTATAAAATTAAAAAAAAAAACATTAGAAACCAATATGTCAAATTTAAACTCGGGTGCAAGAATTTTAGTTTACTGAATTATTGAAATAAATTGTGCTTTTCAGGCACAGACCAAGACGCCAATGAGGCAATTGACGATGGGACGATCAGTGTGATATTTGCTTCACCAGAGGCACTTGCAGAAGAGTGGGTCAGGCAAATTAAAGATGTATCATTGATAGTTGTTGACGAGTGTCACACAATTTCAATGTGGTAGGTTTTGTAAAATATAATTACAATTTACAAAACAACAAGAAAGAACCTAGACTAAATGTAAACCATGTTCCTGTGTATCTGGTTATGTGAATATAATAGTGATATTTTGTCATGCACTTTATAAGCATGTGTAACATTTACAATGGTTGTGCTTTGTACATGGTATGGTATGCAAACACTTGGGAGTCTGATACAACCGATACAAATTATTTTCAGTCATTTATAACTTTTAAAGAATTCCAAGTTTTATCAGACTGACTGAATATTTACAAGACGGCATTCTTACAAAATGACTGTAATTTACAAATAACTATAAATATGTATTTTTTATTAAACAAACTTTTTTATTTATTTAGGGGTGGTCTAGATGTTGACGAGGAGAAGGCCTTTCGGAAGTATTTCCGCTATATTGGAACATTACGCTCAATATTTCCAGACGCAACAGTGTTAGCCCTGAGTGCTACTTGTACTTTGAAAATGAAAACGCAGATAATGAGCAATTTGAATCTTAGTGGAAAGGCCCGAGTTATTGAAACCTCTCCAAACAGAGCCAATATCAAATATGTTGTAAAAAGAACACCAATTGCCATTGAGGAAACCTTTTTTTGGTTAATAGATAAATTGTGTGAATTGAAAAAAGACTTCCCAAGGATTTTGATATACTGTAATTCCATCAAAGATGTATGCCAACTTTTTAACTATGTTGTTACTGAAACAAATTTAATGGATCAAAATGTGGTTGAAATGTACCATTCTGAAACGCCGCAAGAAAAAAAAGAACACATTGTGCAAAATTTAGGGCTTGACTCCCAAATGAAAGTAGTTATTGCAACAACAGCTTTAGGCTTGGGTGTTGATGTCAAGAACTGCCATGGGGTGATTTTATTTGGACCACCAAAAGATGTTGTTGATCTGTTACAGGAAAGTGGACGATGTGGTCGTAATGATGAGCCCTCAGTCTGTGTTATTTTTTGTAATCGGTATCAATTAAATCATATTTCAAAAGAAGTGAAGGAAGTAATAGGTTCTGTGGAATGTAGGAGGAGGTGTTTGTTGAAAAACTTTACCAGTGAAGAGGTTGTCTCAGACCCAGCACATATGTGCTGTGATCTCTGCGTTTCTCACTGCAACTGTGGTTCCTGTACACCCCATCCCATAGAAGTTTTAGTAGGTACTTTTTCCGCTAAAGCAGAAGATGCATTGGTCAGTAGTGACAGTGATACTATTTCCTACGAATATGAATCTGATGTCAGTTTCGATGGTGGCTTTGAATGAAAATTATAAAAGACAACAAAAACATATCTTAGAATTTAAATTATAAGATTTAATTTCAAAAATGATGTAGTATCTAATAAAATACAATCATGTACTAATATTTTGCCTCACCACATATTAAAAAACAATTGTTATAGTCAATGGCTATAATTCACTATATACCTTATGCAAGAAGAAAAATGAACAGTATAATGAATATAGCATTTTAATGAAGAATAAAGTTAAAATTAAATTATAAAATGTTGTAGATTTTATCTTGTTCAGCTTTTTATGTGAAGCACAATTAAACTTCACACAAATGTTTCATGCGCAAGAAGCAGCTCCTTTGCTCATAGGTCAAGGTCACTCTTCTGAGGTTAAAGGTCAAATTTAACCACATCCTGAGTTTTTATAGAGTTTATAATTGAATGCAGCAGAAACTAACATCTTCAGTCTGATTGTGCCTCACCACATTATGCATATTTTATATTGACCTAAAAACGTTTAATTTTAACAGGTATATATTTGATTGAATATATTTACTACAAACAGGCGTATTTTGTTGCTATTGCACCCTTGTTTACATGTACAGTTGTACTTCAAAACACAAAACGAAAAGACATTGGAAAGATTACATGTTCTTATTCCGCAAACGTCTGAATGGCAATTCTGGCTTGTGTCTGGCAATCATTACTGGCAAACCAACAAAACAGTCACTGAAAGGATTGCTGCTTTTTTGCACAATTTTACGGCAATGAAGTGTGCGGCCAGGACGAACTTCTAAACCATTAATAGACAGCAAATCTATCAAAACCTTTTTGACATCCTCCTTGTATGAAGGAAGTTTGTGAAACCCTTTTCTTTTTTTTACTTCACACATAGCATCAAAATGTTTAACTGCATGAACAAGATGGGGAAATTCTTTTGAATGTTGCACAATACTGTCTTTTGTTTGAAAGCCATGTGTTGCATTTTTGGTGTCTCTGTTTAAAATTTCAACAAATTCATCCAAAGACAAATTATTGTTCTTCCCACCTGAAATATTGATAAATCTGTTTGCAATTAAGCGCTTTGATTGGTGAGCCGGTAATGTGCCAGACACAAGTGCTGTAAGATGTACACTTCCTATCAAATATTTAACTTTGTTGGTCCTGTTGTATATAGGCGTTTCAAATTTGGCACTCCTTACTACTCTGTAGCCATCACCCATATCAACAGCACTGTTTAAGTTTTGGTGAAGAGCTGTTAGACGGAAAACTGAAACAAGATAGTCATTCAGTTCATCTGTTTGCCTAAGCAATGAGTTTGTTGTTTGGACCTTGGCAGACATGTTAACTTGATGTTTAGTTTTTTCATGCATTTTCAAAGATGTTACATATTTATACCTTGAATTACAGAAGTGGCACTTGAAATTGTCATTTTCAATAGAATTAACCCAGTAATTTTCCTCGTGATCAGGATCTGCGAGCACATTCTGCAATTCTGCAAATAAATCATGAGGAAAAATCTCTTTTACAATTTCACCACACTTGTCATTTAGCCATTGTAACTGTTGATCTGCTTCCCAATCTTTTATGCCTTGTGGTACTGGAATAGTTGAATCACAGCTATCCAATTCAAATTTCTTAAGGAACAGCACACAGCAAATGGCATCAAACAATGTGTAATATAGCTGCTTATATGCCCGGTAAGAGTTTTTTACTTCGCCCTTGACATTTCGCGCATTCAGTAAGTTTCTGTAATAATGTACAGTTCCCCTATCTCTGGAAGACTGTGTATTGTATGACAGCCTGTGGATTGCCTATAAAACAATGCAAAAGGATGAGTTAACCTCACAATAATCAACTGCAGTTATATTTAAAATGTTTCAGGATATATATATTACACTTGACCTGTACCATAGAGGACAGTAATACATATTCAAATTACATTATATCAGTCTATCCATATTATTGTATTAAGATATCTGTCTGACTGAAGGATCGAACCACCTTGCAAACCAGCTGAGATTGGTTGAAAGTGTATGATATATGTTTTACCAACTAAAAAGAAAAGTAGACAAATGTTTCGTGACTATACCTCCAGAAAATTCATTAAGCGATGAAAATCCTCTATCTTTGAAATGAAGCCTTCTAACCTCTCTAAGCCACTGTCAGCATTTCTCATTGCTTGCTGAGCAACCTGAATTTTTTCATCAGTCAGTCTGTCTCCTTAAATATAAAATAAAAAGTTTAGCATGCTTGATGAAAATTAGACACCAATTTATACTATAGAAAAGGTCAAGTATTAAATAAACAAGAGATGTTAGTGAAACATTTATGCCCCCTTGGGAGCCAAATTGTTAGTAGGATTTGGACACTTTAATAAAATATGGACAATCAGAAAACCTTTTTTCAGCTTACAGTCACACTGACCTTGACCTTTGACCCACTGACCTCAAAATCAATAGGGTTCATCTGCTGGTCATGACCAATAAGCCTACCTAGTATGAGGTCCCTGGGTCAAAGCGTTCTCAAGTTATTGATCGGAAACCGTTTTTCATGTTAAGGTCACACTGACCTTGACCTTTGACCCACTGACCTCAAAATCAATAGGGTTCATCTGCTGGTCATGACCAATACACCTACCAAGTATGAGGTTCCTGGGTCAAAGCGTTCTCAAGTTATTGATCGGAAACCGTTTTTCATGTAAAGGTCACACTGACCTTGACCTTTGACCCACTGACCTCAAAATCAATAGGGTTCATCTGCTGGTGATGACCAATACACATACCAAGTATGAGGTCCCTCGGTCAAAGCGTTCTCAAGTTATTGATCGGAAACCATTTGGTATTCCGACCGACCGATAGACAGACAGACAGACCGACCGACCGACCGACCGACATGTGCAAAACAATATACCCCACTTTTTTCAAAAGGGGGCATAAATATTCTTTTGCTTAAAGAACTTGTTCACTGTTATTCTTTTGATATAGAAAGTATTACTTATAATTTTAAAGACTGGCATTTTGAAGTGTAAGCAAGTATAAACCAGTGTCATATACATCTTAAGACTAAATTACACTTAGAAAAAGTTTCCTGTATAGATGTATAATATATATCTAGTAAAGGTACATACTTTAAAGAGACGAATGTATTTAAATAGTCTATTGTATATCATTTTGATATTGGCAAAAGATTTTCTTCAATCAGTAACGAAGCCACAAAAATGGCTTAAAATAGCTGATTTACTCAATTTTTACTTTTATGTAAAATCTTAAGCATAAAAAATACATGAAATAACCTCCAAAAAAAACTTCTTCAACAATCTCCCCATCCTTCTTGGGAACGTATTTCTCTGTCAAGTTTTGCAACAACCTTATGACATCTGCTGTTTTCTTTTCATCACAATCAAAAAGACCAAGAGAATACTGTAAATAAAAACAAGATATTTAACTTAAATGCTTTCAAAACATAATAAGAAATGTTTATGCTCTTTAAGTAAAATCTTCACAACGTTAATTAAGGTTTCTGCACAACAGTACAATGAAAAGTAATACAAGGTTTGCAATATATATGTATCAATTGGTATTTAAATGAATTCTTTCTAAATTAATCAAAGAAATGAACTAAAACCACATATATGACGGGATTATATGTAAAATAAATGACCTTATTAAATCACAAGATTTACCTGCGAAGTTTTCATTCCAGCTTCATTACTGTGGATATGCTCCAGATGGCCAGGGTAAATTTTCCCAAACAAATCTTCCATTTGTTTAATATTTTGGATAACAGATCTGGCCACAAGGAACGTTAGTTCTTTTTGTAGACTGTCAATGTCCCCTTCAGATGGTATAAAGTCAACGGCTGTCATGCTGTCCACTGTCCTAACAGGAGTGCCTTCTTCCTTCTTTATTACAATCCGGTCAATGACGCCTGGAAAGTATAATATTTTGTGCCATGTCTTACGTGCCCGAGAGAGGTTAAAAGTTGTCAGACAAAATAAATGCCTTGTACATATATTGGTGGGCAAATCAGATCATTCGAAAAAGGTTATTTCTAGCTATGCCAACTGTGAATCCATACTCTTTCTGTTACTTAAAAGTATGAGTTCCACAACATATAAAATTCTGTTTTTTGGCAAAATCATTGAAAATATACATGTTATGTTTCAATTGATATTTTAATGGTTACTGTAATACTCGATTAACCAAATATAGTTTTCACTGATGTAATGGACAAAAAAATCTTACCAATAACGTTAAAAAGATGTATTGACTGTGTTGAATTTTTAGAAGTCCTGTAAGAGGGTACTATATTTTTATCCCAGTTATCGCCAACAAGTTGATATGTCATACTGTCACCCTTGCACCATTTTTCCTTCACTTCTAACAGTTTTTCATCAAGATTACTTTGCCAGGACTGCAGTTTATTTCTGACTGTCTCAGGAAAGACACATACACCTAACTTAGCCAAGCGTTTCATGTCCTGAAAAACAAGGGAACTTTTAACTTATTCATGTACATTAACAGGACATCACAGAGAATCTTGGCACCCTCTATCGAATAAGCTTTTTGAGTATCTTAATTATAACTCTTGTTCATAAACATTAGAAAATTAAGCCAGTATCCTTCTTTCAAACAAAACTAAAAAGAAAGGTGACCATGACCTTGACCTAGTCTCATCATTCTTAGTAAGCACAATTGCTGCACAAGTAAAGCACTTGGGGATCATCCTGGCCAAGTTTCATTGAAATCCTGCTTATAGTTCCAGATAGAATCAACAAATGCCAAAATATCAGGATGTTTGTGATTAAGTCTAGCTTACCTGATGTGTACACCCTCCATGAAGAAGTACCATTCCATTCAGATACTGCAATGTAGTTGCTTCCCTGTTTCGTCCATGTAATATTATACCTATTATATTATAACAATTTACAGTTGTCATACATAATAACATATTTCTTACATCAAGTAATAATAATTAAAAGAATTCAACTAGAACAAGTCAATGTCATTATGATTTAGCTCTCAATGTGTGATACAATTAGCTTTTCAGGCATAGCCATAACATAACTAAACTGCATTACCAGAGTAAGATAATACAGTACACACATTATTTGTTGTTGTATGGCAACATCTACAGTATTTTATTATATTTTAATCAAGATTGATCTCTTCAAATAGTTTAAAAAAGATGCCATATTCATATGTTATAATTATCCTTCAATCTTGTCTTACTATCTTTTATAGAATCAGACAGGATACATACAGATGGTGCGCTAATATACTCTTACCTATTGCAAAAAGGGCATGGTGAAATTCCTTGCTTGGTACTGACATTGGGATGCTACTGGTTACCATGGATGACACAATGCGTAAAGTGTTTGGAGCTCCAAGTAATAGGTCTTGGTATAAGTGGTCCCAGGAGAATTCCATTATCCCTTCATAAGTTTTATCAGTCAATGCGAAGTCCGAGTGCCGTTTACAAATAGTTTCACATTCATTCTTTACTATCTTTGCAGCATAAGCAGCAAATTGATCTTTGCTGGTTGTTTCTAAAATCTCCATAAGTCCCTTTTCAACATTTTTTTGGTAGAATATGACTTTACACATTTTTATATGGTCTTTGTTTTCAATGACAACTGTCCTCTTTCCACTTTCATAGTATACTGTTATCTATAAATCAAATAATTAGATTTTTTAATATCATGGAAAAAAATGTGATATATCATGTTGGAGCATTTGCTACATGTATTAGCATGACAATTAACTGAATTTAGAAATATTTGGTAGAAACTTTTATATGTAAATCAACATTTTTCCCAAGAATTGCATTAGAAAATACAAACTAATTACAAGCTAAATCTTTGAAAAAGGACTCTTAAAAATCTAAATTATCACAATGACAAGTTATTGTATCTTTTTATACACTTGAAAATTCAGATCTGCAGTATACACTGTACATTATACAGTTCCTATAACCAGACAATTGCTGTAATTTGTGTGAACACCCCTGCTAAAAATCTTTAAAAACAACATTTATTACTTTGTTACAAGAATGGAACTCTTTGGAAATTAAAAGGGATCATGTAACAGCACAAAAGTTAGCTGTTTTAATCAAATTTAAAGGAAATGTTGCAATTAATGAGAAACAAAGCCTCATTTACATCAGAATCTTGTTCTTCATGAGTGAAGGTCAGGGGTCTTGATATACTGTATGTGTTAACCTTGAACAATTACTTGCTTGACAAGTAAGAAATTACTGACAAGATTTTTCACTTGACAAGCTTGACAAGATTTTTCACTTACCACCAATGGTTATTTCTTTCTGTGATACAGGGTGAACTTTAAAATCCTGGAAACTCTGCAAGGAAAATAGCATAACACAAAGATAACGTGAACTATTAACAACCTCTTACCTATTCCTTCAATGATCTAACAAATCATGCAAACAACATGCAATTAAGTTAAAGATGTCAAATAATACATTCAAAGATATAAGTTGGATAATAAAAGAGTGTTATTTACTGGTTGAAAAAATATCGTTATTCATTCTATTTTTTTATAGGTAGATAAATATTTATTTGCAAGTGAGCATTATGTTCAATCATTGTACACATTTCTGATCCAAAAAGAATTAATACTGTCAGTAAATCATAATAATGACAGATTTCAATAAATAAAATTTGACATCTTTAGCTTGCATTGTCAATAAATCAAAGGAAGAAACCAAGACAGGGTTTCTATTTTTAATAACTCAATATTTTTTTAAAGTGTGGTCTAACAAAATACTGTACAAAAAATTGAAAGATACATATTACTATTACGCATTGAAATTCTCAGGCTGGCTGCCAAAGGTTTTTAAATACTTTATGAAACAAATCAGCTAGTATATTTGTTTTATATCATAAGTGTATCCAAATATGGAATAACATGTAATACAATATTTAGTTAGACCACCTGTAATGAAAATTGAAAGAAAAAAAACAGGGTTCAACTTCAAACTGAACTTTAGCCTTTTACAGGTGACCCTTGTAAGAAACTACTTAATTATTTTTTTGTTTTCCATTTCAGAATTATATAAATATACCATCATATTGACGCCAAACAGATATTATCTGCATAATTAGTCGTTAACATTTGATAAACAAACAAGGGTCTCTGCATAAGCTTAACAATGCAACAATTAATTTGTCCTTTCTTTACCTCTTCTTTGGGTCCTTTTTTATCAGTTGCTTGTCCAGAGACAGGGGAGAACAGCGACTTTCTTGCTTTCGTTTGCTTGTCGGATGTTTCTGTAAAGAAGTTACTATGTACGTTTGTATTTGTGGAAACTTCTTTTTAAATCTAGATATTAAGTAACACTTAATAACTAAATTTGCACTGTTGTATTTCCTTTGATAAAAACATAACTGGTAATCATTTCATTAACAAAGCAAAAATATTCTTTTTTCAATTAAGTACAAAAAATATAACATAAATTCGAACAAAATACTGCTTATATGAAACTGTTGAAGAATCTAGTTAGGCTAAACAAGTCAGTCGCTCTTCACTTAATCTCTCAATAGAAAGAAAGTATTTTTTTTCTATGGACTTGAGATAAAAAACTTACCTGTAATAACATTTGGGATGTTTGGTTGTTCTGAAATGGCTGGCAATATAGGTCTGTGAAACTGCAGCAATGCCTCAGTTGTTGTTGCCATCTGCCTTACTGCAAAAAACATAAGCAAATTAACTAAACTACACAATTTATAATAGTACATGTATAAATTATTAGTGTTCACCTTTGAAATTTGTAAACATTTAAAAAACATAAATTTAAACCAAACGATTGTGAATATACTGTTACATGTAGCCTAGGTCTATCTTCTTACACAAAAGACTCAATGACTTCCATGCACACTTAAAACATTCTACGAACATTTAACTATTGCATCTCTTTGTGCAAAACTTTACACACCTGCATTATCACCAGTTGAAAGCTGTGTACATGTGTTGCCCGACGGCTCTTGCAGAACATTGCCTGATTTTCCATATGGACTGATAATCATGGTCTGAAAAATGTGATGGATTTAAACATATATAGTGTATTTGAATATTTTGACATGAAACATAAAAAATTTAAAAAGGGTCTTTATGAAATAAAAAGATGATAATTTTTTTAATTTTTTTGTAAGTAGGTACTAGTAGCTTTCTCATTTAAAAGTACTGTTTATGCTAGTAATCCGAGCACATCTTGTCATGACAGTCAAGTGGTGATGCCATTTGAAATTTTGAGAGGAAATTAAAAGTATGTTTTATAAGAATAGGGGAAATCTATAAACAATATTCTACTAGGCGGTAGGGCGGCACCTTGTTGGAAAGGGGGTTGCAGTGGTCCAGAGGTTTCAAAATCATGATGTACAGGGTTTAAAGCCCAGCTCCGTCTGAAATTAAATTAAAGAATGCTTTTTCATTGTTCCCCATTTGCCAGGCTTTCGGATGAGGCTTTAAACTGGGGTCTTCTGCTAGACTTAAATCAGTTTCTGGGTGTTAAACCAAAAATTGTCTGAAAACAAAACACTGGCAAGCCACTGTTCATGTAATTTTGTTTGAACAATGGATTAAACACAACTTTCTTCAATTTTTCTTAAATTCATCTAGTTACCTACCTGTAACTCCGATGCACTCTTCAATTTTGTTTTAGGCCACAGTTGCACTTTAGGACTGAATACTTTTTTCATAGGTTGTTGTGTTGTACTGGAACTTGAAGGGGACCACAGCAGACGTTTCACAGTTAATTTACGACTATAACCAATGGATTCGTTGAGGGTCTGTTTAATAATTTGCAATTTTTCAACTACCCCTTTCACCAGTCGATTGCACTTAATGCAAATCCCAGTAGCATCTGTTGAGGTCAGGTCCATATCAATAACTAAATGCAGATCATCAACTGTTTGTTTCGTTATTTTCAATTTTTTGTTCATGTTCACGCTCGTTTTTATTTTTCTGCCAGAAGGCGTTATTTCAACATTACAAAACACCATCCCACACAAAACACATCGATCTTGCAAATGATGTTTCTTCGGCGTGGAAACTGTCAACTCTGCCATTTTGTACAGTTACAGTAAACCAAATATTTAATGTTGGTGATGAGATCTTTTCACGTAAGGTCTAGGGCGAGATATTGGCAAACAAATCAAACAAAACAATGAAATACTTTCACGATCTTGACATGGCGATTTCACAGACGGTGTGTGTGAGAATTACACGTTGTAAAAATTACGCACTAAAAATTCGGAAATTCCAGCGATAAAAATAGAAACTTTCGACTTCTACTTTCGTTTTCGCTATATGAAAGCTAGGCGTTGATTGGTTAATGGTTACGTCACGCGATGGTGATCTCAAATTGGTGCCGGTCAGATCCCCATGCACAGCAATATAGGGGATATGATTTTAATCAGATTGGAATATAATTCGATATTAAAATGTTTGGAAAGCCTTTTAGGAAGTATGATACAATTGGAATCTCAAATGCCTATATAACATCCATTTCTCCCACCTCAGATAAGTAGATCCAATAATTTAATCATACTAGAAATTCTTTTCTTATCTTGCCCACGGGCACGGGTCCCCGTATGAAACTTCTTTTTAATGGTCACCACATTGTAATAATATCCCTTGTTGAATACTGTCGTCTGTATCATCATGGAAACCTCGTCTTGTGGCATTATTTAAAAAAAACGCTAATTAATTATTTCTCGCTTCAAATGTGACCATAAAACAGTTTTCACCTTGCTCCTTGGAACTATTTAAAGACCATTTTGATTATTAACATATTCTGAATCACTGCGCGCATATCCATGACAACCTCGAATTATCGCATATCCATACGCAATTATTGTCACTTAGCACAAAAGAGTTCCAGCAAAACATACATTTTTACTTAATTTTGTTTAACTGACGTAGGAGAAAAAGCATCTACCATAGCCGCTCGTGTAAGATAGGTTCATCCCGACCCATCGCGCAGGATGTTTCCGCAAAAGATCGGGTTGAAAAGAACCTATCTTACACTCGCGGCCATGGAAGATACTTATATTCTACTACTGGTATGATTAATTTGGAAATAATTAGATAAATTCAATTAAAGTATAGAAGAGGTGTACAGCTTAAGGTACTATGATGCACGAACAAATTACATTGAAAATTGTTTTCTATTATATATCTAGATATTTGTTCCTACTTTAATCATCGGCTAATATATCTGCCCTTCAAGCCAAAACCCAGTCCGAATGTTTTGATTGTAATCAAACTGCAATTTACAATTATTTTGAAAACGACTCAAACTTAATGTTAACGTAACATCCAGTTGAGCATAATTATTATCATCATATTTCAAGTACTTATATTACTTATATGAAAACAAAATAATGCAGTTAAAACAATCTACTACCCAATCACTGATGCAAAACAATAAACATAATATCTTTCAACTTTTGATCCATTGTTATTGTCAAAATCACTATAGAACATATTTCGTTAAAGATGCACTCTTAATCCCATATAAGATTTACCGCAATTAATACAATTGGTTTAAAATACCATAAAGGATGAAAAAATATCGTAAACAATGCGCTTTATGAAGGAAATCGAGTTTCATTTGAAATAAAGGTGCAAAAAACACGGTATTTTTAACTTAAGAGACGGTTGTAGATTACAGTAAACCTTTAGCACTCGCAAATCATTTTTGTTGCGTGTTCAGCTATTTCATACACGGTTATAATCGTGTTATCAGTTATCAATATTTTCCATCAATTTATTATTTAGTAAGAAGTTAAAGGTTTAACACTCAACATTTATGTTTGTTATACATGTGTATGTATTTATTTCAAATAAGAGTGACACTTTCAGTAAGCGGAATGCTAATGATTTAGTTCAATCCGAAGCCGAATAATTGCATTGCACTATAAAGAAAATAATCGAATTAAGTAGACTTTAAAGCAAAGACATTACCCGGACCTGCACATGGTCCTTTTGCTACGATTGCGCCCTGAGATCATTAAGTTAAACAACGTTTAATGTTCATGACATATCCTACTGGTATACGGCGAGTTATTGAACACTACCAATCAAATTGCAACGTAAATCAGTGAATCCTGCACAGTTTAGTTCGCTGAGTGGACGATTGAAACTGATTCAAAGAACAACATCAAAGAGAAATCGTTTTAGTTTTCCGGAAACGTTTCCATGTTCATAAAACGTAATTAAAACAGAGTAAAGACCTAGAATGAATGGTTTACTTTGATCGGACATTGTACTTTCAATCTAAGGTTATTTGATTAAAGTCACATCACTCTCAACGCAACTCGTTGTTATAACAGGTCTTGTTCATTGATTTACAAACTTTTTATTTTGCTTTAATAAACCATTTTATCCGTATAACTTATGGACGCAGTCCTTCAATATAGTTAATTGTTTAGCAATTCTAAAATGAGGATACATGTTCAGTGTTGGCGGTAAATGCATGCTAACTAGCGCGCACGGTCGAAATGCTGAAAACCTCTTTAAAAAAGCCAGGTAATGAACATAAGCCTTCTCCATGATAAAATCAGAATCAGGTGGCTTTTCTATAGGCGGAGATATATTCATAGTTATGACAAAAGGAATCTTAATGATCTAAGCTGAGAACAGTATATAGGTAATAATATTTCTTCCGCAAAGTTAACCTTGCAGTCAATACTTCTACATGATAAATTTAGAATCAGTTGGTTTTTTCATAGGTGGAAATATAAATAGCTAAGGCAAAAAGAATCCTCATAATATAAAGTAAGAACAGTGTATAGGTAATTTTATATCTTCTGCAAAATTAACCTTGCATTCAATACTTTTTTGTATTCTCGCATTTAACGATTTTATTGTCAAAAGGTACTCGAAAGTGTTTAGTATGTGCTGTAAAATAGAAAAGTTCAGTTCAAATGTTCAGGTCAGGTCTGTGCTATGTAAACTGTACATTTTAGTTCTATAGTTTATGAGTATTCTGACTTTACAGTAAAAAGGCTTTTATATATTTTTCTTGTGTGGCTTTTATTTTAGTTTTTTTTAACTCAGGCCAATCCTATATCTTTATATAGTGTCAATAGCGTCCATACGTATGTTTTAAGATGCCCTCTTACTCCCAAATAAGATCTTCCACAATTAGTAATAGTGTGTTAGTATACAAAAACAGATAAATAAATGTTGGAAACAATGATACTTATGAAGTATTGAGAGTTTAATATGAAAAGAATTTTTTATAAAACACAGTATCTCTACACGTTGAGACTATAGTATATCACTGTAAATCTTTTAGCATTCACCAATCATTTAATATTTTCGCGTTTTTACAGCTATTAGATACACGGTTACAATATTGCAATCAGTAATGAATAATTTGCATAAATGCATTATTTAGGAATTAGTTTAAGTTTAATCAGTCAAAATTTATGTTTGTTATACATGTGTATGTATTGATTTTGAATAAGAGTGCCACTTCAAAAAATGAACTTATAAAACTACTAGTGCTATCATAGTAGAGGAATTACATTAACGCTAAACCATAAAATTGTTATAACAATATTTGAATAAAAAATATAAAAAAGCATGTTAGCTTTACTTATTTCATTCGACGGTTGTTAGGACAGACATGTGTACCAATGCAGTATAGATATAATTTATAACTGACGTTAGAACAACGTTTAAATTGATAACACGCTTGCTAAGCATTAACTCTTGTAAATAAGCGATAAAGTTGGGCTAATGGTATCGCTGGTCATTGTTATGGAAGATCAGCGTCGCCTCAGTGCAATCTTTTCCGTTTGACACGGTCATACCTTGTCTTTTTAAAAACCAGAACGTAGAAAGTTTTACAGTGTGTTTCCCTTAAGATATTTTGTTGGTTTTCATATGTAAGCTTCCTTGCATACAGATATATCAATTGCTATCTACAGAGGACCCGTGATTAATAATAATATCATTTTATTTGTAAATGTTTTAAACATAAGCAAACACTTTTATCCGATTTTTAAACCATTTGCACAAAAATCGTTGGTTCTGATTAGTTTAGTGTCCTTTATAAAATTTTAACAATTGCAAAGGGAGTCTTTAAGTAACGATTTTTTCGTTGTTGGTGTCTGTTGTTGGCGGACAACTGATAAGGCACTGAAGCATTATTTGTGCCTCTGATATATAAGAAAAGAGAAGAAGTCACGAATTTCGTGGTCACATGACCAACCTATTGTAGATAAACATCACGTGGTCAAATATCCTTTTAAACTAAAATTTACACTGCACCCTTTTATTGGACCGATTTGTATGCAAGTTACAGGATAAAGTGTCATATTGGATCCGTAAATTTCACAAAGTATTTTTGATTGGTACCATTTGAATCGTAATCTACATGTATCCTTAACTTCAATATGGGATAAGGCCAAACAAAACACGAAATAAGAGATGTACGATGTCAAATGACAGCAAATATATTAATGTACCAAGTATTTTGATATAAGTAAATGTTGAGTTAGCCATTGTGCCATGGTCCGTTAACACTTCGTAAGAACTCACTGTTAGTTTTACAGGTTTGTAAGCGAGTTGACAAAAAATCACTTAAGAGGTATTAAATAAACCTCAAAATATACGGAATCATATATTCCACGATCTCGACTGGAAACCAACATCATACTTACATCCCATTTAATGTACTTTAGACAAAATCCTTATAAAGTTTTAATCTAACACATATTTATTCAAACATAAAGTAGTCCACCTTTTTGATATGTGTAATATGTGTATCGAAACGATAAAGCATTTGTGGCAGAATAGTCAGGCTTATTGTTAAAATATTATAAACATTATAAGTAAAATGATGTTTTCTTTACTATTTCTTTTTTCTTATATTCTTTTATCACTCTCCTTTCTCACGAACAGATTTTAATAGTGTTCACATACTCGCATATAAACATGTATTATACTGATCTATCACTTGTTCAATGTAAGAATGTGTATAATATTTACTTATGATAATTTCTATTCAAAAGTTAAAGAGAGAACAATGAACTCTGAAATAGAGAATAAATTATCTTCGAAGTTTTCTCGGGACTTATAAAGGTTTACAAATGCTCGATCTAATACACTTGTCCCAATATAAAATACTAATATCCTGGAAGACATATTTTGACTCGCTCAAACGTTGACTATAGACGTTTGAAACGCAGTGTAAATAATTGTTCTTTAATGTTGTGTTTTAAAGCATTATTTAAGGAAAGGTATTTTCAAGGATTTCGAAAACGCCAATGACCGGCTTTCGGAAAGATTAATAAAACTAGAGTTTCAGACTGATTTATATATATTGAGCCGCTTTTACTAGCGTTATCTGCAATAAATGTATGATTTGTTTCCGATGCTAGTCTGAAATACGTACTCTGTACGCCAGATATTCCACGGCCGTGTCTGAAATAGATAATGGAATTGTGCAATAAAACTATCACCTCAAAGTATAATTGAAAACCTATTTGTTCGCAACCGTTTTCGTTGTGTCTGTACTCTTAGATTTTCTCATTCAAGTTTCTCAAGGAAAGTGATAACTATGAAATCTGTAGTATAAACCAAGACTCCATTACATAAGTACAATTATCTATGTCGTCTTTTAAAGACCTTTTGGGATTTTTTTTAAAAATACATTTTTGCTTTTTGCGCCTGCAAATAACTACTTTTTATTCATCTGTAGAAGTTGTTGCTTCAGCTTGTAGCACTCTTTTTATTTCTTCATGTATTAATGATAATGGATTACATTGCAATGTATGTCAATCTAGTTACCAAACGGTTGAACTGTTAAAATTGATGATACGTTATAATTATTCTTGAAATTCTGATTATTTTGAAAGCAATATATGTGGGACCGAAGTCTTAGACTGATAATAGACCAGGTATGTAAACAAATTTCTGAGGAATCAGCCAGTCTTCCATATATTGAAAATAATACGTACATGGAATCACGTTGGTTCTGAAGCAAAGAAAACAACTCACCTGTGAAGCTTAAAATTGCATGTTCAACAAAGCAAGTTTGAGTACTCGTGTTCGCAAAGTTAAATTCAGTATGTTCTCATGTTTGTCTTTGGAGAACATTTTGCAATACCTGGATTTTTTACTATGTTTTAAATAATGTTTCACCATAGCTGCATTTAATCTAACAGTATTCAGAAAAATAGTATAAACATGCTTATTCCGGTAAACAGGCGGTCATCAGCAACGTACTATATTCCAAGCATTGGTCCATTTGTTATATATAATTGAATTTTGTGCTTAGGTTAATACCAAATGCAGGTACTTAGATGATATATTGAAATAGCTAAAGATTGCATAGAGGACAGTTCATAAACTAGGTTATCTGCATCAGTTCAGTTAGAATGGGCAGAACAAGAAGGCTGAATTAAATGGCACAAACTGTTCAGGACTTCAAAAAATATATAGATGACCTGACTGAAAAACAAGATCGTTCGGGATATTCACGTACCATGGCTAGGAAATACACATGTGTTGTGTAAGTGAAAGAGCTGATAACCAAACATGTTATTCCATATGAAGTTCATAATTAATTAACAATGATAAAATTTAATATGAAAACAGTGTAACATACTTATTTTAACCTTCGAAATTACTCACATTAAAAATAAATGTGTAAATATTAAAGATAACAATAAAAATGGAGAGAATAAATAGATAGCATATGACGCCCAAATCATTTATACGAAAGCAGAAAGTACTGGATCATGTTAGAGACACGAGGACATAACCTTACAGCTTTATGAGTCCACAGTAAAATATATGAACATGAAACTTTCATAAGATGTGTACAGGATTCCTTTTTTATTTTTATTATTACTGGGTGTACCATGAGTATTTATTAATTAACACAGTTTTCCTATACGTTCATACCCTCAATGATATAAACCTATCTTGATGTAGAAGATTTAATAATGTTCAACCATTTATTTCTGGATCTAAAACATGTGGAATAAATCCCTATGAAGGTCACTTATCTGAATGCGAACAAATTTCTTTTATTGTCTATTAAATAAATGATTAATTGCGATTTCAAAGGTTAATCCCATGTATGGCTCGCTCTGAAGTAGACATTATGATCATTTTATGAACCTTAATTAAATATCAACGATACTTACATTTGCATGCGATGTAAGCACCATGCATAAAGCCCTAGTCTAAATAATACTTATGCTGTATTTCCCCTTTCCTACCCCTTTCATAAGAACATCGTTAAGTTTCAGATACATAAAAATCGGAATAAATTGCATACAACAATTAACTTTTACCTTATACCGCAATGAAATAAACCGCATGTTCTGATTTCGGACTTAACTCGAATTGTAAATGTTTTTTATTTATTGTCGTTAGCATGAGTTAACGAAAGCTTTTGTAACCAATGAGCCTATTTTCCCTATCTGCCTCAGTTTTCAGCTCGGTTAGATAATACGTTCATGCTCGGACTGAAGAAAAAAGTATATTCTGTCATATTCTTATAATTTAAATAAAAAAGCTCTTAATTGAACTTATAATACAAACCATAAAAGTGAATGGAAATTCTCTGGTGTCATCATGGACGGAAGGACCGACAGATCGACCGAATGCCAGAAAGATCGACCGAATGTCAGACAGACGGACAGACGGGCGGACAGACGGACACACACACACACGCACACGCACACACACACACACACACAAACGCACACGCGCACACGCACACGCACAGACACACACACACACGATCGCTCGCACGCCCGCTCGCACGCTGGCACGCACGCAGACACACACACACACACACACACGCGTACATACCCAGACACACACATACACACACACACACGTGCGCACAGACAAACAGACAGATGGAGACGATGTAAGTTGATGAATGTTTTGACGAAGGCGGGGTTATCTGAACAAAACACTCTTGGCGAAAGTGATAATCAACTGAAAAAACTCCGGCATTCATCAGTTAAATTTAAAATATAAACACATATACATGTTCAAAATAAACATTAATATTTGTATAACTTCGTGTATAAATCATTTCAACGGAACACTGCAACGTTTGTTGGCAGCGTTCACTATCAGCGCACTGAATATTTTGCTATACTTACTGATTATGCATAACAAAGTCTTATATACCAATACATATCTTTGATGATTAGCAAATGTGGGTACCTTTGATGTCGGCTTTTAAAGTGAAAATATTCCGGCGGATAAAAATGTAACGGGCTGGTGGTTAATTCTAAATTCTAATACAAAGAGTACGAATCCGGAAATTGTAAAACCGGAAATATGTCGTTGGTTATGTATTTTTGGATTCGAAAGTGCAGTTTCATTTAACTTATTTCTGCATTTGAGGCAGCGATGTTCCTTTTAGTTTATAAACGAATAAACGTGTTTCTGTACTCGTTTGCTAATCGTTTTAACAAGGAAATTAACTATACTTGATGACTTGTATCAAACGTATTTCTAGACATATGATCGGTTAACGATTGTTTACATGTTCCGTATGAATTTCGGCTTGTTATGATGGTAACGATATAAAGTGCATTTCAATGGAGGAATGAGTTGCATCATTGATGGCATTATCGGTGTAGAAAAGCAGTTGGGCTTGTTTAAGTGTGTGGAGTCCGAAGTGTTGTTTAGTTAAAACCCCGGCTAGACAATGCTACAATAATATCTCAAAATAAACTATATAAAAGTTAAAAAGATAAACATAGTGTTTCTGCCGGTGTATATAAACATAACTAAACAGGGCTAAGACTTGTTTAATGGATCAAAGATTAAAACATTGAAGCAACAATAAAAAACAAATATATAGGTAATTCAAGCCAACTTCAATCACGGAACAAGGTTCTATTAATTTACTTTCGACAAATTATCCAAGAGTTATAGTATTCGTTTTCATACAAGACGTACAGAAAATTTGCATGCATTTAACAATGTCTAAAAGTAAAACATACCGCTTTCAAAGGTTCGAACGTTGAATGAATAAGAAGACAAGGATTGTACAAAGTGTTCGTAACATTTTTTCCAAAGTATTCAACTGAACAATAAACTCTTATACGAATTATATTAAGAGATAAATATTAAAATGTTAGTGAAATACCAATTGGCTATTTTGGTCAACAATAAGTGATGATACATCAAGATTCCTTGTTTTACTTTTCTATGTTTCTGATTTGTGGTAGTTCATAACGGAAGTTATTTAATAACCTTTCATCTAAAATTGATAAAAACGAACCTTGACTTCAATTTTAGAAAACGATTTTAATAAATTCCGTATTAAATGCACAATAGTGGAATATTTTGTTTCGATTATACATGTATACTTTATTGGCGGCAAACAGCGCTTAGTATTTGAAATGTCCTTATAAAGCGCGCATACCTTTAACGTTTTTAATTTAATATGCCGTGTCAAGAGTTATTAATATAGTCATTTAATAAAGGTATATCATGACTTAATTTCGTATTGGCGGCCACGTCAGGCATGATATTACAACAACAAATTAACCAACAAAACTAGAGAGTAAAAATGGCACACTGTTCTTGCCAGTTAGGATAGTTGAACCGGTTCCTAGCTTGGGAAGGTGACTAGGCGAACTATTGTTCCAATTACATAATGGAAACCTAAAGCACAAGGTAACTCAGCATAATTTATACACTTTCATGTAAAAAGGCACGAAGAATCTTGATGAGTACCATTCAGAATACATATGGTATTGTACAGAACAAGCTCACAAGCCAAAATTCAAACAAAGTCATGTTAAAAGTCACATATAAGCATTATGAGTACTATTCTCAAAATATTTCGTATTGTAAATAGAAACTCAGAAGCCTAAATTCGATCAGCATCTCGTACCAAAGTAACCATTTCTACATGTACAATATCCTGTTGCTCTGTTACATCGAGCATTAAAACATCCTTCACCGCACTTAATATGAGCATCTCGTACCAAAGTAGCCATCTCTGCATGCACACGATCCCGTTGATTTTTCACATCGACCAAAGAAACATCCTTCACTGCACTTATATGAGCATCTCGTACCAAAGTAGCCATCTCTGCATGCACACGATCCCGTTGATTTTTCACATCGACCAAAGAAACATCCTTCACTGCACTTATATGAGCATTTCGTACCAAAGTAGCCATCTCTGCATGCACACGATCCCGTTGATTTTTCACATCGACCAAAGAAACATCCTTCACTGCACTTATATGAGCATTTTGTACCAAAGTAGCCATCTCTGCATGCACACGATCCCGTTGATTTTTCACATCGACCAAAGAAACATCCTTCACTGCACTTATATGAGCATTTCGTACCAAAGTAGCCATCTCTACATGCACACGATCCCGTTGATTTTTCACATCGACCAAAGAAACATCCTTCACTGCACTTATATGAGCATCTCGTACCAAAGTAGCCATCTCTACATGCACACGATCCTGTTATTCTGTCACATCGACCATAGAGACATCCTTCACTGCACAAAGCTGAGCAACCTAGAGAATGAGACATAATTATGTGTATGTCCGTATACTCTAAATGTACATGGCACAACGTCTAGTGGAAGTGTGAATACCATAATCTTTTTAAATATAACAACATAACAAAAAAAAATAAACCTTTATATCCTATTGCAATATAGCGATCATAATCAAAATATTGCAACCTCATGAAGTAGCTGAATTTAATTATAATATTATATTTCTTGTGCAAAAACCTAAAGTGACACACCATTGCTGTATTGGTTAATAGCTATGTCATTTTTGCAATACGTATGTCATGGTTATAAAGGTATGTTTTATTCCGAAAATGTCATACGGGTACTTTCAAAGTTTATGAACCATTTTTATGTATAATTAAAATACATTATCATTTCTTTCTATTTATCGTAAGGGAGTAATACAATCGACCTTTTACATGTAACCCGCTGTTATATGAACGTTTGTTATAAGAACTTTTTATTAAGTTGATGTTTAAGGTGAAGCGCAAATGTGCAGAACACACCACGCAATCGACGGACTATTATTACCACCGATTGTGTGAGCAGAATTAAATACACATTAAAGTATCAATTTTTAAGGAAATATTTTGTATTCAAATTGCTAAGAAATCCTATACAAACCGAGTTGCAGGTCGACTGTCTATTCTGATTCAGTTTATGAAAGTATGAAAGGCAAACATGCGTTACTTTTCTAGACAAGATAAGCGCAGGTCTGATTTAACGTCTGTCATGCATATGACTTTATTGACAACTTTTGTTTTGCAAACGATACAATGATCAAGTGTGGTAGAGTACATTTATATGTCACTATCTGTAAACTTTATGCTTAACAACAACATAGTTCTTTTATTCAAAGGTCCCAATATTACCATATTTCTGCGAATGTTATATTTAAAAATGGCAAAAGTAAAGGTACGTTTGCTTAGAACAGATGGAAATCGAATACGTGCACACAGTTCAAGGATTTTAAATCTTTCAAATAAAATCTTTAAAATGTTGCCGTTCATCCGCCACACTGGTTTATCTTTTCATATTGTCTTGTTTAAAACTTATTTAGTTTACAATGATTACATTAACTTCTCTCGTTGGCACAATTTTGATTTTGTGTTGTGGAGAAAACCTAAGTTACTGGAGAAAGCTAACTTGTCCTGCTTGGTAAAACAAAACGACCACCAATGTACACATCGGTATATTTTATAAGATATTTGTATATAAATCATTTAATAATATTATTTTAGAGGTTAATGATAATAGAACAATATTTGTACTATTTAGCTCTTTATTGCATAGTTACTCTCATTTGACTATAAATATGCCTTAAATTCCGAAATTGTGCAAACATATTTTAAGTAAAACATTCTTTATAATTTCATGGACTTTAAAGGTTTAAAGTAATATTAAGACATTCTTCATTCCCTCTTCTTGAACAATATTGTTTCGTTTGCGTAATTAGAAAATAAATAAAGTATTCATAAATTTGCAATAAAGAAAAAAAAAATGCATTCTAACTCAAAACCTGATTATTACTGACGATTACTGATTCTCTACTGCACTGTGATAGACACGATAGACGTAAAAAAATGATGCTAATGATGATACTGACAAAAAAACGTTCATGGTGAATGTGATGCGCATTGCAGCAGCAGCAGCAGCAGTGTCATTGCTATAGCGATCAACATCGTCCATCGATCTTGATGTTACGCAACAAAGCGGTTTTTTACCTTATACATATTTATTTTCCTTGGCATCTTATTTATTTTTTTAAAACAATATCGAATTATACATATAGATTATAACGTACCGTATGCCAGCAGGAATATAAGAAATGGAGAAAAATCCTTTAATGTCAAAGACATCATTTTGCACCAAGACTCTTCTAAATAATAATTTTAGAGCATACAGCAGGAAGCGGGAACAATTTTCGCTTTCACAAACGGTGCGAGCATTGTCGGCGCTTTTGTTATACGAAATCGCTGCTCTTTGTCAAGGAAATATTATCGGCACAAAATATTTGTATTTAAGGAAGATTTCATTTGTATACTGACAATCAATAAACTCATCCCATGTTCAGCACGAGTTGTATTTTATTTCCGCCATCATTCAAAATCTGACGATAGTACTTAACTTTTAAACAACTTGGGTACGGCTCGTTACAAAATATTAGAATGGCTTTATATACAAGCATTGCCTTGTTAAAAGCAATATTTGAAAAATTGAAAGACACACACGAACTATTCATGTCCTGGCTCATGGTCAATTTGAAAAGATTTGCAAGTGTTAATGTTAAAAGAAGAAGAAAAAAAGATAATACAGGAACATCTACTGTCATTTAAAAAAATATGATATTGTACAATAATAGTAGGCTTGATAATGTTTGACAATGCGAACAATGACTGACGTTAGTGTAAACGTTTTTTACCTGCCATAACAGGTGGTTGTGATTATTAGTTTTTGAATGTGTTTGATTCTAAGACGGCAATATAAAGCAACCTCGTACACTCATTGCCAACAACATAACATGTCAGGACACACTGTATGGAAATAGTTGTTGGAATTGAAATTATTTTTAGATAAAACCCTACTTCCATCAACGAAACCTATCATTTTTAACAGTTATTGAGGCAGAGTACAAGTATTTTAACAAAAGAATTTGGAAAAAAAAATGTATCGCGTAGATATATAATTCAATGAAACTTGAGCATGTGACATGTTTGTACATTCAAAAACAATTTAAACAGATTTGAATTAACAATGATGTACTTATACAAGTGTGTATGCATAAAAGCAACGGAAGTCTCTGTTTAGTGGTTTTCGTAATGTATATCTAGTCACTGTCGCTCTCAGACTCTGGATCTTTCGGTAATTTTTCGGGGTGAATTCATGCTCAGTGCAGCCTAAGGATGTTTTGTTGTTGGGACAGCGAATTAGTTTCATATCTATTAAAGTTGAATGTCACGTTCCCGTGTGTTTTCGAAGACCCCAGAGGAAACGTCGAGGATGTGCCCGAAGATGCTTTTGAAATGGATGGGGCGCAGACTTTGAAAGTTTTTAAAATCAAAAATGAATTGTTGAACTGGTGAATGTAAACTGGAAATCGGTCAAATACAAAATGCTTGTGCATACATGTACGCGGTTAGAGTTTGTAGGAAGAAATGATCTATCAACTCGTTTACTAGCACATGTGGCCAAGTAAATATTCAACTGATTCCTACCAAGCGGGTTTATTGTAACAGTATGTTCCATGAAATAGTTCATACATAAATTGGTAAGCTTGTTCTTTTTTAATAGTTATAATCAATTAAATGTTTGTTTTTGTAAAAACTATTGCATAATTTGATTTTGACAAGTCAATACGATTCGTTCAATGTGTATTTTACTGCACTACAGACGACAAATGTACTTGTGACATACATGTATTTGTCTGGACAGAGTGGAATGAGCAAAGGTTATCATTACACTCGAGTCTGAGTGAAATGATCAAGGTATCAATCACTATTATTTTTCACTCTTTCACCGGTATGCTTGAAATAAAGGAAATAAATTATCTAATGTGTGCGTTTTCGAGCGCTTTGTGCGCCTATTCTGACAATGTTTAGGTGCTGGACGTAGTAACAAAAAGGGAAAGCATGACATATCTTCTTTGACAAAATAGGAAAGGAAACGCTAAAATAGCATCGGAAAGTTACGCGAAAATAATGTCTGCCTCTTAAGATTTGACTGAAGAGGTAATATAGTAGTTATCACAGACGTTTGGTACCTGGAAAACATTTCTAGACCGTTGTAGACCCACCGGGGAGGAGAGGAGAGAAAGAGACGGAGAGTAAGGGTTTGGAAATGAACTTTTGAAATGGCCTTTTTTTCCCAACCTGCCCCTTTTTCCTAATCCAAGATGGCGGATCTATTAACTAGACCATTCTCAGTTGAATTAAACACTCGAGGTCTTAAAAAACTGTCACACGAAGAAGTGCTCAAGTCATTAAAACACACAATCGATGAAAAATCTATTCAGGCGATTCAAATAACCGAACGCAGTTGCATAATAACGGTGAATAACGAGGAGACAAAAGTGTCTTCACTTATATCAGGACTGAGTTTACAAGAAAGACATGTTAGGCTTTCAGATTCGGACAGTGTTATAACAAATATTACTTTGAAGGATGCCCCTACGAAATGCAGTATACCACCATAGCCACCACTATTAATCAGTTTGGTGATGTTATCGATGGAAGCCTAGTAAGAGGTAAAATTAAAAAACAAACAAACAAACATCTCCAATGGTACAAGGTGCGTTAAAATACTGAACTGTATTCCAATTCTTGCTCCAAGCATTGAAATAGGGAAATTCAAAATCAAACTATTTGCGGACAATAACCGCAGAAGGTGTAAAATATGTCAGAAAACTGACCACCCGTATTTCAAGTGCCCGGACAGGTTTCAACGACCGAGGCAATCATACTCAGAGGCAGTGCGGCTTATGAGTATAAAAGCATGTTTTAACTGCAAAGAAAACGACCATCTGCGCAAAGACTGTCTTTACGACGTTATTTGTCACTACTGTAAGGAGGAAGGGCACACACAGGCAGAATGTCCTATGGAAAAGTAAGGCAACTATGCGGCTGAGAAAATGGAAGGCCAGCGCTCCCTCAACGTGAGTGATGGGTTAAACAGCAGTGAAGACGATTCTACGGTGGTCCCAAACAGCGTCCGTGAAACATTGGATATCCCCAGTCCGGCGAGCGACGGAAGTGACGTCACAACCCATTAGGGCGGGTAAATCTAAAGTGCACATTATTCTCGGCGGCTCCAATTGCGCTCGAATACACGTGAAGGATTCAGATATAAGGAACGTTTCTTTGGCTGGTGAATCAATTACGTTTGTAGAGGGCTTGCTTTCCAATTTGAAATTTGGAGACAATGAGGCTGTGGCATCGGTAGTCATCCACCTCGGCACGAATGACATGCGCAACAGAAGCAGCGAAGATATCATCGCAGACACTAACAACGCATTGATCACCGTCGCCGAAACGTGGCCGGGCGTCCCGGTAGCGTTTTCAAGTATTTTGCCGCGCAAAGGCACTAATCCTCTTGTGAAAAGTATGAACTCTGCTGCTAAACTGATTAACACGAAAATTCTTAGACTGTGTCAGTCCAAAAATAACGTTCACTATCTAGACAACGACGAACTCGTTTATCATGAAAACAAGTTAAATAAATCCTTCTATGATCCGAGGGATCCAACAGGTGTATATGTTTCCGACGAGGGCGCGGAAGAGATATACGCTAACTTTCTGGCTTTCGTCTTTGATGGCGAATCGGAAGAACTTGTATAGGTTCTGTCTACTCCAGGCACTGGGAGAAAGCGGGGCAGGGGCAGCAACTCCTCCACACAGCCGTCGGCAAACAGGCTGCAAAAACAAGGCAGATCAGAAATTTGCAAATAGTGGCCTTGTATCATTTTAAAACTGTGAATGACATTTAAAAACTAAAATAAATATAATTATATAAATCAAATGTTCAAGGTAGTTTCCATAAACGTGAATGGATTACGAAATAACTTAAAACGAGTTGCAGTATTTAATTGGATCAAAGAAAATGACTACGATTTTGAGCTCTTACAAGAGATACACTGTAGCACTGACTTTGAGGCTAAAACTTGGAGCTCTCAGTGGAACGGAAACGCTTTCTGGAATAATGAAGATAGTAACTCTAAAAGCGTAGCTATTCTGTTCAATAAAAAGGCGTCATATGTGTGTGTGGAAAATATATTACATATGTTTAATGGTCGTTTTCAAATAATTAATATTAATGTAGATGCAGACAAAACATTCAATTAAATGTATATGCACCGAATAATACGATGCATAAAAATATTTTTTTCACTGAAATTAATAGAGTACTTAAAGAAACACAAAATGTAAAAAATATCATTGGGGGAAATTTCAATTGTACCCAAAATGTTAGATAAGACAGGAAAGACTGGGTGTCCAGTAGCACCGTATTTGTATATAATTCAGGCCGAGCCAATCGTGTGCCGTATTAGAAACAATATAAATATAAATGGCATAAGCATGCCCGATTACAATGATAAAATCCAACAAGCAAAAGTAAATCAAAATGTTGATGATACGCAGCTATTCGCTAAAAATGAAAGTTCATTACCATATATCTTTCAAGACCTAAGCCTGTATGAAAAAGCAAAAATGAATAAAAATAAAACCATAGGATTATTCATCGGAAAATTAAAAGATAAAGTTCCAAACTTTAAAGAAATAACTTGGACAAAAAATATGTAAAACTCTGGGGATTTGTCATGGATATGATATAGATGATAATGACATTTGGCGTAAAAAACTAAATAAGATAAAATCTCGTTTACAAGTATGGAAGTAAATAGAGCTAACTATACAAGGCTAAATACTCGTCAAAACACGTATCTTCTCAGCAATAAACTTTGAAGTAGAAACAAGAGGTATTTAACAAAACATTTCGAACGACTTAGAACAAATAATGAATAATTTCATTTGGAATAATAAAGCCGCAGGTAGCCAGAGATACGCTGAACCGGGAAAATGATCATGAAGGAGTAAATTTATGTAGCATCACTGAATATAAACAAGCATTGCAAATTAAAATGATATTTGAAATTATTCACTCAAAGAATGAAGTATGGAACAACATAGAGAAATATTATCTTGGTCTATTAGATAAAAGCTAAAACATGAAAATGTTTACAGACTTTTACAGCTATTACTACGGATGAAGTCCTAAACACTCCATTATTTGGGTATCACATAATAGAATTTAAAAGCAAGCCACTTTTTATTGCAAATTTTAGTAAAAGTGGGATCAAAGAATTAAAGATGTATGAGATTAAACAAAAATCGATTATGTATCTACTGGAAATTTACTCAGTAAATTGAAAAGCAATCGAAATTGGATAGCAGAATGGACAATGATAAAAAAGAGCATTCCCAAGACAATTATTGACACATTAAAATGGGGGGTGCTTGAATCAACACAGAATGTTTACCTAAAAATTGATATGGATACTCTCAATATAATGAACAAAATAAATAAGGACATTAAAGGTAGTGAACTTAGAGTTAAAACTATTATTAAACAATTTAACCTTCAACGGCAAAGTAAGAAAATCTCAAGCGAAATAAAATGGGAAGCGAGTTTAAACAATGCAAATTTAAATTGGAAAACAAAATGGAACCATATTTATAGCTCAAATGCATCTTTAGGTGCTCGTCAATTTCTATGGAAGTACCTATTCAATATAATTTTCATAGAGCATCGCCTTGCTCTTATGAAAGTATCAAGAAATGGATCATGTAATATATGTCTCAAGAATAGAGAGACATTATTTCATCTCTTTTGGGATTGTTCAGCTGTTAATCTAATTTGGAACAAAATTAATTAAGACTGTATTGTTCAGGGGGTTGAAATTTTAATGGATGAAGTAGGTCCAAGTATTCTTCCTGCGTATTACAATTGAATCTTTGCATGACAAACGAAAATAACCTCTGGAACTTGACAAAAAACAATGTATGAATTCGAAGCACATGTACATTTAACGGAAATAGAAATGTTCAAGATAAGGGAAGTAACCCGAGAATGGGGCTACACTACATCATATTTGTTGCACCACTGCATTGATGTATTGCTGATAAAATACATATGTATATCTGATATATTTCATTGAAACATTTCCTTTGTTGAAACACTGATTAGTTATTTTTGTTATTTATAATTGTAAGTGTTGTCAGGGGTGCCACGATCCCTGGTAGCACATATGTTTCGGGGGAAATAAAAGGGACTTCATTGATGTCTCAAAAAGAAGAAGAAACATTTACTGAAGAAACAACATTTGTAAATTATAACAACATTTGCAAATTATTAAAAACGTTATGGTTAGTTCCTTTTCGTCAATACTGAGTTATTGCACTACGTTGGTTGTAAACTCCTTCTTACCTTTTGTTCAAGCAGACCCAGGAAGCCCCAAGCAGAATTATAAATGTTAATTCATTTGCTGATTTGTTGTATAAATGTAAAATCAAAAATAGTAAGTTTGTAAGACAAAATCGTGATGTTCAAACACTTCATTCAGACCCTGGTAAACTAAGGATGGATATTGCTTTTACGTCAGAAAAATATTTTGTCAAGATTTACCCCGGATAGTAAGGTATGATTATTCCTAATAAAGTATCGTTCCATTTTATGACTGTTTTTAATTTCTGAATAGCAATACCGCAACCATCTCCCTTCTACCAGCAAATTGTGTAACCAGTTCTGCCTCTTCAAAGAAAAAAATTCGAGTATGGAAAGCATACATATAGATGTTCAATGTGCACAATGAAAGGACTAAAGAGGCCCTCTTACCCCCCCCCCCCCCCAAAAAAAAAAAAAAAAAAAAATCCACAATTAATACAATTGTTTTAAGGATAAATACTGTCGAAAACAATATTTTTTATAAAGGATAATGTGTTTATTTTGAACGAAAAGTGTATCAAACACGGTATTTCTACCTTATTAGACGATAGAAGATCGCTCACCCCAATCATTTAATATTTTTGTGTTTTCCGCTATAAAATACAAGGCTACAATCTAGTTATAAAAGTATTTTTCATAAATGCATTATCTAGTAAGTAGATTTAGGTTGATCACTCAAAACTTATATTTGTTATACATGTGTAAGTACCGATTGAGAATAAGAGTATCACTTTAAATACGTTAATTATAAATTTGAAGTAAACATTTGCTTTATGCACGAATAAAGTAAATCACGACATAATAATGAAGGAAGCTTTTAAGCGTAACCTATATCTCGCTTCCGCGACCTTTTGCGATTCAAAACTATATTTTGATAACTTCCGTGTTGTGAAATTAACCCAAACTATTGATGCATATACATGACTTAGTTCAAGTTTCATTTTCGGCTTCAAGCATATCACTTACTTTAGATGCAAACATGAAAACACAGCGTTCAAGTTGTATTGCACTAATTTATGATAAACAATTATATTTGAAAACATAATTCGATTAAGGATGTTTGATTGCTCTCCATTGTTGCATGATTTTGTTTTATATTCATATCTTGACTTGGGTAATCTATTCTTTGAATAATTGTTGGTATTAGAAATGACAAGGACTATCCTATGATAGCAGTATAACAGCACGAGTAAGGGTTGAAACTGTGATGAAGTTCTCAATGGTTTTCTTTCCTCATTGTGATCTAAATAGAACAGACGATAATAATGCCACACACGGGGCTCTTATAGATAAATTACAATGATTACGTATCTTAAATCTGGATCAAAATGACAAAACACAAACGGGAGCATGTTTTCAAAACGCCCAGAAACATGACTAGTCTCGTCCAGAATAACAAAACCCCGCACTCACAGTACTTTGGTTTTTGTTTTGTCATTGCAAAATGATCGAAGTAAATAATATAATTAAAACAGCTCTGCTGTTTCATGCTAACACAGTGATTCAAATAAAATGATTAATACTAGGTACACTTAGTGTATCTGACGGTGTATGTTAAAGTTGCTGAGACAGGGCTTATGCTAGTTTATGGATCGAATATTAAAACGTTATAACATAATAACAACAAAACAATCATGACAACGTTCAAGCCAACTTCCAGCACACAACATCACAAACTGCTCTTATAATACGACAGACCACTTTAAAACAATTTATAGTATTCGTTGAGCCCCTAGGACCTACATTAGCTTTACATGAATTTATGGATGTCAGATGTTGCAATATATGGCGCTCAATACTTCGAGCATTGAATCACTAAGAAAACAAGAATTGGTCAACTTGAACTGCATCAATACAAACAATGGACTGTACAAAGTGACAAAGTTTTTGTAACAATGTTTCCAACGTATTATTTTGAACAATCAACTGCTAAACGAACCATCGTATATTTAGAGACAAAAATTAAAAGGTTACTGAGAATTGACTATTGTGGTCAAAGTTTATTGCCAATAGGTAATAATACATTTTGTAAAGAAGCCTTCAACCAGTTTTATCTTTATTATTTTATGTTCTGCAAATAGAAAGAGGATACTTGTTTATTTCAGTGTAAGATTGTATTTTATTTCACGAGTGTCATAGAAAAACTTATTTTCACGAGTAGCGAAGCCACGAGTGAAAATGTAGTTTTTTATGGTCATGTGTAATATAATATACGATCTTACACTGAAATAAACACATTTTCTGTTTCTTTTATGCTTATTTTTAGAGTTTTATTTGTTTTTTATGTATTTCTGAATTACCCCCTTTTTTGAAAAGGGTGGGCTTTACGCCGCTACCCGTGGGGCGCCCCTCATGCATAATTATAGCTTTCAACTTTTCTACTTTCGGTTTGCTGAGAAATAGTTCTCTGCTATTCATTCTTATAGCTTAATATTCGCTCGTTTTTTAATTGCAAAGCTTTATGTACAGTAAACAATGAAGTATTATTAGTGCACATATTTTCCAAAAAATAATGAAAACACTTTTTATTTTAAGATGGGCATGAATACATAAAATTACTACGCCGCTATTTAAAGAATGAAAATTTGGAATGTCAAATGTGTTAGCAATAAAATGTGGATACTCATTGGATTTTAACCATTCTTCTTAGTTTAAGCCTGCATGTGGTTTTATGGTAAGTTAATATTCTGACATCTTACTGTCAGAGACCAGTCTGTTTCGCTTTAAAATGTTTGTTTTCCAGTTAAAGAGTAAATGCCATGCCATGTTATTTCACTGTTAAAACCCCATATTTCATCGTTAAGCATGAACGAAAGACTGTTACATGATTGATTCAAAACGAAACTGATTTAAAAGAAACTTTTCTATTATTGATAAAACAAGCGTTAGCCTCAATTTAAAAAGCGATTTTTAATAATGTTCGTTTTAAATGCGTACGGATGTAACATTTCTTCGATATAATGACAACGTGATTAACTAAACCGGAGTGTAGAATTTGCACGCTGTTCTGGACAATAAGTATACCAACAAGCACCCGGCTTGTGAAGGCGACTAGTCGGGACTATTGTTCCAATAACATCATGGGAACTACAGGTACAAGCCCAGTAGTCTAAATTCAACCAATTTCATGTTTAAAGACACTATATACCTGTGTACATCTCGTATCGCACGACGCAAGCTCAGTAACATATATTCAACCAATGGCATGTTTAAAGGCTCAAGGAAGCTTATTGAGTATAATTCCCATTTCATTTCGAATGGAATTGGACATGTGCTGTCTTTAGTAGTCTAATACGCTCACTTTTTTACTATATGTTTATATAAAATCGCCATCTTGGACGGAGTAGAAAATGAGGGAATATTCGGAGGCGCTCCGGCGTGACATTATTGATCCGGCGGCTCAGGCGTTAGACTTCCGGATTTAACCGGTCGTCTGCGGTCAGCCTAGCAGACGACTTTAAACCGCCAGAGTTTATGTTTTGCATATGAGCGTCCGTCATGCCTATAACAGACGACATATTAGAGCGAGATAAAAGCAGACAATCTTTTTTCGTGGTACTACCGTTCCGGTTGTTTTAGCATGTTAAGCAGGATAACATGGCCGGACTATTAGCTATCGACGCTTTCACCCCTTAGTGTGAAATTTTGAACTCGCATAGCAGTTCATTGGTTTACGTTTTAGTGATAAAAGGTATAATAATGTTTTCTATACAATAACAACCGAATATCAATTAAGCATTGATTTGATGCATTTATAATCTCATCGCACTCATTCATTTGGGTTTGTCTGTGTTACAGCAGAGAGTGGAGCAAATATTTCGCTGTTACTATCGCGGTTATCTGAGGTAAACACTCTATGCGGTCTGTCGCACAGGAATGTAAATAAACATACACCAAACTTAAGAATACAAACGAGTGTAGTTTTGGTTGACAATGTATATCAATTAACAAAAGCTAATACGACTTATACACATTTATTTACACGATACAGCGTTACATTACAAATATGACAGTTATTTATACAATGGTACATGGTACACATTTACAACATACAATAAGTAAACACTATATTTACATGAAATCAGTCAAAATCACCAGCGTTTATCCAACTGTTAAATTATATTTACATTTCACAAAATACTGTTTATTGGCTTCTTTGCCTTTAGTTTTTAATATCTTCATAATTTTGAATGCACTGTTTGGATTGTATTTTGTTCTCTGGAGTTCACTTTAATAAAACGTTCCTTTAATATCTTCATTTTGTAAATCGCGTTATCGATAAACAGGGAGAGTACTCCTGTAATAACGTCTTTGGACTCTTAACACTTTACCGGAGTATGTTTGGTCATACGCCCGAGTAAACACAGTTTTCAGATGACTGATGCGGACATAATCACCAACTTTTAGATTGAACGGTTTCAGTTTAACGTTTTGTGTTCGTTTTTTTTTATTCTGTGCAAAGTATGTTGCCAATCGCACCTCTTCCTGATTTATGTCTTTAACATCAGCAGGTCGCATTCCAATTGTTCTATGATAGGTATTGGTATAATTGTCAGCGATATCCTTTTACACGGGTAGAAAAGTTGTCGTTTCCTTGTATGAAAAATATCGCATAAGACGTGTCTTGATGGTTAAAATGGCCCTCTCTGATGTAGACGCCTTAGTTTCAATTTGAGTCTGGAAATAATGGATTTCTTCTTGTTTTATGAGCTCTTGGACTTTCCTGGCCTTAAATTACTGACCTGAAAATAAAATGTATGTGTAGCAGTTGTCACCAATTACTGTGTCGCATAGGTAATATATAAGATTTAAACATTCTTGCTTAATTATTAATCACAATAATGGACAATCAAAAGTGTAAGCATACCTTTATCAGTTATCAACTTGGCCGGGGAGCGACTAGTGGTTGTAAATATTTTCTGAAACCACACGTACTTGGAGAAGGTGTCAATCACCAACAGGGTGTACTTGTATCCTTGATTCCAATCCGCAAATTTGACCATATCGATTAAGTCAGCCATCCACACATCGTCTTTTCCAGCGCTAACGACATGATTTTCTTTGAAATCGTCTTCTAACCGGTTTGTGTAGACTGTAGGATTCTTGGTCATGCAAGTACTGACGTACCCTATGCATACCAATCTTGAATTTCCCTTCTTTTTGACCACATCATTAAATTTCTGGGTTCCTGCAAACCTCGCAGCGTGTTTAGGATCATAATAAATTGATTTTAAATAATCTTTCCAAGGAGCCTGTTCACAGTTCCGGGTTCACAGCATAAATAAACAATTTCAAACAACTAGAATCAATTTATACGTTTTCTGTTTCCTCTTCACTGACGTCATTATAAGATTCCCCCTCTTCACTATTTTCATCGTCGGAAAGGGAACATGAAAAGTATATCTTGTTCAGAATGTGTATCAATTCAAAATGTTATTTTAATATTTCCTGTTAAATCATGGTGTTGGCTATTCCTTCCGTTCTTTTGTTTTATCAAATAGCCTTTTCAAATAACATTACAATGAAAACAAAGCCATGTTTCGAAACTGTAAAAGTCTTTCTGGGTATACCAGTACGTATTAAGCAATGATTTATTAACGAAGGTTTGGATGTGCTCTAAGCAACTCATATTTTCTGTGTACTCTGCAAAAATAAAGTGGAAGTAAAGACTGTTCTGCCACTTATTTCATAACAAGTCGCTGTAAGGGATATAAAGTTAGTTTTTATATAACGATTAAGTTAGAGTGTTTGTATACGACTGTAAACGTGATTGGCTATCACATTTCATTGGAACATAACATTGTATATTCCATACTTTATTGCATAAAACAATACACTGTTTATAGCAACAAGTATTACATTAACATTGAATTAACCAGGACATACAAAAGATAAGTTACGTTGAACATGATTGTTTGTAAAATAATTCTTATAAGATTCGATTTTGATTTGCTAAATGTATGAAAAATAAATATTAAAGTGTTTTTTCACAATTGAACATATTAAAGTGTCAAATTTGTTGATTGAGTGTCAATGGAATATGTTAATCAATAGAGAATGGGACTCAGCCAAGCTCTCAGTGAAGGGCAACGAGAGTTGTAGATTTATTCATACAGTGTGTGTATACCACGTGATAAATTACGTCATATATGCTACGTCAGAAGACAAGCTTTTACTTAAATCAATGATATATTTTCTTTTACTACACCATATTAAATAAAACAAAGGCAGTCTATGCCGCTGAAAGAGCCCCGCTTTCGTTTTATTACCGAAGTTTGGCAAGGTGATTAGGTTCATCAAACTGTTCAACAAACAGATTTCCGAACAATTATGTTGACAGTGCTCCGTCAGACGGTCGTATTGTGGAAAGGTGTGTCGAAGAGTTGGAAGAAATAATCTCTCAATCAAACTCTGCTAAAGACAAAAGTGGCATAGACTGCGCTATGTTTCATCTGAAATGGTGAAGTTATCTTTGTTTGAAGTCTTCATTCGGAGAAAAATATTGCCTTCCGACGTAGCATTTATGACGCAATTTATCACGTGGTATACACACACTGTTATAGTAAGAATTCTAGTGCGGACCAATTCTGCTTTAAATTTGATTTTTTTTTCTTTTTGGTAGCCAATCTGGTTTACAGGTATTGTTTTTCTCCCTTTAGTTCATTTAGTCAGCCTATTTAACAATATTGTATTCCATATGTTTGAAATAATATTAGTTCTCCCTCTATAGTTTAAGCATCGTTCAATGAAACATATCTCTTTTTTATTCAATACTGGAAGTAATTAATGATTATCATACACATTGCAATTCATGGACGAATTTTGTATCATTTCTGAGATCAATGCATAGTGTGTTTCAAAATCGTGAGTAATTTTGTTTTTCATACATCTTTAACATTAGCATGGAAATATATAGACATGAACATATATGTCATAGTGTGACATGTACAAATAGGTTGATCAGATGAATCTAGTCTTTGAAACGATGGGACCTTTCCACGTGCTATCTAATAAAGTAAAACATATTCTACCTGATGGAGATAACTTGAATGTAATAATTATATAACGTTACAAGTATTTGTTGAAATAATATTTTCAAAATATGTAAGTAAATCAATTTCTATACCTTTTAAAATTTGCATAGACACGCCACCGGCCTTGCCCTACTGTATCCCAGGGCAACGATATCCATACACGACTTATTGCTACATACCACTCGGATAAAAGGAGATGAAGGGGTCGATGGTCAGGAATGGGACAAAACATTACCATTAAATATATTAATTTAAAGTTGTTATTTTATGTTTAAAACATTTTTTTGCGTTGCATCGATGTATTAACTATCGACAAAAAGGTCTAATAATGGGCAAACACCGAAAGGGTATTTTATAAAATATAAATGAAATGCAGAAACAAAAATATGTTATTAAATAATGTTTTACACATATAATAACCCTTGTGCAACAACTCAATAACTGCATGTATAACTTAACGCAGACATATATTGAGTTATTGCACTAAGGGGACTATATATACATTATTATTTTTATAAATATTTACAAATATATTACAAATTTATGTAAATTCATTACTACATATTACCCGACAAAACATATTACATTAACTATATTAATATAAAGTTATTGTGTTTTCTAAAGATTGGAACATTCATTTTCTTCTTCGCATAATTGTTTAAACAATCATTGAAGTGAATTAACAAAATTCAATTCTTAATTAATATACTCGACATATACATTTAATATTTTATTTTATTACTGTATTCAAATATATAACAAATATATATATAGTAGCACCTTTCAACATTAAAATATACTTTGTCAACACTGTTATCAAGTAAACCTTATACTATTAAATGAAAACATGTTTTGAAACGAAGTCATAGTTTGATAATAAGTCATATTTTAACACATACTGTATCTATTCTCGAGCAAACATTCATTTGATATTTAAAAGACAACCAGTTGATAAACATAACTATCGGATGCCAAATAAAATGATCTGTGTAAGGTTTCTACTTCCGATCCCATTCTTAATATGTTGTTGTTGGTTTTTGTTAGTTATTTTAACAGTTTCGACGCCGCCAGTCTCTGTTTAAACTTATCATCTAGAAGCGGTCGTTTATCTAATAAGGGGAATGTAGACGCCGCAGTTCACATTGAAGCCGTTTTTATCCCTTATTAATTCATGGTGTCTGCTTTTCTAGACTTGACTTTGCTGATTATAACATGCTTCCTTATATTGATATTGTACATACTTATGAATAAAGCACTGTACATTGTAAGGACGCATGTCTTTTTGTCTTAATTTTGCAAATCGTTTACCAACACGTCAAATGTTTCACCTTCGTCGTCCATTTTGTCGGCGTACAAAATCATGATAGTCGTAAAATCCACCAACGGGTTAAATACAACTGTTATATCAAACCGTACAAAGTGGTTCAATCGTTCAATAGGTTCATGTATGCCAAATGGGTTTATACGAGGCACAACATTTTCAGAACAGTCGGAAACGGAAAACAAAAATGGCTACCTTTAAAATTAATTTCCAGCGTATTTCTCATATTAGGCGAGTTTCGACAGCCAATGAAAATGGCTCATTTCTCAAATCCTATATTAGGCGAGTTTTGTAGCTAATCAAAGCGGAGTAAACTCATATTAGGCGAGTTTTGTCGATATTGGCTGAGTTTGGTCGATATAGAGCGAGTTCTGGCATATCTTGCCTTCAATTGTCTTATATTGATACGGCAATTGTCTCTGTATCTCGTCAAATACATAATAGCAGACACCATGAATTAATAAGGAATGAATACGGCTTCAATGTGAACTAATGGTAAGTTACAAGAATGTTTTTAACCAAAATGGTAATAGTTAATTAATAAAATACTAATTAATTAGGTGATTTCATATTGGCCCAGTTATTTGTCCTCGGTCAGCTGTATTTGTCTTCGCCCTTTTAGGCTTAGGCAAATACAGCTAACCTCGGACAAATAACTGGGCCAAATGAAATCACCTAAATAATAACATTATATAATTACCTTCTTTAAGTTTATATATTAAATAATTAACAATCCCATTCTACTTATGATTATGTACGTTTGATTTTAATCAATCAATGAATATATCATGTTTAGTTAATACGTTTGAAACAAACGTACCTGAATACACGAATGTAGCTGAACTACAATACATGCGAAATACCATGAAATTCTGTTAAAACACATTGAAAGTCCAAGTAAACAGGTGAATAACACAACTTTACCAACAAGAAAACTCAAACATGCTAGTTTGAATCTGTTATTTTAAGGTCCACTCTGTATTAACTAAGTTGTATTCTTCAGGACCTATATATAGTTCTTACTATTGTATCCAATAAATGTTTCAATACATAATGTAAGTAATTATGGCTGAAGTCGACGAACATTGAATTTGATTTTTAACCATTCATTGCCCTTGATCACACATCATTAATTCTCTTAATAATCATAAAGTCAAGGAATACTAAAATCAATTACTACTTTAAGCCGCCTTTTTGTAATAAAATTGGCATATACTGTGATATATTCCTTTATCGCCAACATTTGTAAAAGAAAACGTGAGTGCGCTACACACGAAAGCAAAATTTCCTATAGAAGAATATATATAAGTCAAAACCTTTTCAATGATTTACACAGAAGGATATTAAAGTCGACTAGTTTCCGAGATAACGTCTGGTTAAATTTGCAAGTGTCACGGCATTGCTACGATATAAATCTCTATACTCATTTAATGAGGTCACAACGTTCTTTTACGCCTGGGTTTCTGGTTATCTCTTTCTGTGAACGGTCGTTGACAAACAGGTTTCCAGCAATACTTAAATATATGCGTTATATGGCACAATTCTGTATCTATTTAAGACCCGACCAGGGAATATCTGGCGTACTGAGTAGGGATTTAAGACTTACATCGGGAATATATCAAACGCTTATTAAAGATAATGCTGGTAAAAAGCCTTAACGTATATTTTAGCTGCTATTATCAATTCTGCCGCAAAGCAGGGACCGGCCTTTTCGAAATCCTTTACAATACCTCTCCCTTGAATGTTTCAGAGTTTTTTGTTCTGTTGTATTTCGAGTTTATTTTGTCCCAACATGATCGTGACACATATTTTTAGTGTTTAAGCGCCCACAAACTGATTTCAACCCATTGTGAATACTAACGTAGTGTAGACTTATAATACCATGGCTGTTTCCCGAACACTTCCGTTATACGATATTTTGGTAATAAAGTGTTTGTTTTCTTATGAGGTCGTACGACTCTCGTTAACTGTTTTGTTGGGTTTTATTCTATACTGGGGTTAAGGAAATATGTACCTCTCGATTCACATTTAAACAATCAAAATAATACTTTGTGAAATTATCAGATTCAATAGGGTACTAATCTGGCTCAGCCCGCATCAATACGATTAATAAATTTTGCCTTCAAAGAGATCTTACATTTTAACTTCTATAATATTCGGCGTCACTTTATTGCCGCCTTTACTTCCTGTGAAGGATAAAGTTAGAAGTAGTCACAGTAAATATCCCATAATCAGCTTTGATCGAAGGGAAGGTGCAAACGCTTATCATATCCGCAGGCTTCGACAATGAAAGTCACTTCTAATTAACACTTAACTAAAAATTACACACTGGAAAATGACACTTGGGATATAAGACCTCTAGAAGGTGATGCAATCGTTCATATTTAATATAGGACAATATATTGGTCGAAACTACTGTCATTTGTGCGAAAGTTTATGTGTGTAAGTTTGCAAGAAAGCAGAGAGATTCCAAAAACTATGGCACCAGCTTTATTGTATTTTTAACAAAGTTGTATGTTCAGCAAGCATGTTACTAGCTTAATCAATTTTTCAACGTTAGTTATAAATTACATTCATCATACATTAAACGTGTACTCATCTCTGTGATAACCTGCTCAGAAATTACGATCGAATGAAATAAGTAAATCAATGGTTTCTTTTTTTGTTTTAACTAATTATTGTTGTAACGTCTTTATGGCTAAATGTTAAGCTAGTTCGTATTCTATTGAAGCGTTAGGAGTTTTGCTAAAACATATTTTAAGCATACGTCTGGACACAATGTACACTGTATCAACATTGAGATGATTGATGATTGTGAGATTGGGCTGAATTGATATGAAATAATTATAACAGCGACACCAGAACAACGTATAAAAAGGCTCTCTTATTTCATGAAGTTAGAGGGCTTATAAACTTTATTTCCGAAGTTTACATAGCACACACAGATTGTTGAACTAAATTTCTCTGTTTCTATTGCACAGTCTGAAAATTTCGAGATTTATATGTCAATAAAAGCGTTCCTTGTGGAGCTACAAAAATATTGAAAACAAGGTTAATTTAGCAGAAAAATAGAATAACCGTCTCATTTCTATTTGGTTCTTGAGATTGCATTTCACTTAAATATATATATATATATTTCCGCCTACGGAAAAGTCAACGGTTTCTATGTTAATCTGATAGAAAGCTTATGACAATCAAATCACCAAAGTTCCATTTAGTCATTCACTGGCTTTATCTACTGGGTTATTTAGCATTTCGCGCAAGCGAGCATGACAGCATGCATTTTTGACCAACACTTAGGTAGTTATTTCTTTTTTTAGAGTTGATAAACAATAAATGTCGCAAACGGGCTGCACCCGGGTTATACCAATTCAACGGTTTAGTATAGCAAAAAAAAGCAATAGTTAAAACTGAGAACACACTCTTCATCAGCATTGCGTCACGTTCAAAAGGATTTGTCTATAGATAGACTTCCTTCAAGTCATTGCTTTGCTTTAAAATGTAAATGGTAATTTGAACTAGCCGTTAAACCAGTAGGAGATATCATGGGCATTATACTTTGATTAATCTTATGAATGGTCACAATTGTAGCAATTAGATATTGTGCCAATCATGATATTGTGTTTGCTTCGAAGACTATTCAATTATTTGTTTTCCTACAAATGCAATGTAATTGTCACTAGAATTCGGCTTGACGGAAAAACATCTAAAACAAGATTTAAGATATCATATATAATTAAGGAAAACTTTCTCAAAATTAGTTAATGGTCATAACAATATTATATCAAAGTACACTTAGTCTAGTAGTATTAAATTGCTGATTGTTAATAGTATTGCTCACTCCGATTTTTATGGTGATGTTTTAAAGAAAACTCGTAAAATTAAAATGTTTTCTGCAGCTAGTTTGGAAAGATGGACTCAATGAATTGCTTGAATAGTGTTTAAACCGTGGATATAATGGCAATACTTTGAAAAGAACTTGCCTTTTTGTAATAAATTCCTTTTACTGACCGTTTTTTGTATGGATATAATTTTAAAAAGCAATCTTGATTGCAATCAAAATATTTGCACAGAATGTGTGTCTAGAAGCACATGTTGGAAAAAGGCAAACATGTCCATACATTACATTTAACATTGTTTTCATGAATTATACAACTTGAAGCTAAATATAGCTGTTCTACTATATTCTATTCAACTTTTCATTCCAAACATACTAGTGGTTAAAAGCTACGATCAAAACAAATTTTAAATTCTTATTTGATCTTACCTTCTTACAAAGGTTTTTAAATATTCAATTTTACTCATATTCGTTGTAAACAAATACTCCGAAACAAACACATGTAGCAGTGTAGTCATTAAATGCAGTTACGGTAAAATATGTTTAAGCATAACATGGCTTTATGTACAGAACCTTCGCGATTTTATTTACATATAATCATCATGAAATTATGATAAGAATAAATTAAACAGGAAAGATAAATATCAATTCTTGCTTTTTAATTTTGAACTAAAATTGCTCTAGAATTGGATATAACTTATGTCGATCATTAAGGTAAAATTAATTAAACGTGTTGAAATGTTCATTTGAACCTGATTAGTTTATTCGAGATCCCAGTTGACAATTCAATGATTAATGTAGATAGGCATTAATGTCGAATGGATTACGTGATTGTGTCTAGCTGCGTCACTTCATTACTTCATTACCCCACATTAATATACCTGGTCTTTTAATACGGTCATATTGCACATTTAGTGCATTATGTTTAGTTAAAGAGCTTCAATAAACAACAATCAGCACTTTCCCCAACAATCAGCACTTTCCCCTCATTAATGGTGGAATAAATAAAACGTGTGCTACAAGCAAAATCAACGCCCCATTCAGTTGAATTTTCCAAAAGCTATTTGAATAATGTCCACAAAATGGCATTAAGTCAGCTGGGTTGCGTGATAAAACCTTGTTATATAGGTCTCTTCAATCATTTAACGGGGCCCCAATGATCTATTACACCTTGTGACATATCATCGCAAAAAATGACAAGAGGAAAGAAACAACATTAACGGTCGTTGACAGCCAGCTTCCCAAAAAATCTTTAATATAACGGTTACAAAGTTAATCACAATTTCATTACCTTTTTTCATTCGAAGAAAAATTTTACCTTCCGACGTAGCGTTTATGATGTAATTTATCACTTAAAACTTTCTATTTTAATACGCCAGTATGTCGCAATCCGTTTTTATTATCAGAAGTTTAGTATTCTCATACTGGTGTATTACATGTATTGAATAAACGAAAATCTTTAATTTGTAAATGAGTAGTAAAGTATGATGTTAATTAATATTCTAGTATGAGACAGTTGATATGAGCAACCTAAGACACCATCTGTATGTATTGGTTTAAGTGCTTATTACTTGCCTATGTAACGTTCCAATTACTTTTTTCCTGCAAGGATAGTTCAATGAACAATGACGTTCACATTTACAGTGGCCATTAATATCTTCAATAATTTCATATAACCTAAGCCATTTTGGTCATTTATATGTCTTCTTTTTACTTCATTGTATATAAGTGCATTATTATTTCTCTAAATTTCTGTTATGATTTAGTAGTGAAGAAATAACATAACACAAAGTGTATCATAGCAATTTCTTATATTGAATGTTATAAGTGTGAAATCAAGATTATATAAGAATAGTTTAACGAATTAATACATTGCGGCCCGCAAGCCAAACCAGCCGTTCGATATCCGACCGTCCAATCAGCGTTCAGATTAGGCGGGGCTGATCAGTATTCCTGTGTGATCCGCCATGACCTCTGACAATATGCGCTTATCAACGGTAGTGTGAAACGCTATTTTCTAAATGCTGATACAAACTGAAAAAACGGCACACAATTACATACACTGTGTTCCTTATTTCCGAGAGAAATATGAGACAGATATGGATGAGTGAGTGTGATACTGATATGTACAATTTGTAGTCTCATTTGAACAACTATGGCTATCACTGTCAATATACAACTACCACAATATGCTTAATAGGACATTTAATTTAGCCATATAATAAAATTGACAAACTTCGAAACAGATGAGTACAAAAATCTAATTGAAATGAAAGATGTCTGACTAATATCAATATACATATATACTGTTGCTTTTTTCTTTTACATTTAGCATACGACAGCCTTTGAACATATGAGCAATTTCCACAACGAAACACAAAATCGTTGTCGTAGTAAACAGTCGGTTTGACGACTTCAAACTTAAAACACACTGAAAGATGACTGGAAAATTGAAACTCGGGTCGTTTGAAACATCGGTTCCCTCGAGGTTTCAGCTCGGACCCCGGCATTCTCGAGCGATCGCAGTTTTACTGTACTTTACATCAAATACTTAATACAGCCTGAACACAATGTGGTTTTGATATACAAGTCGCTTTTATTTTTAATAATGTTTTTCTTTATTTGTTCCCAGTTTTAGTACAATGATGCTTTTTATTATGAAACTCTATGATCACACAGTTTTAAACCTTTTATTTTATAAGGCAGACTGTGTGTGATGTTTTTGGTTTCTAACGATGACATCGTATCTTTGAAAAGTATTTGCATTAGATGCTCTGAATTGTTTCCCTCCGTCTGCAGATAGAGTTGGGATCTCTAATCATTGAAGTACTTGGGGTTTACCTTTTTGTTTTTTATTATTATTTGTTTTATTGATAAGTTGTCTCATGTTAATGCATACTTTGATAAGATTTACCTTTTGCGTTTTATCTTTATTAAGAATTGTTGGGATAAGAGTGAGGTTTGTGCACATAAACTGGTTTAACCCCCCAGTAAATTTACATTTTACTGACTGTTCCAAGGCGGTACCTAACAATTCTTGATAAACATACCTCTACAACAAACAGCACAGTGCATAAATACTATATATATATATATATATATATATATATATATATATATATATATATATATATATATATATATATATATATATATATATAGTATTTATGCACTGTGCTGTTTGTTGTAGAGGTTTGTGCTGTTCTATGTTTCTTGTTTGTGATTTTGTGTTCTATGTCTTTGGCGTTTGCCCATTGCCACTAAACCGGGTTTAAACTTTTTGCTACTGAGCATGTTTCTGTAGCTTTTTGCATATATATTTGAATTGTTTTTTATGTTTTATTCATTTATATCTTATTTTTTGTAGGCTTTGAGCAGAACAGATGACATCTAGCATAAATAACGCATTATATACCGAATACTACCTTTTATAATTGCATTCTAGAAGTGTTGATACTTTAGTGCTCCCAAAAAGTATGATTATTTTGATAATGTAAAACAAAGGTCAGTATATTACGGATAAGAACACTTATTCCTTCAAGATTTGTTGAATAAATCTTTTCCCAATCTTCCTATTCAGATCAATGTTTTGAATATTGCTACTTCTACGTTTTAGTTGAGTCTGTAATGACAAAATGAAACAAAATGACAATGGTTGTCAAAACAGAGGTTTCGCAATCACGCCCCGAGCCGCAACCGGTTGCAGTTGAAACCTAGTGGTTTAAGCTCTAGCAGCCCTTTGATTTATGTATTGCCTACACATTAAGTATTGCATGATGCAATTAGACTTCGCGTGCAAGAAAAAAACAGCAACAATCAGTTCATAGTTACTTATAGATTCATTTACAACAATAGGTTATTTTGATGTCTGGTCACTATTCATGCATCGATGAAGCGTTAAATTCCATCATCTATTTAACGAGGGACTTTCTATATCCTGTAATAAAACACTAACTATATAGTCAGTCAATGGTCATCCTTTTTAGTTTGCCTCGGTCGGGGAAAGACAACATAAGGTATTGCGACGGCCTGTTGGATAAGGGTAAACGTTCACTAACTTTTCCCAGACCTCAGGCATAAATATATACGACTGTTGACAAGTCATTTTAAAGTGTAAACTATTATCCCTTTTCCTATTTCAAATAGAAGTAAGATTGAAAAATGGAGCGTTCAGGTAAGTTTATCTTTCCGTTTTGAACTGTTATTTAGTTAGTACGTTCATTATGATACGAATTATTTTGAAACTAAAGAACATCGGTCAAAACAGTAGGAAGTGTCTATTTTCGTCGCATTATTACCAAATTGTATTAATCATTGAAAATGTCGGCATTTCATATGATATAGAATAAATATCATGTTGAATTCAAGCTCAGTTCATGGTGATCTAAATAGTCAAGACGACTATTGTTTGCTCGTCAACAAAATTTTGCCTTAGATGCGGGTTGGCGCGCTTAATTAAACCCACCAAATCGTCGGTTGAAACTAGCTATTTTTCAAGTGTATCATGTGTACGCTCAGGGAGAAAACGCTCAGAAGGCAACAACGACAGTATTAAAGTCTCTTTTCAAGTAATGAACACGAACCAAATGTTGAGTACTCCTTTGTTTTGAACAAACGTCGCCTATTTAAACATCGAAATATTTTCTTGTTCTATTTTAACGTTAATAAAGGCACTATTCCACTAAGTCTAAATTTTGAATAAAAATAAAAGTTGTTGCGCATTCGATCGTCTATTAAATAATTACTCAATACGGCCATCCAAAAACTCTTGGATTTGTTATATTTAAAATCATGTTTGTTATTGTTTTATACACTTCGACATGATTGCACAAACGTTGTTCAAATCTTCTTATTTATCGCATTACATACATAAAGTCTAGCTGAATATCTATTTTGGAAAAATGTTAGAGATATACTTTACTCAAAATGCTTGTTTTTATTCATTTTCCAATTCGAATAAATGTCAATGTAGGAACATTTTCCGACATTATTCGTTAAAGTGTACATCACAAAGGTTCTCTCCGCTTTGGCAAAAATGAAATTTCTTACAATGGACTCGCATTTGTAAATACGAATTCTCTCAACCCTATTTCTTGGAAGCACAGACTACACCCGAGGACAATGTAATTTGAATGCGACTTGTCATTAACAGGATTGGTAAATTAAGTTCGATGTACGCCGCTTCAGCCAACATTGCCAACTTGTGTTGTTTAGCATTGTCTTTCTTGAAACATGCGGTTTTCTTTCGGAACGAATGTGTCCAGTCGTAAATAATTTTGTATAATAATTTATTTGTATGCTAAAAAAGGGCTTCGATTAAAATATAATAAAATACTTTTGTGGAAAGACTATTGCTTAATACATTAAACAATATGAAATATGAACTGATTATTGTAATAGCCAAAATTCTTAATAATCGGTTCGTTGTTATAAATAATAGTTCTTCCTTACTTAAAGCAAACAATACACATAACAAAATTATAAAAAATATTTGTTTTCGAAGGCATAGTACGATTTTTTTTTACAGAAGTTATGAAAAAATGACATCCAAAAGGAATATGATGCTTAATAAATTTGTTTGTCCGTTCTGCTGTAGGTCATGAAATAACTTTACTGATTTAATAATTTTTTCCATAACATGCCATGTTCTCAATAGTTTAATCATCAAAATGATCATAATTTTAACGTGTTACACACACACTTATTATATTTAGATACAATATTTCGCTGTTTGTCCATTAAGTATTCCTTTACGTAAAAAGCCATGAAACGGATAGTGTGAGAAAGGCTACCAAAATAACAAAAAATTAATGCATACTTTCAGAAGATTTACCTTTTATGTTTTTTTTCTTTCTTCAGGATTGTTGGGATACGAGTGAGGTTTGTGCACGTAAACTGGTTTAAACCCCCAGTAAATTAACCTTTTACTGACAATTTCAATGCGGTACCTAGCAATCATTGATGAACATTCCGAGTTTTTTGTGTATATTATAATTATATGCACTGTGCTGTAGAGTTTTCTGCTATTGTTCCATGTATCCTGTTTGTGAATTTTTGTTTTTGTGTTTTATACCTTTGGCGTTTACCCATTCACATATGTATTGATCAATAAACAAAAACCAAACAGAATATTGCATCATAATAAACTTTCTGTCGCTTTATCAGAAAGTCAAGTGACTTGTTATTAGGGATCGTATAATTTCGAATTGTGTGATAATCTATAATTTTGCAGCTTTCAGTGTACATAAACTTTCCCAGATGCCTATTCGTAATTCAGTTTATACCACAGAAGGTAATAAAGATGAAAACGCTAAGGTGATTACGTCTGCTAATACTTGTAATTCTACTTCATTGCCCCGATAAAATATCTTCTGTATGCGGAATAAGCTAGATGTAGCTATTGACATGCCATGAACATATCAGTAATTATATAATGTATTTAATTATTGCATAATTATTACATTAATGACTTATTCTATGTCATCATGAAAACACTGTACATTTTCCGACATACCCAAACCAAAGAAGCAATAATAAGCTTGTGGCACGTATTAGGTATAAGGAGGTGTAAATTTTGCTAAAATATTGTTATTGACATAAACGGTGGTAGTGGCTGACCCCTAGTTCATTATTTGCTAAAACTTCACATTTATGGTTTTCGTCACAAAACCGAAGGAATCTTAGGGCGTAAGCGCATCAAATTTAGGCTTATAATAAATGTTCGTGGTAATGGATTTGTTCAAATAAAATATCATGGCAGGGTTTTCCGTTTCAGTGATTGTGTAAGTAGATTTGTTCATGGATTGTTATTGATCAACCGTCCAGTAATTATGTGCAGCGTTAAGCTAGAACCCATCTATCTACAGTATGATATTGGCATTGTTACTTTGGACACGCCAAGAAAAACAATTATTGTAGAATATCACGCTACTGCAGAGACTGGAAAACACGTCATTTCGTTCCACTTTATGTTTTATTGATCTTGCTTGGTATAAAATAACCGACGTTGCATAATATGGGAAAACATTGAAACAACGTTAAAAGAAAGTTTTGTTAGATTAAAATAAGAACGATTCAAATGAAAAAGAGGCAGGTAAGTTCCCAATGGATTGGTTCAAAAGGTTCTCAGTTTCACTCTTCAATATCGGGACACAACCTTTAAAAAATAAGAATATTTGCCATGGCAACATGGTAAATGAAGCATGTAAAAAGTTAAAAAGTCTGCATTGCTTTAAATAAGTTGAAGTTGGCGAATGGTTTATGGGGCTAGCTCAGAAATGTACATACTTATTAAGTAATCTGATAAGATAAGAAGACTTTGTGTGTCAGTTTGAACTATTTCGAGCGCAATATTTTTTATTGTCGATGAAATAATTCCTTCCGGGAATTCATATTGACGTCAGCATTAAATTGACTAGAAAATATAACGACCGTAAATTGTTTCTATGTCTACGAGTTTACATGATTGAGCTTCTATTTGTCCTTTATGCTTATGCTCAAGTCGACGCCGTAAGAATGGCCAGTGGATTTCTATTTAATCACGAAGAAAGCTCCAGCCGAACAAGACAGGAGACATTCCATTGAATTATTAACTGGATTTATAAACTGAGTTTATCAGCGCTTTAAGCATACGTACTTGATAATGTACAAATATTTCGCGCTGACACTACGTCAGCGTAAAAAAGCATACAATGAATACAAAAACTATAAAATATAAGAGGGGAGCACTTAAGCTTTCTTACATGCAATCAAGACATATATATAAATCCAAACGAGCTGCAAAATACGCTCATAGTGAAGATAATGGTTCGTGAATCAGTAACATTTAGTCGAAGGCGTTATATTCTCAGGGCTTCTCAGTTCAAATAACTCTTTAATTATACAACACAATTGACTTAAACAAATATTTGGAAATGATTTTGATATGATTTCATCAAATTTATATTATATATTTTCAAACTGTCAAAATTCAACAAACAGTCAACTCCTAAATAAACAAATGTACTCTTCCATAACTGATCTGAAACACTTCATATCTTTTAAACAAATGTTAATTATGAAACATGATTTTCAGTTTGAGCTGAAAAAGTTCGTCAACAGGCCAAATGCCTCTCTGTAAGATATTCAAATCAAAATTTTGAACATTTTAACATAAGTCAAAGTTTTCTTATACATGGTGATAAAATGTGCTAACTGAAACTCGAGCATATGCTTTTATATCATTTTATTAATTCGAGAATTATTTCTCTACCAGTAAGCGTTGGAGTGTCAGTCTACGTCATTGACGATCAAAAAGGTGCGTTAGGAGCGTCCGACAGGTAACCGGGATATCAAAGGGGTATGACAAAGCGGACTATTTAGGACATAGTATCAAATACTATTTAATCCCCTTAAAAGGAACATATAACACACTGACGACTAATTTTGGTGGCCGCGATATAAAATTTCAAGTTCACAATAGCGTGCAACGAATGAGCACTGTCAATAAGTACATAATGGCGGTCTATAGAAGCAACATATTCATAAGATGATCGAGGTAAAGTACAATGTAGTTACGGTAGAGACATTGAATTTAAACATCATATTAAAATAGATGACGTCATTTAAATACATTCCATGACATGCCAGCTCTTCAACCGGATTATTATGCCGATAACGTTGTAGCTTACAAAGTACACATGCGTCTATCATCTATAATATCGTCCGTCAATAAAATACTTAAATACTCCAATGGATAACCATTATAGTTTTCATGCATCCTTACACAACTGAAATTGCAATATTGCACTACAGGACTTCGATTGAAAACATCAAAATGAAATATGAGAGTAAACAAAATATCTTGAGGTTTGTGTCTTCAGTAAGCTCGCTCTTGATGCAATAACTTTCAATTTAATAATTTATTTCATCTATTCTTGTTTCATGAGAGCCTGAGGAAAATTAAATGTTTGTAATAATTCATTTAATGGCTCAATAAAGCAACTTTATTTGAATTTATAAAAGATAAAACCAAACGTTGTTGTGATCACATGATGTTAATATCTTTAAAACAAATTTAAAATAAAACATATTTATGTGTTGTTATTGGTGCGTTTTAAACATAACACGTACATTCTCACGAGAAATAGGGATTAAAACAGTATATTGGGATTAGATATTTTAAAATTACTGGATTTCTAGAGTAATAATTTTAATCGAATATTGGGTATGTTTTGTACTATATTCTTACTGTTTGTATAGAATACCACATATACAATACATAGTACATGTAATATCATACAAAATGTGCACTTCGTTACTTTTGCAAATCAAAAATAGTTTAAAGAGGTAAAGGGGTTTATTATAAAAGGGAATATTTATATTAAAATACACATCGAAGGAACTTGATAATAAACATATAAAATAGTGCTTACTTACATGAACTCTTTATCCGAAACACTTGAGAACTTGTCGGAAAAGCGATTTAAGTATGGACAAACTTGTGGTGCAGTATAATCTACAAAGAAGGGAACAGTATATAATTATTAATGAGAAATGCTATAAATATGAAATCGTTCGGACAATGTAGTCGTAAATATTTTGTACGGACATTATACTCGCTTTGAAAATTGGTCAGAACTTTTGTTAAACACGGCACTATCACTTGAAAATTACAACGCAGTATACATTTGCAAATTCAATTAATATTTTATAGACATTTGTTTCATTTACCTGCTTTTTGCGCTAAAACACACGGAATTTAGACTTATACGGACAATGTACGCACAGAAATAATATCAGTATTGAGTTTCAGGCTTAAACTAAGCAAACCTCCGAAAAACAAATGACGAAATTAAACGTTGAAGCGGGCTAATTATTCGCCATCTTGTTTGGCCGATGTACTATAACGATCACGTGATACTCCCCTATGAGGAATATTTGATGAATTATTTTCAAATAAACAGGATTCGATAACGAATACAACACCGATTAAATTCTTAAATATTAAACTGAGATAAAAGTTCTTGAAACTGTAGTGTTTAAAATAAAATAAAGATGGATTTTTTTCAGGAAATTCAATGTTTTTAATTTAAAGTTTATATCATAAACCAAACCTGACCAAAACAAATATAAAACAATTCAAATGGGAGACAACTCAAATAAAAGCGGAATAAAATGCATCATTTCTGCAATGTTTTGATGTTTCTTCCTTAAAGTGTATGTATAAAATTCACTTCAAAGATGTTTATATCAAATCCAAACAAATATAAAAAGTACAAATATGTTAACCTAGAATTGATCTACAAAAAATGCATGTCATAATGCGAAATGTCCAACTGAAGTGGAACAGCTGAGTCTAGATCGCGGAAGCGAAAAGTAATTGAAGGAAAACATATTTTAATGGAAATATTTTGGATGTTATAATTATAAATTATATCGTGTAATAACTGCACTGTAAGATCCGTTTTTTGTATCAGTCGATTGATCTACGATGGTTCCAGGTAAGATATGCGTAAAGCAACAGGCAAGTCCTTTCATGATTATTATTCAAGTCGTAGGGCCATTCTAAACCTTTGCTAAATTAATTGATTCTCAGAATATCTAATTGACACCTGCCGGAAACGGTGGTAAAGCTCCAATGAAAATAAACGCTAAAGCATTTTTACCACTTAGTACCTAAAGATAGGAATGATGACCTTAACGTAAATTAATTCATTGAGGTTGGGCCATTGTGTTTCTCGTCTGTGAAAGGTGTCTGCTAAACAGTAGTGTTTATGTCGTACGTATATGGATGTATATCAGATTGGTTGTGTGTCTTTATAACATTACAATTCTGAAAAGTCTGCCCATTTACAATTCATTCACGACCGGAGAGGTGTGTGGCGATTGTATTTCAGAAATCAGCACAGGGCTCTTAGTGCTAATTGCACTGGCACTATTTAGCGTATCGCTTAAGATAATGAATGAGGACTGTTCGCCGAATCAAAATCCTTACTTAACTGACAACGATTATTGTGTAAACTGACAGTTTGGTATGCAAACCGTTGTTATTTGTGTTCTAATGGCTGTGATTGCTCACAAGGTGATACACATACTACAAATTAGAACAAGAGATGTTTGTCAAACATTATGCCCCCTGAGCGCCAAGTTGCCAGAAATATTTGGACAATTGAATGAAATATGCATGGACTGAAATGACAGCTGATTTGTCATTGGATGCATATGAGGCAGGTCATCTACTGGTCATACCTAATCTTCATGTCAAGTTTGATGACCATAGGTCCGGGAATTGTTGAGTTATCACTCGGACAAGCTTTGGTCTTCCAACAGACCGACCGACATGTGCAAAGCAATTATATAACCCCTCTGCTTCGAAGGGGGGCATAATTAAACTAGATGTTCACTGAAAACTGATACTTCAACTCATGCATTTAGTGACATATAAATTTCTACTGTCTACTATATAAGAAAATAAAATATGGACAATCAGAAAACCTTTTTTCAGCTTACAGTCACACTGACCTTGACCTTTGACCCACTGACCTCAAAATCAATAGGGTTCATCTGCTGGTCATGACCAATAAGCCTACCTAGTATGAGGTCCCTGGGTCAAAGCGTTCTCAAGTTATTGATCGGAAACCGTTTTTCATGTTAAGGTCACACTGACCTTGACCTTTGACCCACTGACCTCAAAATCAATAGGGTTCATCTGCTGGTCATGACCAATACACCTACCAAGTATGAGGTTCCTGGGTCAAAGCGTTCTCAAGTTATTGATCGGAAACCGTTTTTCATGTAAAGGTCACACTGACCTTGACCTTTGACCCACTGACCTCAAAATCAATAGGGTTCATCTGCTGGTGATGACCAATACACATACCAAGTATGAGGTTCCTGGGTCAAAGCGTTCTCAAGTTATTGATCGGAAACCGTTTTTCATGTAAAGGTCACACTGACCTTGACCTTTGACCCACTGACCTCAAAATCAATAGGGTTCATCTGCTGGTCATGACCAATAAGCCTACCTAGTATGAGGTCCCTGGGTCAAAGCGTTCTCAAGTTATTGATCGGAAACCGTTTTTCATGTTAAGGTCACACTGACCTTGACCTTTGACCCACTGACCTCAAAATCAATAGGGTTCATCTGCTGGTGATGACCAATACACCTACCAAGTATGAGGTTCCTGGGTCAAAGCGTTCTCAAGTTATTGATCGGAAACCGTTTTTCATGTAAAGGTCACACTGACCTTGACCTTTGACCCACTGACCTCAAAATCAATATGGTTCATCTGCTGGTGATGACCAATACACATACCAAGTATGAGGTCCCTCGGTCAAAGCGTTCTCAAGTTATTGATCGGAAACCATTTGGTATTCCGACCGACCGACAGACAGACCGACCGACCGACCGACCGACCGACCGACCGACATGTGCAAAACAATATACCCCACTTTTTTCAAAAGGGGGCATAAAAATACATACCAAGCTGTCCAACGTGATTATAAGAGACAACCCTTCAGCCAACCTGCAAAACAAAATATTGCCCATCGCCAAAATAACGCAATTATCACTTTAAATATTTATCTTATGTTTTTCTTTTATGTTTTTAAATGTCCCAAGTCATGTGGTACAGTTACGGATATAAATCGGAACATTCACTAAAGGTCATTCTTTCTTCAACTACAGTCACAATGGCAACAATGCAGTCTTCATTCCAATTTGTTCTACCGTGACGTAAAATTTCCGTTTATTTCACAAGCTTTGGATCAAATTACAGAACCGTTTTCAAATAGTCTTTCTGGGAAATGGAAATGTGTGACATAAATGAACCTGCCTTACTTTACTTTTACAAATAGTAAAGAGGTACTACATAATAGCCTAAAGTCATAACAATGGCAAACTTTCTAACTAGTCCAATACAAAAGCAAACTTCCTTTCTTTGGCATCACAATGGCAACATTTCTACTTTTATCATTTTTTTTTTAAATTTGTATCAAAAACTTTATGTGAACTAATATAGCAAAATATTTGTAGCATGTATAGAACGATCAATAGTATCAACAATATCACCTTTTGTTTTGATATGAAATTAACAACGTAAGATCGGTTGACTTAATAATTACAATGTACAGCCCAGTTGGTTAGATGTCTGGCTTTCCGTGAATAGCACAAGCAATCTAAATGCAAATTATCCTGTCTGTGATACAAGACTAAACTCATTATGAAAGATACATATTTAGGAAAACACATAAACAACGCAGTATGATTAGCCCTGCTTTGATTGTTCATTGAGAGGAATGGTATGTTCAACAATGTCGACGCAAAGAATGGTTTACACATATTCAGATAATGTTATAGTAACAGTTACAGTAAAATAATAAACTCAAAATAGCGTGAAAACATATTTATTCATGGTTAAGTACTTGTTACGCCAAAGACATGCTTCAGAAGCCCGCAGTCGGCTCTGTAGAATTATTTAAGTGATCTTGAATTCAAGAAAGATACAAGTCAATAATAAAGTGAAAAACTAGTGTGATACAAGCGAAAGAAACATCTCATAAAGTTCATTTTAACATTGCGCAGCGATACTTGTTATGACGTGAGTGGAATACGGCCATACTGCACTGGAGTGGAATACGGACTATTTATGATGGGTATATAATAAAAATAACTTCAACATGCTTAAAGCTATTGTAATGCTTTCCACAGAAAGGCATTAAAATGGACTAGTGTAAAGTTCAGTAAATAGTAAATATTTATTATATGCAATACAATGTTCGTAGCGATTACCTTAAGAGTCAATCACGATCGAGAGTTAAATCTGCAATTATTTTTCTTTATTAATAGAAAGTGAAAGAAATAGTTTGATTTAGTTTAATTTCGCTATCAGTTCCAAGGCGGTAACAAAATATTTATTAAGAAATAAGTTTGTGCCTTCTGTTTTTGTTTTGTGTACGTCTAATGTCTATCGTTGAATGTCTATTAAGCCTTAGTAGTGTGCCTTCTAACAGCGTTTTCGTTACATTGATCTAATGTGAGTGTCATCAAATAGATTAAATGTGTTATTATTAATTACTTTAATCGGTTTAGGCTTACCTGAGTCGGAAACATTAACATGCTTAATATTGTATAGCTTTTTCATGCGTGAAATATGGGTAATAAAGAGCTAATACATAAGAGTATACAATAGCCTTACGTAAAAATGGCAAACTTTCTCCGACCAATACAGGTTCACGTTTCTACCTTAACTTATTCGTGAAGAACAGCTTTAGCGAAAGTAGTTTACAAAAGTAAATAAATAATTTGATAATTTGATTTATTCCTAACAAAATAAGGCCAGACCTTATAACGATAAAATATAACGCATTTCGTTTATCATTTCATCGTGTATCTGTAAGCTATTTCAATGCAAATTATCCCTTCTGTGACATAGATGTTATAACATTCTGAAAGAGCGATATATCGGCATAAGATAGAACACTTTAAGTTTAATTAGTATTCATTTGGTTGATTCTTCTCAAAGAAGAATTTTAAATGCAACAATGATGAAATAAGTTACTAGTATGCCTTAAACAGATGACTATACAATGTTCTTGAAAATATCCTTCTCTGAACCCAGGAGATGTTTTATCTCACCACGGTATCTGCAATTGTTAATAGCAGTAGCAAAGACTTCAACTTACAAATAACAGTAGATCAAAAGACGAAAGATATTTTGTTTATTGTTAAGCATCATTGATTGGATGATAGATAATTGAAACTGCTCTTTCTAAGTTCATAATGTATATATACCTTAAATTGCACTCTTATTCAGTCCAATTAGCTGTAAAAATAGCATCATTTTTGTGTAAATATGTACATGAAAAACTACAGAAACAAGCTCGGATGCCAAGAGTTTAAACATGAAACCCTTGTTTAAATAATCATCTGTCGCACTCCTTTAAAAATGATTGTAAATTGCTTTTTTGATTACAATCGCCATATTTGGACTGAAAGTGTAAATAGAAAGGCAGACACAGGTGATTAATGCTTAAAGTGAGTACAGGGTAAATTTTAAATTTTCGACTTCTAGGTTTGTCCCTTTAGTTTTTGCTGTATAATGATTACACATATCTAGACATACAATCAATGAACATTTTATTTAAATCATCATTTCCAAATAAATCACACTAATGGTAAAAATGTTTAATAACAAGGCATTTGGGATTCTAACTTTATCTTTCTTCCTACAAAGATTTTCAACCAATTAAATATCGAATTTTACCGATGTCTATGCTTAAATCTAGCATCGAAACACCAGGTTGACATTATAACTTTTCGAATATCATTAATACAACTTCTTGGCGTGTCGTATTTATATATATTTTTTTTAAAATCAGCAACATTCATATGTGATTCGTTTTAGTATGAACTTAAATCATCGGAATAAACTGAAAAACGACAACATGTCATGGTCAATAAAGTCTACTGCGAGGGTTCATCGTCGTGCAAAATCTTTTGTTTTTCCAACAGTCTCCTGCGTGTGAATGGATTCTGTAAGTGCGATTTTTCAGAAGCACAGATTACACCCAAGGATAATGAAGTCTAAGTTTGATTGAGACTAGTCATTAACAGGAACGGTAAACGAAGTTATGTCAATGAAAGTCGTATCTTGAAAAGATTGCTTACATATGTTGCTAAGCATGGTATTTCTTTTAAAAATCAGTGTTTCTAAAGTAAATATTGCGTCTTCATGTGTTTGCAAATATATCTCGACTCAAATAAAATTTTATATATAGATCACAGTCGTATTTTAGCTATATTTGACATTATTCGCAATGTGTTCATTGGTCCACATCTCCGCTTTAAAGTCATTACACCGCAAAAGAAATGATAGCACCGCGATATGGAGTATGAAAAATGTACTTGATTAAAATAATTTGTAAATAGCATCCCAAATAAAGAAGAAAGTTTGAGCCATTTAAACTTAAATTGTTAAAAATACAAGATCTATTATCTATTATATTGGACATTCAAAAATGTGAGCAACCAAGCAATAAGCAGTGCAGACTATTTGAGAGCAACTTAACACAAAGTTTTCAAGCTTACAAAGATAAAAATGACATTTATGCTGAATTCCTAAATCGTACCCATACCTAAGAGGCTCTGGAGGAATTATCTAAGAACAGTGAATACTTCACTCGGCGTAGGCAACTAGTAGATACTGAAATGAAAAACCTGCGTGACTCAAGACTAGAAGCACTTGAAAGTGTAAGCGGATCTAGATCAGACAAGAGCTCAGTGAGAAGAAAAATAAAAAGAGCTAACTTAGAATTTAAAAGAAAGGAGGTGGAAATATTACGAGAAAAAGCGGAGATGAAAGAAGAATTGAGCAAACTAAAAGCATTTACTGAGCGAAAAGAATCAGACCTTGATAATGCCTTACAAATCATTAAAATGAAGCAAGAAGCTGTACAAGCAGAGTTAGACGATGAGGATGAAATAATAAATGAAAAGTTAAGTTTACCGGTCTTTGACAGAAAATAATTTACTAAACAATATGTGGAAAACACTGTTCTTGACCCTTATGCTCCAACCTTTGAGCCTCAATGCTCAATGGATTTCCGCAATTTCTGTTAAAGAAGGATCTGCAATTGTCAAGATTCACAGAGTTTAATGACAAGCCAGAAAACTTTGCTGCTTGGAAATTGAGTTTCAGAAGTATTAGTGAAACATTGAGCTTGACTCCCATAGAAGAGATACACTTGTTAGTCAAGTACCTGGGACCAGAGTCTAGAAAATTTGCAAATCGAATCAGAGCAGCCAATACGCATGATCCTACAAATGCAAAGCAACAGAACTGGACACGTTTAGAAGAAAGATTTGGCAGAGCAGAAATGGTCGAAGCAGTTTTAAAACGAAAACTGGACAATTTTCCAAATATAAACAATAGAAATGTGGTACAGCTGTATTAACTGTTAGATTTGTTGTGTGTAATGGAAGTAATGAAATCTGATCCAAGATATACAACTTTATTTTCATATTTTGACTCATCGTCCGGTGTGAACATTGTTATCAGAAAATTGCCATATGGGATTCAGGAGAAATGGACAAATCGTGCTTCGAAATACAAAAGTGACCATGGTGTTGCATATCCGCCATTTCATTTCTTGATAGCTTTCATCAGAGAAATTTGTACGACCAAAAATGACCCTGCATTCCAGTATGATACAGCTCCGCAGAAATCGAAAGTTCACACAGTGTTTAGCAGAAAGCAACAAGTTGACACTGAACAAAGTGCAAAACAAAATGGAAATGGAACTTTGAATAGATGTTCAATACACAATTCACAACAGTCCTTCGACAAGTGTAGAACATTCCGACAGAAATCATTTGAAGAAAGGAAAAGGTTTTTGCGAGAAAAGAACATTTGTTTCAAGTGCTGTGAGTCAAACAAACATGTTGCAAGCGACTGTAAACAAACAATCAAGTGCTCATACTGTAGTTTAGGACATGCTTCTGCAATGCACATAGAGAAACAAAACTCAACTGGTGTGAAAGTCTATGGTGGGGAGATGCCCACTGCAAAATCTGAAGTTACCTCAAAGTGTACAACTCTGTGTGGATAAAAGTTTATTGGCAATCATGTAGCAAGACAGTATTAGTACCCATCAAGTCAGATGCACAAGTCTGTGAGAGTATATGCCATAATTGACGATCAAAGTAATAGGACATTAGCTACTCGAGAACTGTTTGATCAGTTGAATATTGATGGGCATGTTTCTTCATACACATTATCTTCGTGTTCTGGGCGCACCACAAAGTATGGGCGACGATCGGATCGAATTTTTGTGTTCGATCTGTAGACGGTTCAACCGACATTCAGTTACCCCTTGTTACTGAATGCGATGATATTCCAAACGAAACATCTGAAATTCCTACCCCAGAAGTTGCAAAGGCTTATGAGCATCTGAGTCACCTAGCCGACAAGATCCCAGAAATTTGTGATAGCAAGATAGAGCTTTTAATTGGTAGAGATCTGCCAGAGATTTATCATATCCAGGAACAAGTGACTGGCAGTACAGGCATGCCCTTTACACAAAAGCTACCCCTTGGCTGGGTGATAGTTGGAGAAATCTGTTCAGGTAAAATGCATGTGCCAGACTTAGCATCTGTAAATAAGACCTACGTGGAAGCTGATGGACACACAACATACATACAGCCTTGTCAATACAATTTGAATCTCAAGGAGTGTTTTAAAGGAGACTAGGTGTTTATGCGAACCGTGAATGATAATCAGGTTGGGTCTCCCATTGAAGACAGGCAATTTTTACAGCTAATGGAAGAAGAGATGAGATTAGAATCTGATGGAATGTGGTCAGCGCCAGTTCCATTCAAAGCTGATAGGCAGCAACTGCCGAATAACAAAACACAGGCATGACGAAGAGCTCAAATTTTAGATTCTAGTCCCGAAGAAGCCTGGACAACTCAGAGGCCTCTTTGACTCTTCTGCTGTGTACCAAGGGATTTCCTTAAACAATGTTTTAATGTCTGGTCCAGACAAGATAAACAGCTTACTAGGGATTCTGATGCGATTCCGCAAGGACGAAGTTGCTGTTTCTGCAGATGTAGAACAGATGTTCTACAGATTTAGGGTATTGCCAAAACATCGAGATTTTCTTAGGTTCTTTTGGTACAGGAACAATGATACAGAAGAAGATCTGATAGAGTACAGAAAGTGCGTGCATGTTTTCGGCAATTGTGCGTCTCCGGCAGTCGCAACATATGGGTTACGGAAGTCTGTCCAGAATGCAGACAAAAAGGTACAAGACTTTGTTAACAGAAAATTATACGCGGATGATGCCGTGACATCCAAACCAAAAGCTGATCAAGCTATAGAGCTTATGAAAACAACCCGAACTGCATTGAGAGAAGGGGGAAGATTCGACTTCACAAAGTTGCTTCAAATAGCTTAGAAGTGTTGAAAGCCTTTCCTACTGAAGACTTAGGAGGAGTTCTGAAGTCTCTCGATTTTAGAACAGACATCTTACCAACGCAAAGAAGCCTTGGAGTTGCTTGGGACCTAAACGATGACTGTTTCATCTTTAATGTTGAAGTTAAAAAAAAAACATTCACTAGAAGAGGGGTACTTTCAATGTTGAATAGCATCTACGACCCGCTTGGATTCATAGCCCCGATAACCATTACTGGGAAGATACTGTTAAGTGAAGCAACACCGCAAGGTGTAGATTGGGATGCCCCATTACCCTCTGATCATCAAATGAAATGGCAAGAATGGAGAGAAAGTCTTCAGAATTTGGAGACCATAGTTATACCTCGAGCATTTACTTCCTTCTCATTCAGTCTAGCAGGAAAAGTATTCGCTTCGATCTTCTCAGATGCTTCAGAGAAAGCTATTGCGGCTGTATCGTTTCTGAACTTATCACACGTAGATGGACATTCATTATCATGTTTCTTGCTTGGAAAAGCAAAACTGGCTCCTTCGAAGGGACACAGCATTCCAAGGCTAGAATTTTGTGATGCTGTGTTAGCTACAGAAATTGCAGAAACTATCTCAATTCAATTAGACATTCCTTTGGATGCAATGACCTTCTTCACTGACAGCAAAGTTGTCTTAGGTTACATATGCAACAAGACACGAAGATTCTACACGTATGTCAGTAATCGAGTGGAACAAATTCTGAACATATCTACACCCAAACAATGGAGATATATTCATACCGACGAAAACCCTGCTGACATAGCCACCAGGTGTGCATTCATTTTGCATTCATTAGCAACAGTATTTGGATTAAAGGAGGTCTATCTTCAGAGCATGGTCAGACAATACCAGATATTCAGAGTTCCAGTGAGACCTTTAACCCCTTGAACCCAGGTGAAGACTGCGAGATCTGACCAGAGATCAATATGAAGAAAACTGTTGAAACGGAAAACATATCATCTAGTTTTGAGAAATTCTCTACATGGCAGTCATTGATTAGAGCCCTTACTGTCTTGAAAAGGGCATGCATCTCGCTCAAAAGTGACGACAACACCCCAATGAACGATGTTGCCTTGAGCAGACTCACAGAAAAATTTGTAATTAGCACCATACAGAAGGATGTGTATGGCACAGAAATGAAACTGCTTTCAAGAAATGAACCCATACCAGCAGGCAGTAGTATTTCTTCCCTGAGCCCGTTCATAGATGAGCATGGTATTCTTCGAGTTGGAGGGCGCATAAGTAAATCAGAGATTTCAAGCAACATCAAACATTCAGCAATTATACCAAAAAAGTCACATGTAGCCTCATTGCTAGTGAGATATTTTCACGAAAAAGCCCAGCATCAAGGAAGGCTCATTACAGCCTCGGATCAAGGAACAAATTTCGTTAGAGCTCTTGAGGACATACAAGCAAAAGGCATCTGCGTAGAAGACGGTCCGGTGAAGACACACCTACAAGACTCGAAGATTGTCTGGAAATTCAATCCCCAACATGCATCGCACATGGGTGGTGTTTGGGAGAGGCTTATTGGATTAGCAAGAAGGATTCTAGATGCAATGCTACTCAAGACTCACACACAAAATTTGACACATGAGGTGCTTTGTACATTAATGAGTGAGGTTTCAGCAATCATTAACTCTCGCCCCATTGCACCAATTACATATGATCAAGAACACCCTGATATCTTGTCTCCTGGAAAACGTCTTACACAGAAATTAGAACCGTTAGCAGGCTTGAATACATCCATCAACATTAAGGACATTTATAAGTCACAGTGGAGACATGTGCAAGTTTTATCAAATACTTTCTGGAAGCAGTGGAGGAATGGTTATCTTCAAACATTTCAAGCTCGTAAAAAGTGGTCCAGTGAACAGGAAAACCTAAAAGAATGCGATCTTGTACTAGTAAAGGAAGTTTAGGAACACCGCAACCATTGGCCTATAGTGATCATCATTAGAGCTTTCGCGAGTGAATCGGACGACAAAGTGCGTTCGGTTGAAGTGCGTATTGTGAAGAACGGAAAGTGTGTGAATTATGTAACCAGAATGTCTTGAAGTCTTATGTTTTGCACAGAACGTTTTTGAACATGTGAATTTATTCCTTTAATATCAAGTATTCTTTTCTGTAATACTTGTTTGCAAATTACAGTTTTATTTAAAGTTCATTGTGTTCAGTTTATAATGGTAGAAGTTATTTTGTAACATGTACTGATAATTTCTAAACATTCAATAACACAATTCTCTGGAACTTAGTTCCATGGTTTTTGAAATTGTTATGTATTTTTTATGTGTTTAGACGTCGTTAGTTGTTAATTTGACTTTGGTATCTTTTCACGTCTTGACGGGATTGTGTCGTTGTTCCAACGTATGATGTGCGCGCTCCGCACATCTAAACCTAAAATATCTAGTCCTTGAGCCCTTCATAGTGTAAGTTTCTTATATTGCCATAAGTATGGAACTTGTATAGATTGATATCTAGTTTTTGTCTTGTTTGCAAACTTTAAGTAGTATTTTAACGGATGTCATATATTTTCACGATTATGTTATTCGTAACCAATAGCTTAGTACTCGTACTCTTGGTTATTTTAAGGTTGTTACATTTTTGCAATTTAAGTTCAGATTTACCATTTAATTACAAGTAACTAGTTTTTATATACATTTAGTGAATAGTAATGTGGAAGACTTATTTTGACCTGTTGGTCTAGCTTATGGCTGAGCGGTTTGCTTTACGTGACTTGTTGTTTATTTGGCAACCATTAGTTGTTTTACGAGGAACATTCCTCCGGAGTATGCTGGTTTAGTTAGATTCCCAGAACGTATTCGATGTTTTTAAACAAAGCTTATACCCTCAAACATATTCTAGAGCTAACATCTTAACATGTAATAACTAGTCTTATTCACCTGTTTTGTATACTTTCAGCTTTTTACCAACATCATCATAATACGTATGAATAAACGGTTAATACTTCGTGCGTCTTGATTCTCGGTAACACGATAATCACCAATCCCAACACGTTTGAATTGGATTGTAATGAGTTGCTTGTGGCGTACTTGCTGTTGATCTGTGATCCTGGTTCAAATGAATATTGGTAATATCTCACTAACAAAGGCAACATGGTAGTCAAGTGGTTTGTATAATTATTTATAGAAGAACAGCAATATACGGATCATCTTTTATAAAAAAATAGTACAAATCAAAGCAGCATTTAAAAAGCTGATCAAGCTCATTTGTTAATGCGCTCAGGCTTTTATAAATGTATTCATTTTAATGAACCAAAACAACTACAACGAAAAACAAAAGAAAACTCATATTCAAAGTAAAAAAGATCAATGCAAACTATCGGTTGCGGTACAAATTAACATAATATTAAATAACTAAGTTTGTTAATAATATACTTGTTACAGTGAAATCAGTTTAAAGTGATTGCGATATTCCCAAAATGTAATACATCACTACATAAACATGTGTACAACAACATGTGACCGTAGTCCACACACCTTTAATATTCAAACGTACTTTGATATATTGTTAGAGTGTTTGTTTATTTTGCTTTCCTAAGAGTTATAACTCGGGCGCAGCCTGTCTGCGGAATTAATTGTTTATCATGGCTAAAAGAGAAAAAAGTATCTAAGTGTTGCCTGTCAGCAAGCGAACATGTGTAAGGTTTTTAATGTTACTGTACTATGTTATAGTTACATCTTTACTTTACTACACCATGGAATTGGTTATACCCGGGCGAAGCTCTTCTACCAGTCTGCATAATTATTTATTCAGTAATGCTTAAATAAAAATTAGTAGCTTAGTATTGGTACGAAATGCTTTCCAGCAAGCGCGTTGTGTAAAACGTTGCACAACCGAGTACATTTAGCTAGTTTATGGCTACATCGAATTTTCGAAATCTTAATAATCGTACGCTTCCTGCATGATTAGTTCAGGATCCGTCGGCGATTTGATAGGCGGAGACAAGGGCGTAAACATTAAATTCAAATAGAATCTCAACAATATTACCAGTTAGACCTGCAAACAGTATTGAGTAAATCTTTTTTTTTCGCATAATAAGCCTTGCGACGATTAAATTGACGAAGTGCACTCAAACGTGTTCAGTATGAGTTATAAAAAATCAGTTTAACTGTTAAAAAATCTTACATCTGACATACATTAAAAGGATTTTACTAGTTTTCGGATCTGGCTTTTATTTATTGTTAAGATTGCAAAATTCCTTAAAGTCGAGTTACATTATGCCTTACCATGAATACGTTATGACAATTATTTATTTATGTCAAAAACAACCACTCTGTCACTTGCACTTTTGTATACGAGCATAGTTACTGATCAATTTAAAGAGATGAATATATGTGTAGTGTGTCATGATTGTATTTCTTAACTGATGCTCAAACAAATCTGATAAAATTCTTGCTAAAGATTAAATAATTTTCCAAAATGAGTTGGTCGATTTTTGTATGATCAGTCTGGCCTCAGGGAAGTTGTAATCTTATGTCATGGAAACTAGACCTTTTAACCAAATGTAATGCTTCCGTTTGAATATTGTTAAACATTACCGAAGAATGTCTTTCTTAAACGGGAAGGAAGAAAGCTTTCTAGTGTGTTTACCTCAGGATATTGTGTGGACTTTCATTTGAAAACCCTCTCTTCTTACGTTCAAACTGAACGATCAAAGGCGATCTTCAGAAAACGCGCATCGTATAATAGTCTCATTTCTTGTCATAGTTTTTGAGATAAGTAAATATTTGTCAGATCTAACATCAATAACCCATTTGTATAAAAGACAGACGTTTAGACTATTGTATTTTACTGATTTAGATATTAACCTTTTAAAGGTGCCTTATCTTGAACTTTATTCACTTGAACGTTAGTGTAGGGTTGTGCAGTGAATCAGAAGTGATTATTGTCGTCAGCTCGGGTTACGGTACGTTTTGGCACCTTCGTCCTATACAGGGCTAATGATTGGACTTCTACGGTCCTGCCTGGAACAAGTTTTAACTGCATGCTTGATATGCAATTAGGGCGGCAAAAATGGCCAAAGATTACCAAAATATCGTTACAAGTATACGTCGGAGCAACCTCTTTGGTATGGTAAGTTAACACTTTTACTCTGTATTTACTCTATTCATAAATCGGCTTATTAACGCTTTAACATTAAAATGTCACAAGCATATAGACACAAAACAAACACACGAAAAACAACTGAACAATGAACTTCTAACACTTATCTCTCAATATTTTACTGGGTGCTTCCTTCTTTTAGTGATGCTCAATTTTAAACACTTGTCAAAACATTTATCAAGACGTTAAACATACATATATTAGCTATAAACAAATATTTACTAATGATCTGGCAGACATCTTTTACCTCGCTCAAATGTTCATCAAATATGTTTGAATTGCAGGGAAAACACGTGCTTCCCAGTTTTGGTGTTTCAAATATTTCATTAAAGCGAAACGTGTTTTGAACAGCCAAACTGCGGTTTACGGGACAATAAATAGCAATACATCTTCAGCAGACTGGTTCATTATTGAGGCGTTTTCACCTTTATTACCTTCAATAAATGCTTGATTTATTACCGAAAGTCCCTACTCGCTCGGTCCAATAATTCCCGACCTGATCTGAAAAAGATTACTCGATCGTGCCATAAAAACACTATGTAAAAGTATAATTGGAAACCCTGATATCCAATAATGTTGAAGTTGTTTCTTTACTGTTTTATGTTTTCGCATACAAGCTCTCCAACGAATGTGATAACTAGAAAAACAGAATTAAATAACAATGTGACCCCATTAAATGAGTATAGAGATCTATATCGCAGCAATGACCTGACCCTGGCAATAATTCCTTCGTGCATTATTCAGGAAACATGGCAACTAAATTCCCTTCTTTGGAATTCCTCTTTAAAGCTGTTGTATGCTGAAAGTCTATAGTATTATTTTTTTTCAAATGAAAAGTTGTTCGATGCTGCTTGTCACTCTATTTTTTGAATTATATATATATCATTATTATTTTAAGAATGCTGCGATGATAACACGTACCGTTTAAGGTTTATAATTCATAAACAACAACTTGCACGAGATAATAATGTTTCTTTTATTTAGATATATGTGCCTATTTTATATTGGCTATTGGGCCTGTCGTACTAGACAGAAATAAAGTATCATTAAATTAATTAAAATTATTAATAAAAAAGCAGTATCAATAACGCCGAGACTGATTAAAGTATCTTGATAATAATACAATTGAAACTATGGGAACATTCCCAGTATCCACTAATTTAACGAATGCAATACTTGAATGCACGAGGCTCAGTGGTTACAAACACTCATAGAGAGAAACACGACGCAAAAAGCAACAAAAATAACATACATACAACAAACTATCTAAAGTAATACATAAAGGGGTTACCGCTTGGAAGGTAATCAAATCCGATCACTCCCCCAGAAGTCAAAACAGTCCTACAGTAAGTTGACCTCTAAAGTTTAATTTAAAAGTAACTTATGTGTTATGACTACCCCTTAAGATATATTTTGCGATCACTTCATATTCCTTAATTATTATCTTTCCGATGAGCTTCACAAACGATGTACACCCCATGCATGAATCTTTATATTTTGATATAAAACATACTTATGCTTTCCCGCCATTCCCTTTAACAAGAATTCGCTTGAATAATTGAATTGAATTTGAAAAATAAAACCAATAATGAAAGATGAATTACATTTGGCCCTACATGTACAATATTCAAGTCAACTGGCATTTCATATTTCGTATTTTTCTCAAGTTTAATTTGATGTATATTATCGTAAGCTTGGATTTATATGAGATTTTGCAAAAAAAGAGTGCTACAAGGTAGACCATGTTGGCGCCACGTGTGGCAATCTTCATTTACCAATTCTGTCGATGACAAGACAACTCAAATTGCGACAAAAGTATCACTGGTTAAAGTCTGTGCTTCCGGAAGATCGCGCCTACATATTTCATTTTCAAATACGAGTCCGTCGTAAGAAATCAATTTTGCGAGAGCGACAAGCCTTTGCAATGTTTACTTTAATGACAATGACATCCGCTCTTCCTCAGTTTGTTCAAATCTATAATAAAATAATAGGAGCAATATTGATGTGTTTTGTTTATAGCTCACCTACAAAAGAAATAGTATTTATGTTTGTATTCTCTGTAATCTAACAATGTTTGTTTTCATTAAACGCAATATCAAATATTTAACCGCTTGATTTTAGGAAAGTAGGTAATATTAGACACAAATTGAATGGCTTGTCAGTCAACAATCGAACATATCTGCCAATAGTCGGGTGATGATTTGTGCAATATTGCCCTCGGCTGATAGGCCTTGTGCAATAGCTTATGTGGTCTTTCCCCAACCGATGGACTAGTATAACCATTGACCGTTAAGCTTTTCTGTAAGTATAACAGGATATTGGAATCAGTAATACATATTGAAAGTCCCTCGTAGAATAGATGATGGATTATAACGCTGCAGGATGCATTAGAAATTGACTGCGCAAGAAAGACGTTTACATTGATACTTTGCTTCATGAGCACTGACAATACATAAAATCAAAGGATTGCGAGAACGGTGTTCTAACAGGAACCAGTTGTACTTCGAGACATTGCTAGACATGGATATGTGGACGAAAACATGCATTTGTTTGACGTTTTTCATTTTGATTCATTTGTCATGGGAACTGATCGTCCAGAAACTTGTAGAAGTATTCGAAACATAAGACAATAAGACGAGTGGTAAACTTATTTTGTAATTTTTACCAATTTTGATGAAATTTTTGTACCTATTCGTAATATTTCGCCAGTAATTTGTACGCAGCAGTAACCACAATTACAACCATTTCATCGTATTGCAGTCATAATTTCAACCATTTACCATATCTGTTGGAGTTATATCTCAGAACAGCGTCGCAATAAGTATTTCTCTGGTATTTAACCCGTACGTTTCAAATGTCTATTTTAATCAGTATTGGTGACTCACACAGTCAAATTCTGTATTCTAGTGAAAACGGAATATATATCTACCCACCCGGATCAGTAGATCAATATATTTGGCCATGCTGGAAATCCTTATCTTTCTCACGGGCAAATCTAAAAAAGTACCCGTTTGAAACTACTTTTTTATTGTCGTCACGCAATAACCTATCTTGTTTAGCACCAACAATTGCACAGCAAAGTTTTACCTTCGAATTCAAGAAATAGTGGTAAACTCTCCTCCGAACTATTTAAAGAAAGATCTGACTATTTACATGTTTTGATTCACTGTGCGCATATCAATGACAATCACAAATTATTACGCAAATTAATTTCACTACGCTCAAAAGAGTTCCAGCGAAAAAAACATTTTAACTTTTTTTGTTGATCTGAGACGGGAGAAGAACATCTACCATGGATGCTCGTGTACGATGGGTTCATCTAAAATCTCGGGTTGTTCACCCTACGCCCGGGTAATGATGAACTTACCTTACACGAGGAGCCATGGAAGATACTTATAATCAGGCTGTTTCCAAACTCTTGTTTTTCATTCTCAAAATAAATATCAATATGTTTGGGTGACAGTAAAGAATGAAACAATTTTATTTTATTGATTTTATTATTCTATTTGACATGCTTTCTTCTAAAAACCTACACATTTTAAAACGATAGATTTATGGGAACACTATCAAAATGTTAAGGTTGAAGTGAATATTTATGTGAAGTATATTGGACTTTGTAAGACTTTCTCCATTTAATCATTGTTGTATGTATGTGTTACGAAGTCTTCACACGTTTAGTCTAGTGCCAGAATTACTGTCTGACAAGCTGGCATTAATAACTATTACATTTAGCAATAAGTTTTTGCAGAATTAGTTGCATACAAGTAAAAATATCCGTAGTTGTACATATCAAATATGATCTGTTAGTGAAACTTCACAGCAAATATTGTATCAAACACGGCTATGGGAATAGCTTTTAGTTCGACAGTAATAGTCCTGGTACTGTTTGGTAATTGCGGCTGTAAAGCTTGCGGGTTAATCTTTCTCTCAGTAATGTGGAACACATTTTGAAATGTATGGCGTTGTTTACTACGTTCACCAAGAGACGAGTAAGACATCTTAATGATTCAATTGGATAAGGTTATATGAACTTATGGAAAACATTAATGGCAACTGTAAATGCCAACGCCATTACTTATTGGTCTATCTTTGCAGAAAAACAACTAATTTGTACTTTACATTGACGCGTAATAAAATCTTTGCAGAAAAAACAACTAATTTGTACTTTACATTGACGCGTAATAAACACTTAAAATACCTATAAATGCAGATGGTTTCTGATGTTTTCATTTATCATGCGACATCTTGGTATAAATATTGCTTTAAGTTAATATTTCGATTGATATCTAACACCGATTTCATTTTTCTATACGGCGGTTTTAGAAATTCATTGAAGGGAAAAGTAGTTTATTTCCCAGCTATTTGAAAACTTACCGTTCAACGGGAGCAATACCCGAAAGAGTTTCATCAGAAGGATTAATTTATTGCGGCGTTTTCACAAGCAATTTCCTGTGTTCATTGTTTGATATATGTCCGATGCTAGTATTTCTGAAATCTCGGTTCGGTACGTCATATACGCCTCGATGGTATTTTTGAAAAAAACAAACAATTGTGAATAACGTCAAGTATGTAACTATTATATAAAATAATTAATGGTAACCTGGCTGTCAACAAGTTTTTATGTTATATCTTTCCTCTTGTTTCTTTTATTCAGGCTTGGTAACCAACAGTAGGCGTAATTGAACATTGTTAACCCATTCAATGAATACAGAGACCTTTATCGCAGTAATGTTGAGCGACACGGCCAATATAATAAGGCATTATCACGAAACGAGTCGACCTTAATGCTCTTCTGTGGACATTCATGAAACCGCTTTTGACATCTGGTATATCTTAAATATGTATAAATGAGGAAAATTTGATATGCCTTTTATCACACGTTTTATTTGTATTACCATTAATCAGGATAAAGGATTTTACCGCAGTTTGATTATTTTGATATAATGCTTTTTTTCTTGTTCCTTTTCCCATTTAAGATATTTAAAAATATTAATAAATAAAACTCCAGGCGAAGACAAGCAAAATTACCGTATTAAATGAGTAGCTATATATATGTGAGTTAATTCAGTAATGCAATGTTGGTGTCAATTATATCAGACGTGAGTTAATCAGTTATGTTCTAAAAGTCATCCGGGATAAAAAAAATAACTAATTATGTTTAACTAAATGATATAACACGTTAGCATCAAGCACACTCATTAATTATTTTACTATAATTGGTGATGCTCAATAATTATATCGAAGTTTATAGTAATTTCAGTTTAAAACGGTTAATGAGTACAAATTTATATGTATCTTCAATGAATGTACAATTCTCATATTATGTACATGATAATAGAACGTATATTGAATTTCGTTGGTTCTGTACATAAAGGTTATGCTTGAATTAAACATGCTCCAACTCGCATGTTGGAGTGTTCTTAATGATTATATGTTCAAATGTATGAATGTTGGAAACATTTTACATTACTGTTTATCATGCTTGAAAGTTTTTAAACTATTCTAAGGAAGCTGTATATAATGTTTGCTACATTTGTTTATTTAGTATTAGTACTCAAAGTTCAATAAATTTCTCTCTATTAACAAAGCATATGCATTGGTATATTTCGATATTAAAATGTTTGGAAAGCCATTTATGAAGTATGATACAATTGGAATCTCAAATGCCTATATAACATACATTTCTCCCAACTCAGATAAGTAGATCCAATAATTCAACCATGCTAGAAATTATTTTTTTTATTTTGCCCACGGGCGCGGGCCCCCGTATGAAACGTCTTTTTAATGGTCACCACATTATAATTACCCCTCTTGTTGAATACTGTCGTCTGTAGCATCATGGAAACTTGTCTTATGGCAATATTTAGAACGCTAACTAATTATTTCTCGCTTCAAATGTCACCATAAAACAGTTTTCACCTTGCTCCTTGGAACTATTTAAAGACCGATATGACTATTAACATATTCTGAATCACTGCGCACATATCCATGAAAACCTCGAATTATCGCATATCCATACGCAATTATTGTCACTTAGCACAAAAGAGTTCCAGCAAAAAAATACATTTTTACTTAATTTTGTTTAACTGAGGTGGGAGAAAAAGCATCTACCATAGCCGCTCGTGTAAGATTGGTTCATCCCGACCCTCGCGCAGGGTGTTTTGCGGAAACTCGTTAAAACTCGTTTCCGCAAAACACCCTACGCTCGGGTTGGAATGAACCTACCTTACACTCGCGGCCGTGGAATATACTTATATTCTACCACTGGTATGATTTATTTTGAAATATTTAGATTAATGCCATTAAAGTATATAAGAGATGTACAGCTTAAGGTACTATGATGCACGAACAAATTACATTGAAAATTGTTTTCTATCATATATCAAGATATCTGTTCCTATTTTAATCATCGGCTACTTTATCTGCCCTTCAAGCAAAAATTCAGTGCGAATGTTTTGATTGTAATCAAACCGCAATTTACAACTATTTTGAAAACGACTCAAAATTAATTCTAACGTAACAGCCAGTTGGGCCGAATTATTATTTTCATATTTCAAATACTTATATTACTTATATGAAACGAAAATAATGAAGTTCAAACAATCTACTACCCAATCAGTGATGCAAAACAATAAACATAATATCTTTCAACTTTTGATCTATTGTTATTGTCAAAATCACTTTAGAACATATTTCGTTAAAGATGCACTCTTAATCCAAATAAGATTTACAGCAATTAATACAAATGTTTTAATATACCATAAAGGATGAAAAAAAAATATCGTAAACAATGCTCTTTATGAAGGAAACCGGGTTTCATTTGAAATAAAGGTGCAGAAAACACGGTATTTCTACCTTATGAGACGATAGTAGATCACACTAAATATTTTAGAACTCACAAATCATTTATTTTTCTTGCGTGTTCAGCACGGTTATAATCATCGTGTTATCAGTAATAAATATTTTTCATTAATTCATTATTTAGTAATAACTTTATCACTCAAAATTTATGTTTGTTATACATGTGTTTGTATTGATTTTAAATAAGAGTGACACTTTCAGTAAGCGGAATGCTAAAGTTTAGTTCAATCCGAAGCCGAATAATTACATTGCACTATAAAGAAAATAATCGAAATAAGTAGACTTGTAGCAAAGACATTACCCGGACCTGCACATGGTCCTTTTGTTACGATTGCCCCCTAGGATCATTAAGTTAAAAAAACGTAATGTACATGACATATCCTACTGGTATACGGCGAGTTATTGAAAAGTACCAATCAAATTGCAACGTAAATCAGTGAATCCTGCACAGTTTAGTTCGCTGGATGGACGATTTAAACCGATCCACAGAAAAAATCAAAGAGAAATCGTTTTAGTTTACCGGAAACGTTTCCATGTTCATGGTACGTAATTAAAACAGAGTAAAGACCTAGAGTGAATGGTTTACTTTGATCGGACATTGTACTTTCAATCTAAGGTTAATTGATTAAAGTCACATTCTTATCAACGCAACGCGTTGTTATAACAGTTCTTGTTCATTGATTTACAAACTTTTTATTTTGCTTTAGTAAACCATTTAATCAGTATAACTTGGGGGCACAGTCCGTCAATAGAGTTAATTGTTTCGCAATTTGAAAATGAAGATAAATGTTCAGTGTTGGCGGTAAATGACTGCTAACTAGCGCGCTCGGTCGAAATGCTGAAAAAAAGCCTTAAAAAGCCAGGTTATGACCATCAGCCTTCTCCATGATAAAATCACAGTCAGTTGGCTTTTCTAAAGGCGGAGATATATTAATAGTTAAGGCAAAAGTTATCTTAATAATCTAAACTGAGAACAGTATATAGGTAATTATATTTCTTCCGCAAAATTAACCTTGCAGTCAATACTTCTATATGATAAAATCATAATCAGTTGGCTATTCCATAGGCGGAAATATAGTTAAGGCAAAATTAACCTTTCATTCAATACTTTTTGTATTCTCGCATTTAACTATTTTTTTGTCAAAAGGTACTCGAAAGTGTTCAGTATGTGCTATAAAATAGAAAAGTTCAGTTCAAATGTTCAGGTCAGGTCTGTGCTATGTAAACTGAACATTTTTGTTCTATAGTTTATGAGTGTTCTGACTTTACAGTAAATAGGCTTTTATATATTTTTCTTGTGTGGCTTTTATTATATATATTTTTTTAACTCAGGCCAATCCTATATCTTTATAAAGTGTAAATAGCGTCAATATGTATGTTTTAAGATGCTACAATTAGTAATATTGTTTTGTTGTTATTGAATGCATTATTTAGGAAGAGGTTTTAGTTTAATCAGTCAAAATTTATGTTTGTTATACATGTGTATGTATTGATTTTGAATAAGAGTGCCACTTCAAAAAAATGAACTTATAAAACTACTAGCGCTATCATAGTAGAGGAATTACATTAACGCTAAGCCATAAAAATGTTATAATTAAATAAGAAAAATAAAACATGTTAGCTTTACTTATTTCATTCGACCGTAGTTATGACAGAGATGTGTACACATGAAGAATAAATGCAGTTAATGACGTTAAAACAAAATTTAAATTGAAACTGTTGTAAATAAGCGATAAAGTTTGGCTAATGGTATCGCTTGTCATTTTTATGGATGACCAGATTCGCCTCAGCGCAATCCTTTCCGTTTGGACAAGGTTAAACCTACCCGAGTTATTTATTCTTCAAGTCAATTGATTTCCGGTTTCATGGCGAAGTAGGGATATATTTTTGTGTGGACAAAAGTTGATTAAACATGTAAATTAAACTGAGAAAAGTGTTAAATGGATCAAATTTGTATTTACGAATGAAATTACTATAAAAAAGGTGAATTGTAGAAACAATGTTATACTCTTTATACTGAACTTTATTATTGGTTTGTTTCAATAACTCGCATTCACCTGTGCTGTTTACCTGCGTTTACCTGTGTCATGGTTCACTAGTTTCATTATACGGTCATTGTGGACAGTAAGCCACCCACGCTCAAATTCAGATCTAGTATACTCACAGGAAAAAATAGTGCAGCAATGAGTACTGACAGTAAAACAAACCCATTGCAAACTCCTTCGAAACCTAGTACTGGCAAGTGAGACCTTACATCACCTTTTGACCCTAACGATTCAAAGCGGGTCCGTGAACGCTCCGTCGACATAGATTCGCCGCGCGAACATACAGATATGTCGGACTCCGGTGCCACCAGTAACTTCAGAAGTGAGGACTTTTCTCAGTGCTCTTATCCAAAAGTCCTTACAGGAGCAATTGTCCGTTATGGTAAAAAACATTGTAGATGGTGTACTACAAGGCATCAATGCCAAAGTGAGTGTACTAGAAAATGAAAATGCATCGCTTAAATCTAGGGTCTGTGAACTAGAAACCAAGCTTCGAAATGCTGATTCAAGGAAGGACCACCTAGAGCAATACAGCCGACGAAACTGTTTGCGATTATCTGGGGTCCCTGAGGCGGACGGTGAAAGTACCGACAAACTAGTAATGGAACTCGCTATTGATATTGGCTCTGGCCTGTCCTTAGACGAAGTTGACCGCTGTCAAAGGCTTGAAAAGCCTCCTCCTAAGGAAGTATCTTTTAGGGATATTGTCTCTGGCATCACGGTCGCTGAAAATAGTGGGGCTAAATCTGTGCACACTAAACCGCGCAATATCATCATTAAATTCGTCAGCTACAGTGCCCGCAACAAGATGTGCTCATGCAAATCGAAACTCAAAAACACTGGTTATAAGGGTGTCTTTCTGAATGAGGACCTCACCAAATCTAGAAGACAACTTTACTACCAGTCTAGAGTGCTAGCGCAAAGAAAGCTGATCAACAGCACTTGGACCTCAGACGGCACCATAATCATCAAAAGCCACGCCAACCGCTACTATCGAATTGAGTCTGAAAAGGACTTCACATCTCTCAAACAAGAGGAGGAAATCCGTGGCTGACTTTTGCTCGGCAGTGTAGTGTGCACTGGTAATCCAGTCATGTTTATACTGGTCTATCGTATCGGTCACCTTTAGCTGTTCTTATGACATTGTTACGCCGTATTGATTATTCTAGCTACGTTGTATAAACCCTATCTTCGTTTTAATTTATTCGCAATTATCACAAATGTATTTCCAAAGTTGTTTAGTATGTATGACGTACGATGCTTACTTAAATATTATCATATATTGATAACTACGATACTTCAATTTGTCGTTTAATTCTAAATTTACATTAGATTAAGGTAAAGCCTGCATTATTATGAAACTATCTAATAATGTCATAAGGTTTCAGATCGGCAATGTGGCCAATTGACATGCCTTTCAAGCGCGGTGCGCTCTTGCGTATGGGCGAATATGCATTATATTCAGTTTCATTACTCTGACCTAAGAAATAGGATAATGACACAAATACTTTATGTAACCTTACTATTATCATGTAGTTGATATGGCATTGTATTTTGTAAAGCCAATTTATACATGTAGTTTTACTCTATTAACATATGTTTGAGCTTTGTAAAATCACTAACATAATGTTTGTATCTTTGTATATTGTTCTACGTTTGTTTAAATTTACCATACACCACCAAGATTTTAACGTTCCTGATGTTTTTACATATTAGACTTATACTCACATTCAGTCTTACTTAAAGCGAGTATTTATCAACTAGTTATGATCGTAGGTCTATGCTCCTATATTAAGCTCTTTTTATGGTAATGTATACAATTTCTATTATATGATATACCAGTAAAAAATAAACCAATTTCATGTTTAAAGACACAAGGCATCTGGATGAGTACCATTCGTAATACATCTCGTGTCGTGCGGAACAAACTCAGTAGCCTATATTCAACCAAGGTCATGTTTAAAGGCGCAAGTAAGGTTAATGAGTATAATTCCCATTACATTTCGTATAGAATTGAACACTTGCTGTTTTTATAGTTAATATCCGATTTATTGTTTATCTCAAAATCTGTTTTTGTTAAATTAACAATGAATAAGTCTATATTTTGAATTTCTTTTCAATTATTAGGATACTTTTTCTCAGTTAACAGCTTTTAACGTTTAAATTACATGATTGTATTTCTTGCCAATTATATCGATTAAAAGTAATAATGGGCGTCACGATACGAAAATAAAAGTTCAAAAGCGCTTGTATCAATTAAACACTGCCGATTGGTATAGAAAGGCGGTGTATAATAGCTGCTCATATCCATTAGATTAATAACAATTAAGTGCATTGTATAACGTTTGTATATAAAAAAGCATATGAAATAACATGACGTCGTTTAATGAGATTTCTTTCACACCTGTTTTGTAACCGAATTCTACTGCAAATCAGTAAGTTCTATGTAAAATATGTTTTCGTCAATTATCTTTAATTTCGTATATCAAAAATAGATTGTAAGATGCAATGGATAATCATTAAAATTATCTGATTTATACTAAGACATCTGGAATTAGTATTACATTGAATCGGTTCGCTACATGATCTTAATTAAAACGGAAATGTGGGAGTTAGCAAACTATCTCAAGAGTTTTGTCTACAGTAAGGTCGTTTAACATGCTATTACTTTTAATTCCGTGCAATAATTAATCGTTTATGTCTCATGAAAGTCGGCAGGAAAAACTTTTTGTATTCAACATTTACTAAATTAATTGAAGCTTCTTTGCATGAACGATATAAAAGATAAAACAATACATTACATGGATTTATATCTTTTAAAACTAATATAAGGAATAAAATATTATGTTTAGCGTTCGGCTCTTGTTAGGCAAAGGCCGAAAATTCTTTCGAAAAATGATGACGAATATTGGGATAAAAACTTTAATCTTCCCTGCTTTTTGACTTGTTTCTTGCAGTAAAATATAATCCTGAATTGCCTTTACCTTGTGGATGGATTACTCATTTAAAATTCATATAATTCAAGACGCATGTTTAATAGCGACGGATGCACGTATTGCAATAGATAAGAGTCATCCTTAATTGATGAACTGTTTTAGGTTAACCAAAAAATAAAAGCAACATAAATCAGAATTGCCTCTTTCAGAACAATACAAGAGTCGTTTAATTTAACATAGTGCAAATGTATGAATTCAAAATGTTATTTTAATATTTTCTGTTAAATCATAGTGTTGGCTATTCCTTCTGTTTCAATGTGTTATCAAATAGCCTTTTCCAATAACAATACAAAGAAAACAAAGCCATGTTTCGAAACTTTTAAAGTCTTTCTGGGTATACCATATGCATTAAGCATATACTTATTAACGAAGGTTTGGATGTTGCTCTAAGCAACTCATATTTTCTGTGTACTGTGAAAAAAACAACTGGAGGTAAGGACTGTTTTGCCACTTATTTCCTAACAAATCGCTGTAAGGGATATAAAGATAGTTTTTATATAACGATTATGTTAGAGTGTTTTCATTATTATGTTAGAGTGTTTTCATAAGACTGTAAACATGATTGGCTATTACAATTCATTGATACATTACATTGTACATTCCATACTTTATTGCACTAAATACAAAACACTGTTTATAGCAAAAAGCAATACATTAACATTGAATTAATCAGGACATACAATAGGTAAGTTACTTTTGAAATAATTGTTCGTAAAGTAATGCTTATTGGTTTCATTTTGATTTGCTAGATATATTAAATTTTAAATATTAAAGTGTTTTTTTTTCACAATTGAACTTAATAAAGTGTCAAATTTGTTTATTGATGGCCAATTTCATATGTTCAATCAATAGAAGATGGGACTCGGCCAAGCTCTCAGTGAAGGGCAACGAGAGTTGTAGATTTCTTTATAGTAAGAATTCTAGTGCGGATCAATTCTGCTTTAAATTTGATTTTTCCTTTTCGATAGCCAATCTGGTCTACAGTTTTTCCCTTTAGTTCATTTAGTCAGCCTATTTAACAATATTTTATTTTATATGTTTGAAATAATATTAGTTATCCCTCTATAGTTTTAGCATCGTTCATTGAAACCAATCTCAGAAAAAATATTTTACTTAATACTGGTGATAATTAATAATTATTATACATATTGCAATTCATGGACGAATTTTGTATCATTTTCTGAGATCAATGCATAGTGTGTTTCAAAATCGTGAGTAATTTTGTTTTTTAATACATTTTTAACATTGGCATAGAAATGAATAGACAAGAACATACATGTCATAGTGTGACATGTACAAATAGGTTGATCAGATGAATCTAGTCTTTAAAAGGATGGTACTTTTCCACGTGCTATCTTATAAAGTTAAACATATTCTACCTGATGAAGATGACTTGAATGTAATAATTATATAACATAACAAGTATTTGTTGAAATAATATTTTCAAAGTATGTAAGTATATCAAGTTTTATACTGTTTAAAATTTGCATAGACGCGCCACCGGTCCTGTCCTCTTGTATCCCAGGGCAACGATATCCATACACGACTTATTAAAGTTATCGCTACATATCACTCGGATAAAAGGAGGGGAAGGGGTCGATGGTCAGGAATGGGACTAAACATTACCATTAAATATATTCATTAAAGTTGTTATTTTATATTTATAACATTTGTTTTTTTGCGTTGCATCGAGGTATTAACTATCGATAAAAAACGTCAAATAATGGGCAAACATCGAAAGGTTTTGTTTTTTTAAATATCAATGAAATGCAGAAACAACAATCATATCTTAAATGATGTTTGACATATATCGTAGCCCTTGTGCAACAACTCAATAACTGCATGTAGAAATACACGCAGACATATATTGAGTTATTGCCCTAAGGTTACTATATATACATTATTTTATTTTATAAATATTATCAAATATATTACAGATATGTGTAACTTAATTACTACAAATTACCCGACAAAATGTTTTGGCGTCTATTATTCAGACGGAGTAGTATATATGAATTGTGAACAAATTTCAAAAAACGTCAATTTCAAAGCGCACTGTTATCCCGTAAACCTTTAAATGGGAACATGTTTTGAAACGAAGTCAAAGTTTGAAAATAAGTCATATTTTAACGCACACTGTATCTATTCTCGAGCAAACATATATTTGATGGTCATAAGACAACCAGTTGATAAACATTATTGTCGTATGCTAAATAAAACGATCTGTGTAAGGTTACTACTTCAGATCCGATTCTTAATAATTTGTTGTTTTTTGTTAGTTGCTTTAACAGTTTGGGGAAATTTCGACGCTGCCAGTCCCTGTTCATACTTATCATCTAGGAGCGGCCGTTTATCTAATAAGGGAGAAATTTAGACGCCGCCTGTACTAAACATCTTACAAAAGTATTTTTTTCTATGTTGTTGCCGCCAGTTCGTGTCAATATTAAACATTTGGTCGTTTATCTTTATTGAATGCGCCACAGGTTTGCGCAAATGAGACAGAAGTTACGCGTCGTATACTCTAGGGCCGAAATAATATGTGACATTTGTGACTTTGTGTGAACAAGTTTCTAAATACGGCTGATTGTATCCCTATAAGAAAACGTTAGTTACGTAGTTTGCTTACAACTGATTGGTATGTGCGGCATATCGTAAAATAATTATTTAAGCAAGGGACATTACGATAACTGCAGTTTGCGTCCAATAAGATGACACTTACTGATCATTATTTGAATGCAGCAGTTAAATAAACATTGAATTATGTTTGAGGCGAAAAAAGAAATTCATTATTTTTCTGTAATGTTTTGATAGTATATTATTTGTTATTACCTATTATCCGTTGTATTTTAATCTTCATGTAAACATGCATATGCAATTGACTCCGTACTTATCAAATGAATGGCCGAAACATATTATCTCCGTAAAACATCAACATTAACACACTTTCCCTAACCATTGGTGCCAATCGTAAACGGAATTTAGTTCTAAAAACAATATCCTTTTTCAAAGACGCTGAAAGGAAAATTTGGCATCAGAATCTAAATAGAAAAGGTGTATTATCTTGTACACTGTACAAGTCCTATAAGATATACGTTTTTCCATACAGCACTTTAATGTAAAAATTATCAGTGGCAAGAAATAAAGATAAAAGTCCTTTCAATGCGCTATAATTACATTTTAAGTGTATTTAATAATTAAACAATCCCATTCTACTCATGATTATTTACGTTTTATTTGAATTAAGCAATGAATTTATTATTTTTAGTTGACAAACAAACAAACCTGAAAACACGAATATAGCTGAACAATAAAACCCGTTAAAACCATGAAATATTAAATGTCCAAGTAAACAGACAAACATGTGAACAATACAACTTTACCTACAAAAAACTCAACCATGCGGTTTTGAACATGTTATTTTAAGGTCCAACCTGTATTAACTAAGTTGCATTCTTCAGAACCCACGTGTTGTGCGTACTATTGTATCTAATATAAGAAATTATGGCTGAAGCCGACGAAAATTGAGTTTGATTTTTATCAGTGTCCTCGATCACTCTCCACTAATTATCCACTAAGTCAAGGAATAATATAATCATTTATTACTTTAAGCCTTGTTTGTAATGAAATTGGCATATAATGCAATATATTTCTTTATCACCAACATATGTAGAAAAAAATCGTGAGTGCGCTACAAACGAAAGCAACATTTCAGTTGAACATACGTAAGTCAAAAGCCTTTTCAATGATTTCAACAGAAGGATATTAAAGTCGACAAGTTTCCGGGATAACGCCTGGTGATATTTGCCAGTGTCACGTCATTGCTGTGATATAAATCTCTATACTCATTTAATGATGTCACATCGTTCTTTTACGCCTGGATACAGGAAAGAGCTCAAAGAAGATATACAACCAATAACAGCCTATTTCCGAACAACAGATACTTTTGTTTCAGTTTCTTCTAGTTAATTTAAGACTTCCGGGTGCATTTTTACAAGAATATAATTATTATTTGTGGTAAAGTATGTGAAAGGAACGTCTTACTGAAAAATGAATTACCCTAATATTGTTTCGATGTCGAAAACTTAAATCTATTGAGGCCATAGTAAAAAAAATCCTTATCGCGTATCATTTATTAGAATATATATGCAAACAGCTACAGAAACATGCTCAGTAGCAAAATGTGTAAACATAAACCCGGTTTAGTGGCAATGGGTAACTTAAATCAAAATATTTGAAGTATTTCTTTTAAAGTCCAAATTGACCCTACAATTGTGTCCAACGTCTCTTCTTGATCATATGTGACAGTAATTTATATAGAATCAAAATGTCCTCAGTATAGTAATTAATCCTCGGCCACTGGTAGGTATTACGAAATCGTCTGTCTTACACACAAGTCATAGTAAGTTCTCAATACGTTGATGCAACAATATTGAAAACAATTTTGCATAGAGTTTCCTATCAGACAAGTACTTAAGAAAAATCATTGTGACAGTCCTGAACATGAGCAAACATGGCTAAAATTAATTTACTTGTGTTTTCTTTTAAAACAAACTGTTTATGCTCTCTTTTCTTAACTCTTGATACGCTTGAAACAAGCACACAAGAATACACGACTGTAGCTGAACAGTAATACCCGTTAAATACCATGAAATACTGTTAAAACAAATTGAACGTCCCAGTAACCAGACAAACAGGTGACCAATACAACTTTACCAACAGGAAAACTCAAACATGCGTGTTTGAACATGTTAGTTTAAGGTCCACCCGGTATTTACTAAGTTGTATACTTCAGAACCCACGTGTACAACTATTGTATTCAATATAAAAAATTATAACTGAAGCCCACGAAAATGAATTCAGTGATTTTGATTATTGTATAAGTGCCCTCGATAACTCACGTTTAATTATCTTAATAATTTTGGAAATCAATTATTTCTTTAAGCCCCTTTTTTAATGGAATTGGCATATAATGCGATATATTTCTTTATTTTTGTAGAAAAAAAAACTTAAGTGCGCGACAAGTTAACGCAACAATTTATGTAGTTGAACTAAAGGATATTAAAGTCGACTAGTTTCCGAGATAACGACTGGTTATATTTGACAGTGTCACGTCATTGCTGCGATATACATCTCTATACTCATTTAATGAGGTCACATCGTTCTTTTACGCCTGTTTTCCTAGTTATCTCTTTCTGTGAATGGTCTTTGACAAAAGGTTTCAAGCAATACTTTTATATATGAGTTATATGGCACAATTCTTTATCTATTTAAGACCCGACCAGGGAATATCTGGCGCACTGAGTAGGGATTTAAGACTAACATCGGGAATATATCAAACGCGTATTGAAGATAATGCTGGGAAAATCCTTAATGTCTTTTAGCTGCTGTAATTAATTCTCCCGCAAAGCAGGGATTGGCCTTTTCGAAATCCTTGACAATACCTGCCCCTTGAATGTTTCAGAGTTCATTGGTCTGTTGTATTTCTAGTTTATTTCGTCCCAACATGATCGTGACACATACCTTTAGTATTTAAGCGCCCACAAACTGGTTTCAACCCATTGTGAATACTTACGTAGTGTAAACTGATAATGCAAAGGCTGTTAACCGAACACTTTCGTAATACGATATTTTGGTAAAATAGTGTTTGTTTTCTTATGAGTTCGTACGTCTCTCGTTAAGTGTATTGTTTGGCCTTATTCAATATTGAGGTTAAGGAGATATGTAGCTTACGATTAAAATGTTACCAATATAAACTACACTTTAATTGAAACTAACGGATTCAAAAGGAAACTAATCGGGCTAAGCCCGCATCAATACGATCAATAAACTTTGCCTTCAAAGAGACCTTATATTTTAACTTCTATAATATTCGGCACCGACTTTCGCCGCCTTAACTGTCTAAGGAGCATAAAGTTAAAGCTGGCCGAAGTAGTGACAGTCAAGATTCCATAATCAGCTTTGTACAAAGAGTAGGTGCAAACGCTTACCATATCCGCAGGTTTCGACAATGCATGTCACTTCTTATTAACTCTTCAACCTGAAATTTACGCACTGGAGAAAAACACTTGGGATGTAAGACCTTTAGAAGGTGATGCAATCGTTCATATTCAATTAAGGACAATAAAATGGTCTGAACATCTGTCATTTGTGCGAATGTTTATGGATGTAAGTTTGAAAGTAAGCAGGGCTATTTTGCATATGAAAGCCTACACGTTATTCTGAGGCTAACACAGGGGCAACTTTCTACCTTCTGATTTCAGATAGACATTCATCGGCTATGTATCTCGATGCGATTTCCAAACCAAACAAAGACGTTCGATGAAGGAAAATCCTACTTAAGGCAAAGCTGATCATCCGAGAACTAAGGCACTAGCTTGATTGCATTATTAACAATCCTTTATTTTCAGTAAGGTTGCTTAATACTTTTTCTAACGCTAGTTATAAATTACATTCATAATACATTAATCGTGTACTCATCTCTATAATAATCAGTAACTACGATCGTAGTTCGTATTTTATTTAAGTATAAGTAGTTTTGATAGAACATATTTTAAGCATACGTTTATACACAATATACACTATCAATATATGAGATTGGGCTGAATTGATATGAAACAATTATGAGGCTCAATACCATAGTTATCTGCCCCCCGTTGACCAAAATCCGGATGTGAATACAGAAAAAAGTGCTTGTGTCTAAAAATCAATATTTTATTAAAGCTGAATGAAAGAGAAGAAATGAGAGGCCTTTTTGCATAGAGCCTAACATAATTTGACACTGTATTGCAAAAAATGATAGTTTTCACTGTAAAAATGGAAAAATAATTACCCGTGGAACTATGTAAATTGGCTGTTTGTAGCCTTTTTCCGTCTTGACCTCAGAGTAATATATAACTAACGAGTTTTGTGAGACAACGCATTGGTCAACTCTATGTTTTCTTGTGATTAAATTTTGTGTCTTGGATTGTTCTACAGCAACCAGTTACTTGTTTTTCCATTGGGACTGTTTTAAAGTAGAAAGCCAGGTTATTTTAAGGTGGAACGCGACTATGATTCAACAAGAGAAAGAAAATAATATGAGCGTGAACGTTTTCACAAGACGTACTTGACGTTGAAATTTCATAGCTGTATACGAAGAATTGATGAAAATATCGGTTATTGTAGCTGGAACGCAAAAATATGAGAGACGTCTCAAAATTGACGTCAGTAACATATTTTGAAAACTCGTAGATTCAAAACTGTTCCGAATATTGAAAAGTAAAAACAGTCCCTAACTTGGCATATGCTCTTCTATTCGTATACCAATTTTCAGACAGTAACTCGAAAAAATCATAGTCGCGTTCCACCTTAAAATAACTGTGGTCTCCGGCCATAACAGACATACCAGACCAGACCAACGTTTAAAAGGCTGAATTATTTCAAGAAGTTGGAAGGCTTATAAACTTTATTACTGAAGTTCACATAGCACCAACAGATTGTTGAACAGATCATTTCTGTTTACAGAGCACAGACTGAACAATTTCAAAATCATTTTTTTCCTATAAAAGCGTTCCTTGTGGAGCTACAAAAATATTGACGTCAATGTTAATTTAGCTGAAAAATAGAAAAACCGTCTCATGTCTATCTGATTATTTAGATTATATTTGTCTTAAATGTATATGTCTCCTCATACGTAAAAGCCAAAGGATTCTTGAATATTATGACAAACACGATCACCATTCCATTCAGTCATTTCCTGATTTATTTAGTAGGTGATTTAGCGTTTCGCGCATGAGCGCTTTCTAGTACGCATTTTGCGCCAACACTTAAACAGTTATTCTATTTTAGATTTGCTAAAAAAGTCATTGCGTTACGCTCAAGTTGATTTGACTTTAATTAGATAACCTAAATTGCTTTGCGATTATATTTAAATGTTAGTTTTATCTCGCCGCAAACCAGTAGGAGATGTCATAGCCAATATACTCTGATAAACGTTATGACTTTGGTCGCAATTGTAGCAATCAGATCATGTGCAAATCATATTTTGTTCGCTTTAAAGAATACTCAATTAAATTATTTTCCTTCGATAACAATGTAATTGTCATTAGAATTTGGCTTGAACTCAATTGTTAGCCATCCTCACACTTAACGAAAGATGATCTTACTCGTTTTGTAAATCAGCATCCGTCCAAATTTGTTTATGAATAGTTGTAAAAAGCAAACTTGATTACAATCAACTTTTGGCACAGGTTTTGTGTCTAGTACGCAAACATATCTAGTCATATGAAACATTTAACATTTTTTACATATATAAAACAACTAAAAACTAAGCATGTTTATTTTCTACTATAATTTGATCCAACTTTTCATTCCAAACATACGAGTAGTAAGAGGGCACTTCGAGCTCCAATTATATCCTACATTCTTACAAAGCTTTTTTATATATTCAATTTCAACTCAAATAGTTTTATACGCTTGTTTTTTGTGATCTTTTTTATTTCTTTGGAAACAAATACTCCAAAAAAAGTCAATGTTTGAAATATGATGTAGGGCGTTAAACACTGTTAACAACTGCTTTCAATAGACACATGTGAAAGGTATAACCAACAAGGAAACTGCAACATGCGAGTTTTAACATGATTAATGCATGACATGTACAGAATCATCGCAATTTCATTTACATATAATTGTCAAGAAAATATGATAAGAATAAATTATCCAGGAAAAGATAATATCAAGTCTTACGTGTTGAGGTTTTGAACTGAAATAGCTATAGAATTGGATATAATCCATGATAATTAATTATGTAGAATAAATAATACGTGTTTTCTGGTTCATTTGAACATGATTAGTTATTTCAAGATTCCGGTTGACAATTCAATGACTTCTGCAAGTGGGCAATAATGTCGAAAAGTTCAAGCGATAATGTCTGGCTGCGTTACTTCATTACATCATTAGCCCACATTTATTTACTTTGTCTTTTAATACGATAATATTGCACATTATTGCCTCGATGTTTAGCTTAAGATTTTTAATAAACAAAAATCAGCCCTTTACCCTCCCTAATGGTTGATAAAAGTGTGCTACAAGCAAAATCAACGTCTCATTCAAATGAAATCAGTTTAGTTTTTTCCAAATGCCAGAAGCAATTTCAATAATGTCCACAAAATGGCATTAAAGTCGAGTAGATTGCGTGATAAAACCTTGATATATAGGCCTCTTCAATCATTTAATGGTGGTCCCAAAGCTCTTTTACACCTTATGACCTATAATTACGTTGAAACAAAATGCCAAGAGGAAAGAAACAACAATAATGGTCGTTGACAACCAGGTTTTTTTTCAAAACATCTTTTAAACAATGGTTACATAGTTAATAGCAATTCCATTATCTTTTCCATTAGAAGCAAAAAATTGCATTTCGACGTAGCATTTATGATGTAATTTCTCAAGTGTTAAACACACACTTATAAGCCACGTACTTAATAGATTGCGGAACATTGATAAAAACTAATTTGACATATTCGTAAACATTCAAAAAGACAATGATATTTGTTTTAAGATCGCTTTCGTATTAACACGTATAATTTTGATACGCCAGGTTGTCGCAATCCTTGTTTATTATCGGCTTTAGTATTTTTATACTGGTGTATGAAATGTATTGAACAATTACACAGCTTTATGTTTTAAATGTGAAGTCAAAAACGTTGTTGAGTACTATATGAGAATGAGAATACCTAAAGAACCATCTGTATATGATGATGTAAGAGTTTATAACTTGTTGATGTAACGAACTAATTACATATTTTTATGAAAAGTGTAACACGCATAATGTATCTCGCACAAGTGATCTTAAGAAAAGTCAGGCAAGTCTGAATACAAATACCTAAGATGACAAAATGCGTTGAATAAATATCCGTCGGCTTTAAAAGCACGGACTACACTCTACGAATTCCCTATTAAACGGTAAACGACATGTTATCTCTTCAATGCCTAGCATTGGTGGCAATTACTTCTCGTGATTGATATTGACATTTGCTTGACCTCTATTCATTGTACTTTCACCATGCGGAATATAATTTTCAGTTACAATACTTACTACACTTTACTTTTGTCTCTCAAAAACAGATTGTTAAACGTGTAACTTTAATGTCGGTATTAAAGACAGATCTTAAAAGTGAATGATGCATGCAGAAACTACATTGAACATTGTTATACATATTCAATGCTTTTAGCCTTTGAAAACAACATTTGGGTGAAAGGTTGGTAGCTTTTTAGATGTAAGATGATCAACGGACTATTCCTTTCTATAGGAAAACAATAAACAGCTTAAGATCAAATGCAAATTGTCTATAAATGTCAGTTTTATTAGTAAACACATATTTGTATTGGTTAGAAATTGGTATAGAGAGAATGAACGAATGTATGTGTTCTGGAACAATAGACAAACACAGTTCCTGCAACGGATTCTGTAAAGCATTTAGTTTGAGTTTGGGTAGGTTTCCTTATGTATATATGAGACACAGTTAAGTCCTAAATGGTTTAGTCCTAAAGGCTCCCTGCTTTACTTCCTTTCGGTCGATTATGTACAAAGCAGTAAGTCTTGGTTTAGTTATACAGAATAATTGTTTCTTTCATTGTAAGATCGTAATCCATTTAATCGAGTGAGTTCCAGAAGTTATATTTCACGAGTGGAGTAGCCACCATAAACTGAACATTTCAGTTTATATAGCACAGACTGAACAATCTCGATCTTGTGGTAATACAAAACATATTGACGTCAATGTTAATTTAGCGAAAAAAAAATAAAATAACCGTCCCATGGCTATTAGATTATTGAGATTTTATTTGTCTGAAATGTCTATATCTTCGCCAACGCAAAAGCCAACGAATTCTAAGTTAATCGTATAGAAAGCTTAGGACATACACGATCACCAAAGTTCCATTCAGTAATTCCCTGGCCTTATTCACTATGTCATTTAGCATGTGTGCTTTCTAGTAGGCATTTCGCGCCATCACTTAAATTAATTAAATGGTTGTTTAAAGCAAAATAAGCAATAGATATAACAACGAACACGATTTTTATCATCCTTGCGTTATTCTCAAGCTGACTCTAATTAGATAACCTTAGAGTCATTGCTTTGCGTTTAAAGGGATGTCATGGACATTTTTCTTTGTAAAACCTCGTAACCTAAGGGTGCAATCGTAGCAATTAAATCATGTGCAAATCAGTATATTGTTTTTAAAGACTACTCAATTATAGTGCTTTTCCTCGATTGCAAAGCAATTGTTACTAGAATTCGGCCTGAACCCGATTTTTAGCATTCCTTACACTTATTGAAAGATGGTATATTTTGACGAAAAAGGCAAAGAATCAAAAGTAATTATGTGTATTATTTTAAATCATTAATTATATTTAATACGTGGTGAGTAAAAGGTTTATGGAGACTTAAGAACTTGGTTGAAAATATTCGTCTCTTTTTCCTAAAAAAACAACAAGTACTTTTGAGCTGAAAATGTAGACACAGTCATTTTTTCCCTTGAATACATGAGTTGTCGTTCTTACCATAATGATTGTCTCGTCATTAAAGTAACGGTGTTACTTTTGACATTAATAATGTAGACACAGTCTATTTTTTACAGAGTTGTCTTTCGTATGTTTGTTTTCGGAACGTTTCTGGGCACTTACTAAAGTGCTGACCAGTAAGCTGACGATATAGAAATATAGTAGAGTTGCTGACCAAATGCTGACCATATAGACAAAATAGGAAAAAAAAGTTTTGAAATTAAAGATTTTTTAAGACTTATTTCGTTTAATTTATTTTATATACTCCTTAAAGTGTACGTAAAGACGGATGTTTGTGTATTTTTTATTGAAAATGGCAGTTCATTGAAACGAATTGAGTATTTTTTTTTTGCTGGTTTGGTGAAAAGATGAGAAGATATCACGGATTAAATTACTTTTTAGGTGTTTCATTTACAATTGTTTGAACCAATTATTTTAATTGTAAATGTAGCTTTAAATGTTAGCCTCACAACTTGTGGAAAACTATCTGCACTACATCAAAGAACGATCAAAAGAATGTTGTTTGCCAATCCATTATTGATCATTTTAAATGAAATAGATTTCTCTTTAATCTGTTGTATTTTCGAAGTTGTTTTGTGGAAAACAAGGCAAACTGTTGCTAATGAAATATTCATATGATGTAAAAAATAAAGCATGAATTATAATGGCGAAATAAGTATAATTTTTTCGTTTTTATTTATTATTTGTTCATTAAGTTTTATAGTCCATTAAGCCTCAAACGCGTGTTGTAATATTTCGCACAAAGCCCCTCGGAGGTAAATTGTTGTATGGTCATTACATTTCATGGTCCAGTGCATATAGATGACCACTTACTACCTCATTCAGAATTTAATGACCAATTTCTTAGCTGACCAATGTATGCTTTAGGGAAACTCGATACTGCCTTATTGATAAGAAAACTAAATGTCCCGAGAATTGTTACTGAATATAAGAGTGGGTACCAAAATAAAAAACAAGTATTGTTACAGCTGTGCTTGTGCAAGAACTGTAACTTTGGTTTGCCTTATTTATGTCTTTTCCGGAGTAAGCAAGAGACATATTGATTTAGTGCTCTCTGTCTGTCACCAAAACTTTGTCCCGTGTAAAACTTATAGTTGTACTGAAACCTGGAAGAAGTGTTTAATATAGACTGTAGTTGTGCATAGACTAATGTTTTACCAAAATACGTCTCTTAATTCCTTCATAGCCTTGACTCGACATCAGCCATCACCAACTTCAAAATATTTACATGGTAGATCTGTTTGTGGGCCCGCTGTGATACTTTGTATCACAGTTTTTCTTGTTAGATAATTAGAACTGCCTTATTTTGTTTTCAGAAAGTAAACGTATTTGCTCGATATTATTTTGCTTCGCATTAGCTGTCACTCTAAGATTTATTTTATGATTAAATCAGCCCTGTCTTAGTCGTTTTATCAATTATTGTTTAAATCAAACTTGATTGCAATAAAAATATGTGCACAGGAATTATGTCGAAAAGGACAGGCCTAGTAGCCTAATTTTAAAATATGCATACATGTATAGTCATACAATCCATGATCATTGAACATTGTTTTTGGTGAATGATACAACTTAAAGATAAACATATCTGTTTTACTATATTTTTATTCGAACATACCTGTGGTAAAAAGGTACAATAACTAGGCATTTGGAATTCAAATCTTATCCTACCTTCTTACAAAGTTTGTAAACATTTCATTATTTAAAAAATAAACAAATGCAGCAGTCAATAAATGCAGTTACGGCAAAATATATTTTAAAGCATGGTAAAATGTGTTGCCAGTTGCTTCCAACAGACATTCATGTAGAAAGTATTACCAACAGAAAACCGCAACAATCGAGTTTGAGCATGTTTAAATTTAAACTAAGCCTAATATGACTTTATGGACAGAAACATCGCGATTTTATTTACATATTATCACCATAAAAATATCCTAAGAATGAAATCTAGGAAAGATAAATATCATTTTTCACAGTTTAACATATTTTGCACTGAAATTGTCATAGAAACTATCCCTGAAAATCAATAATGGAAATTACATTATACTTGTTATCTTGTTCAGTTGAACATAATTTGTTATTTCAAAAACCCGGTTGACAATTCAATGACTTATGCAAATCGGCATTAATGTCGAATAGTTTCCGTGTTAAAGTCTGGCAGCATTACTACATTACTTCATTACCCCATTTACATACCTAGTATTTTAATACGGTCAGATTGCATATTAAGGCTTGAATGTTTAGTTAACGAGCTTTCACAAACTTAAATCAGCCCTTTTCCCTTATTATTGTTGGAATAAATCAAAAAAGTGTGCTACAAGCAAAATCAACGTCCCATTCAGTTAAATTCAATTTCGTTTGTTCCAGATGCCAAAAGCTATTTCGGGGCAACATTGCTCTATTACACCTTATGACCTATCATCGCGCTGAAACAAAATGACAAGAGGAAAGAAACAACTTTACAGGTCGTTGACAGCCAGCTTCCCAAAAAGTCTTTAATATAACGGTTTCACAGTTAATCACAATTACAATATCTATATCATTCAAAGAAAATGTTGCCTTCGACTTAGCATTTATAATGTAAAGAATACACATACACTAATTAGCAAGCTGTAAAGGCATACACTTTTCTCATGGATATCTTATTTCTTATGTTGCGTGCGGAAATGCTCATTTGACCAGTTCGTAAACATTCAACTATACAATGATATTTGTTTTAATAACATTTTCGCATATAAGCTTCCTATGTTGATACGCCAGTATGTCGCAATCCGTGTTTATTATATGTATTTTAGTATTCTCATACTGGTGTATTAAATGTAGTGAGTAAACATACAGCTTTAATTTGTGTATGTGTTGTCATAAATGTTGTTTATTAATATATGAGACAATTGAAATAAGAAACCTTTATTTGAGTAATTGTTTATTTATTGTCGATGTAACGAACCAATTACTTTTTTTTCAGCAAGTTCAAATAACAAATTCGTTGACATTTACAGTTGCCATTAATATCTTCAGTAGGTTCACACAACATAAGCTATCTTTAAATTTCTTTTATAATTAAAGAAGAACATTTACTTCACCATTAATGCTACTCAAAATGTATTATAATTACTATTGAAGTTTAAAAGTGTGTACTCAAAATTATATATCAGAATAGTTTAACGAAAACACATCACGCGACCTGCCAGCCAAACCAGCTGTTCGGTACCCTACTGACCAATCAGCGATTAGATTAGGAGGGGTTGATCAGTTATCCTGTGCCGTCCGCCATGACCTCTGATAATATGCACATATCAACGGTAGTGTGAAACTCTATTTTCTACATATACATTCTGATAAACGGAAAAATGCATAAATAACAAAATATGTTCCTTATTACCGAGAGAAGTATAAGACAAGTAATGAAAGCCGAAATACGGTCAATTTCTGTTTTGTACCAATTGAACTTTAAGAAGATTAATGTAGCCCTCCAGCTTTACAGCTGCAAAATCATACAGTACTTTTGAACTGCAGTACTAATATTAAAAATATATTTAAAATATTGTTATTGACATAAACGGTGGTAGTGGCTGACCCCTCGTTCATTATTGGCTACATCTACACAATTATGGTTTTCGTCACAAAACCGAATGAATCTTAAAATGTAAGACTTATATAAATGTTGGCGGTATTGGATTTGTTCAAATAAAATATCATGGCAGGGTTTTCCGTTTCAATGATTGTGTAAGTAGATTTGTTCATGGATTGTTATGATCAACCGTATCGGATTTATGTGCAACGCTAAGGTTCTATTTAAAGTATGATTTTGGCATTGCTACCTTCGACACGCCAAGAAAATACAATTATTGCAGAATATCACGCTACTGCAGAGACTGGAAAACACGTCATGTCGTTCCACTTTATGTTTAATTGAACTTGCTTGGCATAAAAATCCGACGTTGCATAATATGTGAAAAACATTGAAACCACGTTCAAAGAAAGTTTTGTTGGATCAAAATAAGAACAATTCAAATGCAAAAGAGGCAGGTATGTTCCCAATGGTTTGGTTCAAAAGGTTCTCAGTTTTACTCATTTTTGTTTTTGTGTACTAATATATAAGTAGTGAGCATTCATTTAAAGTTATATAACAAACGCATCGTTCCGAGAGTTTTTAAGCGCATCATCAAATCGGAACTTTATTGACAAAGGCGATTGCAAATCTGGCCACTGCATTTCAATATCGGGACAGAACCTTTGAAGAATAATTAATATTTGCCATTGCAACATGGGAAATCAAGCATGCAGTTAAAAAATCTGCATTGCTTTAAATAAGTTGAAGTTGGCGACAATACAAATCACTCATGTTTTGTTATACATCGGTAATTACAAAAAAAAACGAATAGCCGTTTAACAGCGATGCGCTATGGAATATTATTTTATGTCGTTAACTACTTTAATCTGTTCTCACACATTTGAATCCATAAACTTATAAAGGGTGTTTTGAGGGATTAGCACTGCATTATTTATATCACGACCGGAGGATTTTGCACTAGAGATATTGTTATTGATAAACAACCCAACTGGATAATTAAGCAATAAAGAATTACGTTTGCTGGTATGGAATCTTTAGAAGATGATGCAAAGGTAAATAGGTATTGAGATGATACATGTCTGCCTTTTTGACGAACGGTCAATGGAGCTAGCTCAGAAAAGTACATACTAATTTAGTATTCTGATAAGATATACATGTATGACTTTACTGAAAATATATTGTTGTCAATGAAATAATTCCTTGCGGGAATTCATATTGACGTCAGCGTATATTTGACTTGGAAAAATAATGACGCTAAATTGTCTACGAATCGAAATAATTAAGATTATATTTGTTCTTTATGTTAATGCTCAAATCTACGCCGAAGGAATGGCCTGTGGATTCCTATTAAATCATAAAGAAAACTCCAGCAGAACAAGACAGGAGACATTCTATTGAATTATCAACTGGATTTATAAACTGAATTAACTAAATCAGCGCTTCACGCATACGCACATAATATACCGAGATTTCGCACTGACACTAAGTCAGTGTAAAAAGGCAACAATAAATACAAAAACTATAAAAGATAAATGGAGTGCACTTAAGCGTCTAGCCAGCAAATCAAGACATGTATCAAAATCAAAACGAACAGAAAAATACGCTCATACTGAAAATAAAGGTCCTGGAATCACCATTGTTCAAAGCGAGGCTGCGAAATATCATACAACGTCTTCTTATTTTAATTGTCCAATAGTTGGTATTACCACTTTTTTCTGAATGAATAGGTTATCTCATTTTTTTTTCTAATATTTTAATCAATAATCTGCTGAAAACCACATTTGTTTTCTGTTCTCTTATATTTTGGTAAAAAATGCATAGTAAATCTTGATTTGACTTTAAAACCGTAACAAAACGCATACAAAACACTGTAATATATCGGATATCTTAGACAGTAGTGAGGTATATGTGTTTAAGTCAATCATTTATGAATGGCCCCAGAATTATAGCTGCATTATTTTTGAGAATTGTGTATGTAACTTTTAGTCGAATGCGTAATATCCTCAGGGTTTCTCATTTCAGATAACCCTTTAATTACTATACAACACCATTGATTAAGCGTATACAACTCAAAGCATTTTAGTGTTTATTACTGTGATTATTTTCGGTGAAGTACATTTTATCAACTAAATAACGGCAGTGATATTTTCTGTTGATATTTTTCACTGCAAACTAAGAAGTGAAATATCGACTTAAAACACTTTATTAACCTTAAACTAAAACAGATTACTTCTCATTTGAAGCATATTAAACATATGATAAAATAAATGACGTCATTTAATTACATTCCATGTCATGCCAGCTCTACAACCGGATTATTATGCCGATTACTTGGTAGCTTACAAAGTACACATGCGTCTATCATCTATAATTCCGTCTGTCAATAAAATACTTTAATACTTCAATGGATAACCATTATAGTTTTAATGTATCCTTACACAACTAAAATTGCATTGTTGCACTACAGGATTCCGATTTAAAAATCAAAATGAAATATGAGAGTAAACAAATATCTTAAGGTTCATCTCTACAGTAAGCTCGCTCTTGATGCAATATCTTTTAATTCAGTAATTTGTTTCATCTTTTCGTTTTTCATAAGAGCCTGAATAAAATTAAATGTTTGTAACAATTCATTTAATGGTTCAATAAAGCATCTTTATGTTAAGTTGTAAAAGATACAACAAAACGTTGTTGTGGTCGCAAGATGTTAATATTTTTGAAAACAAATTTAAAATAAAACATATTGGACTAATCTTTATTTATCCTTTAGACCTTTGAATATTTTTTCACATCAATACATTCATGACAAGTGAGAAAAGTACATTTCTCATTGTTGGCAATTTATTTGTTTTGCTTTACCAATAAAATAATTTTGGCTCATCAACAATGACGACGCCATCATGAAATAAAGTCATTATAATATTTGTATTTTGTAACACACCTCATGATAACCTTGCAACCTGACTGACTGACGTCATTCAATTTACGACCGCTTTATATTAATATCGTCTTAAACGTCTGTTTTTTACTCATTTGCTCCTAACCGTTTTAAGCCTACAAAAGTGGTTGTAGTACTCCTTTGAAACTCCCATCCGAAGTAATAAAAAAGCACTTTTCAATAACATCGAATGCATTTATTATAATATGTGTTATCTTAAATAAGCACTTTAAGTTATTCAAAGAATATAAATCACATTACGATAATACGAAAGTACTTAAATAATTTCAAGAGGTATGATCGACAAGGGGTGTAATGTACTTTAATGAAAGCAAATATTGAACTTCCATGCAACCCGTAGAAAGATCCAAGTAGGCGCCATTTGGTAGTTATAGATCTAACAGGATTACAAGAAGTACAGGGACAGGGTATTATAGCATTAGTCGTAAATGTATGTATATATTTATATAAAATGCCTTGGTATACCATGCGCTCCTCCACATCCTAATTGCTTAAACACTCATCCGAACACACTTGCTTTGATGAAAGTTTGGGAATTGTCCTTACATTCCTCAATACGAAACCCTAACAATAAATTATCTCAGTACATATCACGACAAGTGGTCACCAGACATGGAAACCATCAGAAAGTATACACTCTTGTCAATTAAAGATCAGTTAATTTAACACAAAGACATGTTTTAAGTATTATTAAAAGATTATTTACTTCAATTATTATCGAATAAACAATAACGTATCAAGCAAACGTTTATTGAACAATTTGGACTTTGTTCTATATAACCTCCTATTGCCTGTCTACTAAAGTGAAAATAAACAGGAAGTTAAAACCTTTTTGCCTCAATTGTCCTAACTAGTTCCTAGGATCTACCTTAACAAGTCTCATTGGATATGAACTATTTTCCTTTACATTTTCTCAATGAATACTGGAAAACGGAAATCTTGGCAGATCTATAATTTATTGTTAACTGTTTGGTAACTTCCGTGAAAATGTAGACATATTTGATGAATTGTTTTCAGATACACCGGATTTCAAAAAAGAAGAATCTGAAATTAAAACACAGATTTAATCCTGACTATTAGTACTTGTCTCCGCTGACCAATTCTCTTGATACGTCTTGAAATTTATATGCAGAGATTTGTTGATAGATAGCTTCAAAATATTTATATGTAGTCTTTGTATTGGATTTTTACTGTACCAAAATGTATTTGGAAATGATAAATACTACGGCTTCACGATGTTACACTAGTTATCGGATAATGGCATAAGGTCCGCATGACGATTCTGTCATTACATGAAGAGAGTAGGAAGATAATCGGTACCGATTATTTTAACTACCTGCTGAGTTAGCAACCAATCAAACCAGAACAAGCCATGTGTGGGCACTAAATATTTGACCTGCAGTATGCGGACAAAGGCTAAAGTGTATATAATGATGTAATACCAGATTACATTAATGGTAATCGAACACAATAAAATGTTTGTGGGTGCATCAGTTCGGGAATAGTATTTACACAAGAAAACACATTTTTTATCAAAAAATAATGTAAATGGTAATATCTTTATCATTCGAAGATTTTTTCGAGTGATCTCCAGAACGTTTGTGAAACTTCAAAACCAAATATATAGTGTGTATTTTATTTAAGCGTAGGCCGAACGGTTGTTATTGAATTAGGTAATTGTAGAATCTTAATTCATTATAATAATTGTAATTTCGTGTTTTAAATGCAGATAATGTCGGTAAAAGAGAAAAACATTGGCAATGTCAATACCCAGATAAATAATACACTAATGTGTACATGAAAGTAAAGCAAATGTCTAAGTTGTTCGAAAAAGTATGATAGAAATAGTGATGTGAAAGAAGCATAACAAAAAACAACAACTGAAAATGTACTCAAAACAAAGTGACAACTTACTTGGATTCAACATTAATTTAATTGTTTATAACTTGCATTTCCATCTAAAAGAATGTGACTTGAACAGCATACATTTCACTCAGTAAGTTCACAAAAATGTATATACATTAAAAGACTTAATATTCATATTTCATTAGTTTGGAGGTAAACACTTTTCTGTGACTTTTTGATTCAGGGAAATGTAAATTATAATTATGTTCTTATTTAAAGAAAAATAAAATGTGGGACTGGTATATGATTTCACATAAGAGGGTGCCCAGCTAAGAATCTTTACTATAAATATGAACACCATTATTTATTTTTACTTTTTTTTGGGGGTGGGGGGTGTTCTTTCTCAAGATTTGTCTTGACTAGTTTTAGTCTGGTCATTCTATGCATGTTTGTTCTACCCTTTTGACAATTGAAGTTTACTTTGACATTATTTTCGGATGCGCGCAAAGGGTACGGGCACATTGATTATTGCTTCCGCTTGTGCATATATGTACAAATTGCATAACTTGCATCAGTAACGATTATACCTAAATTATTTGGTATGGTTTCATTTGTGGCATGATGCATAACACAAACTATATGCCCAAGAGTAAAATAAATGATCACACATGTTATCTTCATGCAAATTCGTACGATGTAAATTTGTAACGTGACTTCGAAATCGTAGACTACACTCGAGGATGGTTTTTATTCTCGATGTTATTCCTTTTAACAATATTCTCGATTTAATGACAATAAACTGGCTTGTTATATCTAACATGCCTAACACTGCTGGCAAATGCTTTAAATTATTGACAAGTGCTGGACTGGTCCTCTGTCCATTTCACTCTGACCGTTCATACATATGCTATGGTTTCAGTCGCTGAATTCAACATTATGGTTATTGTTTTTTAATTAAGATGTTAGCTGATAAACGAACTGTTTCCTTATCTAAATATTTAAAATCATGAGGTCATATACAAATGGTGTATTATTGACTATATTATAAGTCAAATTGTTGGAAGTAATTTTTATCGTAAATCATTTTAAGTTAGTAATGAGTGCATGGAATAAGTGCAATAAAATACAATGACTGATGCATGGATACTGGGACTTTTCGAAAATGCACTAGATTCTGACAACACTCCAGAGTTTCTGTTCGTAATTCGCATATATTTCCCTGCCTTCAGTTAAGACAATCAGTCGCTACCGTTAGCAAACCGATTTGTTTTGTATGCATTTTGCATTACAGCGTAACAATGCAAGCGGGAAACCAGATCGCAAACAAACAGGTCACAAACAAACAAAAATATGTGTAGCTTGAACTGTTCTTAAGGAAGCTCTGCTTTTGGTTAAGTAGATGTGCTACGGTATACCTCGTAACAAAACAACACAAAGCAGTTACTAACGTGAGCAGCTGTTAGACTTACAGAAAGCAGAGCAGTGCATGTGATTCATGAGAACAAAGAGCGCTTAGCGAACCATTTTTTCGAAACCAGCCTACACTATGATATAATGGACATTTTTGAATATCAGTAGTTATATGTAATTTAAATCAAAGACCAACACTAATTGGCTAAGGTATGATTTAAGATGCTATGGAAAAACAATAATGAAATGTTCATAAACGAAGAACTTCAATCAGTTATGTTACTATCGTTAAATATTGATTAAAGATGAATTTAGGAGAAACACTATACAAACATGTTGCAAGAAACCCATTAGCATTACCATCATTAATATCGCAGAAGGGAATCAAAGGCGACTGTTTTACTTGAAAATATCTGGACAATTTACATTATCGCTTTGTTGTTCTCATAAAAATCCCTGGCCCACATATAATGGAATCCTCTTTGTCTTAATGGTCGCCTGAAGGATCAGGTTTCATTCCCTTTACATAATTGGGTATCAAAGCGTCTGACGACCAAAACTATTATAATACGAATATTATAATGACACACAATTGGTTGCAATACATCATTTAACTGATTTGGTTTCATAGTTCATTTAACTGACATTTCATTCAATTGTTGTTACAAATTCATTCTTGTTGCATTATATTTTAAATCAAAATTGCTGAGGCAAAATATCGCGTTATCAGTCAGTGACTTTGGATAGACGATCGGACATAAATAATAACAACTTTAGCCTTCGTAGAATTCATACATTTCAACATCGTTCTATAATATTTGATGACCGTTTTTTCCACCTTACTTGCTGATCGATAATGAAGATAAAGTGTCATTAGTCGTGCAGTAAGTGAAATCCAAATTGGCCCATGTAGCGATGATCCTATCACCGGCGTTTAACGGAGCGAAAGTGCAAAAGCTTACCACGTCCAGCTGACGACAGTTAGATAAATTCTGGTCAACAATCCAACTAGGAAATCACGTACAAGAGAATAACGCATTGAGCGTAAGACACCTTTAAAATACAATACAATCGTAAACATTTGATTAAGGGAAATATTCGAAAAATATAACGCCTTGTTTTGTGCGAATGGTTTATGGATGTTAGCACTGAAAAATATATCTTAAGATTTTTGACAAGAGATGGCACTATTATTAATCGCGGGTTCCCTATATATGTTATTGATTAACCAATTTTTAAGCAGGTTGATTTTACGTTTGAAAACTTACGCGATTTCTTTAGACAAACACACTTGAAGACATTCTACCTTCACGTTTCAGAAAGACATTCTACAGTTATGTATCACCATGTGCAGACGAAAACGAATTGATGAGAAATATTCCATCTTGCACTGAGGCGAGATTAAACCCAGAACTTTACCAGCGATCACAAAGCAAATAGCTTTATCGCATTTAGAGTGGTTTATTACTAGAAAGTGTGTTATAAACTTAATATTTATGTTATCGTCAGTCATGAAAAACATTCATAATACATTAAATATATGTACACATCTCTGTAATTATATGCTCCGTAAATACGATCGAATGCAATAAGTGAACAGATAGTTATGTTTTCCTTTGTGCTGAGTGCTTTATATCAACAAAATCATTCGGTAATATCAAAAATTACTAATCAGTAAAATGCTTAATTAGAATAATAAAAAATGAAAATATTGTTGAGCTCAGCGATCAAACGTAGTAGATAAAAATTAAAAACGGTGCTTGCACAAAGATCAAACAATATTACCTCGGTGAAAAAGACGATAAACAACATCAAATAAAGAACCTTATCATATATATAAAATATAATATACACTATATACAATAACCTTATTAACCGGAAAGGAAAGAATGAAACACAGCACCACTACTCCGACTAGAGCTTTATGCATGTCGATTATATCGCATGTTAAGGTAAGTATATAGTCAGTATTTAATATAGGACAATAAAAAAGATCGTTTCGTATCTCTGTAGAGTCAATCAGAAACGGGAGCTAGTTCTAAAATGGTTAGTTCATATTTATGGACACTAAAAAGAATAGTTTGGCTTCGGGATTAGTGATCACCTGTTTCGGTGTCAATTCCAATGCGGTATTCAAAATAGTTACTTATACAATGAGTGCAATGTATGCGCGGCATGTCTTTGTTGTTTTGTACGTCTTATGTCTCTCGTTGAGTGTCTGTTAGGCCTTATCATTGTGAATTTTAACAACGTATTCGTTAAATTGGTCAATGTGATTGTCCATATAGATTCAATGTGTTATCATTAATTACTTTGATCGGTTTCGGCTTACCTTAGTCGGTTACATTTACATGCTTCATATTGTATAGCCTTTGTATGTATTATGTTTTTGTTATAAAGAGCTAATACATAAGAGTACACGATAGCCTTACGTCAAAACAATGGCAAACTTTCTTTCTCCGGCCAACACACTTTCACGTTTCTACCTTAACTATTATTAATTATTCGTGTAGTACAGTTTTAGCGAAAAATAATGTACAGAAAAGGACGAGCAATAAATAGAATCAATAATACCACCGTTTGTTTTGTTAAGAATTCAACGAAATGTATAATGCATTCAGTTTATCGCGTAATCGTTTATCTGTAAGCTATCTGAATTCAAATTAACCCTTCTGTGACATAGATGTTATAACATTCTGAAAGAGCGACACAGACACAACACTTGAAGTATAAATAGTAATGGTTGATTTTTCTTAAAGGATAATTTTAAGTGCAACAATGACGAAACATGTTATACCTTAAACAGATGACGATACTATATTCTTAAAAGTATTATTCTCTGAACCCACGAGCTGTTTTAGTTTACCATTGAATCTGCATTTGTTAAAAGCATAAGCGAATACTTCAACTTACAAATAACAATGGATCAAAAGCTAAACAATATTGTTTTTATTCTTGTGCATCATTGATTGGATGGCAGATAATTAGGACTGCGCTATTTTGTTTCATTAAGTATATATTCTTTAAACTACACTCTTATTCAGTCCAATTAGCTGTAATATCAGCATTATATATTCTGTGTTTAGTCTAAATTACCATTTGCCTTAGTCTTTTTAAATGATTGTAAATTGCAAATATTACGTTGGGACTGTATTTATGAATAGAAGGGCAGGCATAGTTGATAAATGCTAAAAGTAAGCAGTTACGGTCCAAAATATTTAGGACCATGGTAAACAACAGTTTCCAACAGACATATATGTGGAAAGTATACCCATCAAGAAAACTTCAATCGAGCTAGATCATGATTAATATAAGCTTAACCAAACATGGCTTTATGAACAGCGCCAGCGCGATTTCATTTACAGATTATTGTAATGAATATCAGAAAAAAAACACCTAGGAAAGATTGATATCAATTCTTACGTTTTAACCGGTTTGGAACTGCAATTGCCATAAAATTTGATAATATCCTTGAATACCATTAATAATTTGTAGAATTCAAATGTGCTACATGCCAAAGAGTTATCTCATACAGTTACCATTTCAATAACTACCACAGAAGGGCATAAATGTCGAATAGTTCACGTGGTATTGTCTTGTAAAATTGGTAGTGTCACTTTACCGCTACTCACCCAATGTTTATTGAAATAGCTTTGAAATTGAAATAGCTTTTGGCATATGGAAAATACTAAAATTTGTTGAACTGAAGGGGACGTTGATTTAACTTGTTGCACACGTTTTTCGATAAAGAAATGTTTTGTTTTTCATTCAAGCTGTTTAAAGATAGTGATAACTTTATATCCACGCGTAAACGTGCAATGTGACCATAATGAATTAGAAGATATATACTAGTATATATATAATACCCACGGAAATGCGTTAAAGCTGATTAGTTTCAGTGAAAACGCCTTGTTATTTTGGCTGTGTCTCATCACTTCTTCAGTACCGTTTAATTTGATATCATTGGTCTGTTATGCCTTATTTGCTAGTTATCAGGAGGTCTAGCGTAAGTTATTGTTACGGAATTTCGAGTGAGGGACATGTTCAGTGCGGAACAAAATGGCGGATGTTCTGGGTTGTCGATGGATTCTTTTACTTGGTTAGTAGGTTTATATTATTGTTATCGTTATACAATTATGCCTACCCTGAGGCCATATTTAAAGTATCTTAAGTGGTTTTCAATGTAAAAAGATAAATACTAATATGTTCATAATTAAATATTTGAGCAAACATCATTGCTATTTGCCTTTCATTTTACTAGATGAATTGAAATCTAGTAGCTGAACACCTGGCTCGCAATGTTTTTCGAGGGCCATTAATAAAACCTCTGGGCAACCGTGGTGTATTTATATTTTATTATAAGAAATCATCAATATTGCTATGCGGCTCGACTTATTATAAACTTCAATAAACTGATTAAACTAGAAAGAGACCGGATGTCATGGTTATTAAAGTCTGCATAGCGAAGGCTCATCGCCTTGTCAAATATTAATTTCTTAGGACAGCCTCTTACTTGTAAGTAAATAAAGTATGTAGGCGCGATCATTCGGAAGCACAGCCGACACCCGAGGATAATGCAGTGGCAATTTGATTGACACTGGTAATTGACAGGAATGGTAAATGATGTTTTGTCTATGAAAGTCGTATCTTGAGATTGTGCTTCTAAGCATGGTATTTCTTCTTACAATCGGTTTGTCTAACGTAACTTTTGCATCTGCATGTGTATGCAAACATATATCCACTTAAATGCAGTAGATCAAAGTTGTCTGGCATTATTCTTATTATGTTAACTGTTTCTCATCTCCGCTTTAAGGTTATAACACCGCTAAACAAATAAGAACATCGCAATATCGAGCTTGAAAAATGTACGTCATAACAAGGCATTGTAAATAACATCCAATATTAGAAAAACAAGAAGGTTGCAGCCTTGTTCAACTTTGTATGATTGTTTAAAAAAAACCATCAAATAATAAAAAAGGGTGAAGAGACTACTCTTTAATTTATTTACCCATAAGTACAATGAATCTATTATCATCATAAAAGATATACATAAATCTTGATACCAATAACAATGCGCTTTTGCCGTGTAAAATGCAGAACGAGAAAGATTTCCCAATGCAGTGAGTCGTGTGGTCAATGAAATTGAAGATTGGCGCCAATTGTAACAGCAGTTTTAAATGAATCAGTATTGAGTCGAGCAAAAGTGCAAAAACTTACAATCACCTTAGTTGACGATAAATATCACATACGATGAACAATCGCACTAGTGAATTACGCACTAGAGAATCACACTTTCCGTATTAGATACCATTTTGATACATTTAGGAGAATTATGCATTGAATGGTTAATGTGTGCTAGCTCTGAACAATATTTACCTATCTTTAGAAAATAATCAGGAAATGAGTAAGTAGTAATAGACGCGGTTTTCATGAAACTAACTTTTTATTTCTAATCAGGCAGAGCGATTTGAGTTTTGAAAACACACTTGTAATCATGAGTTTTCAGAAATATATTCTTTGGTGATGTGTCATTATTTTCAAGCGGAAGAATTAACCTTGTTTTGAAAACGTGATGACCGATGACAGTAAAATAATACTTTCTGATCTTCCAAGAGCTTGACAAGCGATGACACAGTCACTAGTTTTAACACATTTTTAAGAATCCTTACTTATCAAATGTGTTATAAACTTAACGTGTGCTGTTAGTTATGGAATATATCTATAATACATTGTACATGTACATATCTATTGTTCAGTGGGTACGATCAAATGAATTAAAAAAAATAATATGATATCTCATTTGTATTCTTATTTAATTAGTGTTATAACGTCCTTATGGTTTAGCATAAATGTCGTTCGGGCTGAAGAAATATAAAAAAAAAACAATTTTTAAAAGACGCACCCGAACAACTTATAAAAGTATTTTATTTCACAAAGTTGGAATGTTTATGAACCATTCAATCTATTTACAATTGAAATATCACGGGCCGAACAATTTGGATTATCTTTTGTCAATAAAATGTATTGCGGGTTTACAATCCATATTGACGGCAGATTTATTTTAGCGTAACATTTAGAACAAGACGAATGTTGATGTCAGGCATCAAAGACGCGGCTGAATGGTTTGTTTTTTTTTGAATATTAATATATATCTATTGATGTTCATGAAACATTTCCCTCATTCAGTATACAATCTACATCGACAGCCGTTAATGAGGACATGCGGTTGTGTTCGTAACTAAAAAAGCCAATAATGCAACCAGAGCCATAGCGGTACATTGCATGCCAATGTATGGAGAAAACAAAGTTTGCCCTTGGTGAAAATGTACTAAAACACCTTTTACCATAGTGAGTTTTGGCGTTTTCTTTCCCCGCAAAAAGATGGAGGAGGATGCTGAATCGTTGTGTCACGTGAAAAATATCGATACCCAATTGGCTCAATAAAGTGATGTGACAATATATACAATTGTTAACAATCCGAATAAACACGGACATAGCCGAACTATGACGGTTTAATCAGCTTTCTAGATCGTAGTTACTCGGTCGTCTCCGGCATGGGTAAATTATTTAGACTGGTACCTTGCATTATCACCGATAAAATTATTGGTGTCGGGTCGATTCGGCCGAGATATCATTTCGGTATGATCCTTTTCGGCCTACATTTATCCATTAATGTTTGTTTTAAATCGTGTGAATTATGCTTTGAACTTTCATTTTATATTTAAATTGTGTTAATTTCGTTATTGCGACTGATATTTTGTTAGTAAAATCGTGTGAATTAAGCTTTGTACTTCCATTGTATACTAGTATCACTTAAATTTAAATAGTCAATTAATGTCGTGTTAAGGCACTTATATTTGTTATCAAATGCATAATTTAAACTATTATTTACAATATGCCCGTAAATTCTCACATGCTTATTAACTACAACAGCGTGTATATAAATCGTTTTCACAAAAAGTATTTTTTTTTAATTTCTGGTTTTAAACATTGGGCTTATTCGTCTTATATGACGTTTTGGACGTTTTACACGCATCAAAACGGTTATTGACGACACATTTTAAGTAAAGTTAAATAAGAGTTGATATCATTAACACATCTTCTTTTTTTTCATAACTAAAATTTATCCGTATACACTTCCCCATTGACAATTGCAAACATGTATCCCTATAGACGCGGTCTCCAGGCCGCGTCTAATAACTGTAACTATATTTCTAGGTCTAACGCGTCTTAGATGGTTGAGAGTGTCTTTGTTTTGAGTATTTGCACTCATGACTCGGTCAAAGGAGTCGCCGACGAATTCAGCTTTAATAATGTAAATAACTTCTTACGAATACGACCGCCAAATTTGAGTCATTAAACCTGGGTTATTCAGCGCTTCGCACATGCGCAATTGCTAGTATACAGGCACTTCTCGCCCGTATGATACTAATGTTATGTTTTGTAAAGCAATAATCAAGTCTTACAAAGTATACTATCTAGTATACTATCTTTGAAAACCTTGTTTTGCGTTGGAGGCAACTTTATTCAGATTGCTTTACAAGTCCGATCTAAATATCACATTCATTCTGGTTTTAGACCTGACAGACATATATATTATTTTTATTTTATCTTTACACATATTAAGACCTAACAAAAACCTGAGAACGTTTCCGGAAATCAAACACATTTTTTTTTGTATTATAATTATTTGAATCGGTAACACTCATCCACTCTGCGTATTGTACAGGTCCATTACTTTGCACTGGCAGTTCTAGTTTATGACTGGTGACAAACATCCGGCTATTGTATTTGTTGAGAAGACGACTCTATTATAGTGTTTTTATTCCTATTGCAATGCAAATTTTCACTACGATTCGGCTTCGGTTGGACTCGATGTTAGTATGTCTGTCTGTTGTATGTCCATCTTTCTGACTACCGGCCGACCGTCTGATGATGATGACGATGATGATAATGATGATGATGATGGTGATGATTATGATGTCTACTTTAGTACATCACAATGGATACATTTCTATCAAAGGTCAGTAGAATGGTTAAATGTCTACTTATAGTCATATTTTAGTTGGAATAATGCTTTCGCAAAACGTAAATGGATTTCTTAATAAATTTTTCACTAAATTCGAAGTTACAAACAAACGTTGGTCTTGTATTTGTTATTTACAGGCTTGGGATATGATAGTCATCAAAAAGCCTGTTGTCGTCAAGAAATCTTATGGCCATCACAAAGCTTGATACAACACATACAAATGAGTGTAGTGTGAATAGAAGAAAAAGGTACCAATACTATCACAGTTTATTTGATATAATTTTAGGAAAATAAGGCCGGGTGGCTTACCTTATGTGTATAAATATATTATACAGATCTTTTAAGTTTTCTTTGAGTTTCATGACTGTGATGTATCTTTGTTTGCGCGCGTGATCTCAACACTCAATTGTTAGAAAGTTCAACAAGGTGCAAACCCCCCGTTATATATTACTTTGTTTCTACGAACCGTTCAGAGATTGTTTCCAAAATGATGACGAACAGTTGGCTTATGACGTATTACTTATCGATTAAGCCTTTTTCGAGTTCATTTAAACAGAATACTTAAGGCAACTTAGCTTTTCCGATTGTGTCGATTTTGTTGTATTGTTTAACTGAATATACAAATAGACCTTTCAAGAAGCAAATGTTGCACGACGTCAGAACGATTGAAGATTTTTATATAAATTCAATAGCAGCATTTATCACATACGCTTTTTACTGTTACTCAAACTAATGTGTGATAGCGATATACTAGCGATAGACACGTAGTGATAGACTTATAGCATATTTTTTGAACGCTGCATGACAAATGATAAGTATGACATTTTTAAAAAGGTGGCTATCAGTTCGTATGTCTTTTGCGTGAACCGACTGTGTATCAAAAATATTTTACCTCACATCACTTTGGACATTGAATAACAATAGTGATAACATAGTTTAAATTTAAAAGAATACTTACTTAATAATACAAAATCAAAGGGCTGATAATCCAACACATTTAAAATTGAGTTGAAACAGATCTGGCGTCATATATCACGTTTTCATCTTGGAATTATTCAACTATTGTTGAGGAACACTTGCTACAATCAATGCGTTTTACTCTTAATATTTACTCCACAGGCACAATATTTTAGACGAGTAGAAGATTTTTAAGAGCTATGAGTACTGTTTTCGAAATTTCTTGGTCTTTGATATGCGTCTCAATAATGTGAATAGTTTCCTGTAAGCAGCATCTGTATTTTGTCCACTTATTTTCTGGCAACATCATTGAAGAATTGTTGAAATGATTTCAACAGCGTAACTAAAGCTTGCTAGAAACAGCTTTGTTTCGAATTAATTAGACAAAAGAAAGGTATGTGTATACTTAAGTGTAGACCCAGATTAATCGTAGCGAATTCTGTTGATAAATTCTTGTCGAAGAGTCGAAGACAAAACTACATATTTATACCAAAGTTGTTGTAGCTAGTTTCTCAAATAGGTTCCTGATTCCTCACTTTAAAAAAAATCTGTATCATTCAATTATATGACATTAAGTGACATATCTGTTATAAAAACCAATGTACTTTTTGAAAATAAAACCGTTTAGAACATATTTTTCAACTAAATATGCGTTAATGAACGCACCCGAGATATTTATGACGACTGTAAATGTCAATGCTATCAATTAAAGTGTATCCTTATAGACGACAATAGTTTTTTATAGTACACAACAACTACAATGCTAGTGATAAACAGTTATTAATATATTAACAGATGGTTTGTCAGGTTTCACCTTTCAAATAACTTTTATAACTTTTATTACTATAAAACATAATTGACTGAACAGCACAACTTCAAGTCGCTTATATGTAATAATTATATTAATGAGGCCATTACCATTACCATTATACTTAGTTATTGATGATTATCCCGGATTGCAACAAACTGGCAAAACTGTCCTGAGATATGTAAACTGGTATTTTATTATTTTAAGATAGAATCGCAATAATGGATTATATTTATATTGTGTAAGTAAAACTCATGAAGATAGCAGGTAAACGATCGACAGAACATTCCCCATATAAATTAAAAGAAATACTTTGTTTTTCGTCGTAGCCAATGTTAACATTAAATACCATTTAAGTTACACGATAATTGATGTATTCCTCATTTAAGATAGCTAAAGCAAATTGTCGTCAATTATGCGTGCCTTCTTATCGTTGAATAACAAACATGAAACTCTTGCTTGTTGAAGTATTCATTAATTTATTTTGAATTCTTTCACCGAGAGCACATCAATTAAAAAGTTAATTGGGCAGTAAATGTTAAAATATTGTTGTGTAATTATGGTTTTCATGAAGTTTGATTGCCCAAGGGGTAGGCAACACAATAACATTGATCAGTATTTTTCAGCGTCGAGTTAAGGTTATGTTTACTGGCACAGCAGATTAGAAGACTTATCCAGAGCATCGTTCTATAAAGTGTCTGCAAATTTTGATTTTAAGTCACATTAATTTTGAAGAATGTAAACATTAATAAATATAAAATAGCATTAACTAATTTACGACTATCAACACGCCGGCGCTCGGTTGAGACTGGAAGATGGACAAATATTCCTAGAAATGATCGCTTATGTAGAGCATGCAATAAGTTAGAATATGAGTACCACCTGTTTTTCGAATGCCTTTTGTACAAAAACATACGATGTTAATACATCAAGAAATACTATATGGAGAGACCTAGCATGTTTAAGGCAGTTTCTATGTTAAAGTCTGAAAATGTAAACATCTTAAAAAATTTAAATGTATATATATTAAGTAAGGCAAACGTATGCTCGTGTCTAGATTTCCAATGAGTAGGAAATATCCGTTCTTTCATCTGTATAAAATGCTCTTTAAAAATGCAGCCATGAATTTTATTTGGTAACCAAAACATCGACAAAGCTTTACCCTGTAAACCCTTCTAATATTTCGTTTTCGCCCTTTTAGTTTGGTGGGAATGGGACACATTCATTAAAGTTAGACACGTTTGTACTTATAAGAATATAATCCATTAGTAGTATATTTTGTAAAATAATTAAATTTCACATTTAATACATATCATATGCATGTTGAATTATTGTTCTATGTAGACATTATAGTAAATACAGAATATTTTTAACGCCATTACGAAAGTATGCATTATTTGAGTTAATTTGTAAGAAGTTTAAAGTATTAGTTTCGTTTAGTTATTCCAATACATGGATATAGTGCATAAGTCAGGTGTCTTTTATGATATATTTATCAAATTCTATAGATACTGTTGTTAATAATATGATACAAATATACTATTTCATAGTTTAGTTCATTTACTTATTTATGATATGTATATCAAACTCTATATGCACTGTTGCTATTTATTTGATACAATTATAATTGTTTATAGTTTACCTGTTCGCTATTTGTATTTGTACACGAAAGCCATTATATTTGATAAATTTGATCACGGGTCATGTTGGCCAATTTCAAATATATAGTGTGTGTTAGATTTCCTTGAATAAACTTTCTTCTTCATCATAGTCATTGGAAAAAGTGCAATGTGTAAATTATATGTGGTGTAAGAAATCTGTATCTTTTAGCAACATAAAAGCAACTAACAGTGGAGCAAGCAACTAATTAAAACGGTAATTGTATTTACCCTTTCAGTAAAAAAAAGGATTGTTGAAATTCTAATGAAGTTTTCACTATGTAAGCCGGTGCTAATTTGCCGATTTGACTTTTGACTGTTATGGTCATGTCATACTAAATTATCAGCTTAACTATTGTTACGGTCACTAGACGGTATTACGACTTCAGTATTACTTGTGTTCAAGATTATTTGATTTTTAATTTAAATGATTTTTAAGTATAAACATGCCATGAATAATTATAACTATTAATTTAACATTATTCCTTTGTATATTTTCAGTATGTTTATAGAAAATAATGTAAGCTTGCATTCAATTGTTGTCGTTATTGAATACTCATAATTATGATGAATGGTTATTGTAGTTGTCCATTTATCCACTTGAACATGAATCCATTAAACTCGAACACTTCACGCCGACAATATCTTACCTGATACAACTAGACTAAGTATTGTTTCCATAGTTGGACCTCAATAGAAACAGACGCTAGAAATGCCGCTCATGGAGCTCTTAGGAATAAATTTCAATCAACATGCATTTAACTATGGCGTGTCTCAAATGTGATGTGATAGACAAAAAAACGAAACATACCGTTAAAAAAGGTAAATTGTTCACACAAACAAGGTGAATTGATGTCCTAATGGTGTTTTTTCCAATACATTGAAGCAGTCTATCTACCACGGTAAATAAAGAAAAGTCATGTGGTCAACGCAAGAAACAAGACATTGAGCTATTTGATTCTACCTGGGTTCTTTACGCCGATTGTCCGATTGTGTCTGTATATACGATGATTACATGATGTTCAAAAGCAATCTCACTATTTCGACAGTAGTCGGAACGTTCGTAATGTCAGTTATGGTAATGTCTAAAGGTAGTTTACCTCATTCCTTCAATATGGGCTCAATGTTGATATTGAGTTTTGCGTCTAGCCTATAAATGATCTGTCCCGTATGACAAAATGGGTCAAAATGACAAACGCTTAACGAGAGCATGCGCTTGTGCACTCAGATACCTGACTGGCCTCGTCCCAAAGCTGAGCTTGTCGCTGATCAGCCCTTTGATTTATGAATAATATTGTCATTGCAAAATTATCAAAGTAAACCAAATATTGAAATACAATTGCTTGGCGGGTCTTATGTTCCGATACAATAATGGAAATATATCACGTATTGTACATGACATATTTACATTCTATATATACATATATATATGTGTGTGTGTGTGCGCGCGCGTTTGTGTGCGTGTGCGTGTGTATGTGTGTGTGTGCGATTATATGAAACAAGCTAGCTCTAGTTTTAACGTATTAACACATTTGGTCATAACTACAGACTTTATAAGCAAGTTGGTAGAAGCGGATTACGTCGCTTGACAATATGACCTGCTTTTGTATACAATGCTATTCGTACGGCAGAAAATTTTATCAAATTCATATGCTACAAACACACATATTCTTCAATAAAGGTAAGAATGAATATCGAATGGTGAGTATAGAGCAATCATGATATAACAATGTAGCGATAATTACAGTCAGTATTCAAAACATCGCTGCACTGCTGCTTCTATCTTTTCCCTATTCAGAACTTTCGTTGGTGTTGTAGCTGATTCTGCATCTCAATACGGAGTTTCAGGACTGGTGTTATGGTTTTTGTTTTATCCATTTGCGAGATTTCCGGCTTGATATCACGGATGCTGCTGCATCTCAATACGGAATTTCCAGGTCCGGATAAGCGGTGTTTGTTTGATAAGTATACGGACGTTTTGTTTCGGTATCATGGTCAGTATTGCAGCTCAATATCAAACCTCCAATCTTGTAACGTGGCCTCTAGTTGAACATTGCACAACATCTCCAGTCTGGTCGGGAAACGCGTTTGTCATGAACTCATGTTTGGTTTACAATACTGGGTTTCAAGGTCATGACGCATGACATCACAAAACGCATCGTCAAATTTTGTTTCGTGTTTGATCATAGTTTACAAACTGTTGAGTATGGACTGGTGTCGCTGAATCACTGCACGCAATGTTTGGTTAGGCACCGCTGTTGCCGATGGCTCCAAACACATCATCTTCTAAAATAGAATCAATAGTCTGTGTATAGGACAAATAGCTCGAATAACCATATAGCAGTGCTTATAATCCTTTTCACCTTTCTAAATTGTATTTCAATTAAATTCTAACAACATTGAACAGCTAGGTAATTAACACATTACATTGTTGTCAGATTGAAATTATTTGACGTTAATTGGGCCAAAAATGACCTCTAGAATGTCAACGAGATTTATTTCCTTTTTGTATCTAATGACCAAGCCCACAATAAGGTTAAGTTACGTTCGTGTGTTTTCCCTTCAGTTGTTTCAGAGAATTGCTCATTTACAAGATATGATTATGCACCTTGTCTTACATGTGTTATTATTTGATTACAGCAATTGCAAATATTTAAATACAGATGGTCTTACATAATAGCAGTTCTTAAGATATAGCTTATATCATTAAAAGACGAACACACACAAACAAAATGAAATTCATCTTCAATATCGTTGGAATTACAACAAAGACAATATCTTTAATTGCGTACAATATTAATTCTGCCGTATCTACCGGTATGGATACGAAATGTGTGCACAGACGGTAGTCTAGAAAAATCGTAAACTTTTGGGCAGAATGTCCAGATAACTTTCATTTAAAAGACTAGATTTTAAATGTCTATACATATCTAACACTCTGCTGTTTTCTAAAGTACTATACCAATCTTGTTTAAACGCATCGTATATTTTACACCTGAAGACTGTCATAAATGTATTAACATTAATATTGTCGATATCATATAAGCGTAGCTAAAACCATAATCATTTAGCATCTTTCTAATGATATACACCCAATTACGACAACCTTTATTACAATCATATATTGCTTGTAAATAAACAGTTTTAATAATAATAATATCAGTGGTAGCAACCTTAAAGCAATATGACAGCATACGTACATTTCTTTGAATGTATAAAGGGTATCTACCTAATTCACCATAAACAGTCGCATTGCAAGTATTGGTTTTGACTCTAAATAATCTTTTACAAAACTTCAGATGAATTCCTTCTAATTCCTTATATTTGGTGTACCCCCAAGCCTCCGCTTAATAATTTAAAATTGAACCAACAAATGCGTCAAATAGCTGACACAATAGTTTTGGGTTTAAGTCATATTCTTGACATTTACAAAATAAAACATTCATTGCCTTAAGGGCTTTGCCAATCAGGTGTTCCTGGTTAAGGTTAAAATTGCCAGTATAATTAAACACAACACCTAAATCCTTAAAGTTGATAACAACGTGAATATCATGGCCATTATAAGTCCGTTTTTCATAGGGCAATAACCCGCCTCTTTCAGGAAACACCATAACTTAGGTTTTATCGGTATTAAATTTTAATCCCCAGTAATTCGCTAAATTGTCCAAATGGGTTTTAATTTCATCAGAAGATTTGCCTACCATGGCCATGCCATCAGCAAATAATAATAAAATCAGTACAATATCATTTATGTGTAATCCTGAATTAATATCACTTTGGAAATATAACTCAATATCTTCTACGAAAAAAAATAATGGGGACATAACTTTCCCTTGCCGTAAGCCTAGAGCTTAACTAAAATAATCAGAATATGATGACAATGATTTTACACATGATTAAACTTTTTGATACATGTCCCGAAAGTATATTTTCTTGTATTCAACATTTATACATTTACAGCCATAATTCATTTCTATAAATAGTATCAACACATTTCATCATGTCGACAAAAATAATATATGGACTTTTATTTTTAAACAAATAATTATGTATCAGAGATAACAGTATAAATATAGCATCTGTTGTAGAGCGTCCCTTTCGAAATCCGAAATGGGCATCCGAAATAATATCATGTTGTTCAAAACAAATTTCAACACGCTTATTTATATCGGTAGTAAATAATTTTGATAAACAGCCAACCAAAGTAATTTCCCTGTAATGATTTACATCAGACTCTGAACCTTTTTTATGAATGGGGATTATAATACCTTCATTCCATTGTCCATTGTTCGGGATAATAACCCGAATTCAATATATTGTTAAACAAATCACATAAATGCGAAGATACAATATCTACAGTTTCGATAAAATATTCATTCAACATATTATCAATGCCATATGCTTTACATCGTTTCAATGACTAAACAGCATTTCTTGTAGTGATATCGGTTCATCCAGTTCAGTTTAATTTGGTTCATTTAAATCATTATTATTATTAAAATCATCTACGCAGTAAATCTTACTTACTGATGTATCACATCACTTACGACTCATGTATCTTTCGCAGTTTTTGCGAATACTTCCGAATCGAAGTTTACTGGGTTTGACTACCACATAAATCCCAGTAAGTCTAAAAATAGCGTCGATATAAGTATCTGTACAAATCACGTCACATTCACATGCTAAATATATTCACTATAAACATAGGAAACCATTATGCGCTGTTTTTAAACGGGTCAGCTCAGCTGAGACATCGACGAAATGTTCTTTTAATCATGTAAAATAATGTATTATTGGCCTCATACTAGTCCGTATTGATAGTTCTATGCTTGGTTTGAGGAACTACGGTTTTTGCCAATTTTGGGACCACCTGGCGTTCAGAACGTGCATGTCTAAACTAAAACTGTCGTTAAATAAACCTCATATTGAAACAGATCGATATGGCCGAAATAGAATAGATAGAACTAAACGTAATTTAACTGTTTGTAAGTCAAATGATTTAGAAAACGAATATTATTTTACCATAACTTAGGGTTCTAGGTAAATTTATAAATCAAGCATTTCTTTTTAGGTTTGATTTAATTATGACTAGTTCATTAACTTTTGACGTGAGGTCATAAACTAATAGACTTGAAAATGTGCGCACTATCTAGCAATATTTTATATAGTTTACTCTGTAAATCACCAGGTTAGTATGTATAATATAAACATTACATTTGTTGGCAATACAAAAATTATTTTATTCGCTTACTAAAATTGAACTTATTTCTCGTTTTTTTATCAATTTTAGAAATGTTCTCTTATTAATTCCGTGTACTTTTATATGGAATATCCTTTGTTTTCACGAATAAAGAAAGATTAGTTTGAGCGATGTGTCGTCACCTATTATTGACAATAAAATTTGACCACTATAGCTTATTGGTATACTAATAAACCATCACTGTATTGGTTTAAATACATTTCGTATCAATTAGACCATACATACAATCAGACCATCGGCAAAAATACCCAGGTATACTCACCTATTTAAATACTTTGCTTCTGCTAATGCGTTAAAGTTGTAAATAGGTTTGAATGGTGTTTTACCTGTTATTTAAATATCATCTTTGTTTAAATTGTTTAGGATATGACTCATTTATTATTAAAATGTTAAAGATTCGTTTTAATATTGCAAAATAGTCACGCCTGATAGTCAAATATGAAAAGTCATCTTAATATGATCAACAATTTGCTGCCAGTATGTTAAATAAAAAAATCAGCACATATTGTAAATTTGAAATGCTGAAATGTTATTAAAGTTCACATTGGTTACGTATAGCAACTTGAAACATTTATTGTAATTATCCGTAATATTTTGCCTATTGTTTGTTTGCAATATTCATGAGCTTACCACCTCTATGTCAAAAATATTTCATTATTGTGTTTCCATTTTTAGGAAAAAAGGACAAACCCGAAGTATTCCTATTTTATTAGATCAGTAATTTACAAAACGGGAGTATTATTAATATGTACTTGCGTACTTCATATTTAGATTATAACGTGAAGTCAGTTCATATGTAACGTAATGCCCGAATTAATTGAAATGCGAAACCTAAAAAACCGTTCATATGTATATTAATAAATGTCTATGACTTCCATTGTCATTGTAATGTACCATATAAATAGTTTCTATAGGAATAGTGCAACATTAATAGAGTTGACATTTACAGTTGTCATTAAAAATCGGATACGTTCATATGTACATAGATATTAGGCTCATAAGTATGTTTCTTAAAAATGCCTTCCTATTTAAAACATATTTGACACTTCACAAATTATATCATTTAATGTATTTTCTTTACAGATTGTGAAAGTGAGAAATGAGCTTTATTTGCGAAATAAGCTCCACAAACATTTATATCAATGTATATATTGTTTTCTACTCTTCGACTCCTATTAATCAATGAAATTCGCTATGACTTTTTGGTCCCACTCAGGATAAGCTTGAAATATGTTACGATTTTTAACACATTTCGACACTTACAATATGATTTCCTCAGAAAAAGAGTGGAGAAAGTACAGATGTTGTTCTCAACAAATTATAAATGATGTTTAGACGCAAATAAAAGAACTAGAGCACCATACAATACTCAAAGTTCGTAAATATCTCCTGATTGTCAAGCCTGTTCGGTCTATCGAGTATTTCTTCTACAACAAATGAATCAAACGTGATATTTGGCATCGCATCTGTTTTACTAGTATGAATAGTGGACATATTTATTTCAACAAAACATAAATATACAAGACGTCAGCCTTAGACATAATCAGGTCGATTAGATGACTTTATGCCCTTTAATGGTTATGATTGAAATGTACTCTGGTACATGCATATGTTAAATATAAATTTAAAGTAAATGATGCTTGCGCTTGTAACATATTTAGGATTGAAACGCAAAGGATTGTACAAAAAAGGCAATGATAAAATAGATCATGATTTTTAGAGTCAGGGTGCAACACCTTTTTCATGCTTTAAAATAGATTTTATCGTGACTGCATTTAGTGATTGTAAACGTTAAATTGCATGTCTTTGAAATATGTTTACACAAGGGGCTATTAATTGGCTCACATAAGGCGAAGTATGATATTAAATAAAATACATTAATAGCTAATAAGATGGATTATTAATCTCAAGGTCCTTGTACCATATGTGTTGATACATACATAACATGTCTTTCTAAAACAGCATTCATAAGTTTTCAAGAGTGTTTACCAAAGGATATTGTATGGGTTTTTAAAGGCAAAATCGCTACGCTTAATTACAAACTGATATATCAGTAGCTATCAATCTACAGCGACCCGAATCTGATAATAGTATCATTTCTTGTCTTATTTCATGAGAAAGGTAAATATTTTTCAGAAAGTACACCAATAGATCATTCAACCATTCGATAAAAAGATCATCTTAATGAATATTTTAATATCCTTAAATAGGTATTAGCGAGTGAATCATTTTGGTTATGTCGTAAACTCTATCCGTTTTCTTCGAGTGGTATTTATTCAGTTGAAATGTTAATCAAAAGTAATTTTATGGTATCTGCTCTGGTAATGGTATAAGATTCCAAGGAACATTACTATCACTTTTGGGGCCTAAATATGTCCATTTGCTGCACGACTTAAAATATCTTAACGTCATGCTCTTCCTGCGGTTACGTCCGCAAAAGTGGTGGCCGAATATTATAGACTAATGTTTAAGTGTATGGTCACTATGAAGCGGGCGGAGCCTAAAAGCCGCAGCTTACAATCGTTAATTAACCAAAGTGTTATTTTGATTGGTAAGAGTTGAATCGTTGTCTTCATATCTCTTCAACCTCATTATGGGATAAAGCCAAACAAAACACTAAATTAAAGACGCTGTACGTCAAAATACAGCAAACACATAATTTCATCAAAGTATCGATAAAAGTAAATGCTTGGTTAATCGCCTTTGTATGTTAAGACATCACTAAATTAGAATTCAAAGTGGATTATACCGAGTGTGTGGATGCCTTAATAACAAAGAGTCAGGATCATATTGCCAAAACACAAGAAACTCCAATATCACTTAATGAACTCAAAAACATTCAATGAAATCACTTTTACTGTGTTTTTTTTGTTTTTTTTTTTTGGGGGGGGGGCTTAAACTGGTCAAAATGCTCAACTCCAAACAGTTGACCCAACATTTATCATAGCGAGATACATAAATAAAAATAGTTTAATGTAGATATACAAATATCTTAAGGTATTGTCTGGCAGACATATCTCGCTGAAGCGTAGATCTAAATTGCTTCAAATACAAAAACAGGTCCCTCCGACGTGGACATTATGGAAACATCAGAGAAGGGATACATTTTTCTTCTTATTTAAAAAAAAAAAAAACACGCTAATCACCGGTTAAAGGGACCATGCACAACTATAGAGCTTCTGCAGACGGATATTATCTTCAATAATGTTAGATTTATTCCCAGCGCTAATCTTAAGTTCTTACTCCGTATGCCAGAAATTCCTCGACCGGATCTGAAATAGACATGGGCTTGTGCCATAAAACCGTTATGTAAAGGTTTTATTGCAAACCTAGTTGCCCACGACCGTTTATGATGTTTCTTTATGCGTGTTGTTTTGCCTCATTCAAGTTCTTCACAGAAAGTGAAAACTGGGAAGCCAGGCGTAAAATAAAGATGTGATCTATTAAAGTACGTATATTTATCTCGCAGTATTAGTGTGGCACTGATAATATAATCAGGCGTTATCACGGAATGTCAATGTAAGTACCAGCATGGTTATATTTACTAAATGGGTTATATATACTCAATGATGCTAAGTTGTAATCGGGATTGTTATTGTGATTACTTGGACAATAATATATTGGAAACATAAGGTTCTGATTGATAATTGAACCTATTGAAAAAAAAATTCTGAGGAATCAGCCATTCCTCCTTATATAAAATACAAAATTACGTACCTGGAATTAGGTGGATTCAGAAGCATGTAACAAGTACTTACCGGACGGAGCTTGAAATAAAGACTCATGTTGGAATTCTCTTAATGGTAATGTTTATTTGAGTATGTTCGACTTTCATTTCATAGGTTCGTCATTTGGTAATACGTTTTATAATGCTTTAATAGTGTTAAACTGCCTAAAAATGTTATTGTACAGTTTTGCACGTTTACTTTGGTTTATTTGTTCTTGAATGTAAATCGTTAGCGAAATTACGCTTTAAACATGCACGTGAAAATTTGCTGATACACACGTAAAAACTTTCCTCCTACCTGGATGCCGTAGTGCAACCTATACGATTTACATTCAAGAACAAATAAACCAAAGTTAACCTGCTATAAAAAAAAATCAAACTAATTACCAAAACTAGTACTCAATTGTTTCAAACATCTATCAACAGAACTGCATATATTAAAAGTTTTAGTACATATGGATTCGTTTAAAACATGTGAATGAACTTATTTACATATAATTGTGATAAAATAAAAGATATAAATAGGTTTTACAATAATACTTCTATAAAGAAACCAATAATACAGCATCATTATGTTCATAATCTAGTGATAAACTAAACGATCCAATTAGTCATAACAAAAATACTTCTATAAAGAAGACAATAATACAGCATCATTATGTTCATAATCTTGTGATAAACTAAACGATCCAATTAGTCATAACAAAAATACTTCTATAAAGAAGACAATAATACAGCATTATGATGTACAACATTATTAAAGTCTTTGATCCAGATAGAAAGCCGTCATATATCATCTACCATTTTAATATAAAATAACAATAACCATACTGCAGAATTTAATGACTGGAATCAAGCATGCATCATCATGAAGATGTGTTTAACAGATACACGAATACAATTGTATGGGTATAGTAATAGCATATACCCGACAAAAGACCAATGCAGTAAAACGAGAAAAATTGTCTAAAGAAATCAGATCACGAATGCAATATTCCAAGGGTGAAGTCTATGTCCAAAGGATTTGACTGAGGTTAGTTATCTAGGAGCTAAATTGGACTATAAATTTACTAAGACTCATACATACTTTACTGAACATGTTAAGAGAATAATGTTTACTGTTAATAAAATAAAAATACGTATTTGGACAAGTATTGCAGCTGAAAACTTCTGTATGAATCCGAAGTTTGGGTTTGTGATGGAAATTCTCTGGTAAATAAGTTAAAGGTAATATGAATTGGTATTAAAGTGTGAACAAACTACACCGTAGTAATGATAGATGGTGTGTGTCTAGTATTTTACAGCAGGTGAAAGACTCTCAACGATAAGTTTTGCGATAAATGCTGCGCAAATGTTTTGGATTTTTGTAGTTGTTTTATTGTCGAAGGCTTAATACTGGTTTAAAACTTGAACATTATCTTCCGTTTCAACTAACGATACATTTTGTTAAATTCAGTTGTGTGAAGCACACATTCCCACTTAATTAGGGTCGATGTTTTGGAACGGTATGACATCAACAAGCTACTTGTGTTATGCTTATTTTATTTATGATAAACGTCAGTATTTATTTCAGTGATATGTCCCTATTTCGTTGTTTATAGGCGTTAATACATTTCTCCATATTTTAACAGGCATCTTTATGTGACCAAAATATTCGTTTAATAACTAAGTAGTACTATATTTTTCTAGTTTAATAGTTGGGTCAATTGTATCTGCCTTATGTCTTTTTCATATATCTACCTTATGTCTTTTTCATATCGATATCTGATTTTCTAAAATTGAAATACCTTTATTTTATCATGTATCGGTGTGTAATTGTTTGAAAAAAACCCAGCTGACTTTATTTGTCAAAAACTTATATAAGTCCTATGTTTGTCAACATATATTACACTTATGTTATTTTGTGCGCCAGGCTACCTCAAATTTGCTACTTTTAAGCGCTCAAATAATTATTTCGCTTTTGAATGTACTCAATTGCTCTCTCAAGCATGTTTAATGTTATAAAATCTATGTATTTAAATGCTAAATCAAGTATCATCTTATAGATTAGAAATAGAAGCAGGAAGATGGCACAGACCCGAACCAGTATCTTTTGAAAATAGAAAATGTATTTTGTGTGATGTATTGGAAGATGAATTTCATTTTATGATTGAATGCCCTCTGTAAAACGAATTACGAAAGTCATATGTCACTAAGTATTATCGAAATAAACCAAACGTACCCAAATTTGTTGAATTAATGCAATCCGAATATGTTCAAGTGAAATTTAGCCATGTATGTTAATTATGCATTTAATTTAAGAAACAAGTATCATTATTATTATGACTAGTTAGTGATAGCCTTTTAAAACGTTATTTCACACTGATCTTTCGCTGTCATATATGGTCATGTATTGATTTTTATTTCAACATGTATACAATAGTTATACGTTTTGTATTCTATGCGATGTCATACATGCTCTATATATTATAAATATTGCATTGATTACTTGACGACTTATATATATATAAAATAATATAAAAATAATATATAATTTTCTCAAATGTATACACATGGACAGTATGTCTACATGTATTTCTGAATAAACACATAACAGCATCGCCGCATACACGAAGTCGACCACGCTTATGCGGTGATTTTTAACGCATAAACAGGACCTTCTTATGTGACATAAGGGCACATTTACGCCGCATATTAAATCCCCAATTAAAACACATACTAGTACACTTGTGGTTGATAAAGTTTCATCAAGATCGGACTTAGTTTTTTGTGTCCACTTAAGCAAGCTTTGAACTAGACATTTGGATACGTAAATTCTGACAAAGATTTAGTAGGATCGGTTTAAATGTGAAAAAAATGTGTTTAAATTGTTTTATTTCATCTTTTCTTTTGAAGCCTTGTTATGTTATATTTTTAATCATACGCTGAATTATTGGATTCTAGAATTTTGAAATTTTAAACTTAAGTGAAATAAAATAAATCTTGCACCAACTCTTACTATTTCTGCCTGTATAATAACATTATTCAATCGCTGCCGACCTATTTGTGCTGAAACCAGATGTTTATAATTTCTCCTAGTGAATAGGGTGTCTGGGATATACAAACCAGGCAAAACATAACAACTAAAGATGTGTATCGGCAGCATCCTAAATGTAGGTTGTTTTCATAATTTTATAAACTAAATCACCACACTTGGTTAATTAATTGTGTAGAGAAAAGAATGAGCATAGTTTTTCTTAGTTCTTCCTCAAGTAGTTACAGTTAATTGGAATTGTAAATGATTTATTTGGGATACCATGAGCAGTTACAACTATTTATAAGTGTCTTGTGCCTTAAAACATTTATATTCACTGTGCGTGTCCCTATAGTTTTTATTGTATTATTGCTGAAATCAAAGAAGAAACAAAGAAACAAGTCGACCATAAGCGGCAATGCGCCTCCATTAAATGCCAACAGAGGTATTCATAGACACAATTAAGTAGCAGACGTAAGCGTGTTCATTATTTATTACCTAATGTGGTATACACGTACTTACCTCTGAGTATCTGAGAAAGAATATGTACACATACGGCTGCAACAGAAATAGAAATTAAGTTAAACCAAACTGATTGTAACGTATAGAAATAAAACGTTCCCTTATTACAAGTCATATTAATAGTAATATTTAGAGTACCTTAACGGAAAGTTTATTCAAGTGCAACACAATGTTTGATTTGCCCATTGAGTATGTGGTTAATGCAAATATATATCCTATTTTAACGAAATATAAATCACGTCGATCAATTGTCCTCAGTTTGCCATTTTCTTAGCATTCCTCACTCTATCCATTGTAAGGCAATTAGAGAAACGACAAGTATGTACTCATAAGTCAGGTCACATGTTAAACCGTGTCACGATAGAACGTTGCTAAAAACAAAATAATTGCGTGTTGAACACAATACAATCTTGCTCATTTGAATGATTAAAACAATGAGAACTTCAGGTGATGTACATGTAGAATACATTAATACATCAGTGCCTTAATAAACTTCATCAAAACTAAGAAGAAAATTTTGCGTTTGAAAACAAGACTTGTTTTGTAATTTTCTCATCTGTGAGTGGTAGCTTTAAGGAATGAACCTACGTATATTTTTATTGATATCAAATAGCTGATCTTTAAAAATTGAGTCTATTATGATAATCCAATTACTGAAACATATTGCTGGATTTTTTCGATTTGTGTAGAATAAAATGCAATTTATAATGCCTTGTTTTTAACTCTATATTACGATGCTCTCATTTGTTCAGCAATGTATTGACATTTAAAGCGGAGATCAGTTCCAATGAACAGTATTGGAAAAATGTCAAAGTTGAAACACGACTATCATCCTTTGTATTTAAAGTGACAGTCTGTTTACAAACATCTGAACACAAAAAAGTTACTTTAGAAAAAAAAAAAACATTATTGAACGAAAGAACATACTTAACAACACATGTCGGCAGTCTGTTTACGATCATACGTTAAGCAAAGAAACTTCGTTTACCATTCCTGGTAATGATTCCTCGCAATTGAATTGGGACTGCATTATCCGCGGGTGTAGATTGTACTTCCAAAAGATCGCGCTTACGGAATTCATTTACAAAGAATTAGTCCCTCTCAAGAAATTGCAATTTGTCACGATAATGAGCCTCCGGCAAGGAAACTTGATCATGACATTCGGTATTTTTTATTGTATTCATGTTTATAATCAAACAAGCAACATTGATTTGTTTTGTTATTATCCAAACAAATACCTCACGGTGACCAAAGAGTTGTATTTCAGACATTTTGGTATACAATAGTTGTATAACGTGAACCTGATATAAGGCTACTTAAAGTCGAATCAACATAAATCATTAGAAGTTCTTTTTTTACGTTGAGAATCTCAAAGGATCATTTTAAAAATAATACAAATCAACACAACTACTCGAAAAGTGATGAAATGCATTTATCATTAAGCATAATCGCGTCAGTATTATGACAACGCTTCTACAAAATTGATTTAGCTATTTTGGAATTAAGATTATGGTTATAATTCATGTACTACCCTTTTGTTGACGTTTGGGTTTGGTTAAAATATGCAATTATGTCAATATATGCAGCGCCATCTTCTCAGATGTGGAACTTAAAAATACATAGTATATATACATATTCAGAGTACATTTAAGTATGTTGTATTAGGTACACAGATTTATCGCCGCGTAGAACTCGTGGCTTGATGTTCGGTAATTGCGAAACGTTATTTTTCTGAAATAGAATCCTTATATACTAAAATAGAAAGATTCATGCAAGGTATGGTGAGGTCGGAGAATGTTAGTGCATTGACATTTGTTCGAATAGGTAAAGGATACTTTTGTGTATATAATATCCTTAATAATTTTCAAATATATATCCAAAAAAAGTTAATGTATGTAATACGGCACATAACAAAAGCTTTCAACGAATAATGGGCAATCACACAGAAGGTTATGACACATCTGATAGCATATATGTGATATGGTGAATAAGAAAAAGTTTTAACTACTTATGCGCAATTATGCAAACATATACTAGACTACTGCTTACGAACAAAATGTAAAAGATGATTACAGACGAGCTCGACAAATACTTTTAGAGATATGGATCAGACTAAGTGGAAACTAAGTGGCCTTTTTGTAACGTGAAAAAAGAAATATTAAACAATTTGATGTTTAATGCCTCAGTCATATTTGCCACGGCGGCCGTCGGGTCTGACATATATACGACCAATAGCAATTAAAGGGCAACCGCAGCATTCCCACGGTTACATACTGTAGCAGTCACAATTGTTGGATTTGTGGATAAAGAAAACCTATGAATGTTGGGTAGACTTTGAAGTAACGTCGTGAGGTCTACTCAGTGCGACCCTGCGGCGGCCGTATGGTTTTGACAAATACCAAGGCAGACGCAAGTACATATTCAAACTCCACACACAGCCACGATGGTCGGTCGGATGGCGTGCATTGTACAACATACATGAAGGCCACCGCATGGGCCTCGTGTCATGCAGCCCTCTCGATTTACTAATACAACGAACGTTTATTAATGATAACACTGTATGGTACAGCAGAATTTTTTTCAGTTAAGAAATTTATAAAACACATAACATTAGAAATATAGTTGATGTTAAATATCTATACTTGTGTTCTCTGTAATTTAACAACTTATATTGTCATTGAATATCATTATTAGAATTATGATTCAATGTTTTTTTGTAATGAAAATAAGAATTTTGACACTATTATACACTTATTGAAAGGTAAACAGTCGACTATATTTGGCCACAGTCAAACAACTGAATATTCAGTGAACTAGTGCAAAACTTACGTCGTCTTTTCACTACCGATAAAAACTAAATAGTGTGACTATTGACCGATATGACATTCAATAAGTAATTGATTAGGATATTAGAATCGCTGATACATAAAGAAAGTCTCTCGTAAAATGGATGATTGATGATATCGCTTCAACAATACATAAATAATGAACAGGCATCGAACGAATCCTTTGTCATAAATCAATCGATGTACAGCTAGTAGTATGTATTTTTCGCTTTCTTGCAATTTGGGGCGAAGTCTAATTGATTTCCAAGCATCATGCGATACTTAAGCTAAATATATAATTTTATAATTGCAACAGCATAACCTATACAAAACAAAACTTAATAATTTGCTTAATGAGCACTAGCAATACGAAAATCATAGGGCTGATAGTACTGCGAGAACGAACCTTTAAAGCAACCAGATGAGGCTCGGGACATGGGTAGACAGGTTTCATCGTGAACAAAAAAATGCCCTCGTTTGACGTTTGTATATTTTGTTCATCTGGTCAATAGGCACTGATCTTACATAAACTGTCAAAATTTAAAACATTGACTTCTTTAGCCCTTACCAATATTGAATTCAGTTGTGTACTTACCCGTAACAATCCACCAATCATTTGTCCACAGTCTAAATGATACATTTAGCCACTAAATTGTATTACAATCATAGTTTCCATTTACCATTTTAGTGCTGGTATATCTCAAAAAAGCTTCTCACTAAGTCTGTAGCTTTTTGCATATATAATGCTCTTGTATAACCCAATATATAACGAACGTAAATACCAAACACAGTCATATTCAGTATTCTAGTGAACGCGGAATATACAATCTTGCTGTTTCTGTTGTTTTACATTCTCAAAGAAATATGTGTCAATATGTTTGGATGCAGTGAAGAATAAAACAATTTTATGAACAGGTATAATGGTATAGAATGCAGATTTCTGCATCTGCTAAAATCCCATTACTTTCTAAATGATTGAGTTATGGGGGAAACAATCCAAACCTCATTTTCCTAAGGTTGTAGTCAATAATTCAAATGAAGCATATTGATATTTGTCAGACTTCTTTCATTTCAATTAGATTATTGTGTTCAGAACTACGAAGTTCTGTCAAGCTTATATATCGGCTAGAGTTATTTTCAGATAAGTAGGCATATGAATATTAGATTAGGGTTTGTTTTTAACAATTGCAGCAGGAGTTGTATACTAATGAAATTAGTCCCATTACACTGCAATAATTATTTCGAACACGATAAATTACCATGGTTTACAAAACCCAAAACGTAATCTAGGAATGGGGTTTGTTATTGGCAGCATTTATCGATATATTGACAATTAATAATTAGGTTATAAAGTGACACTGCCAATTGTACCAGACAAAATCAAGTGAACTATTATGTTCAACTGAAGGAGATATTGCTATAGCATACATCACATTTATGTTTTATTCTACAATAAAACATAATGGTCAAGGAAAAAGTCGAACTAGCAATTTCGGTTTAAAATTCTTGAAGAAGTAAGAATCTATATTAGTTTTTCCTTTTTATTTCTTTTTTATCTTGTCTTGATTTTGATACTATGTAAATGAAATCGCCCTGGTAAAATGTTAGTAAAGTTATGTTAGGTTTTACTTAAATGAAACATGCTCAAAGTTGCACATCTTTATATCTGGTGGGAAATATTGACAACATGCTCTAAAATATGGTTTACTGTAACTGCATTTAATGAGTCCTACATTAGTTTTTGGAATATTGCATTCGAAAGAATATATATTGCTTACAATAAACAAGCATATGGGTAAATTGGATATTAAAACATTTAAAAAGGTTTGTCAGAAGATAAGATAAATTGGTTCCCCTAATGCCTTAGTATCATGTTATTTTACAATCTATATATTCGTTTTGAAATGATGTGCTGAATAAATGTATATGTATAGCTCTCAGTTGCATAATTCACGAAACAGCATTGTTAATGATCATTGATTGTTTGTCTAGGTATGGCTACTAGGCCTGTCCTAGTAGTCAGTTATATAGTCTCAATATTTTAATTGCAATTACACAATTCAATTTACAATTGTTCTAAAAACACTACGGCGGGTGCTAGTTAAAGCGAGACATGAACGCTATCCTTACACCTTTATCAACTAAATAAGGATGTAGTTTAAATACATATTCCTTATGAAACGAGACATGAACGCTATCCTTACACCTTTATCAACTAAATAAGGATGTAGTTTAAATACACATTCTTTATGAAACGAAAATAATGCCGTTCTAATTATTTACCATCCAATCAATGATACGCAGCAATACATTTTATCTTTTAGACTTTGATTTGTTATCTATAAGTTAAATTCTCTGCTTGGGCTATTGACAGTTGAAATGTTAAACTGAAACGATAACATTTAAGAATCGAGTATCGTCATCTGTTGCTGGTAATATTGATACTTCCATTGTAGCATTATCCCTCATAATCAAACCAATGATATTCATACCAGATGTGTTCTACTTTATAATGATATAGTATCGCTCTTCCAGAATGTAATTACAGCTATGTCTCAGGCAGGAGTATTTTCATGATTAACGATATATAGCTTACACAATTGCGAGATAAACCAATTGCGTTGTACAATAATTGTTATTTCTCGCGGCCTTTTTTGTAAAATTCATAACAAATCAACCAGATATGCGAGTTCGCCTACCGAAGCGGTATACCTTTAAATGCCTTGCATATGACAGACTCAGTTAAGCCGAGATTGATTATTTAATTTTTATAACAAAACCATTCAAACATTAGGATCAATACTTTTAGCGAAATGTGGCAATTTAAATGCACAATGCTTAGGCTTAACACACAACGAGACATACAATAAAGCAAAGATAGACCGGACATGCCTGAATATATCTATATTAATAGCTGCTGGCATAAACGCCTCGGGAAGGGCAGCAAAACAGGATATCGCAAGTCCAGAAGCCAACCAATCTTTAAGTGTCTTAGAATAAGATATTTTATTTTAGGAATCAAACCATGTTTATGAATTTACCTAAAGATAGTATTTACAATCATTTTATTGTCCTTAATTAAAAATTAAGGATACACTGACATTAAAATGCGATTTAAACGCCATCCATAAAGCTATAGTGAGACTAATTTCACTGATATGTGTTTTTCCTATCGTTCCCATTTATCCAGAATATGAATTGATATTGGGCGAAAATACATATTAAGATAAATTCCATTAATCAAGTAGCTTATACCGTATTAACGGTAATTGACTTTTCTAATTTCCTAAAAACCTCAAAATTCTAATTAATTTTCTGTCGTAAGTTTGGGTTCCGAAAGCTTTTGCAGCTGCTGATTCTGGTAAGACTAGTTTCAGTTCATTGGGATTTGGCTCAATCAGCAATATAAAAGTGCTCGTGACATTGTAATAGCTTTGCTAATTTATTTACTAATTTCTATACATTCCATATTACACCGATGTAATACTGATTGATCACTATAAAAGTACCTTTGTACGTTGCATTTGATACTAACTATGTTTGAAAAGAAGTTTGGTGAGGTTGTTTGGTCAAAATGAATAATTTTCTGTCATGTTTTTGAATAATTAATAATACACGAATTATTGTTTGAGCATATTTTGACATCATACACACAAGCAGTCTATTAATACGCTATTTTGTCAACCCATCATCATGGAACGGACGGAAGACAGAAAAAACATATCGACCAATCGACATAAGAGTAGACAGAAAATGATTTATAACGTATGTATGTATGTATGTTTGTCTTGATTGAAGAGGCTGAGTTATCTAAACAAAACCAATATATTTTCTGCATATTAGCGCGTTTTATCAATTAATCTCAATCGTAGCGTTGTTTAAATTAAACGCCAATTTTTGCCTCATATTGTAGAAGTATCATTTATATTCCAAACTGAGCTCAAGTGGTAGCTCTACTGCTTATAGTCATAGAAAACGTTCTATTCATCTTATACAATGCTAGAACGCTTTTTATCAGTGAAAAAAAGATAATTAACACATCAACACATAAACCATTACTTTGTATAAGCTTAGTATATGAAATATTACCACAGGAATTAACAACGTATGTGAGTGGTGTACGTACATAACGCACCTTATTATTGGTACATGTTTTACCATAGTACGTTGGTTTTGATTACCAAAGCTGGGTTGACAATATAGTGTGTTCCCACAAGTAGTTCTCGTTACATATTAAACTACAAAGTTCTATGTTTGTAAAACTCTTGAGAGACTCCTTAAAATGAAGTAATTTGTTTGCCAGCCATGATTATACATATTGTCGAATTTAACTCTCTTGATCATGAAATGTGAGAGAGGCTAAAATGCAAGCCCACGCCGATTCCTAATAACAGCAATCCCTTTCTTAAACACACACAATCCAAGAAGCTATGATGCCTGATTTCGACCAGAACCAGTGTGTTTGCTACAATAACTCATTGGGATTGATTATGTTCAACAGAATCTAAATTTGTAACACATTATTATTATCTTTAACAGTCTGTCAGAACAAAGCAGTTTATTGAGTAGAGGTCTGCAGGATACTTTAGGAACAAAACATTTTGGACTAACATGTCTCTAAAATATTGTATACGTTGCTTGTAAAGTTAATCAAATCTTTGGGAAAACATACACCAAATTTAACATAGAGCGCACCTTCATTGGTTTCATGCATAGAAAAATCCTATAACGTAACCATATTGAACTGCCTTCTAGTATATGCATGTATCCCCTTCATTAATTGTATGCTTGTCAGATATTAACATGACATTGACATAGTATACATCGATGTTTAAAGCTATTAGGTTAAGCAATGGTATGAAACATTCTAGTAACAGTATCAAGCGAATTTTAGTTGCGAAAAACCCTAAATTCAAAAATACAATACAGTGAGCTTTTGTATTTGTCTTTACCAGCAGTTAGCTATCGCGTTTGGTACACTTACGTTCTTTGAAATATTCGGGCATATTCATTATTTATACACTTAAATAAAATCACGTGTAAGCTCCTCTCAGTTTTTAAGGCATTAACAAAAAAAGTTATTGAATGTATAAGCTGAGCGATAATTTGTTTACAAAGTGAAAATGGAAAATTGCGTGACTTGAAACTGTGTTTTTTAGTCAAAGTGCACCTTGCTTGTACCTATTTTAGCTATTTTTCGTAGATTGTTTTGCATATTTTTAATTTTCGACGGTAAGTGCACTAACATGGGCACTATACGGCCGATATTTCTATGTTTAGACACCTTTTATGTTGGGCGAGGAAGTATTATGCAGTTTTTGTGAAGGCAATCACTCTGCTTAGCGGTTACCGTTCACAATTGAGAAGTAATGGAACAACAACGAAATCTCTCCCCTTTATGGTATAATATTTCAATTATGAAATCCGATCTGTTTTCATATCCCTTCGAGAATGCATCAATTGAATGAACTACATTAAAATCAATCAACATCAGTTTCAACATCAATGATTTAACCTTTTTTCTTATTTCTGTCTTATAAACGATATTATCAATCTTTGAGTATTGTAAATTATGTAGATATTCGAATATTGCGTTTGGTAAAAAAATTGGGCTTAGGATTGATTTAATTTTGAAAGCTCTTGCTTAGTATGCAAGTGATATACAATATATTATAATATAGGAGTGGGTTATAAGACCTCATTTGAAACAACTTCTACAATAAAACAAACATCTTTGTTAACGTTTTAATCATTATTTGTTCCACCCTACCCGAACACATAGCACTTCCGAAAATGCATACCATATTCTCTGTACTCCATTACCAGCGTATTCAATTAGATGCAAACTGTGCCAAATTCCAATTACTGCCATTTGCATATCTTGTGTATGATTCAATGTTGGTAGTGAAATGCCCAGTGGTCATTATTTGCGTTACCCTACATCTGCGTTTCCTCTGCACTGAAAATTATTTTATAAATGTAACAATGATCATACAATACAACTACGGAATTCTTTATGTAAGAAACATGCGCGACATATCTAAACACATGCATGATATGTCTGAGATACATACAGTATATATATATATAGAAAGAAGATTTTATTTAAGTGTATAAATAATGAATATGCCCGAATATTTCAAAGAACGTAAGTGTACCAAACGCGATAGCTAACTGCTGGTAAAGACAAAAACAAAAGCTCACTGTATTGTATTTTTGAATTTAGGGTTTTTGGCTTGATACTGTTACTAGAATGTTTCATACCATTGCTTAACCTAATAGCTTTAAACATCGATGTATACTATGGCAATGTCATGTTCATATCTGACAAGCATACAATTAATGAAGGGGATACATGCATATACTAGAAGGCAGGTCAATATGGTTACGTTATAGGATTTTTCTATGCATGAAACCAATGAAGGTGCGCTCTATGTTAAATTTAGTGTATGTTTTCACAAAGCTTTGATTAACTTTACAAGCAACGTATACAATATTTTAGAGACATGTTAGTCCAAAATGTTTTGTTCCTAAAGTATCCTGCATACCTCTACTCAATAAACTGCTTTGTTCTGACAGACTGTTAAAGATAATAATAATGTGTTACAAATTTAGATTCTGTTGAACATAATCAATCCCAATGAGTTATTGAAGCAAACACCGTGGTTCTGGTCGAAATCAGGCATCATAGCTTCTTGGATTGTGTGTGTTTAAGAAAACGATTGCTGTTATTAGGAATCGGCGTGGGCTTGCATTTTAGCCTCTCTCACATTTCATGATCAAGAGAGTTAAATTCGACAATATGTATAATCATGGCTTGCAAACCAATTACTTCAATTTAAGGAGTCTCTCAAGAGTTTTACAAACATAGAACTTTGTAGTTTAATATGTAACGAGTACTACTTGTGGGAACACAATATATTGTCAACCCAGCTTTGGTAATCAAAACCAACTTACTATGGTAAAACATGTACCAATTATAATGTGCGTTGTGTTCGTACACCACTCACATACGTTGTTAATTCCTGTGGTAATATTTCATATACTAAGCTTATACAAAGTAATGGTTTATGTGTTGATGTGTTTATTATCTTTTTTTTTCACTGATAAAAAGCGTTCTAGCATTGTATAAGTTGAATAGAACGTTTTCTATGACTATAAGCAGTAGAGCTACCACTTGAGCTCAATTTGGAATATAAATGATACTTCTACAATATGAGGTAAAAATTGGCGTTTAATTCAAAACAACGCCACGATTGAGATTAATTGATAAAACGCGCTAATATGCAGAAAATATATTGGTTTTGTTTAGACTCAGCCTCTTCAATCAAGACAAACATACATACATACGTTATAAATCATTTTCTGTCTACTCTTATGTCGATTGGTCGATATGTTTGTCTGTCTCCCGTCCGTTCCGTGATGATGGGTTGACAAAATAGCGTATTAATAGACTGCTTGTGTGTATGATGTCACAATACGCTCAAACAATAATTCGTGTATTATTATTATTTAAAAACTTGACACAAAATTATTCATTTTGACCAAACAACCTCACCAAACTTTCTTTTCAAACATAGTTAGTATCAAATGCAACGTACAAAGGTACTTTTATAGTGATCAATCAGTATTACATCGGTGTAATATAGAATGTATAGAAATTACTAAATAAATTAGCAAAGCTATTACAATGTCACGAGCACTTTCATATTGCTGATTGAGCTTGAAATGGAAATCCCAATGAACTGAAACTAGTATTACCAGAATCAGCAGCTGCAAAAGCTTTCGGAACCCAAACTTACGACAGAAAATTAATTAGAATTTTGAGGTTTTTAGGAAATTAGAAAAGTCAATTACCGTTAATACGGTATAAGCTACTTGATTAATGGAATTTATCTTAATATGTATTTTCGCCCAATATAAAATCATATTCTGGATAAATGGGAACGATAGAAAAAACACATATCAGTGTAATTAGTCTCACTATAGCTTTATGGATGGCGTTTAAATCGCATTTAAATGTCAGTGTATCCTTAATTTTTAATTAGGACAATAAAATGATTGTAAAGACTATCTTTAGGTACATTCATAAACAGGTGTTGATTCCTAAAATAAAATACCTTATTCTAAGACACTGAAAGATTGGTTGGCTTCTGGACTTGCGATATCCTGTTTTGCTGCCCTTCCCGAGGCGTTTATGCCAGCAGCTATTAATATAGATATATTCAGGCATGTCCGGTCTATCTTTGCGTTATTGTATGTCTCGTTGTGTGTTAAGCCTAAGCATTGTGCATTTAAATTGCCACATTTCGCTAAAAGTATTGATCCTAATGTTTGAATGGTTTTGCTATAAAAATTAAATAATCAATCTCGGCTTAACTGAGTCTGTCATGTGCAAGGCATTTAAAGGTATACCGCTTCGGTAGGCGAACTCGCATATCCGGTTGTTTTGTTATGAATTTTACAAAAAAGGCCGCGAGAATTAACAATTATTGTACAACGCAATTGGTTAATCTCGCAATTGTGTAAGCTATATATCGTTAATTATGTTAGACATCGAAATGAAAATACTCCTGCCTGTGACAAAGATGTAATTACATTCTGGAAGAGCGATATTATATCATTATTAAGTAGAACACATCTGGTATGAATATAATTGGTTTGATTATGAGGGATAATGCTACATGGAAGTATCAATATTACCTGCAACAGATGACGAAACTCGATTCTTAAAAGTTATCGTTTCAGTTTACCATTTCAACTGTCAATAGCCCAAGCAGAGAATTTAACTTATAGATAACAATAAATAATTAAGTCTAAAAGATAAAATGTTATGCTGCGTATCATTGATTGGATGGTAAATAATTAGAACGGCATTATTTTCGTTTCATAAAGAATATGTATTTAAATTACATTCTTATTTAGTTGATAAAGGTGTAAGGATAGCGTTCATGTCTCGTTTCATAAAGAATATGTATTTAAACTACATCCTTATTTAGTTGATAAAGGTGTAAGGATAGCGTTCATGTCTCGCTTTATCTAGCACCCGCCGTAGTGTTTTTAGAACAATTGTAAATTGAATGTTTAATTGCAATTAAAATATTGAGACTATATAACTGAATACTAGGACAAGCCTAGTAGCCTGTCAATGCTTTAATAGGCATACATACCTAGACAAACAATCAATGATCATTTACAATGCTGTTTCGTGAATTATGCAACTGAGAGCTATACATATACTTGTATTCAGCACATCATTTCAAAACGAATATATAAATTGTAAAATAACATGATAACAAGGCATTCGGGGAACCAATTGTTTATCTTATCTTCTGACAAACCTTTTTAAATGTTTTAATATCCAATTTACCCATATGCTTGTTTATTGTAAGCAATATATATTCTTTCGAATGCAATATTCCAAAAACTAATGTAGGACTCATTAAGTGCAGTTACAGTAAACCATATTTTAGAGCATGTTGTCAATATTTTCCACCAGATATAAAGATGTGCAACTTTGAGCATATTTCATTTAAGTTAAACCTAACATAACTTTATAAACATTTTACCAGGGCGATTTCATGTACATAGTATTAAAATCAAGACAAGATAAAAAAGAAATAAAAAGGAAAAACTAATATAAATTCTTACTTCTTCACGAATTTTAAACCGAAATTGCTAGTTCGACTTTTTCCTTGACCATTATCTTTTATTGTAGAATAAAACATAAATGTGATGTATGCTATAGCAATATCTCCTTCAGTTGAACATAATAGTTCACTTGATTTTGTCTGGTACAATTGGCAGTGTCACTTTATAACCTAATTATTAATTGTCAATGAGTTGATTCTATAGAGTAGGGACTCTATACAATCTACTCAATTAATACGGTAATATTGCACGTTTTCGCCTGCACGTTTATTAATTCGTTGCTCGGTTGCGTTGGGCACAGTTTTCAGAGCTTTTTACATTTCATTATTGAGCTCTTGTTTTTACTCTGGCCTTAATTAAAGGCGAGTTTGAAGTTTGATTACCAGTAAGTGTTATGTTGTATATGTGGACGAATTGAATCAAATATTGTTCTGATATATTCACTCTTAAAATGAGTTTGTTTTTAAACATATCTTGCGTTGTATAATTTGTACTTATATCTTCGAATTGCTTTTACCGTTTTTCTCTAACCATTTATTAAATATATGAGACATGCAAAATTTACTAATAACGCTTAAATACTAAGTGCAATCGATAAATGCTGCCAATAACACACCCCATTCCTAGGTTACGTTTTGGGTTTTGTAAACCATGGTAATTTATCGTGTTCGAAATATTTTTTGCAGTGTAATGGGACTAATTTCATTAGTATATTTAGTGGCTAAATGTATCATTTAGACTGTGGACAAATGATTGGTGGATTGTTACGGGTAAGTACACAAATGAATTCAATATTGGTAAGGGCTAAAGAAGTCAATGTTTTAAATTTTGACAGTTTATGTAAGATCAGTGCCTATTGACCAGATGAACAAAATATACAAACGTCAAACGAGGGCATTTTTTTGTTCACGATGAAACCTGTCTACCCATGTCCCGAGCCTCATCTGGTTGCTTTAAAGGCTCGTTCTCGCAGTACTATCAGCCTATGATTTTCGTATTGCTAGTGCTCATTAAGCAAATTATTAAGTTTTGTTTTGTATAGGTTATGCTGTTGCAATTATAAAATTATATATTTAGCTTAAGTATCGCATGATGCTTGGAAATCAATTAGACTTCGCCCCAAATTGCAAGAAAGCGAAAAATAAATACTACTAGCTGTACATCGATTGATTTATGACAAAGGATTCGTTCGATGCATGTTCATTATTTATGTATTGTTGAAGCGATATCATCAATCATCCATTTTACGAGAGACTTTCTTTATGTATCAGTGATTCTAATATCCTAATCAATTACTTATTGAATGTCATATCGGTCAATAGTCACACTATTTAGTTTTTATCGGTAGTGAAAAGACGACGTATGTTTTGCACTAGTTCACTGAATATTCAGTTGTTCGACTGTGGCCAAATATAGTCGACTGTTTACCTACGAGCCATTCAATAAGTGTTCTAACTTTATTTAAATGTTAAGAAACCCGTAACAGATATCTTCGACGTTGGACATATATGTTTCGCTACGCATCATGCCTGATATAACTGATGAACAAGTGACGCGAATAAGACAAGAGCGAGCGAAACGTATATCTAGCAATGTATGCGTTAATTGTATGTATGCCCGTTAGTTCTGCACATAAAAAGAACATCGAGGAGCTTTACACGCCTAACATTCTCCATATAAACATTATAACAATCTTACGTTTTAATTTTAAGTAACAGACCCACATTTGATAGCATTGTTTTTTAATCATATTCGTTTACAGTCACTATGGAAAATTCATTTGATTGTTTTCGTCATTTCTTACTGTTCGAAATTAAATGATAAATACTGAATAATTACATAGCACTCAGAGTTCTTCTAGAACATACTTCTGATAAATGATTTTAAAGGTTTTATTATGAACTGACCTTAAAGAAGTCAACATGTTGCTATACACTGTACATGGACGTTCCTTCCGTTTTATCCATACATGAATTATTTTCTGTTAGACATTTGAACCGAGGAAAGTGCATAGGTGTGTCTAATTGGAAGCAGCTCTTGGATGCCTGAGTGTAGCTGCAGGCTTTCTGCAGCTGCCGTAGTGCCGTATCCCATCACACACATTGGACTGTCTGGATTTGAAACCATCTGTTGATGTTGTGATATTTGAAAATCCACATACATTAGATGTGTTAAAACATATTAATCGGCTTTTCAACTCCCTTTAGGCATATTTTGGAGGAATAATTTAAGCCCATTTCTCAGCTCTATTTATGTGCTGTTTCCAGTTTTACCTCTATCATTCTGTTATCAGGGTTTATGGTGTATAAATTCAGAAAATAGCGTATTGAAGCACGGACAAAAGCGTCCCGGGTTTATAATGTATTAGTTGAGGTTGACAAGAAGCTTACATATTTAACAATGGATATGAGGGTCCTGGCTTTATTATGGTTTTGCTGAGGGTGACCAGAAATTAGCGTATTGAACCATGAACACGTCAATCCCAGATTTAAAATGCATCGGTGAATGATGAGGTTGACCAGAAATTAGCGTATTGAACCATAGGCGAGAGGGTCAAGCTACCAACCCCGTTTTGAGTTTTGTTGATGCTTTAACTTTGTCTTCTCTTATATATCTTGTACATGTTCCGTGAATGTTTTAATGCTTATTGTTTTTAAAAGTGCATATAAGTATGTTTCTTCTTTGATTATGTCAGAGCATTTACTAGTATATATACAAAGGTACACTTTTAATATATATACTAACCTTAAAATTTCCAACGTTACCATGCTTTACCCTGTTTTAACATCCATTTGGTATAAGCTGATCAACCACTGAGCATTCACAGCTTGTTTACGCCTTATACTCTAGTTAGGGCGTTGTATAGGAAAAACAATAACAATAACACATCATGCAATAGTAACCAATTCATGTGAATAACAGTTTCTGCTCCGGAACAAAAATATACTTATTTAGAAACTTGTTAATACAATGTTATAATTGATTGTAACTATATCCGACATTTGTTGGTCATTAGTAAATGATGCATTATTTCTGTCTCAATTTGCACAGGCCTGTAACGTAAATCATAAGATAAGCAACCTTTAGAAGATATGATACGTGTTTGCTTGAGAATAGATACGTTGTGTGACTCTTATTTTTATTTCTTTTAAAAATAGGGCCTAAAAAAGGTAAACAGGGTAAAAGTGTTTACAAAGAAGTCTTTAATGTTTTATTTAGGAAATTGAATATGTATACAAAATATTTGTAATAATCTTATTCATTTTACTTTACATAAGTATGGTTAATCTTTACTTATATAAGTGACAGCGGGCCATGAAGCAGTATTATGTTCAACGTGTAGCTTAGTGGGCGGTTTAATATTTCCATAAGGCCCACTATAGACTAGTTACGGGTAACCGGCGAGTAGATGTTACAAAACACTTATTTTTCGAGCTGTACAAAAGGTCGTCGGATACAATTTATGAACCAACGTAAGCTAGTCTTTGGTCAAAATAAAAAAGACTAATTACACAATAGAAAGGTCATAAATGATACCAGAACATGTAAACTAACTACACTAAAGAGTTATCGTTTAACAATGTTCGACTGCAGTATAGTTGGACAAGTATCCACCTTTTTGTGAGTGCGGCTAGGCGAGTCTTATGATCATATAAATGAAGAAAAACTACAGACACAAGCCCAGTAACCTAAATACAACCAATTTCATGTTTAAATGCACAAGTATTTTACGTGGAATATGTGCTCTGAGCATATTCTTATTTGGCCGAAAATAGTATGCTGTCATTTTCTGTTGGTCCTATCGCGCATGCACCTTTGCCTAAATACCCTACACCATTGTATATATTAAATTTGATGTAAACATTTTGTTTATCAAATAAGTTCTTAAAAACGTTGTTTTATATAATTCAACCTAGCATTTATCCAATTGCCAAATCGAACAATGGTTGTCCGAAACAAACTTTGAATTAAAAGAAGCGTTCAGACGATCGTTTATGTTGAGTCAAGCAGTTTCTAACCGAGAATTGTTCACAACGCGAAAGAGAGTTGTTCACCTCGGGCATCCATTGTTACAGTGTTTCCGCCTCAAGAATTGTCTTGGTAAGGTCGTTAGTACACAAAGTGTTTAGGTAAACACATTTGGTAATCTTATAGAAACATAGACCATTTTTCAGAACGATATTCTACATATTATTATCTCTGAAGGCATTGCATTATTTCAATCTGCGAATTGAATTGTACACGATTCGCATTATTTTACTGACATTTCTAGTTTATGGTTGGTAGTGGAAATGTACTCGTCGTATCCTAGAATACTACTAGTGACTCCTAATTATCGACAATATGAGTTCAAAATATACCTTGTTAAACATTTCGACCCCAGGGCGTAGTTATAGCTAACGCGCTGGTTCGTGTGTTAATCATACGCCATTGCCCCGGGCATTCATTTTGTTAAACTAACGACTGCATTGATATGTGTTCTTTCTATTACAGTGTTGTTGTTATTATGAATCAACTTGAGTTGGATATTCGTATTTCTCACATCATTTGTGCCAGTGAGTTAAAATGTACAATTTATTGTATAATGCCAGTTATTACTTCAATGGAAATGCACTTTTGTAGCGTCAATTGTGTTGATTCGTCTGTAATTCGAACTGCTTCATGAAAACTGCGAACTGAACTAAACACAATTTACCTGATTTTACAGTTCTTGTTTATTATGAGTAGATGTCAATTACTCTCAGTATACAAGGATACAACTAGCTATATATCTAAGATTTGCGTTTGAATAGAATATTGTTTTTGAAATAATCAATCTCGGGCAGTAATTGTAGCAAACGCCCTGGTTCTTGTGTAAATAAGGTATCAAAGTTTATGGTATTCATTTAGATAAAAAAAAAACCGCATTGATAAGTTTTCTTTCTATATTTTCTTCTGTGGAGTTGTAACAAGGAATAAGCTTATGCTATATGATCCAGAGAGTTAAAATTTATTATGTCAGGCAACCAATTAAAAGGACTCTATGATTTTATAGAGTCAGATTATGATTTCCCTTGTTCGTCTGCATTTGAACTGTTTTGTGGGAACTCACCATGTTGTCAACCTGGATTTGGTGTTGAATATTTGCTATTGAATTGATTCATACAGTCATTGAAAATGTAATGCTTAGATCCTCATTTTACTGATAAATGCCTGGATAACGTCTTCTCAGTTGATGAAATTACTTTTTTCATCGAAGCGAAATTCGAACGGTATTTCTATAATGAGAAATGTATGATCTGACGTATGCTACCTATGACCGTCTTTCAGTGGTTTATGCCGATTAAATTTTAAGGTACTGTTTTATCTCGCGAAATCGCTACGATTGTATTTTATTGATAATAACTATATCACTATAAGTTCTTTGAAATATTTTGCCTAGACTATTTTCTTGAGATGTTGCCCTGAAATACGTTCGATACTAGCACATAGAGTGATCAACTAATAAAACGCGAAAATATTGCTTTGTCCCGTCAGTCGGACTGTCTGCTTGTATGGCCTTCTGTCGATCAGACTGTATAATCATCCGTCTGTCCGGCTGCGATGATGTGTTGACACAATAGTGCGTTCCCGCCCCGCCCTTATTGTAGGCTTTCATTAAACGTTCAAATAAAAGTTATTTGATTTTGCCGAAAAACGGTACTAATGCTATTGAAACTGAACGACTTTGCATTCGATTGTGGGCGCTCAACTTTGACGGTGTAACCGATGAAAATAATCAAAGAAATAATGCCTCAGAATATTAAGAAATACCACGTAATTCCTGTTTGGTCCGGCCATCATTAGAACCAGATTAATTCGAATGATGTTTTGATAGAGATCAAACAATATTATGAGGCGAGCATTATATTCTGGTTAGTTGGAGATCGAACAGTGACTTATTATCAAAGCGAGCTGAAAATGGACGCACAGTGTGGAACAAATATGCACTGATTCAGCGGTTGCAGTAGCTTACGCAAGTTAAAGCAATACAATTCCATTTAAATTCTAGGTGAAAGCTTTAAAAGATATAGCGGTTTACTTGAATGCGGTATAAGTCAATTGCAGTATCGAATTTATTTGGATTTGGGTTTGTTTTTCTCAAATTTAATCAAATTCTAGTCAAAGGGAAACGGGCGGGAACAAAACAGATACATATAGCTAAAGGGTTTAATGCAAACAGCAAACGACAATAAAACTCATTCGAGGTAAATACAAATAAAAACCCGGTAAATTTTAATTCGGTGTAAGCAAACTGTTGTATACCTTTGATTTCGATTCATCATTTCGCATACGTTCTTTAAATTCAAGTGTAAGCGGAACGAAGCATTATTCTTACTTTGACTGGATCAAAAGGTGTCTACACCACATTTGAAAGTCAATAAAGTAAAAATTTAACTTTAAAAGGAAAATACGATTATTGTAACATCTGTCCCTCGAGCCAGTCATCAATAGGAGTTACAAAACCCGGTAAAGGCTTTAGAAATGTCACAGATGACTGCCAAAATTCTTAGCCTTCGTCGAGAGCAAGACAAAAGGAGTGATATATAAAAAAACAGTTGGTTCACTGTGGAGTCTTTTGGAATTAAACAAGTGATCAGTCGCGAAAGATTGAACTGTTGCAACATGTTAATGTCCATATTGAAGTCACCAATAATTACGATGTCCTTAATGTCTGTGTTGACTGCGAGTGAAATGGAATTGTTTATGTAATCAAAAATTTGAGAGCTAGAATTTGAAGGTCTATAAAAGGTGCCGATCGAGAGGCGCCTGAATTTTATACGCAGTTCCAACCAAAGACATTCAACATCATGAGGTACAAGATCGCGTCGTTCCGATAGAAACATATCAGATTTAAAATACACAATTACGCCATGCGGATAAGCAAGTCCGTCTTTTCCATACGGGATATCAAATGAAGGGGAAGTTAAGTCAGCCGAATCAACGTGAGTGAGCCAGGTTTCGGTAAAGGCTAGAATATCAAAATTATGATGGTCTTCATGCAAAACACCTTTTATCCCAAGGAAACTCTGAACCTTGTAATTTACTTTTTTTAACAAATTAGTACCAAAGACTTTGGATGCAACGGAAGAGATGGATGATAAGAAAGAAGATACAACACCTGGATTCTCGTGAATATTACCGTAAATGACTAAGAGTATGAACAACCAGCAAACTAACTCGAAGTGAGAAAGGGGTTTCATTTCCCTTGGTCGTGACTGGTAATATCAGAACAGACCAACCAGCACCCGATACGAGCCTATATTACTCATTTACCAAGGTTTTACCAGGTTGAAAGAACTGCTGGACAGGGGGATATCTACAAACTGGATGACATGTAAAGGTAGAAGGGGAATTGGAAACAGGAGAGGATACGAAGAGAAAATTGAAAATAGTATAATAGAATAATCTACTGATGATAAACGGTGAAAATCGCTATTCACCTCAAGACTTTAGGTAATAATTCTATGTCTGAATACTATGCGTCAAGTTTCTTTATGACGACTATATCGAATATTGATGCCCTTATTGAATTAAAACAAAATCTACTTCAGTTTAACCTAGAAGTATCTGCGATTGTTGATAACCTGAACACAGACTTCAATTTCATAGAACAGTAGATAAATGCATGAACTATATTATGGTAATTGATTCGCATCCTTTAATCACTTGTTCTATGTTTAAGTGACCTTTTACCGTAGTAAGTTGTAAATTATTGTTAAATTGTAAAGTGGATTACAATTTAACTAACGGAGGTTGATTTGTGGCTTGAAAGACATCCCAGATAGCAAATATTTACAGTAAACACACATATCTAGATGAAAAAAGTTAGCATCACGTACATCACACAGCATTTGAACCAGCCCCATCGATGGCATTGAGTATGGATTAAATACTTTTTAAATATTATACTTTCAATTATATATCAATCATTTAAAGATTCAATGGTATGTTGGTATGCCTATTTTGTTTTGTTTTGAACAAATGAATGATATTAAAATTTAAGAAATATTTTTGTTCAGTATGTTTCGAGAACAAAAACATGTCAACAAGTGCAATTGTACTTTAACTTTCAATGGAGCTACGGTGAAACAATATCTAAAACATAATAAACTTTCAAACATTTGAACCATTTTCAAAATTAACTTTGCCAACAAGAGATTTCCAACTTGCGTGTTTAAACACATCATTTTTAGTTACACCCGGTAAGTACTTGTTAAATGCTTCAGCACCTACGGGATTTCAAATACGTATTACATGTTAATTTCATGTTCTACAACTCTGTTTTAAGTTAAAATACTCTTCCTTTAGAAACAACATTAGGTGACGTCATTGTGACGTCATGACGTCATGAACTTGCTAAGCTACATCAGTGTGAAATGTATCTGCGTGACTACTTATTGTGAAGTCTGAATAAAGTGTAAACTATCCAGTGGTGTTGGTGTATAATATCTGGATTAAGATTAACATTATTGTATTGTATTCCGTATAAGGAAGTCTGAATTTTCAGTAATTTAATGAATAAGGGTCTTTTATTAATCCGAACCCTCGGTGTGCTATATATTATTCGCTACATAATCACAGTTTCAAGGAAGATTAGTATTTATAATCAATTATTAACTTTCAGCCGTTTTGGTAATTATATTGAAATACTCTGCAATGTATTGTTTTAAGCATCAATTCCTCAAAAATACGTGCTACAAGCGAAAGCAACAGTTATGCAAATAATTTTAATTTGCAGTTGCACGAAATGTTTTCATGATTTCCACAGGGCATTGATTTCGTCTAGTTTCCGTGAAAACGACTGGCTGTAATGCAAGTGTCACACGATAACTGCAATATGGGTGTCTGTACGCAATTAATGGGGTCAACATGTTCTATTGCGCCTGATTTCATTGTTTTCACTCTCTATGCAGACCTTGAATGGGAAAAACTAAAAGTAAAAAAGAACATAAACGATCGCGGACTGCTAGGTTTTCCAATAATTATTTGGATTTAATGTTTTTTTTTATCATTTCTTTATCTATTTCAAATCCTGTCGATGAATATCTGGCGTTTAGAGAAGGGTTAAGACCAGTATAAGAAATTTCATAAACATTGATTGAATATAGTGCTGGTGTAAATGTCTCAATAAAAACATCAGTCGGCTGGTAATGGTGATCCCTTGAACCAGGGATTGGAATTTTTCAAAACTGCTTTTAAATAACTTTCCCTTCACTTAAATGTCTAAGAGACCCACATCGGAGATCACTAGTTTTTTCCAGCATCTACGTTTGAGCTAGTATAAAGTTGTCTGCCAGAATACTAGTGAGGATTTGTTAAAATGTTATAGGAAAATATTGTTTCGTTATTGTTGAACGATTGGTAAACATTTTGACAAGTGTCTGAGGTTGAACATTAATAAATGAAGCACCGGTGTATTCCCTACTGACTTCACTGACTGTTTCAGAGTTCAATACTTATACTTATGTGAAAAATTACAGAAACAAGCTCAGTAGCCAATAATTAAAACATAAACATATCGATATTTTGGTAAATTAATATGTTCACTGCCTTCCCAACGTAATACGTCTCTCGTTCAGTGTTATTTTGCCGAATCCCGTATTGAGGTTATGGAAATATGTAGTGAGCGATTCAAATTTTACCAATCAAAACCATACTTGGTGAATTCATCGTCTCCAACAGGACTTAAAAAGATGTTAGTCCGCACCAATAGATCAACAAACTATGCCTTTATAGAGTTCTTACAAATAAACATCAGATATAAAATTAGGCTACAATTGCTTCCTTTATTGCATAGCAAGGTGAAGTTTGCCATAGAAGTAACAGTAACGATATCATAATCAGCATTGTACGGAGCGTATTTGCAAAAGCTTACCACAACCCCAGCTGACGACAATAGATGTAACTTCTAAATGACAATCTAACAAGAAAATTACGCGGGAGAATAAGGCCTTAAGTGTAAGAAACCTTTTAAAGATTATACATTCGTTAATATTTACAACAGGACGATAAATTATCAGAACGTCTGTCTTTAGTGCGAATGGTTTATTGATGTAAGCTCTGAAATTGTTGACACATGTTTAGAAAATTGACATAAAATTACAATAAGCGCGGGTTCTCTGTAGATAGAAGTGGATTATCATTTTGCAAGGTAGCAGAGCGATTTTGCTTAAAAAACCTTTATAATATCGTTAGACACACTGAAATACATTCTACCTTCTGCTTTTAGAAAGACATTATTCGGTTATGTCCAAATGGATAACCGACGTTCGATGATAGAAAATCATACTTCCTCTGAGGCGAAGCTGATCATTCGAGGCTAGCTTTATCGCATTTTTAACATAAATTATTTTACATTTATGCTTATCAAGCGTGTAGGGACTAGGACTCGTCATGCCGTCAGTAATGAAAAGCATTCATGATACATTAAACATATACTGTAACAAATATAGTGATAATTTGTTACCAACACTAAGATCGAATGAAAAAGTAAAGCTATGCTGTTGTTTTGTTATTTTGTTATTGTTATCGTCTTTATGACAAGCGTAAATGTAAGTCGAGAACTATTTTAGACAGAGTAGTTCTATTTGAACATATTTCAAACATACGAATGGGCGCTATGTACACTATAACCAGATATGTGTTTGGCTGAAGTAAAATCAAACAATTATATCAACCACAGCTGAACGAATCATAAAACAGTTACACACTAAATCACTGAAATGTTTCATTTATATTGCATGGACTAACTTTTAAACTCTATATTTCTGTTAATAGAACGCAGACTGACAATTTGAGTATCTTTTGTCAAAACAATAGTTCCTTTCAGTAATACAAAAATATTAACGGCTTTCTTAATTAAGAGGAAAATAAATTAATATTACTACAACACTGTTGTTGTTGTCAATTGTTTCCAACGTTACGGTACATAATTACATATGAAAATATAATCAATAAGGCAACTTTCAAATGCGAATTTCACCATAATGATGTTTTACTCGAACTTAACAACGCTGTATGTGCAAAACCGACCCAATTTCATTGAATGTAAGATAAAATGGTATAGAATATAAATACAAATTCTTACTTTTTTGAGCATTATCTGTTGTTAAATACATAATACATGATTTACATGCCAAGCGTATCTCCTTCAGTAAAAAAATTATAAGTTATTACCTGATCCCTGTTGACATTTCAATGATTACCGCAGAAGGGCATTAATGACGTTTAGTTCACATGATAATGTCTGGTAAAATTAGCAGGGTAAGTTCATTATTTCATAAACCCCTAGTCAAAATGTCGAATTATCGTAAGCACGTTTACGACTAATTTGTTATTGATAACTCTTTCTTTAAACATATTAAATAGCAACAATTATTTATCCCCATTAACGGTAGAAGAAATAAAAAAACCTGTTACAAGCAACATCAACGTCCCTTTCAGTTGGATTTATTTAAGAATTTCAAGATACCAAAAGCTATTTCCATAACGCCCACATTAAAGTCGACTTGTTTGCGTGATAAAGTCTTGTTATGGCCATGGTTCATCAAACAGGTCTCCGAACTCATTAAATGGGGTGAGTGGTGCTCTCGTTGCCTTGTGTCTTGTAATCACGTTCTGTTAAGAGTTTGAATGAACAAATAAGAGGAAAGAAACAACATAATAGGTCGTTGTCAGCCAGGTCCCCAGCCATTATTATTTTCGGCCGTCAAACATGCCGCAAATCGAAATCAAGGATTCTCAGATCTAATTTGTTTTTACATTTTGGAGCTTTGGTTACATGTCTGTAATCCTTTTTTATATGCGTTTGTTCTCAATAGGCTCATATCATTATGCGTGATTGCGAACAAGTAGGTCATTCAAACCTTCTCTTATTAACCGCATTATATACATGTTGTGTTGGACATATTTTTTAAATAATGAACTACTTCAAAAACTTGTTTTATCCTTTTTCGTATTCCAGTAAATATTGGGACATTTCCCCACCTGTGCGTGATTTGCATGATCTTGAGTTTTCCGATATTCCTTTTCGTAAACATGGGTATTCCAAAACAACCAACAATTACGCACTAATAATACACGGCGACACACTTGTTACAATACATATAAAGTAAGTGATACTTTAATATGCTATTAATTGGTTTAAATACTATATTTTTAATGTTTTATGTATGGATGTATTTTGAGAATATTTGGCTAGTTGTATTTGAGCTTATTTCTCTGCACCATTTGTATCATCAGCCTACTTATTTAATTAAACACTTATTTTAATTTGTACCGCAACAGATAGTTTGCATAACTTTTGTTAACTTTGAGTGTTAGTTTTCTTCTGTTTGTCTTTGTTTTTATTTTGCTTCATTTAAATGAAGGTTACGATACATTTGGGTTAGCCTGATCTTATTAATCAATGTTCGAAAGTTTTGTTGATTTGTACTATATTTTTATGAGAATTGATCCTGAATGTCAATTTCTAACTTGGGTCTTTTCTGCTACCGTTATGTATTTGTATGTAAAATATAAAAAAAACACAACGACATTGCTAGCCGGCTCGTTTTATAAAATTCTTGAATAATCAGAGAAAATCCGGATTTCGTGTTCATTAGAGTTGACATCGCGAAAGATCATTGTCTTGGCAAAATGCAATTTCTAACGACGGGTTCGTGTTTGACAATAAATGATGCAAGTGCGATCTTCCGGAAGCACAGACTGCAACTAATGCAGTCGCTATTTGATTGAGACTGGACATTGAAAGGCATGGCAAATGAAGTTTTGTCTCTGACGTCGTATCGTGAGAAGATTCCCAACATGTGTTGTAAAGTATGGTCTATCTTGCGACACTCCATTTTTTTCGAAGGTAACTATTGTGTCTGCAAGCGTTTGTAATAAAATTTTGCGTTTAAAATACAAAGGAACAAATATTGTTTGCAAATGTGTCTGACATTATCCTTATTCTGTATATTTGTTCTTTTCCTCGATTTAAGATCATTGAACAGTTTAACAAATTAGAGCATTGCGATATTGAAATATTTTGTTATTACAAAACATTGTAAAAAGCATCCTCAATTTAAAGAAGCAACAACCGAAAACAAAATTCAGGCCATGTTTTACTTTGCATAATTGTTAAATATGCACCTTCGATTAAAATTACATGGTGATAAGAAGAATATTTAATACATAATAGGTTAATTGATCCTTTGGTATCAATAATAATGTGTTTCTTCATTCCTTAAAACTACACATTCACAGATTAGAAAATGACTAATCAAATATTTTCAAAGGCAATATCTTCCTTTTCGCAGTAGGCAATGAACCAACCTTACTAATATGACAATTAAATTGATATGCCTATCAATTTCCTTTTCCATATTCAACAGTGAAAATACAGCACGCCGGATGGAAAAATCCGTATTACCATGCTGTCATTTTCTAATTCCGTATCATGCAAGTACGGTGTGCAGTATAAGAACTTCTTTCGCGTTGCTAAAAAGAGCGTGACAGAATTTTAGTTCCATAACATTAACTAATTTTAACCACGCCACCTGTAGCGTGTAAATATTCAGGAGCATGATATTCAAAGAGACATGGGGATAAACACGAAACAGAGAACGCTTTCGATCTATCAAGACAACTTATTGTTTGCCAATATGAACAATATCAATTGTAAACTAATCATAAACATGAGCAGCTCGACAATATAAAAGAGAACGCGATATTAATAGCGATTGATTCACAAAGTTCCCTCAGTTCTGCATATAATGATCGTCTTAAAAGCCAACAAACATTCACTTTGGCAGCGTCTTTAGGAAATGACGATTTGTTTATACTCGTAATAAGTACCGTTTATCTTACTTATTTTTTGTGCTGTGACATATAATAGCTGGTTTTGGTATTAGAAATTTGTCTACTTTGCTGAGATATAATACATGTTTTCTTGTTTTGCTCAATAAATTGATTTATGTAACTTCTGTCATGTTTGCTTGAGACGCTGCACTTGACTTCAATACACAAAAGTACGTAAAATATTCATTTGTCCAAGCCAATCCATATTTGGACATTTCACAGATCATTTAAAATCAAATTGAATCCAAAATAAAACGAAATAAATAGGAAGGTATATAATAAATGGAATATTACGTTAGGATGCTTTTCTTGTGACCTTCGTCACGTCCCGTTCGGTAAGTGAACACGTATCGTGCGGTCTCGATGGATACATGTTTACACACCGAACTCGACGTGGTACAGGCCACCAGAAAAACATCCTATCATAATATCTTACATATTTCATATCATGGCTCTACAAGTAACCTTGCGCATGCGTATTTGTCTTTTCAATTTTCGTTTTCTAAAATTGCCTTGCAACAAATGGTGTTGGGGAAGGGTACCAATAGAGCAAACAAAGAGATAAATCAAAATGCAAATGATACATTTTGTTACACCAGCATAAACCTTCTGTTGCGGTACCAAAAGAAACGAGCCTTAGAATAAGGGATCGTTTATGTTCGGTATGCTAAAAAGAAAAGATAATCAATGCGAATACTTTTATCCAACCATCCTCAGAATATAATGTTGGATTATTATTATAGTTGTTTTTGAATACCACAAAACCTTATACAATATGAAAACGCTTATGTGATAGCGTCTGGTAATATACGCAGTCTTATTTCATAGCTCCGATAAATATTTTTATTTAATGAGGGGGACTTTGCCGTTTATGGTCGCATGGTTTCTTCGTTCTCACTTCTGTGGTTCGCTAATACCATTTCGTTTATATATCATCAAAAATACATTTGGAACTATAGGGACACGCCCAGTAATAAACAACAACAAAACAAATACCCTGTTTACATGTAATCAAAACACTGTTGTCACTCCTCTTGATATTATTCACAAATCAATTATTGAGATACCAATTCACCCTGAATATTTGGAAGGAACTCTACGAGGTACTATACTGATGAATTTGTATATACTTTTCTTCAAATTAGATTAATGATTTTCTTTATTACAAGAAACAATGCACATTTATTTGCCTATACAAGTGTTCAAATTAGCTTATGATTAATTCAATATCATCATTTAAACAATCTAAATTTATAGTGTTGCAGACCTACTTTTATTTTCTACCTCAAAATGTGTTCCGCATTTTTTCTCAGACATCCTAATCAATTGGAGCTATAACAAACATCTAGCTTTATCAAAGCTATTTCTTCTGCGATTCAAATGACTTTTTTTGTGCTACTGACACTTATTGTACATTGGAACGCTATTGAACATTACGTGTCAGCCGTAGACAATAACAGATAGATAGACTCGAATTATTGATAATTTCTATTCTAACAAAAAATAATATTTTTTATCTGAGGTTGAAATAAATTCTCAAATTTATACCCATCAGGATGCCTTAAAGTATGAAAAAATGTTCCACGCCTATCGATGTCGAAAAAGTGATATTGGGACAAGATAAAATTCATTACAAATATCATGAACAAGTTATAACCAGGTTTGTGTCGATCAACTGAGCTTTCCAATAATTGGACAATCCTTATTTTTAATGTATTAAAAATAGAAGCAAACCAATGAGAGTTAAACAAATCCTCTTCATGCAGATATATAAATGCCTAAACAAGATAAAAGCAATCTTAGCATGTTAAGCGTTCACTAATGACTTTGTATAGAAGCAATTAAGCATTATTGAAGTTACTTCTCAATCCATGTTATATCGTCCTAACTCACTCAATCTTAAATAAACATTTAAATGAAAATAATATACTGGAGAACTGTCCTCAAAACCCTTAATTTTGGATCCATACAGATGAATTGGTGCGATCATTGGATCAAATAATTTTAACTGAAAATCAATGCACTAAATGGTCTTGTGTGTTCAGTCCTTGTACATTCATCTTCTATTTTAACTCCTAGATGAATAAAATCAGAGTTATCGTTAAGAAGCATAGACTACACCCGCGAGATGTTGCATTCGTGATCACATTGCTTTAAGCAACACTTCCCGTCAAATGACAATGAGCGAGCATTGTGTCTATGGCATGCCTAACATTACTAGTAATTGTTTCCATGATTGATATTGACAGCTGTCGGTCTGTTTTGTTAGCACCATGCGAACTAGTTCACATATTATTTACACTATTATATACATATCAGCTCCCATGAAGGGTGATGTCATATAATGTTAATCAGATAAAGTCAATGTCAATCGAGGCATTAGCCGAGGCTGTCATGAATGTTTCGAGGGATAACATTATATGATATCAATCTCAATCTACAGTGTATTCTTGTCTCTGAATCACGGATTATTAAACATGCAACCAAAATACCAGTATTGAAACTAATGCATACATATTCAATACTTCATTGAATTCAAAATTATTGTTAATGATGTTTTATATTGAAAGGATAGCCGATCAAAGGTCTGTTTGTTGTTATTTTTCAAAATCAAAGATTTAAATAGCCTTGGACTTCATTATCCTGTGTTTCTATCCTTAGACAACTGCATGTGTATTTAAAACAGTTCTTTATGACAAATTCTTAAAAAAAAATCAGTGTAAGTTTTCATAACTCAAAGAGGTTTTACAATGGCATCCTGGTTCGAGGAAAATGTTTAACATGAGTATCAGCAAGCCGACAAGTGCAAGTTGAAGGTGCCATTTCAAAAACGACCTTAATACAAAAGGGACCTTTAAACACACGTGTTTACATATAAATACATGTGTTCAGCATCCTCAATAATGTTAAAAAAACAAACCTTTTCATGGCCTCTCAAAACAGACACAAGTACTTGGTAAACATTACAGAAGCACTGCTTTCTACCCTGGAAACAGGCAAGAACGCGATTCTATTAACTCTCAGCTTTCGCAACAATTCTATAAGAAATACAAAATAAAAGTATACTCCTATTTCTTATATAAAAAGAAAAAATCAGATGGTTTTTTTTTAAACTGGCCTATATAATTCAAACATACCGCCATAATGACTTATCGTAGACAGGCATTCTATGAAACTTATTATAACTTTGTTAATTACAAAATTTGCAAGCTTTGATTTCTCATCGAAAATACACAGTGAGCATAAGCCAGCATTCTGCCAGACCTTAAACGTTTTGTAAATAAGTTATCAAGAGGTTTAACTTTTCATATCTCTCAAATATCGTATTGAAAAATGACTAAATAAATTAAGAAAGTGCACCGATTCTGCTGTTGGGGAAACAATAGTAATACGTAGTCCTAATCTAGAAAATAATCAATGAAAAAAAAATGGAATTGGACTTCAAAATGTACAAAAATATACCGCATTCACTTTTTTATTACAATACCACTACGACTACATTTTACTTGTTTTTTTTGCACTATCAGTCAGACCGAAACTGCTTACTATTATTTTGCAAACGAATCAGGGAATTCAGACAGCCAATCCGACAACTATGACTTAATAAGGACCATGTTAATGCAAACACTTCGGTCAGTCAGTCTACAAGAATTACATTCATTGTTAATGATCCCGTATACCAATTCACCATAAATATAGAGAAATGCCGATGAATGCAAATTCGGATTTAAATTTAGAAATTGTCTTAAATAACCTTCGTGAAACTTCGACATAGAAGAGCACCTTGTTCCTTGTGTCTTACGGTGGATGACACATTAATAATTGATTTTTGTTTAGCCTGTTCATCCACTGGATTTCGAACACCTTTTATCTATGCACGAGCCAGATGAAACGTACATGCCATACAATAACATTCGGATCGTACATGTATGGATGTGTTTTAGATTGGTTGTGCATTTGTACTACATTTGAAAACTTTCTGCTTATTAACAATCTGTTCGCGACCAGAAAAGAATATTGCAATTTCATTTCAAACATCAGCATAGTGCTTTTAGTGTTTGTTGCACTGGCCCTTAATCATTTTCTTACTCAGGATAATGTATTAAAACTGTCAGCGAAATCCAAATTGTACGCCGCCGAATGGTTTAGATTGGCGGTTTATAATAGCAGGTAATATCCATAAGACGATTAATGATCACGTGTAATGGAGTCGTAAATGTAGTAAGATTGAATACGAAACAGCATAACATTTCTATTCTGAAATCAGATGACTGCATTTAATGACATTCATAAATTGAAGTGACTGATGCTGTAAATCGGTTTGTTCCTTGCAAAGTGTATTCCTGTTAATAAGCAATATTTTCGTCAATCTAAAATCGATCTTAAGATAGAATAATCTGATTAGACGTAAGCTAACTGGAATTTCTATAAAAAATATACAATATTTCAATTTTGTTTTGTATTGGTATTGTACATATATCAATTGCAATAAGAGACATTTTGTTTGATAGCATTAAATATAATTTCACCATCTTGTTACTCATGCTCCCTTTAGCGAGACAAACGTATGCTGAGCATATATACGAAATATTGAGCGAACATGCCAGTATAAATAACAAACAATTATTTTTTATGTAATTCAAACTTATTGAAAGATACTTGACGCCGTCAGCCAATTCCAACATATATAATAGCTCGTATATCTACTTATATGTAATAAACATGTGGTATACGTCACTGGCCGAAACCATACTAACAAGCCCACTCAAACATTTATTACGCATTTAAATATGATTTGGAAATTCTGCATACTTAATCCGGGGTTTCCATTTGCGACGAATATACGGAAATTTGATATAATCAACGCAATCGTTGTTATATATCTTATTCGACCAAGTTCGGTTCCTCCTCCCTGAAATTCTGAAGTTGTGTTACACATAGAATTATATATCGTCGTCGACGAATCCTTTGCAACAAGTTGTTGACAATGCACGTTCTTGGTCATATGACAAGATAGAAGATTCCGTGTCAACAGGACAAAAACATACGAATCTAACCTCCTTAGAGCTGTAAAACCTGCATAAAGTTAAACCGACAATATGATAAATTGCTGATAAATCGATTTGGTACATTTTCCCTAATACTCTTGCCAGTCTCATGTGTCCGTTGTGCGGTTTTGCCAACTTGTGTTTCATCATTTTCTCGTTGATCGAGTTACTTATGCACTTTTGTATCGTAGAACGATAAAAAGCGCTTTGTTGCATTTTATATTGTATTACTCTGTTACATTTTTCTCTACAAAGGATGTGGCATCGACATCCTCTACATTTTACCGCGCTGTGAGAAGTGTGAACACGTAACGTTACATGCGTTTTGAACATTAACATTACCATGTAAAATTAAATTAAATTAGAATATGTATACCTTTCCAAAATTGCAAATTGATAAGCAGTATGTTTAACATTGAAATTTAAAATTGAAATATTTCGGAAAATCTCCATCAACACAGTATACATATGTTATTTATCTCGGTTGAACAATTTTCCATATACGTTTTGATGGTAATTTTTATGCATATAGTTTGTCTCTAGATATTTCAAAAAAGTATTAGCTAGTATTTTCATTGGTTGTTTAGGGTACTGAATGGTATTGGGAAAATATAACACTGCCGCTAGACGATGTAACAGCTGTTATTGGATATTGGCAGAAGAAGAGCATGCTATTGCTGTTACCTAGATGCTGAGCGTCTCTTGGACTCGACGCGCATGTTCTCAGTGATTTCATTGTGGTATTATACTGGATAATCGAAAATGGTAATGACACTGTAGAAAACTATGCAATTGTTGCTTATATAATTGACCTTATTTGGTAAATACGTTCTACTACTTATTTTAGTTCTACATTTATTATAATACTGTTAAGATCCGTGATGTTCCAGTTTATAAGTATTTACTTATTTTATAGATATACAAATCAATATAAATATAGATTCGTGGTAATTTCTCTTAAGCGCTCTAGATCAATGCTTTAAAAATGTTGCATTTTCCTTGCCAACCCGGTAATTCACGTTAAATAATTACAATAGTGAACTATTTCAAGCGTTAAGTAATTTGCAATATAAGATTTCCGACATGATCATTAAATAAACATGCACCTGACTGTATAATTATCAAACGAATTGCTGAACATGGAATATGCAACATTTGTATGCCCCATATAAATTCGTTTTTATGACACAATGGTTAAATCAATACAAAGTAGAGAGGAGGATAAGACTAGGAATTCATGAGATTGTATCTCGCCATACGTGTGCGTTTCATATTAAATTATTATTAAAGCAAGTTAAATAACAATAACTACTATATGCTTCAAATAAAAATTTGTATTCAATTGAATATATCCATACCCTTTGTTCTGAACATTGTATTGGTTTTGTATATTAGAATGGCGTGATCCGTCACACGTTTCCTAGAGCGAAGTAGGCCCGTAAACGCGTTAATAAAATTGTACCACGCATATTGTTACTTAACAACACAAGTAATTAATCTTAACGTAAGTACATGGTAGAAGAAGGATCCTTTGGCTGCGGAAGTACCGGCCACACTTTATGAATATTTAATGATTGATTGTATTGCTATAAACAACATTCACCGCCATATAACAATTAGCGAACGTGTTATCTCTGCCCTACCTAGCATCGCTGGTTTTTGCTTCTCGTTACTGATATTGATAGGTGCTGGACTAATAGCGAAACGTTTGCTATGAGAACCAGTTTATCTATTGACATAATGGATATATTTCTTTTAATTTAAAGACCAATACTCATATTATAATGTATGATTGATGATGCGTTGTATGTTGTAAGGTCAAAATAATAAAAAATTCATACATGAAGAACATCGATCAATTTTGTTTATGTCCATATAGACTACAAATCGAATTGAAAATGAATTAAATATTGATTAACTAATTCCTCGAGAAAAACTAAACAAACATGCTACAAGATACCCATTAACATTGCCATGACTCAGAAATATAAATTCCAATTGGTATTAATATTTCGGAAGGGAAGTAACGGCGGCCGTTTTACATAGACATATCTCGAATAATTACACTGTCGCTTTATTATTCCTCGATAAACATACGTATGTCCTTATGTATTTGAGTAATGGTCCTTTATGGTCGCTTGGAGGTACTACTTTTGTACATTTTAAATCATATTTTATCAAAGCGTCATACAACTAAAACCATTTCAATGCAACTATTCTAATGTTATCACAGTTGGTTGCAAACTGTAAGTTTTGTTTATTTAATGCTTTATTTTTTTTCAAAACGTGTTTAGTTTAGAGTTGCCCCAAACCAGATAATAAAGAAAAAATGGATGAACATGATCTGCCTTACCTACAATATTGTACCTTTTCATAGAATTAATAACAATGCGACAGTTCTTTACATTTTTGTATTTCTTTTTCAGATTCAAATGTCTGAGGAAAATATCGCGTATCATTCAGTTATTTTAGAAAGACGATCAGACATAAATGACACTTTTATTTACGACCATGGTAGGGCAAACACTTCAGTCAATCGGTCTTCTGGACTTCAATCCATTATGAATGATCCTGTATACCAAGCTACTCTCAATGTAGAGAAATACACACTGCCGTTGATATGCGTGTTCGGATTGCTGGGAAACACATTGTCTTCAATAACTTTTCTTAAACTTCCATTAAGAAGAGCACCCTGTTCATTGTATCTAGCAGTAAGAGGATTCAGTGACAATGGATTTTTGTTAAGCCTGCTACTCCCGTGGATTTCAAGTACCTTTGATTTACATCTAAGCCAAGTGAAAGGTGTCTGCCAGATAATAATATTCATGTCGTACGTATGTGGATGTGTTTCGGTTTGGTTGTGTGTCTTTATAACATTTGAAAACTTTCTGCTCATTCACAATCCATTCGCAGCCAGAAAGGTGTGTTGCGATTACATTTCAAAAATCAGTACAGGGCTCTTAGTGTTTTTTGCACTGGCACTATATAGTACTTCCCTTTGGATAATGAATAGGGATTGTTCGCCGAATCGGCACTTAACGGAACTGACACAGATTCTTGTGTATACCGACAGCTTAATAACACTTGTGATTCCAACCGTTGTTATTTTTGTTCTTATGGCTGTGATTGCGTACAAGGTGTTACACATTCTACAAATAAGGAAAATACATTCCAAATTGTCCGAAGTGATTATCAGAGACAACCCGTCAGCCACCGTGCATAAAAGAATATTGCCTATCGCCAAAGTGACGAAAATGTTATTTGTGGTTTCCTTTGTGTTTTTTGCATTAAATGTCCCAAGTCATGTGATACGTTTACGGATTTTAATCGGAACATTCACTAAAGGTCATTCTACGACTTCGGTCACATTGGCAACGATACAGTCTGCATTCCAAATTCTATTTTACTTAAGTTTTTCTATCAACATCATAGTCTACGCAACCTTCGGATTAAATTTCAGAACGGTTTTCAAGAAGACGTTTTGTGGTTATGTTTCGCCGACGATTTCAAGTCAAGTTCAAACGGAGGCGATAAATTTGGTCCAAACACGCCGACGTTCGATGACTGAAAATAACATTTGTCCAGCGGCAAGACTGATCGTTCCAGAATTTGATCGACAATGTCACAGCAACTAACTTCGTCTCATCAAAAAAGTGACTTGATAAACAATGTTTTGTTATTGTTATACACATCGAACGTGAAGCATGTGCTAATTTAGAAATGTTTAATGTCTGTCTTGCACTTTGTCCATTCCTTTGAGTGTGCATGGTTATTATCCTTATTCTTTGTGCATTAACACAAACTTGGTTAAATGGAAAGCCATTGAACGTGTTTGATTAAGATCACCGTGTTTGAAGTGGTAACCGTTTAAATTCACTTCGTCAAGCTTACAATGCAATTGCGTATACTAAAATATCGTTGTTATATATCCGCACTCTACTTATTGTTCGATTAATGCTATGCTTATATCTTACAGTAAAGGTTTGATAACCTATACATCCATGGAAATCATTCTCAAATATGGTACAACTAAATAATTATTGATAAAGAGATTCAATACGTTAAAATATATCTGCACTATGTTCCGCATGTAACAACATACAATGAAATAAAGTTAATAAAATAAAACAAGGTTTCACGACAAGGTTTATTATTTCAAAAAAAAATATGATAGTTTTTAAACTATTTATGCAGCTGCCCACTGTATTATATGGTTCGACAGATGTGCGTGATAGCTGAACACTGTATGTATGGTTCGACAGATGAGCGTGGTAGCTACCCATTTTCTTTTAATATTTAACAAAATCAATAAATGAAAGTTATACGTAATAAACAGGTCATTTCAATCAATAACTCACCTCAAAGAGAATTTTATACATAAATACAAACCATGAAAAGCTTTCTTGCTTGATCAAAAAGTACATTAAATTTATGGCCTGAATCAGAATTGAAACATACTGAAATTCAAAAAAAAGGTTACGAAGAGATACGGAGCTAATATAAAGAATATCTTAAACATTTTGTTTTTCAATTAGATCATACAATAAGTTTGAGTATTTTAACAATAGGACCTGCACACGTATACATCGATTGTTTTCAACACGTTTATTTCTGAATTTTGCCTAATCTTTGTGATTGAATTAAACGGACTTAAATTAAGTTGTTCTTTTTTAAATCACTTTAAGGGATAATAAAATGATTCAATGACCTCTCGCTCAATAATTTTCCAAGTAATACACAACTGCATATTTTCGTCATTGAAACAGAATCAACAATAATACAAGACTACGCAGTTCTTAGTGATTAATAAAGTTATTAGTTATTTCTACGCTTACTAAAAATTAGATTTTGTTGCATGCTTATGCTTTATAAATGGAGTCGAACACTTCAATCTCAATATCAATAGATGGAGCCGAATGAAACGAATATTTGATGCATACATGAAAAGAAAAGGGATCATCGTATTATTGTTTTGGTCAAATGACATATACGTAAGTTTTAGCTGCTTTTAAATGTTTCTTTGCTTTACGCAAATTCTTGTTTGTTTACTTGCGTTAAAAGCAGTGTTGTTTATAAAAATCCGACCCCTTATCATCGTTTCATTACCTTCCGAGTAATCGTAAACGAAATATTGTTGTTTATAATGTGCAGAGAGTTTATAGCATAAACCGAATTGTATGCGGATGTACGTAACCCTGGAATCTCAGCAATTAATTATTCATGGATCATCATCTGAGGTTGTAGTTCATTATGTTCATGTTCTACTTAGAGAACAGAGCTCAACTTACCCATATGCAGGCGTAGCTTTCCTCCTTTAGTCTGTCAATGTTCTTTTAGTACGACGTGATTAGGTAAAACATAATTTGCTGGGACTACGCATTAAAAGGGCGGCTTCTATTTAGTACTTTATTCAGACCTCCAAATTCCACTTAAAATGTTTAAATGCAGTAACATCTCAGCTTCATATGCAATTGTTTCTTGTTTTATTAATAAAGATGTTATATGTAAATATTTTCTATAATCATGAGTAAAATATAATGCAATCTTATACCGAAATCAACAAAATGCTGTTTATTTTGTGATATTTTTAGATTGATATGTATCTTAATTTGCTATTTTTTTTAAAAAAACAACAACATTTTTTATCACCGTTAACGAAACATCTTTTGCTGGCTCATGGAGAAAGAGTGTCAAAAAATGTTTAAGTTTATTATTTCCTCCCGTTTCACTGCAAACATTATAATGTACTTTCATCATTACATTTTATGAATGCATTTATGTTCGTAATAATGACAATAATTGCACGATTTATTTAAATTTGAACATGGAATAATTTCATTAAAATAAATAACATTGGTCGCAATTTACTGAATGAATATTTGACAGGTTAAGTGTAAACAAAACACATATGAATAAACATTGGATTTCAAAACATTTTCCAGGTGTCAATATTTGTTCCGTGATACATAGATGTTAAATATCTTTTTAAACTGATTGACCTTCTAATACGATCTTCCCTGACAATAACAAAATACTAACTTGAACACGACTCGTTTTTATCGGAATCAGACTGTTCTCTGACAGAGAGGGATGACTGAATATCCATGTATCATAATGATACAATTTCTAGAACTATAATCCGCATTCATGCCCTCTTTAATTTAAAAATACAATCGTGCATTACCTTGTATGTTTTGGAGCATGGGTGCAAAAATAAAAGTCCATTTATAAATATTTATTGAACTGTTCAGCTAATAACAGGATTAAACAATACTATTTAAACTAGAGCTGTCACAGGAGTGACGAATACCCCCAAATGCCGCCTGGACACAGGAATGGCAAAGCATTCCTATGAAAGGAGGCCATAACTCCAAGGTTACTGCACATTGCATCTTCTTTTATCATGCATGTATTGTTTGTCCGGAAACCGTTTTTCTATTTTCGTAACAGTGCACAAAATCCTTTACTCCACCGGGCCCATTTTCAATCACAAGCATTGTCTTCACAGAGGCTGCCTATACAGCAAGTTTCATCACAATATCTCATGCCCAATTAAAGTTATAAAGCAGAAACCATTTTTCATTTTTAACGGACTTATCGTCCAGAAACCGTTTTTCTTTTTTAGTAACAGTGACCTTGACCTTGGCCCCACCGGCCCCAATATCGAACTTGACCTGTATCTTCTGATGTTACACCTGTGTACCAAATTTTTTTCAAATCTGTCAAGCCTTTCATGAGTTATCGTCCGGAAACCGTTTTTCTATTTTTAGTAAAAGTGACCTTGACCTCACCAGCCCAATATCGAACTTGACCTGTATCTTCTGATGTTACACCTGTGTACCAAAAAATTTTCAAATCTGTCAAGCCTTTCATGAGTTATCGTCCGGAAACCATTTTTCTATTTTTAGTAACAGTGACCTTGACCTTGGCCCAACCAGCCCCAATATCGAAATTGACCTGTATTTTCTGATGTTACACCTGTGTACCAATTTTTTTTTCAAATCTGTCAAGCCTTTCATGAGTTATCGTCCGGAAACCGTTTTTCTATTTTTAGTAACAGTGACCTTGACCTTGGCCCCACCAGCCTCAATATCGAACTTAACCTGTATCTTCTGATGTTACACCTGTGTACCAATTTTTTTTCAAATCTGTTAAGCCTTTCATGAGTTATCGTCCGGAAACCGTTTTTCTATTTTTAGTAAAAGTGACCTTGACCATGGCCCCACCAGCCCCAATATCGAACTTATCCTGTATCTTCTGATGTTACACCTGTGTACCAATTTTTTTTCAAATCTGTCAAGCCTTTCATGAGTTATCGTCCGGAAACCGTTTTTCTATTTTTAGTAACAGTGACCTTGACCTTGGCCCCACCAGCCCCAATATCGAACTTGACCTGTATCTTCTGATGTTACACCTGTGTACCAAATATTTTTCAAATCTGTCAAGCCTTTCATGAGTTATCGTCCGGAAACCATGAAAACCGACCGACCGACCGACAGACCGACCGACAGACAGACCGACCGACCGACCGACAAGCTCACTCCTATATACCCCCTCAAACTTCGTTTGTGGGGGTATAAAAAAACTCCTATGATAACTATTATTCCACTTAACAGAAATAGAAAATGTCAGCTATGTCATCAACTGTTTACTTTGCGTTTGGGGCGTCCCAAAGGTAGCGGCGAAGTCAGATCTCTATTAAAAAGGGGGTATTTAGAAAAATGAATTACAGTACCAATATTATTTAAAAAAAACATAAAAGAAACAAAGATTTTTTGTCGATTTCAGTGTAAGATCGTTCTTAATTTCACTCGTGAACATAGACAAACCCTAGTGTCAGTCGTGGCTTTGCCACTCGTTAAAATATGTTTTTCTATGATACTAGTAAAAAACCCAACCATCTTACACTGATATTAAAAATATCCTTTATATCATATGAAATTTCTACTGTAATATGAACAATGATCACCTCATTCGTTCGACGAACTGATATAAAGATAAGCCAGCAAAATGACAAATATTTGGCGACCACTTTTGCCGACTTTTATCCATAGGCTATCAAACATTACGTTAAATACAATACGATGCAATAGGCCCCAGTAGTGACATTCTATTTCCCTGAAGTCTAGCGTAAAACGCTGAAAGTCATAAAGCATTTGATTTTCATTTGATTTTTTAAAAATTTGTATCAATGACATAATAACGGTACGTTGCATGGGAAATCAAAGCATTATTAACAGTCCGACAAGAGAATTAAGCACTTGAGAATAACGCATTGTTAAAGATAATGTGGTCGTAAATATTTATGAAAATTCCACAGTCAAAACGTCTGCCTTTTTCAGCGATTGGTCTGCGGGGGTTTGTTCTAAAATAGATCCACTGATCTTTATAACTCAAACAGTAATCGAGACCGTGTTAAGTAGCGGATCCACTCTAAATAGCATCTGATATAGCAGTTGTAATTAATTCTAGCGATTTGTCGTACGTTCGCTGACAGCCTGAAGTGGAAATGGTCATCAAAGAACGTGACAGGCCATGCCACAGCCACTAGCTTTATCTCATATTCTAGAATCGTTTATACTTATCAAGCGTATTACAAAACTTATGTTTTTATAACATTTTTTGACTACATTTTTTGACTACATTTAATTAACGTGCGCACATCTATACTTTTTTTAGTTGAGATAAAGTAAAAAAAAATATGCCATTCTTTGACTTTTTTTGTTTGATCTCATTACTGCCTAAACGAGTTCTCTACAGGCCGGAAACACAATGATGATGTCATGGCTGTTATGTCTAGATTGCTAGTCGTAATGATAATGCGTTGATTATGTTGAGGCCGAAAAGCGTTTCATTGCATTGTAATGTTGTGCTAATCAAAGTGGTAGTCGAGTATTATTTAAATACAAGTATATTGACTTAAACGTATTGAATTGTATATTGGGAAAAACAGACCTACGCACGTATACACTTAAATAAGATACAGGATTAATAAATGTATATGTTTTTATGAAGAGAACATATTAAGGCAGATCAGTAATTTGTTTACATAATTTATTTCCACGATTACAAAACTGAGATCATACATATACAGGATTTAACAATTATATAACAAATAATCGTCAGTCATACTTTTTTAGAAGCAAATTATGTAAACAATAATCAACAATTCTTATAATGAACTAACATCTAAAATAGAACTGAGTGTATTCATTATTTAATTATTGGATCAAAGGAAAATAAATAATTAATATAAAGCTCCTTCTCGAACATCTTTCAAAAGCCTTTTTAATAAAGTTTCAAATTAAAATGTTTCTTATATTTAGCTATAATGTTGTTGAAGGGAAATCGATAAGAATTGATGATTTTAACAATTTAGCAGCTAACATTTATGTTAAAATGATATTGAAATGTAATATAGGAATAATTGACATATTTAAAGGATATAAGATACCACATACAAAATATCTATGTAGGAATGCTATAAGGAATAAAATCGATAATTTGTATTGAGTATGAAACAAAAGAGGCATGACTAAAATGCGTCAAAATCAAAGCGATTTTTCCCAAAACGTTCGTTGATCCCAACAATACATCCTGAAGTATCTCCATTTACGTTAAGAAGGAATCCTTTTTCATTAATATTCACATCAGTATTTATTGCAAATTTTCTTAGTGATAGAAATTGATTTTACTAGGGCACTGAAACGATTTTTTACAATAAAGATACATTTTAATAACAATTGAATTTGACCATGTAAATGATTCAGGACGATCTAAAGAATGGCATACAATAGAAGCCTCTGTAACGTCACAGAAAAACTTGTATTACGCAGTAAAAAACCCCGTTAATTTCACGTTTTGATTTTTTTCTGTTTCATTTTACAATACACACTATCATTGTATAATACGTTAATTGATACCAAAAATAATAGGTTATTCAGATATAATCATTTTGTTAGTTATAACATGAATAGACATTTCCACTATATTTGTTATAAATGGTCATCTTTGACAAATTTTAAATTGACTTGAATTAACATTCCTTTTTACATTTCGGTGCGGCCATTTATTGTACACTTGTAAGTGAGAGATACCCATGCTGATGGCTATGATAAGCATCATATGTTTTTGCCTAAAGAATGTCTATACATGAATGGATAGAGCTCAAAACAGGAAACTAATTGTTTCGAAGAAGGCATCTCTGGCAATAATATAGTCGAATAATAAGCTTGCTGCCTGGAAATTAATAGAAAAATATACCAAGGACTGAACACAAAGCAATTGTTAGCTCAATATTTCTCTAAGGACATTAGGATTGAAAATGACTGAGAAAAAAAGATACAATTTGGCTTGGCAAATGTATGACCCACGGAGGTCTTTGTGGGACAATATTTCAAATACCCTTAGCAAGAGTACAGAACACGATCAAGCGGGGACTCTTCCTCTGACAATTAGAGTATTTATCGTCGTGGACTGTTAAGTTAAACAGAGATAATGTACATAACATTATTCCTACAATTTTTATAAAGTAGATTTATTCCCTAAAGTATATTTTAACGTCCATTTATATGCTATTCTATATGTCACAATATATAATGGACACTATGATTGCACGCTTTTCTGACTTCCTGTATCACATACGATTTTGGGGCTTATCCAGTCGTAATATTTCTTTTAATAGATGTCTCCTTTTATTATTTCCAGGCTTGAAGGCAGTGCGTTGTGTTTAAACCAACTAGACCTAGACTGCACTTAAATTCTGCTCTACATTTTCCTGAACTTCCTTTCCGGAAAAGATACCATAAATTTATTGCATAATTGATTTAACGTATTTCTTAAAAGCTTTTTCCGAACAACTCAGAAAATGCTTTTTAGTTTTTAAGTTAGACGATAATGATATATTTCAGATTATACAACACAATAATATCGAGTGCATTTTGTCAATTTTACCATTTCTTGTGGGAATTCGACACATATAGACGTTGAGGTTAATTAGGCAGTTAGGAATTTATTTCCTTTACCTTGCTTCTATTTTGAGGTCAAACACTTAATTTTATTACCTTTTTTATGTTTTCTGGTTACGCATGCGCAGAGGAATTCCGTCAGATTCTGGTAGAATTACATTAAAAACGATTCTGACCAATACGACCGTCAAATTTTTAGATAATTAAGTAATCTGGCATCAATTTCTCGAAACAGCTTAAGTCCCTTTTACAAGTTTAAACTAAGCTCACTTTTTGTTTTGGTATAGTTTGTGCAATGTTAACCTTCTTTATGGTGTTTAGACTTCTTAGTTTGGGTGTTAAAAGTGCGCTTTGAGGTAACGTTTTATACATAATTATCTTATTACCATGTATAATCATTATACATGGTAACGTTAAAGAATTTCGTCAACATTTTTATATTTTAAGTTTGAATCCCTTGAAGAACTGATGTATGTCCGGACATTGGTGTTAATGTATCAGAAATTGTACAGAAAGCGCTCTGCACGGAAACAGTACTATAATCTATAGTTGCAGCATTAGGCCCGACCTTGAAAGAGGTCCTGTCCTCAACACTTAAACCCTCAGACCAAATTGGAGCTCAAATATCCATAATAAAAGACATGAGCTCCAAAATTGACTCTCAAAATTCAAAATTAAATTATCTGGAGAAGGAAAATACAAGTTTAAGGCAGCAACTCAACTCAAGCAATGACAAAATTGATGAAACAGAGAACAAACTTGATAAATTAGAAGAATACACTAGAAGATTTTCACTGAAATTTCACAGAGTTCCCATGGCATTTGAAGACACTTTGAAGAACAAATTTTGAATATTTGCAACAACAAACTGAAAATCACCCCTCCACTTACATCAAATGATATTGAAAGAGTCCATCCATCTGGCAAAAGACAGAAAGATTTGTAACTCTATTATGCAAATTCAGCTCTTGGAAAACAAAAAGCAGGGTCTACACACAAAAATCTAATCTTAAGCACCAAAAAGCTGAAAATTACAATGTGTTCATCACTGAGGACCTCACTCAATACAGACAGTCCATCATATCAGTTTTGAATGTTGCCAGAAAAAGCAACAAGGTCAACTCCTTCTGGACCAATGATGGTAGAATATTCTACAAGAGAACTGTTGATGGTCCCACGATCCTTGTCCAAGACAAGTACAGCGTCGAACATTTCTTGCCGAGTGAAGACCTGGTGGCTAATGTAGACAAACCATGGCAGACAACCTATGCTGATGCCGCTCGTGGATCAGGATCTGTAGCTAGTGTGGAGTGATACTTGCGTAGACACACCAATGCTTGTGTTGTATCATTTAAGTTTATACACTCGTTAATATACTTATCAAATAAGTAATTAGATGATACGATGAACCCATATTATCATGCCATAGTTATCTGCGTATTAAAGCATATATTGTGTTAACTTGATGATAGCTTACTCGCATATTTGCCAAAAATAATAATAACGAAAAGTTACCTTATGATATATAGTCCAGTTTGTTATATATGTATATATATTTATATATCCGTCCTTAAATGTTATCCAAGAAAGAGTTTATTAGCAATTTAGCACAGAACTTTAAACTCTTCTTTGATAAAATGATAACACACCACACTGTAAATACTATTTTATATCAGTATTAGTATCATTCTTGTTGTAAACCATTATGTAAATAATCCGACACTGTTTCAAAATCAATATACATACACATTGTACAGTTGTTTATTTTTTTTTCATATATAATACATATATACATGTATATCTATGTCTGTATTAAGCTGGAGTTAGGATTGATATGCACATTCCATTTTAGTCCAGCTATACAACTGATACATTTTCTCATTATATTTGTAAAAACACGATCTACCTAACAAAACTTGTAAAAAGCGATTCGCACGATAATTTAACTTCAATTTCATAAATCTAAACAGTTGGGGTAAAACCAGGGTGTAAACAGATTGTTTACTGTGTAAATATCCAACATTTTCCAAAGGTCTAGACAAACCCACACATGTTAATGATCTTTAACCATTTAAGTTGGTATTAGCATGATATTTCCTTTTCTATGAAATAGCAAGTATTATGTAATTCATATTGATTACATATGTTAGCTACTTGATAAGTGTCATTATGCTAAATGTTTTGTTCGAAAATAGCTTACCATTTTATCTTAATAATTATTTAGACGAACTAATTATGCATTCATCAAATTACCGTTGTCTTTAAATAATTATTGCTCTATGATAATGCAATACTTCCCCTTACACTCAGTAGATTTATGAGAATGACTAGTTTTCTACCTATTCATTCCTTTATTGATTTATTTACCTTTACTCTTTCTTCTCTTATGTCTGACTCATTGTTTTCCATAGTGTGTCCAATATATGTTAGTCTGGATATTCAGTTATATGTGGTCACTTCGCCGGATGCATCGCTATTCTATACATATTCAAATATTCTGAATATTACCATGTAAACCATGGGTATTGAACAAGATCAATGGCGAGCATCCATCGGATTGTACTACGCAAAAAGAAATGGGGTAACTAGGTCAAACACTTACACCTGGTCACCAATTGCTATTATCTTAGATTTCATCCTCACCTTTAAGCGGAGGCTTGTGCGTATGGTTGATCAACTTGTCTTTATTTCACAGTTATTTCTAAATATTTGTTTCATTCAATTGTCAAGGGACTTGAAAGAAACGTATTCTAGTTTGATAAATACTTATTGGGTAGATAGTACTAGGTCGATATTAGGTATACATATGTATATGTACATCACTATATTATTAATCGTTTTATCTAACGACGTTGAACAGAATCCCGGTCCGATTACTGAAGAAGGTTGTTATTCGCTATCAATCATTCATCTGAATATTCGCAGTATAAGAAACAAAATATCATACATAAACGAACAAATATCAGATTTTGATATATTATGTTTTACTGAAACTCACCTTTCAAATGAAGTTTCAGACTCAATTGTAAAACTAATTAACTTCAACGCTTTTTATCGTAAAGATGTAAATAATTTCTCCGGTGGGATTTTAGTATACGTCAATAATGATTTAGTATCAAAACGTGTCACCGAGCTTGAGAATGCTCTTTCTGAATCAATTTGGATTGAATTAAATGACGGTGTTAACAAATATCTATTATGTACATTGTATAGGCGTCCAAATACAAGAGTTGAATTTTGGGACAGATTTGAAACTAGCCTAGAAAGAGCCTTTGAAATGTCCTCACGAGTAATAATAGTAGGTGATTTGAATGCAAATCTCTTAAATAGAAATAATACACTCATCCCGACAATGACGGCGTTTGATCTAAAAAATATTATGACGCAACCAACAAGAGTAACTCAAATCACACATTACAATATCTAACAATATATATGTTCAAGATAGCGGTATAATACAAAATCCAGAAAACATAAGTGACCATTTTAGCACTTACATATACATTAAATTCAAATCTCTAAGAAATAATTGTTACAAGAGAAAAGTTTGGTTATATAAAAATGGAAATTACGATCAGCTTAATAATGAAATTAATGATTATAACTGGTCATTTATAGATCAAAATTCTGTAGATGATGCATGCTGTGCTTTCACAAAAGATTTTATTGAACTAGCTGAAAAACATATGACACGGAAAGAAGTAACTATTAGGCCAAATGATAAACCGTGGTACGACTCTGTAATACGGATTTTTTCTCGACATAGAGACCGACAAGAACGTAAAGATATAAGAACAAAGTTACCTAGCGACTGGAATAAATATAAAACATTTAGAAACAAGGTTAACAACTTGATTAAACATGGAATAGAATCTTTCTACGGAAATTTAGAAAATTCTTTAAATGATATGTCTCAAAATAATTTGAGAAAATACTGGAAAAATATCAAAACGCTTGTAAAAGAAAATAAGGACTGTGAACAAATTCCACCTTTATCATTAGATGACAACAATTATATATTTACTGATAAAGATAAGCCAGACGCACTTAATGAATATTTTGCATCCATTTCTACAATTGACTATAATGGAGTGGAGTTACCTCCGTTCGACTTAAGGTCTACTATAAGTAATTTTGAAATAACAGAATTAGAAATAACTGATATACTTAGTAATTTAGATATAAAAAATGCCACTGGACCAGATGAAATAAGCCACTTCCTATTAAGAAATACTTTAAGTTCAATCTGCAAACCATTATGTCACCTTTTTAATAGATCACTGTCAAATAGTCAGTTCCCAAGCAAATGGAAATTAGCAAATATTATTCCACTTTATAAAAAAGGAGACAAATCAAAGGCATCTATCTACAGACCAATATCATTAATAAGCTGTTTGGGAAAGGTTTTGGAAAGGATAGTATTTAAGTATATTTATAACCATTTAGTAAGAAACGAACTTATATTTGAAAATCAATCGGGATTTCTTCCAGGGCATTCTACCGTGTATCAACATATAGACATATATCATCAAATTTGTTATGCAGCTGACAATAAGGAAACAACATGTATAATATTCTGTGATATTTCTAAAGCATTTGATAGAGTTTGGCACGCTGGTCTAGTATTCAAATTGCGACAGTGTGGTAAAACGGAAACACTTTTAATGTGGTTAGAAAATTATCTAAGTCATAGAAAACAACATGTTAGAGTTGGACTTACCGCTTCGTCATTATTGCGAACAAATGCAGGTGTACCTCAAGGGTCAGTAATCGGTCCCTTATTATTTTTGATATATGTAAATGATATTGCAGAAAATATTGGAAGCATAACACGTCTATTTGCGGACGACAGTCACTATCAGTTACGTCTTCTGATTTAAATGAAATTGAACGTGTCCTAAACAATGATATGGAAGTTATAACAAATTGGTCTAAACAATGGCTTGTAAAATTAATTTAAGGACTGATATATTTCCAACCGTTTTCCAAGATTACCAAATATACAATTCAACAACGTCGAAATAAATTTTGTTAAGCACCACAAGCACTTAGGTCTTACACTCAGCGATGATTGCAAATGGCGTGAACACATCATTCAAATTACAAAATTAGCATCAAAGGTATTGAACTCAATGAGGATATTCAAATTCAAAGTTAGCAGAAAAACTCTCAACACTATCTATATATATATATCATATATGCGACCTCTTCTGGAATATGCCGCTGTGGTATGGGATGGATGCACATTGTATGAAAAGGAAAACTTAGAAAAACTTCAATACGAAGCCGCGCGTATTAGTCACAGGCTTAACACGATCTGTATCGATTGTTAATCTAATGAAAGAGATAGGTTGGGTTTCGCTTGCAGACAGACGAAAAATTCAAAAGTTAACTCTCGTGTATCAAGCTTAAAGTGGCACACTACCAGTTTATTTGCAGGAAATAATACCGCCTGTGATCTCTACAAAAACAAATTATAATCTCCGAAATAATAGCAATTTCATTACTAGTCCTCGCAGAACAGAGTTATTCTCAAAGTCTTTTATTCCATCAGCAATAGATTTATATATTAATTTAGAGCATAGTATTACAGCATCTCCTTCAATTTCGGCATTTATAGCAAATTTAAGGGAAAGATTCAAAGGTCCTGTGGTTCCCAAGTACTTTCTGTTAGGAGAACGTGTATATTCTGTAATACATGCTCGTATTAGGAACCATTGTAGTAATCTTAACTTTGACCTCTATAATAACCATTTGCTTAATAGCACTAGATGCCAGTGTGGTTACCCAGTTGAAGATACAGAGCATTATTTCTTTAGGTGTAATCTTTATACTCAGGAACGTGTATCCATGTTTCGTGGAACACGTGCGTTTCACCCACTTAGCATTACGTCGTTATTATTTGGAAAACCCTTACTCTCCGACGATGAAAATAGACCCTTCTTGAAATATAACTGAACCAGGTTGTTTTATTGAACAGTTTACCACATATCACCTGTGTAGCAGTGAGTCCGAATGATTCTTCTTTTCTTTTTTCTTCCTGTCTTTTGCTAACATTTCTTTCACTTATCCATTTCCTTACCTTTTTCTGATCTTATTTATATTTATCGCCAAATACTTATCAAGTTTATGTGCTTATGGGGAAGACGTTACTAATGGTGTTAGAACTTGTGTCCAACCCATTTGCTTTTTGTATTCTCTATATTATTTTTGTAAATACCGATTATGTTGAAAGAAAAAAGGCAATAAAATATGTTTAAATCAATGTCTGCCACATTAGGATTTAATTGAGATTTGTCCGATGACTGGTTTGTTAATATTTTCAAACTTGGATCAAACGCCATTACAGAGGCGTGAATCACTGTATGATATACGTTGAGAAATGTGCATAACTGGCTTAACGATAACAATGACAATGTTCATTATATACATATACTTAAAACATATAACGTTAAATCCTTTTATTTTATAATCCCCTGTCCATATATTTAGCTTGTCACGGAGTTTTGGAATAACCCTTCGCATCACGGTTTAAAACAGTATATGTTATGCCGTATTAATATGGTTTGTACATCTTTAAAACGTAAGAATGAACAGAAATAATGGTAAAGATATTATAACATAGATATTTGTCATTCGAATAGCTTTTCTAGTAATTACAACATTTGGTAGTTTGGACACAAGCGCGTGTCTATGAATGTTACTCACACGCTTACTGCCAAGCGGATGACGAAGTCACAACTATTGGATGTCTGGTGGTCGTGTAATAACAGTTCAGAGTATAATACATCTCCCTATATGGTAATATTTTACGTGAATAGATGACATCCCGGTCATGTCAATCTCGCATCTGTCATAACACGTTTGGTTGATCGCGCTGCTACACAGACAATGATTAAATAAAATGTTGCCATATCATGACCAGCAATAAACGCAAAGCGAACTTCAAATATTGCAGTTCAATGACTTTTAACTGTCGTAACAAGAGTTAGGTTCACAAAGGCTTATTCTCAGTCCGGCAAAGTTGAAAAAGAAAAGTGCTCCAATTTTTTTTTTATAAAAGACGGATATATACATAAATGTACAAATTTGCAATTTCGAATTTAGCATCTTTGTATTATTTAGGTTTATATTTTATTTTTAAGTATGTCTAAAACATCACAGTGGCTTTAATATTTTAAAAAATAATTCTGAACCGAAAAAAAACTTTTCTAATCTGCCCGTTTGATCATTAAGCATGAAAATCAATGCATGTACAATGTATATACGAGAGGTATACCAACAATCAAAACACTAAGAGCGCGATATTGATCTTATACTTATATTCTATACATAACCAGCAAGAAAAATATATTAGTAATGACAAATTTAAGATACCAGGAAATACATTATTTCAAACTCTTTTTTTCAGGGGAGGGGGTCTTAAAGGACACTATACCATAATAATTAAAATCATGTGGTTAACAATGCCGAATGTTCAATGACATCCTGGTTATGTACAATAGCGTAACCACAGTGTTTGATTAGTTCAAGCGTGAAGCACTTCCATGTATAAGTACTCAATTAATATTTAAAAAAAAAACATACACATGATTATTTTCGCAACATTCGTTATGCTAATTATAAAGCGCTTGTTTAAGCAATACAATACTGAGGAAAATAAGACGATCAAAAAAGGGAATTTGTGGCGACTTAAGTGTGCGCTGCTTTTTTGGTCTTCAAGTAAAAAATGAGGAATTAAGGTTAGTGAAATGTTCGTAATTATCCTTTTTTGCGAAAATGTCAAGACAGTAAGGTAATAAGTCGTATCTTATCAATGTTGCCGATCAAAGAATATATTAAACAGATTTGATTGAAACAAAGACTCCTTGTCTACACTGGCTGCTAAAGGTTCTCATAAATATTCAGAATGAATATATAACGGTAATGTCTTATTAGAAGAAAGTTAAAGAACCTTTTGCCGATTAAAACTTCACTAATAGCATTGCTTTCACGTTCAACCTTAAGCAAACGTTATAAAAAAGTATCCTGAATTCCTCGGGTTCAATGAGGATGAATAACACTTATCATCGTACATTTAAGGGATAAGAAATAAGATAGGAAACAGTCATTGCAGTAATCTATTTGTTTTCCTATTTCTGATGATGATTATTTTAACTAAACATCCGTATGATATTCAGACTTAGAAAAGAACAGCACAGATAATTGGAGTCTCATCCGGCCTTCTAGATTTAAATGAACGTCCTAAATGGCAATACTATTCACTCATTCAAGAAACCATTGTTCAATTATGTTCTCTAAATTTTAAAAATATCCTTAAGAAGTTATTGAAGTGGTTAGTTTCAAGAATACGTAATAGTAAGCAAATACACAGAATTAGATCATTGACATATGGGTCACTTTTCTTTATATGGATGCACAATTTATTCTAATTTGCCAACTTATTTGCCATCTATGTTATTGTTTAAGACACCATCCAACCACTGCAAGCAATCACAAAATATACAACCAAACAATCCAGCAACTTAAACTCTATCCAAAAGCTATTCCCGAGCAAATTACAAGATATAGTAAAAATTGGGAAACTAAACGAATTGTTTGCATTTTTATCAGGAGCTAATTTTATCGAAGCATTCTACTTTGCATTGATACCAAATAACAGTACAAATATCTTTAAATTATACAGCCTCTAACACAAGAGAACTATACCGACACTGTTTTGGTTCAAATATTTTAAAAGAAAAACCGACAAGATCTAATACACTAATCGAACTGTCCAATTGAAAATGTTATGACAATTCTGTCAACAGGAAATTTCAAAGATTAAACAAAACTGCAACCTTTTAGATGGGTGGTGACGTCAAAACCAAAAATAAATTAAAATGTTAATTCACAGAGTATGTTTTGCCTAGTTTTAGGAGCAGGGCGCGCACGTGCCCAGTAATCACAAGGTCCGTTTCATAAGTATCCTAACCGGTATGTTTCCAGTAAAACATCAAACACAATTTACCATTTACATGTATGTATAAGTAGACGATGTACATTGTACAAGTCTGAATAAAATGTCTGTTCTGTTCTATGCTCTGGATCATAACCTAATTTGCTTATCAAATAGCATGAGAACTTTTTTTAGTCAGGCCTTTATTATAATTTCATCCTGTGTTTAATTTAACCAATATCATCTAAATACGATTTAATATCATTTTAAGATGTTAAAATGCTTTATTGTCAAATATAGGCTTACTATTTGCATCAATCTATTTTATATTATATTAAACCACAATTTAAAGTTGCTTTGAGATATGGCTGCCTCAATTATATGCAAAGTTAATGGATCCAAAAAATATCTCCTTTTGATCTCTATCAAGTCTTTTCCTGATATAAAAATCTGGAATTATTAAGTTTAACAGAAATAAAAATCAGCACTTACAAAAGTGCAATATAAGAATTATTGAATATCAAGAAGTGGCAGAAAAAAAGGGAAACGTGAATGAAAAACAGTAATGCATTATGATTTTACATAACGTTAAGCTTTTGGACTATTTTACCTTTTCATCATTTTCCGATGTTTTGTGAAAGACTAAAGCATAGATAACATGTGGGTTTACTTCATTCCTTTATATTGGACACCGTTATGCTTGCAGGATTACATTTGTCAATCATACATCGGAGCCTACATGTTGAAACAAATTCTGTCGACGTTATTTCAACAGTCATTACGCTGGTAAAATACTAAAGAAAACACTATAAATAATCAGTGCACACACATATCAAGGACAAACGACTCAGTTTACGATGACAAGGCATTTCCATTAACCAACAACATATACATTGGGATGGCAAAAAAAATGTCCATTTAAATGTTCATATACCGCCCCCGCCCCGAAAAAAACAACAGAAAAACGAACAAAAACCCATGGATTTGCGGAAAGGTAGGTCGGATCGCATTTATTCTCTGGTAAATTGGCCGTCTGGCGGAAACATATTTTTATTCTCATTTTTAAATGAACAAGAACATGCATTCGTAACATTTGAGAAACGAGTTATTCATATTCAACTAATGTGTGTTTCCTTTATTAAAATTTGAGACGAGTACGTATAAATATACCCCGCTTAACATATACAATATTACTTTAGAGGAAAATCTTATTAGGATATAATTGAGCATCATGCAAATTAATTTAATCTTTATGTGGACTCACTCTTTAAAAAACTATAGGGAGTAGCACAGGGAACTTTAATTATTACTATTACTATTATCTACTAATTTGCTAACACATATGAAAGAAATGTTCTGTTCAAAAAGACATGAAAGAACTTATGTTGTTTATGTTTATATTTTTTTGAATTGTGACGACTGAATAACGCAACAGAGAAAGTAAATCCAGCATGCAACTTTAAATAATCACTTTTATTTACTTACATATTTACAAAAAATATAAATAAAATAATAAATGTTTCTATATGAAAACAAAGAATTACGGCCAAAATTAAAAAAAAAATATATTCACTTATCCGGTATTTGGATTATCCGGTATTTGGAACTAATCCTGGTCACTTTATAATGGAACTGGATCATTTAAGGAATCAATTGCGGGATTAATGTCATTATCGGGGTATGAACGCAACTGGGCTGGTCAAAGTGTGTGCAAGCCAAAGGACACCACGCGTACTTTGACCAGCCCAATTGCGTTCATATCCCCGATAATGACATCAATCCTGCAATTCATTACTATTAATTACACCAATCGTTCATTATTTCATTCAAGAATTGTTAATGAAATAATTTCATTTAAGAAAACTTAATATTATCATGAACCGAATTATTTTAATATACCATAATGTACATGTTACTATATATAGTAACATGTTATTATAGAAATTCGTTTCCCGTGAGATTATCCCGGCACGAAGAGGGCGAATATGGCATGATTGCCAATGGAAGAGGAGCACGTGCACAATGACGTCATTTTCACGAAAAGGTCGACGAATACCTATACATTAGTATAGTAAGCAAAACTGCCGTACTGGATGTTTACATTTGGCGAATGTCAAAAGTCAAAAAACAGTGTGACAAGGGAATGTTTTGTTGAAATGTTTTTTTTCTTTATCTGCTCACAAATGTTAATTATTCCAGTGAACTGGCTAGGGTCATTCAAGCCTTGATTTTCATCAAAACGGCTCCTGTGCTTGATCGACACTGGCTACATATAAACATATATCGTTGGGTTGTATAAACAACAGAGTTAGTAAAAAAACATTACTCAATAATAGAATGAGACATAACAACATATATTTGTGACGAACTCCCAGATTGATAACTTTTTTAAAGAAAAATGAAAAAAAAACATCAACCGTTTGCTTATGGTCAGAGAGATAAAAGGAATACCAGTAAAGTAGAGCACCTTTAATACCGATCGATATGAGAGAAGTCCTCTATCGCAAAATTTAATGCTATGGATATATAACGTTTAGCCTTACGAACGTCTGTGCCAATGCTCTACATATTGCGTCACGTCGTCGTAAATATATGCCACAAAGTTTACTGTAGAATCGACTATGATAAATGTGAATTGGAACTTTGTAAGGATGTCGTTTGACGACAGCTAAATATAAAAACATGAATACATTAATTAACACTAATGACACTATATCCTTACCAAAAACAACCAGATCCGTTTTCGCTGACGAGGATGCCATCAGATACATAGGGTGACAGCAAAGAAACTATCATCAACACAACATTAACCTACTTGCATTAAACATACTGCATTTCCAACGGTCTGAAATATATGGACTTCATTTGAATATTTCGAGCATAATGTCAATAAATATAAAAATTAGCACCAAACGATACATGTCATCATAAAAGAAACACATAGACATGCTTAATAATTAAATAGATCTTTCTCTTTTAAAATTGAAGATTATGAAGTGATATCAGTAATTTTGCAGAAGTACAGCGCTTTAAATGAAAATGATTGGAGTGTTTTTAAAATAAAATGTACGCTGAATGCTATTCCCTATAATACTAATAATTCCATGATGGAGTTTCTATCATAATTTGTTTAACAGAGGTAGGAGAAATGCCATCTACCATGAAAGCTTATGTAAGATAGGTCAATCCCCACCATCGCGCAGGTGTTCTGCGGAAACTCGGTAAATCTCGTTTTCGCAAAACACCATTCGCTCGGGTTCGGATCAACCTATCTTGCACTCTCGGCCATGGTAGATACTTATGAGGCATGGAAAAGAAACAATTACTCCATGATTCAAATAGGTCTTTTAAATATATAACACCCAGATCAGTGCATTAACTGCGCTGTACTTAGTGCTATATGCAAATCACCACGTGTTTAAAAATCATTCTGTATTTTCGTGTCTGGATATTTTTTTTTTGCGAATACAGGCTTATATCAGTTTCAGAAAGAAGTCATTTTTGCAAGATGGTTTATAATTAATTCGAAGTATTATGACTACTAATTTTTTACAAATATTTTAATGCCGTATTGAAGGAGAAAATATGAATAAATCCCTATACAAATACAATTTTTACCAACATGAAGGCAGCTGCATTGAAAATCAATTACTGGATGTGCTTATAACTATTTCGAAGAAACCCAGACGTAAATATCAAAATTACGTGGTGTATCTTGTTTCATTTGTGTTTCTGTTGAGTGTGGTCTAATGTCCGACACTTAATTATGTCTCTATGCGTAATAGAGGTTTGAATATGCAACTAATAATCGATCATGTAGTTGAATTGATCGCTTAATTTAAGCGTGGGACTTTGAAGAACATAAAAAAGGGGGAAAAGGATTTTTGTCTCTGTCTGATTGAGATATCTCGTGCTTAAAACATGTATCATTTTATACACGTGTACGTGTGATAGGGAGCTGTACAAAATTTGAAAGGCAATAACCAAAATAATATAGTGAAAACGCATTTGCATTCTGCTGCAGTAGCACTAGTTTAAAATGCAACAATGTTCATCATTATCCAACAAAACACAATGCCATTTGCATTTTGATGATTGTTTTAATTTTGTATCCAGCATGTAAATTTAGTCATTATATTTTCAATATTTTCAAATGACCACAAGTCACTGTCGTTCGTATCTGTCCAGCAAACATACCAATAATGTCGTCGTACATCAGCATTATGGATAATCTCGTAATTTCAACACCAGAATTATGCCGGTTCAGATTTGTCGCCTATTAGGAGTGCCCGTCATTATAAGTGTTCAATTTTCGTTACGGTCTATATATCCATTTTATTCTTAATCTTCAGATGACACCTAAAGTTACTAACGTATTCAGATGGAAAAGTAACCAGTTATAATTTCGAACAAAATAATTACTCAGAATTTATGTATATGAAGTCATTATATCATCGATTAAACAAACAATTACACTTATATGCATTCGTATTATTAGTATATTAATCTTTGCACTGGCCGCTTCTAGACATTTGAACGCCAATAATCCTATACATATTGCAATAAATTACGTAAAATGCTTCTTGTACTTGTACATTTGTAAACATTTTTAAAGTTGAATTTCAAAGAGACTTGCACATTTTTGAACATATTATAGCTTTACTGCAATCGACAATAAGAATATTTATGGGGTACTAAATTCAATTTGAACGCATAGCGTACATAGTTTAACACTATTGCATGTACAGTAAGACCGATGGCGTGCTACTTTGATTAAACATTTCCGCCACAACAGAATATTTTAAGACTTATATTTGTGAAAAATCTAAATAACAATATTCAATATATTCACTCATTATGCGTCTTCACACACTGACTACCTACTGTTTCCTTGAAAAATGACCTATGGTTCATTTTTGTACATTGTATAAGAGTATATTCAACTAATTGTATTACGAGGGTAACATCAATGTGACCTATTTTCCTACCGTAACTTTTATTATCTTAACTTTCTCAATTTTATTGTCTATGCAAATTGCTGATAATTGGTAAAAAGAAACATAATGTAAACTAACACATCATCGATATTATTTAGTTTTTCCTTTAAGAAGGATTGAAGAGCTTAACAATATATTTTAAAAGGCGTAGAGTGTCTAAAAATAAATTAATATTGCCTCAAGGGCAATTCACAAAATACGCGTACAGTAGTGAACCCAATTAAGCAGGCTTTTGAGCAGTAAAATCAGTCTTCAAATCCAATTATGACTTTGTTTTTAAGACAATTTATCTTCGGAACACACAGAGACAAAATGTGTGGCATAAACGCAGACAGGGGCAATTCACTTCAGAAGTTAAAATCTTAACAATTATATATAGACGCAGGTGTTTATCGGGGAACCGTGTCATTATATAAGCAACGTTGCAGCTTCGTCTTGATGTACAACTGACTGAATGAGTCATATATTATTCATTGTTTATGTAACTCTGTTCGTATTTTATTTTGCAGAATATAATTCCTGTATACAATAATAATAATAATAATAATAATAATAATAATAATAATAATAGTAATAATAATAATAATAATATTTACCTTTTTATTTATGACTTGATGTCTTCTTTTTTCAGAAGTATAAACAAATGGTTTATGAATGGCATTGATATGAGGTTCTATCTGATTTAGCAATATTTTTGTTTATGTAAGTTGTAAGATGCTGCGCGCTTTATAGATATTATTGCAAACAATAAGATATCACGTTAGATTCAAGCAGGTTGGTAAAATATTTTTTTTGCTTTTGGATTGGGTTTATCTTGACTCACTTTACCAAGTTAAAGGCTCATAACGTAATGTCGTCTAAGTTAAAATTTGAAAACAAGTCTTAAAATTGAAACTGTTTGAAAATGAAATGCATTAATAAAATGAGAAACATTTTGTAAGATGGATGCTTTTGGAAGTTTCCTTTTCATTGCAATATTATATTGTCCATTTTCGCTTCAAAGTTATTTTCGCAGGGTTCCTTAGTGCTCCTTTGTATTAATGCACAATATATGAGTTTTAAATTGCCACCTAAATATCGACGACCCACTGCAAGCAACCACCAAGCATACATCCGAGCAATGTAGATTTGAGGGAGAAGCCAAGTAGCAATACACAAGATACAGTAAAAATGTGAAACCAAACTAGATTCATGCATTTCCAACTGGTAAACTAATAACATCGAAACATTACAGTACAAATACATTTAAATTATACACAAGTGAACTATAACGCCACAGTGTTGGTTCAAATACTTTGGAAAAAAACAACACCAAAGACGTTGTTAAATAATCACAATTCAGGATATATACACATCGATTTGTCTAATTGAAAACGTAATGAGAATTTCGTAAACAGGTATATTTAACGATTAAAACAATGCGTTCTTTGAGATTGATTCAAGACAACAACAGTCTATTGGGGGAGGGCCTCAATACTCCAAATCACATTCAAAGCATATTGCTCTGCTTTTGGTGCAGGGCGCACACGTGTCCAGTAACCCTAACGTCCGCCTAAATATAATCCCACCCAGAACGTTCTGGATCTGATCCTAATTTGCTAAACTTAAGCATGAGGACATTCTTCTTATTTTAAGTTAGGCTTATAATATAATTTATTCTTGTGTTAAATTTAATAATTATCATAAACATAATATTTGATGTCTATTTAAGATGTTAAAATACTTTCTTTTTAAATATTGGCTTGCAAAATGCATCAATTTATTTTAAACCATATTCTAAGAATCGCTCTGAGAACCGCCTGACTCAATAATATGCTCTGTTAATGGGTCTAAACATTGCATCTCGTTTGATCTCCATCGAGTGTTTTCCTGATATAGAAATCTTGAATAATTAAGATTTAAGCTGAAATGATACGAGTCAGAACTTTCAAAAAGGAAAGTTCATCAATTGAATAACAAGAAATGGATTTAATTTAATAATACAGTGAGAACATCGTGTAATATAGGAAAAAAAAATACTTAGAATTTAATTGAATACTAATTCAATAATAATAATATCCGAACTCTTCTTTAGGTAGGCCAACAAACCTGTGCATCCCCCAGTCTTCAATTACTTGATCAATGTCTCCATTAATTTATACATTCTTGGTCTTTATGTGAAACTGTTAAACATTGTCAGTTCATACATAAAGCAAGCATTGTAAAGTCTACATTTACACCAACTACCTCATAAATATCAGCAGATCAAATGACCGAAAGAAGAGAGACATCGAATATTCGTTAGTCATCCTCGATTACAATGTGAGATTTATATCTCACTAATATCCTTCGCGGTTTCCCATAATTAACGCTATTGTAAAAATGCTCAATAAATGATTAGGATAAATGACCAAGTGTCTGTCTAAATCTATTTAGCCGTGCTTGAAACGAGTAGTAATCATCATTTTTGTGATTTTCCTTTATTCGGGAAACTGTATTAAACACGTAACAGCTAAATATTTCTTGAAGAAAAATGGCCAACCGGGGCGCTGTAAATCCAGCGTTGAACCTTTGTTCACCTGTTGAACCTGCTTAACCTTGCACGCACGATTGTCTGAAGGTGTTTAAAGCTTCAATTATAAACCCGACCGAAAAGCGTATTTATTAGTATTCAGTTTATATTTGTAAGATTAATAAGACAATAACAGAAATAAAAATCAAGCATCTACTTGAATGTATCGACTGTTTTTCAGTTAATTTGTTTTATCACTATTCAGTAAAGCAAACACAAGTTCAATAAAAGAATGCGCGCCATTTTGTTTATTTCCACAGCAAGAATGGGTCGAGATAGCGTTAATGAAAAGAAAACCATTTTAGCAAAACTAACTATTCCCTCACTGTGAATAGATAATTAGTTGATATGTAACAAGTTTTATACAAACTCGTCTCGGTAAGTTAAATTCTCCAAACGTTTACAATTTGTTGTTATTGAAATAAAAAGTAGTAAACCGTTAATGTAGGTTCTTTCTCCTCTTCTTTACAAAAATCTATACACATTTCAAATGTATTGCAGTCATAACAAATCCCGCATTTTAAAATAAATTTGCTACTATCTATTTAACATCGCCGGACACAGGTCTAATATAATGTCTTGACAAATGAACTTTGTGCAGAATATCCTCCGACTACACATACGGCATCGCTGTGATCGTACAGTTTTCATTTCTTTAAGAAAGCCAACATTTATCTCAGACATAAAAGTATAAATTACAGGTGCAAATCACCTGTATGTATTTTTCTAAACGACCTTTTAAATAGCATCCCCTAGTAAATGGCTGTTTTGCCAATTTCGTTTAATGTATTTGTTGGATGTGATCTTGTGGCGTAATATTTGTCTCTGTGATTTCCGTTGGACTTTGATCGTTGTCCCTTTTAACGTCAAAACTGAGTGAGAAGTGTTATTCGTTTAAAGTTTGAAACAAATAATGCAAATATTACAAGTACAAGGAATAAAAAGTATGTTGGCAGAATTTGAAGTGGAAATTAAAGCAGGGTGAATTGAGTTCGCGAACAAGAACCTGTTTTTTCGTGTTAAGGTTTAAACGTAGCTCCTGTTGGAATCAGGACTGAACGTCTTGTCACCAAAGAACACAACAAATTGTGGATGCACATTTCTGAGATGACCTCAAGCAGCTGCAATCGGGGAGCCGAGAAACGTGAACATTTTAAGCATTTGAAAGTTCATTTTCCATTTAAGAAGCAGGTACATGCGGTGTATCATTATTTGGTAGAGTGGAATCGAGTTTACCTTTTATAATTGTATAGGGTTCATAAAAACGAATTGCAGACGGAATGATTTAGTAAAAGTGATACGACGTGCGAGCGGAAACATGCTGTTGATGATCTGATTTGCAGTAGGTATTCTAGTTTCCGACTTCTTTGGTACTTAATCACAATGATATTCTAGAACAACATTGTGTTTCATTTAAAAAAGAAATAAATCTTTATATATTTATTACGACGATCTTACGCTGTGTCATATCCCACTTCTTTCATAAGTTTAGAGAAAGATACAATGTCGTATTTCTTGCAGCTTCTTTTTGGATCTTTTGTTTTTCTGAGTGCAGTTGTCGAAAAGTATGTCACCGTATTCCAGAATGAACGAAAAACTAAATTCTCAAGTGATTATTGGCCTAACTTACATCTTAAGTGACGCATTATGTGTATTCACTTCAATTATTTTGTTTTAATATACCAGTAATTGATTTGAGCTAAATATCGAAGACCTTTGGAAAGAAAATACTTGTATGTTTATATTTATGACTGTGAACTTGGAGAACCTGTTCAACCTGTTCTTGTATTGCAAATTCTAGTAATTATTTAGAATACATTATTTATCAGCATTTTCCATGCCAATTATTCATCTGACTATGACCGGGTTGATTTGGAATTATTCATATTAGACCAAGGACATTCTGATGGTTTATGGCTGTAGGAATCTATATAAGAATGTTTTACCTGATGGATGCTTTGCTTTTTAGGTCATGCTATTAATATCATATTGCACACTGCTTTTCGTGAAATAAGTTACCACATATTGCAATAGCAATGCAAAATTTCTTTGAGACTCATTTTACTGAATATATATTGGTCGCTGCCAGAAGTGGAATCAGGAATGTCTCAAAGGGCCGTAAATTTCTTTATCGAGACTTTAGACAAATATGATTTTTTTTTAATTCTCTGTCCCTAAAACCAGTCTAAAATCAATTATGAAATCCAGACAGAGGAATGGTTGGATGTCTTGTGACGGATATTATTTTAGTTGTAACATGCTTAACTCTCTACCCATGGATCGTAGATTTGATCACAACGTCACTTCATCATTGATGTCGTTGTCGTCGTAAATATATGCCACCTAGTTTACTGTGTAATCGACTATGCTAAACGTGAATTGGACCTATGCATTAAGTCCTTACCAAAATATTCAAATACATTTTCGCTGACGATGCTTTCCATCAGGTACATATACTGAGAAACTCATAAACATACTTAAGAATTAAATTGATCTGTTTCTTTTAAAAGTGAAGATTATGAAGTGAAATCAATAATTTTGCAGTAATGTAAAGCGCTTCAAACGAACGTGCTTGGAGTGTTTGTAAAATAACATGTCTGCTGATTGCTCTTCCCTATCTTAATAATAATAATAATTCCATAACGGAATTTCTGTTCGAAAGTATGCCCAATGGTCTTCCCTGTTATCCAATTACCATGCTCTTGATTAGTATAGTTTATTCACGGTGTTTTTTTTTGCATGAATATGCTATACAGAATTGTTTTTATGGCCGCGACACGAATTTAGGTTTTACTATTACTATTTACTATTGTTATTGTTTATTTAGTTTAAGTTTAAGTGTGCCTTTTTTATTGATAGTGTACTAGGTATTATTTAACATTAACAGTACATTTATAACTGCACTTGCGGATCTACTTAACAGTTGTATTCATTTAAGTTCTAAAGTGTAATTTACAAAATGACATTTGTTTGAAATTAGACAATTCAAACTTGAAATTTGTTTTTACAGAACATGAAAAGAATGTGTTTTAATTCTTATGATTTAATATGATCCAATATTTCACATGAATAGCTATATGAAGACATCTAACAACTGTCATAATATGAGGTTGAAAGTCAATTTTTTTAAACTTTTTACAATTTTAAAAATATAATCACTTCAAACATTATTCCGTAGCAATGACGTTGGCTTGCATAATTTATTGCTTGTAGTTTAAAAGAGAACAACTACCAATTGCTCGTTAGAGAAACGGTTGATTGTAAATCAATTTGTTGCGCAATAGGTTAACATACAGTATGCAAACGTTCACAACATAACATATTTCTCATATAAACAATACTAATGACTCAATAATTCTGGTAGATTGAAAAATGTATGCCTAGCCGTTTTATAATTTAGCGTTATAGCTTTATCAAAAACATCTATTTTCTTTTAGAACAAACGGGTAACCTTTCCCAGCTTTACTGTCCTTTATAGCCACTTCTGGAACAAATCTCAAATGCGATAACAAAGCGACACGTTATTCTTTTTGTCTGTTCAACTGTATGTATACATATAATAATATAGTTATAGTATTTTAAGTATTTTCATGGCCCAACAACGTATATGTTGTTCTCAAACCAATAATAAGTAGATCCAAATATTTGGCCTTGCTTGAAATTATTTTTCTCCCACCTCAGATAAGTAGATCCGATAAACTGACCATGCTAGAAATTCTTTTCTTGGCCACGGGCAAAGATAAAACATATACCCTTATGGAACTCCTTTTAAATGGTAATCACATTTTAATTCCCTCCCTTGTTGAAGACCGCTCACTGTTGCATCATAATTAATTATTTCTCGCTTCAAATGTCATAATAGAACAGTTTCCACGAACCTTTTAAGAAATAATGCTTCACCCTCCTCAGAACTATTTCAAAAAAGAGTTCCAGCAAAAGAAACATTTTTACTAAATATTGTTTAACTGAGGTGGATGAAAATGCATCTACCATAGCCGCACGTGTAAGATAGGTTCATTGAAACCATCACGCAGGTTGTCTTACGGAAATTCGGTTAACCTCGTTTCCACAAAACACCTTACGCTCGGGTCGGAAAGAACCTATCGTACACTCTCGGCTATGGAAGATGCTAATAATCTTATTAGAGGACAAAGATAAAAAATATCCCGTCTGTAAAATATATTAAAATGCATTTATATCATAATTTGTTTAACACAATTACAAGAAATCTACCATGAAATATTATGTCAAATAGGTGCATTATTCTGTATTGTCATGTCTGAAGAAAGAAGTCATTTGCAAAATGGTTTATAATTAAATCGAAATATTCTGAGTACTTATTTTTCACATAATTTTTATGCCCTACTGAGGGTAAAAAAAAAATCCCTATACAAATACATTTATTATTAACATGAATGCAGCTGCATGGACATTCAATTACCAGATGGGCTTATAACCATTTCGAAGAAACCCAGACATAAATAACAAATTGACAATGAATGCCGTAATTACGTAGTATATCTTGTTTCATTCGTGTTTCTGTTGCGTGGGGTCTAATTTCTGGCGCTTAATTATGTTTCTATGCTTAATGGGCGTATGCACATGCAGCCAATAAGGTATTCTGTAATTTAATCGATCGCTTCATTCAAGCGTGGGACTTTAAAGTGCTTAATCATAAAAAGATGTGTGTCTTTGTTTGATTCAGAATTCTACAAGCTTATAGCATGTATCATTTTATACACGTGTACTGAACGAATTTTGAAAGGCAATATCTAAACTTACATAGTAAAAAGCATTGGCATTCTGCTGCAGTAGCACTAGCTGAAAATGCAATAATGTTCATGTTCATCCAACAAAAAAACAATGTCATTGCATTTGTGATGATTGTTTTAATATTGTATCCAGCAAGTAAATTTGGTCATTCTATTCTCATTTTTTTCAAACGACAACAAGTCATGTCGTTCGTATTTGGCCATCAAACATACCACTATTGTCGTCGTACATTTGCAGTATGTATAATCTCGTAATTTTAAACACTAGAATTATGCAGATTCAGATCCGACGTCTATAAGGAGTGCCTGTCATTTTAAGTGTTACCATTTCGTTACGGTTTATATATCCACTTCATCCTTAATCTTGCAGATTTACTGAACGATTCAAACCTATTAATATGAAAAGTATCCAGTAATGATTTTGAACAAAATAATTGCTCAAAATTGATGTATATGAAGTCATCATAACGTCGATTAAACGAACAATTCCACTTCTTACACAGTCTTATTACTATTTACTATTTTGTACTGGCCGCTTAAATGCATTTGAACGCAAATAATCCAGTACATATTACAATACAAATACGTAATATGCTACTTGTGTTTGTACATTTGAAAACATATTTAAAGTTGAATTACAAAGACGCTTGCGCAATTTTGAACATAGTATAGCTTAGCTGCAATCGATAATGAGAACAGTTATTGGGTACTAAATTGACCCTGAATGCATGGCGTACATTTATTAACACTTTGGCGTGTACGGTAAGACCGATCGTGTGCAACTTTGAATAAAAATTTCCGCCACAAAAAGACTATTAAAGACCTATATTTGAGGTCAATAGTTTATAACAACATACAATATATTTACTAACTATGCGTCATGACAAGTGATCTGTGAAATTATATTTGTGAGGGAATTTAGACACACAATAACTCGCTATACTATAACGTGTGTGAAAAATTACAGAAACATGCTCAGTAGCCAACATATTAAACATAAACCCCGTTTATTGGCATAGGGTAAACACTAAAGACATACAACACAACAACAAAAATATCACAAAAAAGAAACATGGAACAGCAGCACAAAACTCCACAAACAACACAGTGCATATATACTATATAATAAACTAGGTATGTCTATCAAGGATTGTTAGGTACCACCTTGGAACAGTCAGTAAAATGTAAATTTACTCGGGGTTGAAACCAGTTTACGTGCACAAACCTCACTCTTATCCCAATAATCCTGAATAAAGAAAAAAACGTAAAAGGTAAATATTATCAAAGTATGCATTAACTTGAGGAAACGTTATAATAAAAAGTAATAAACTAAGAGGTTAACCCCAAGTACTTCAATAATTAGAGATCCTAAAGGATTATTAAAAATAAAAACGACATGTATTAGCTAAACGTTTCTTCCAAATGATTACCTATGTAAAATATTTGAAGAAAAAGCCGTCACATGCCGGAACAGTCCGAGCTAGCAAAAAAAAGGTTTTAAAGATAACATGAATCTGCAAAATTTTCATAAAAATCAAAGGACTAAAAGTTTAGTTATGTAAGGATGCAATATTCAACCTTATAATTTGTTTTAGTAATTCATCTTTAAAAACTAGAAGGCAAGTACTCTTCAAAGTATTGCCTTTATATCCATGGTTTAAATAAAATCCAAGCAATTCATTGAGTCTACCTCCTTGAAACATTTTATTTTTACATATATTCTTTGAAACATCACCATTAAAATAGGGATGGGCAACACTATTAGCTATCAGCGATTTAAGACTACGATTGTACAAGTCACTTGTTAAGAACAACTCTTTATCTCAAACAGCAAAGAATCTGCCCAGTGAGTGCCAGTTGTCCGTTGGTAATCTTACATCTGACTCCTAAGGTAAAATGCTGTGTAATAAACATCAGTTTTTGATGAGTCAACTTACAAGTGGCATGTTAGAGAAGTAGATCTGTCGGTCTTGTGCAATGTTCAGGTTACATGTCCTCCTGTCCTGGTGCTTTCGCATAGACTGCTGATGCACAAACATCTATCCTGCAAACAGTCAGTACAATTAATGAAGTATTCGTTCAATATCAAACGAAATTTTCATGAAATTTAACTGCTATGGTTATTTGAGTTTATGATAATAATGTACAGATAGTGATAATTTGCTAACGAAACCTGCAAACATCAGAGTAAATTGTGCTTTGCATAAAATGTTTGAATGTTAAAAATATACAACCTTTTGCTCGCCTTCAAAATATGGGTATTATTTTATTTTATCAAAATCGCCTTTTGCAGCTTCGATATATCTTTAAAACGGAAAACAAAGTGTTTTAACGATTTTTGCTCGCTAACTCCCTCCATTTTCCTTCTCGAAATTCTGTAGAGCAAACGATAACTTAGGTTGGTCTTAATATTTCTTCGATGCCTTTTAATTCACTTCACGTGTTTTATAAGGTTCGAATTTAATGAATAATCTATTTCAGAATTTTCGTAATGCAATAAGTACAACATTTCAGAATTTTCGTAATGCAATAAGTACAGTACTACGTTTAATATACACTACAAAATCCTTTCATTTGTAGTGTCGGGTATTTATTCTTCTCGTGTTTGATCAGGTTAGAATTTAATGAATAATCTATTTCAGAGTTTTCGTAATGCAGTAAGTACAGTACTACGTTTAATATACACTACAAAATCATGTCATTTGTAGTGTCGGGTATTTATCCTACACGAGTTGTTAGATGCGATTCAGCACCATATGTATGCCTGCCTAAAGGATGCCAACATAAAAAATGGATAGCGCTTCAACCAGGAAGAAAGTTCTTTAAAAGGAACCATCTCTACAAATTACAGTTACTTTTTTCAATGTATCAAAATGTGTCCGATTTTTAATAATCCAGTCATACACATCTGTTAAAATAGAACCTACCTGAACCTAGAATCTGAATGTAGTTCCTAATGCAAACCATAGTCATATATATCCTGTGTTTCAACATCACATGTAATGTAAATCCTAAATCTGATAATTTGTTCAAGCCATAAAATAGATAAATATATTTTTTCAGAATAAAAGTAACCATTCATATCATAAAACAATAAGCTTGCTGTCTGGAAATTAATTAACTTCTTTATCAAGAAGGGATCACAACACTCTTGACAACTCAATATTTCTCTACGACCATTAGCATTGATAATAACTGCGTTAAATTGATAAATTTGGCTTGGGAAAAGTATGACCCACGAAAATCTTCATGCAAGTGTGCATAACACGTAGATCTTAAGCAGGGAATCTTCCTTTGACAGTTTTAATATGTATCGCCGTAGACTATTGAATTAAACGGAGATAATAGACATAACATTATTCATACAACATCTTTAAAGTAGATTTAATCTCAAGTAGCTTTAATTTACGATAAATATGCTATTATTATTTTCTCAATATATAGGGGATAAAATAATAGAACGTTTTTCTGACGTCCTGCACCACATCGATTGCGTTGTACAAATGCGTATCTCATCGTATTATTCCTTTTATTATTTCCATGCATAAAGGCAGTGCTTTTAGTTTAAATCAACGAGACTGCACTTAAATTCAGCAAGACATTTTCTTGCATTTCGTTTCCTTAAATAATGTTTTAAACATTTGTCATAAAATTCCTTTCCGGAAATGATGTGATTAAGTTGAATGCTTAAACAAGGGTATTAATGTCAGGTGCGTCCATGCTTCCCGGTTCATTGTTTTAAGTGGAAAACGTCCCCGATTCGGTGAGTATTACCACTGTTTTCTATATATTTCAACGATAATTTTTAGAAACGACCTTGTGCACCGAATGAACAGCAGTTGCTCGTTTACGAAGACGCTTGTTTTAGATCAAAATAATGTCTGTATTAAAATATCTCGTGAAAACAATGCATGTTCTTACTAGGCTTTCCGACTCACTCAATGCATTTTTTATTTCAAAACAACTATTTAATTCCGTTCTCTTGCGTACAAACCCCGACCGATGCTTTGTTTTGGGCAAAAACAGTTATTGCTATTGATTTCCGAATGCAGACAGCCAATTTTGGAGTTAAATCGGCTCATTTACGATAATGCTTGCTGGTTCATTCTGTACATTTGTAGAACCTAGGTTCATCCCAAATCTGGAAGATCTATGGCACTTGTGATCAGCTGGTGTTTGCTGGCCGTCAGAAAAAACAACAACTACCAAACCAAGATTGACGTTGTATTGTTTGATTCAAAGGGATCAAAATGAGTATATTATATATAAGAGTCAGGCAACTATTACTGCAGCGTGGGCGGTATTCATAAAACGTCTTAAGTCATTTCGTTACTTAAGAGAAAAATTACAACGAATAATTTACATTTAACTACGCTGCATATAGATCTCGTAGTAATTTAAATTTAGCAGTTAAGCCGAAGATCTGTAACATAAGGAATCTCAATTATCTATGCAATAAGCACTTCACTCACTGCAGTGCGGTAGCTACACTGAGAAACAATTTATATAGCTCTAAAAATAACTCTTTTCGACTGTCTTCATATGCCTCAATATACACAAACCATCGAGGCGGAATGTCTATATTTGAAAAAAAAACTGAATATTAGATATAATATAATAAACTCCACAAAATACGGTACTATACCGTTAAATGTTGAAGTATTGATTATGTAACATTTAATTAGGAAGATATCACGAGTCAATATTTTTAAACATGCACCGGGCAGAATGTATACACAAACTGTTAATTTATTATATATTGAAAAAAAATAACACATTTATTTTGCTATGAACAGATTAAGAATTCAACTTAAATTAAGAAAAACACTTTTTAATAAGATATTTAATGAATATGACCCCAGGAGCTTTCTTCTACAATTATTAATATAATTGTCTTCACAATTCATCATTTGTAAACAGAATATGTCTTGTAACCAATATTTCCATTTCTTCCTTTCGTGTTCTCAATTGAGTTAGTACTTTCAACTCGTATAATAAAATATGTATGTGTTATGTTATAAATGTACCATGTTATGTAATTGTACAGTAAAGAATGTCGCAGTTATAAATCTAGTCAAGAGGAAAAAATATATTGTTTCCCTACTTTGTAATTCACAAACTTCGAATTTTCAAAATCATTAAAAATCTGTATGCTTGTAGAAAAAGATTAAAAACGGTGCGTAATTAATGATGCGGCTGTCCAGTTAGAAACCGTTGTGAAATAGTTGAAATTTTCTAACGGCATCTAGTACCACCGCTTGAGTGTTTGTGTTCCGAGGATTAATTGCCTAAACACTGTCAAACTTAGAACAGGCGGCTGATTTGATTTGATAAACAGCTTAATCGGGTTTAATTAGGTAAAGTAATTGTGTTTATTGCCGGTTTGGTTTCAATTTTAGTGTACACTTATGCTTACTGGATAAACTATTTACCATTGATGAGCTTTACAACACAATTTGCATTTTTTCGTGAAAAGATAAAAACACATAATCCTTTTTAACAAAGGAAATATGTACATACTGATGCCAATATTTGCCGATTCAACGCATCTGGCGAAAACTATTTAAGATAGAGAAACCATACATCAATGTGTTAAGATTACATTTTAATCTTTAGATAATGCAAGATTTTAAGTATGCCTCGGGATATCAACATGTACATGCTTACTAAACACCAGCTCCAACTATATTAGTGATGCAAAGAAAATGAACTGTCATCACTGGTAGTTCAGCTTTGTCTATTATTTGGACAGACGTTAATATGATTTATATTTCAGTTGAAATTTTTAATACTCGACGATATTTCGAACTTCTGAAAATCAGGTGCCGTGTTAGAACTCTTTTTAATAAAGGTTGGCTACGAAACTGTTTTAATATAGTAAAAATTGTGATGCCAGGAGCTGTTCTCTCTATACGAACTTCCTCTAGCATTTCAACTACATTTCTTTGTATAGACACACCGTTAAGAACATTCCTGCGAATTAAAATATAACATATTTATATGAACACTACACTATGGTATCAATAACTATCGAGTTACACTATTGCATTATTAAAAAAACGAAATTGCCACTCACGCAGTATTCTTTCAGTATTTATATTATTTAATAATATAGGTACTGTTAATAGACCCACGTTTATAATTCCGACATTAATTTAGTATATATATATGACTTTGGATTGACTTAAAAAGCGACAGCCAAATATTTGGAAGAAGCCCTGAGCTCCACTCTTAAAAAGACTTCAATTCTAAAACCGCTTGGACATTCATAGTCCTTCTCGACAGACACGGAGTCATTTTGGTGGATACCGTTTCAAATGACAAGACCTTGAACCCCGCATATTATGCAAATGTGTTATTTGTTATTATCAATATATACTTTTGTTATAGATAATTACATTAATTTCATAAAAAATGTTTAATATTTATTGATTTACTGATTATAAAAAAATTCAAAGCTAGAACCTATAGTGTAGTATAATAACAAGATTCAGGTCATTTGCCGCGATTTCATTAGACTAAGTGTAATATCATAACGTGATATCCTATTTGTATTATGTCATTCGTCACGATGTACGGAATACTCTGCATACGAAACCTCCCGCATTTTATGAGAAGCAAGGATTGATCCCTTGTATGGCACAAAGATAATGCACCCGAGCACACGACGAACGTAAACGTGCTAGAGATCGAAAATTGGGGTTTCAAGCGATTTCAGCACCCCTTGCACTCCCACTTTCCACTTCGTTGTACTGTGCTTACATCCTTTGGCTAAAGAATAGTAAAGATGTCGGAATTTTAAACGCAATGAAGAAGTGATGTCTGCAACTACAGCATTTAATGGAGATTTACTACTGACTGATCTGTAAATATTTTTCTAGCCGCAGGGACAACTTGAGAAAGGTGCAAATGTGCAAAACTGGCTGTTCATTATATAAGTATTTATGCTTAAAAGATAAAAAGACATATGTTGATTCGAGTCAATTCATTAATCTCATGTTCATATGCTGTACTTGGCACGGAGTTAACGGTCAACCCTCATATCCTGTTTTAAAACAGTCACACGCTTACCGCCACGAGGATGTCGGAGACACAACTAGTGGATGTCTGTTGGTCGTTTGATCATAGTTCAGAGTATAATATATATATATATATATATATATCTATACCAGTATAAAAATCGCTTGCCTATAATGATGACATCTCAGTCATGTTAATCTTACACGGTTCAGAACATTATTGGTTTGATTGCGCTGTTAAACAGAAAATGATCAAATGAAAAATAAAATTTCGTTTCCATGATTTTCAACTGTCAACTGTCGTAACAAGAGTTCACGAAGCTCATTTTCAGTCCGGCAGCGTTGAACAAGTAAATACACAAAAATCGTGTCCAATTCGGTTTTACAGGAGACGAATATATACATGTACAAACATGCATATGTATTTCTGGCTGATGAATGAGAAATACAATTTATCATCCAGATACTATTTATGTATGTCTTTTTATTTCCGTACCTAATCACGAGAAGGTATCTTGAATAGGTTATGTTTCAAATTAACAACTCAATATGCAATAGGCTTTGTCAAGAATATGGAGTTTGTGTTTTTTATATCAATATTTGTGTGAATGGGTGATGTTGTAATATTTCTTTTTGATTACGTGTTTTTGTTTAAATACGAGTATATGGGATAGTCATATTCAAATTGGTGCTGTTTTATCAATTTTTTTTATTCTTGCTTTTTGCTTTGATCGTCCCTTACTCGCTTACTCCCCTCTATTTTCAGCAAGAACTGAAACATTAGTTGTTTAGCACCGATACGTTTAAATAATAATTCGTGACAGCCTCAACGATGAAACCATTCCGCATACAAACGCAGTTGTGAAACGAAAAAATGTGTAACACCAAATTTTAACCTCCCAGACAGGCTGCAATGTGCTATAATTTGCTATTAAATTGTTCTATTCATAAAGTGTAAACGATTTACATATCTCACCGTTCTATATTATAATATGACTCACTCTAATATAACATAACCGCCTTTTAAGTGAATGGCTCAATACAATCTCATACTAATGTCAATATACAATTTTAAAACACATTTATTACAAAATAGATTAATAACGCGATACATGAGGGTTAAAGTAAAGACAAAGACATACATGATACCATAACCAGCATAAACAAACATATTGATTACAACAATTTACAAGATGGTGCTTAACAAACATGCAAACTATTTCATCTCTTTTTAGAATCTCCTTTTTGGGCTTAATTGACCAGATGCCCTCATGATATTTAAAATCACGTGGTAAACGATGCCGAATATTCATTGACATTCAGGTTATGCATAAGTATTCGCATATGATCAATACCTAAACGTGCATATGTTTTATTTCGCAAAATATCAACATTCTTTATGCAAATTTATTATGCAGATTAAACTTTTTTTCATTATTTTATCCCGAGCAAAACACAATATCTACTACAACCATCTCAAATTAATCAGCATCTTCTTTATTATATACCTACTATACATGGAATACTCAAGAATTCTAGAACATTTTAGTAAACATACCTGCTTAATGCATTTTAGTAACTCTTGGGGGTATACCATGATTTGCTTGAATGAATAAATATAGGTTACCCAAGCAAAAAATCTGGAACATTATACAATGAAGAACTAATTTTTATGAATACATAATTATGTATGAATATATAAAACAAAACAAGTAAGAAATATAATTCAACAGTTTCACAACAAACATTGCTCAAATATTGGATGAAATGAAATATATATCCCGAAAGGATTTAATTTCTACCTTTTTATTTTGAAAGTTTTTAGGTTTTAAAGAGTGGTTATATTTATAGTGTGCTCAATGATTTATGTTGACTTAATTCAGTGGACATTATCATATACCAGGATCAGTGAACATTTTGTCAATATTTGGATTTTGGATTTTAGTTCGATATATATATATATTTCTCAATATATAGGGGATAAAATAATAGAACGCTTTTCTGACGTCCTGCACCACATCGATTGCGTTGTACAAATGCGTATCTCATCGTATTATTCCTTTTATTATTTCCATGCATAAAGGCAGTGCTTTTAGTTTAAATCAACGAGACTGCACTTAAATTCAGCAAGACATTTTCTTGCATTTCGTTTCCTTAAATAATGTTTTAAACATTTGTCATAAAATTCCTTTCCGGAAATGATGTGATTAAGTTGAATGCTTAAACAAGGGTATTAATGTCAGGTGCGTCCATGCTTCCCGGTTCATTGTTTTAAGTGGAAAACGTCCCCGATTCGGTGAGTATTACCACTGTTTTCTATATATTTCAACGATAATTTTTAGAAACGACCTTGTGCACCGAATGAACAGCAGTTGCTCGTTTACGAAGACGCTTGTTTTAGATCAAAATAATGTCTGTATTAAAATATCTCGTGAAAACAATGCATGCTCTTACTAGGCTTTCCGACTCACTCAATGCATTTTTTATTTCAAAACAACTATTTAATTCCGTTCTCTTGCGTACAAACCCCGACCGATGCTTTGTTTTGGGCAAAAACAGTTATTGCTATTGATTTCCGAATGCAGACAGCCAATTTTGGAGTTAAATCGGCTCATTTACGATAATGCTTGCTGGTTCATTCTGTACATTTGTAGAACCTAGGTTCATCCCAAATCTGGAAGATCTATGGCACTTGTGATCAGCTGGTGTTTGCTGGCCGTCAGAAAAAACAACAACTACCAAACCAAGATTGACGTTGTATTGTTTGATTCAAAGGGATCAAAATGAGTATATTATATATAAGAGTCAGGCAACTATTACTGCAGCGTGGGCGGTATTCATAAAACGTCTTAAGTCATTTCGTTACTTAAGAGAAAAATTACAACGAATAATTTACATTTAACTACGCTGCATATAGTTCTCGTAGTAATTTAAATTTAGCAGTTAAGCCGAAGATCTGTAACATAAGGAATCTCAATTATCTATGCAATAAGCACTTCACTCACTGCAGTGCGGTAGCTACACTGAGAAACAATTTATATAGCTCTAAAAATAACTCTTTTCGACTGTCTTCATATGCCTCAATATACACAAACCATCGAGGCGGAATGTCTATATTTGAAAAAAAAACTGAATATTATATATAATATAATAAACTCCACAAAATACGGTACTATACCGTTAAATGTTGAAGTATTGATTATGTAACATTTAATTAGGAAGATATCACGAGTCAATATTTTTAAACATGCACCGGGCAGAATGTATACACAAACTGTTAATTTATTATATATTGAAAAAAAATAACACATTTATTTTGCTATGAACAGATTAAGAATTCAACTTAAATTAAGAAAAACACTTTTTAATAAGATATTTAATGAATATGACCCCAGGAGCTTTCTTCTACAATTATTAATATAATTGTCTTCACAATTCATCATTTGTAAACAGAATATGTCTTGTAACCAATATTTCCATTTCTTCCTTTCGTGTTCTCAATTGAGTTAGTACTTTCAACTCGTATAATAAAATATGTATGTGTTATGTTATAAATGTACCATGTTATGTAATTGTAATGTAAAGAATGTCGCAGTTATAAATCTAGTCAAGAGGAAAAAATATATTGTTTCCCTACTTTGTAATTCACAAACTTCGAATTTTCAAAATCATTAAAAATCTGTATGCTTGTAGAAAAAGATTAAAAACGGTGCGTAATTAATGATGCGGCTGTCCAGTTAGAAACCGTTGTGAAATAGTTGAAATTTTCTAACGGCATCTAGTACCACCGCTTGAGTGTTTGTGTTCCGAGGATTAATTGCCTAAACACTGTCAAACTTAGAACAGGCGGCTGATTTGATTTGATAAACAGCTTAATCGGGTTTAATTAGGTAAAATAATTGTGTTTATTGCCGGTTTGGTTTCAATTTTAGTGTACACTTATGCTTACTGGATAAACTATTTACCATTGATGAGCTTTACAACACAATTTGCATTTTTTCGTGAAAAGATAAAAACACATAATCCTTTTTAACAAAGGAAATATGTACATACTGATGCCAATATTTGCCGATTCAACACATCTGGCGAAAACTATTTAAGATAGAGAAACCATACATCAATGTGTTAAGATTACATTTTAATCTTTAGATAATGCAAGATTTTAAGTATGCCTCGGGATATCAACATGTACATGCTTACTAAACACCAGCTCCAACTATATTAGTGATGCAAAGAAAATGAACTGTCATCACTGGTAGTTCAGCTTTGTCTATTATTTGGACAGACGTTAATATGATTTATATTTCAGTTGAAATTTTTAATACTCGACGATATTTCGAACTTCTGAAAATCAGGTGCCGTGTTAGAACTCTTTTTAATAAAGGTTGGCTACGAAACTGTTTTAATATAGTAAAAATTGTGATGCCAGGAGCTGTTCTCTCTATACGAACTTCCTCTAGCATTTCAACTACATTTCTTTGTATAGACACACCGTTAAGAACATTCCTGCGAATTAAAATATAACATATTTATATGAACACTACACTATGGTATCAATAACTATCGAGTTACACTATTGCATTATTAAAAAAACGAAATTGCCACTCACGCAGTATTCTTTCAGTATTTATATTATTTAATAATATAGGTACTGTTAATAGACCCACGTTTATAATTCCGACATTAATTTAATATATATATATGACTTTGGATTGACTTAAAAAGCGACAGCCAAATATTTGGAAGAAGCCCTGAGCTCCACTCTTAAAAAGACTTCAATTCTAAAACCGCTTGGACATTCATAGTCCTTCTCGACAGACACGGAGTCATTTTGGTGGATACCGTTTCAAATGACAAGACCTTGAACCCCGCATATTATGCAAATGTGTTATTTGTTATTATCAATATATACTTTTGTTATAGATAATTACATTAATTTCATAAAAAATGTTTAATATTTATTGATTTACTGATTATAAAAAATTCAAAGCTAGAACCTATAGTGTAGTATAATAACAAGATTCAGGTCATTTGCCGCGATTTCATTAGACTAAGTGTAATATCATAACGTGATATCCTATTTGTATTATGTCATTCGTCACGATGTACGGAATACTCTGCATACGAAACCTCCCGCATTTTATGAGAAGCAAGGATTGATCCCTTGTATGGCACAAAGATAATGCACCCGAGCACACGACGAACGTAAACGTGCTAGAGATCGAAAATTGGGGTTTCAAGCGATTTCAGCACCCCTTGCACTCCCACTTTCCACTTCGTTGTACTGTGCTTACATCCTTTGGCTAAAGAATAGTAAAGATGTCGGAATTTTAAATGCAATGAAGAAGTGATGTCTGCAACTACAGCATTTAATGGAGATTTACTACTGACTGATCTGTAAATATTTTTCTAGCCGCAGGGACAACTTGAGAAAGGTGCAAATGTGCAAAACTGGCTGTTCATTATATAAGTATTTATGCTTAAAAGATAAAAAGACATATGTTGATTCGAGTCAATTCATTAATCTCATGTTCATATGCTGTACTTGGCACGGAGTTAACGGTCAACCCTCATATCCTGTTTTAAAACAGTCACACGCTTACCGCCACGAGGATGTCGGAGACACAACTAGTGGATGTCTGTTGGTCGTTTGATCATAGTTCAGAGTATAATATATATATATATATATCTCTATACCAGTATAAAAATCGCTTGCCTATAATGATGACATCTCAGTCATGTTAATCTTACACGGTTCAGAACATTATTGGTTTGATTGCGTTGTTAAACAGAAAATGATCAAATGAAAAATAAAATTTCGTTTCCATGATTTTCAACTGTCAACTGTCGTAACAAGAGTTCACGAAGCTCATTTTCAGTCCGGCAGCGTTGAACAAGTAAATACACAAAAATCGTGTCCAATTCGGTTTTACAGGAGACGAATATATACATGTACAAACATGCATATGTATTTCTGGCTGATGAATGAGAAATACAATTTATCATCCAGATACTATTTATGTATGTCTTTTTATTTCCGTACCTAATCACGAGAAGGTATCTTGAATAGGTTATGTTTCAAATTAACAACTCAATATGCAATAGGCTTTGTCAAGAATATGGAGTTTGTGTTTTTTATATCAATATTTGTGTGAATGGGTGATGTTGTAATATTTCTTTTTGATTACGTGTTTTTGTTAAAATACGAGTATATGGGATAGTCATATTCAAATTGGTGCTGTTTTATCAAAATTTTTTATTCTTGCTTTTTGCTTTGATCGTCCCTTACTCGCTTACTCCCCTCTATTTTCAGCAAGAACTGAAACATTAGTTGTTTAGCACCGATACGTTTAAATAATAATTCGTGACAGCCTCAACGATGAAACCATTCCGCATACAAACGCAGTTGTGAAACGAAAAAATGTGTAACACCAAATTTTAACCTCCCAGACAGGCTGCAATGTGCTATAATTTGCTATTAAATTGTTCTATTCATAAAGTGTAAACGATTTACATATCTCACCGTTCTATATTATAATATGACTCACTCTAATATAACATAACCGCCTTTTAAGTGAATGGCTCAATACAATCTCATACTAATGTCAATATACAATTTTAAAACACATTTATTACAAAATAGATTAATAACGCGATACATGAGGGTTAAAGTAAAGACAAAGACATACATGATACCATAACCAGCATAAACAAACATATTGATTACAACAATTTACAAGATGGTGCTTAACAAACATGCAAACTATTTCATCTCTTTTTAGAATCTCCTTTTTGGGCTTAATTGACCAGATGCCCTCATGATATTTAAAATCACGTGGTAAACGATGCCGAATATTCATTGACATTCAGGTTATGTATAAGTATTCGCATATGATCAATACCTAAACGTGCATATGTTTTATTTCGCAAAATATCAACATTCTTTATGCAAATTTATTATGCAGATTAAACTTTTTTCATTATTTTATTCCGAGCAAAACACAATATCTACTACAACCATCTCAAATTAATCAGCATCTTCTTTATTATATACCTACTATACATGGAATACTCAAGAATTCTAGAACATTTTAGTAAACATACCTGCTTAATGCATTTTAGTAACTCTTGGGGGTATACCATGATTTGCTTGAATGAATTAATATAGGTTACCCAAGCAAAAAATCTGGAACATTATACAATGAAGAACTAATTTTTATGAATACATAATTATGTATGAATATATAAAACAAAACAAGTAAGAAATATAATTCAACAGTTTCACAACAAACATTGCTCAAATATTGGATGAAATGAAATATATATCCCGAAAGGATTTAATTTCTACCTTTTTATTTTGAAAGTTTTTAGGTTTTAAAGAGTGGTTATATTTATAGTGTGCTCAATGATTTATGTTGACTTAATTCAGTGGACATTATCATATACCAGGATCAGTGAACATTTTGTCAATATTTGGATTTTGGATTTTAGTTCGATATATATATATATTTCTCAATATATAGGGGATAAAATAATAGAACGCTTTTCTGACGTCCTGCACCACATCGATTGCGTTGTACAAATGCGTATCTCATCGTATTATTCCTTTTATTATTTCCATGCATAAAGGCAGTGCTTTTAGTTTAAATCAACGAGACTGCACTTAAATTCAGCAAGACATTTTCTTGCATTTCGTTTCCTTAAATAATGTTTTAAACATTTGTCATAAAATTCCTTTCCGGAAATGATGTGATTAAGTTGAATGCTTAAACAAGGGTATTAATGTCAGGTGCGTCCATGCTTCCCGGTTCATTGTTTTAAGTGGAAAACGTCCCCGATTCGGTGAGTATTACCATTGTTTTCTATATATTTCAACGATAATTTTTAGAAACGACCTTGTGCACCGAATGAACAGCAGTTGCTCGTTTACGAAGACGCTTGTTTTAGATCAAAATAATGTCTGTATTAAAATATCTCGTGAAAACAATGCATGTTCTTACTAGGCTTTCCGACTCACTCAATGCATTTTTTATTTCAAAACAACTATTTAATTCCGTTCTCTTGCGTACAAACCCCGACCGATGCTTTGTTTTGGGCAAAAACAGTTATTGCTATTGATTTCCGAATGCAGACAGCCAATTTTGGAGTTAAATCGGCTCATTTACGATAATGCTTGCTGGTTCATTCTGTACATTTGTAGAACCTAGGTTCATCCCAAATCTGGAAGATCTATGGCACTTGTGATCAGCTGGTGTTTGCTGGCCGTCAGAAAAAACAACAACTACCAAACCAAGATTGACGTTGTATTGTTTGATTCAAAGGGATCAAAATGAGTATATTATATATAAGAGTCAGGCAACTATTACTGCAGCGTGGGCGGTATTCATAAAACGTCTTAAGTCATTTCGTTACTTAAGAGAAAAATTACAACGAATAATTTACATTTAACTACGCTGCATATAGATCTCGTAGTAATTTAAATTTAGCAGTTAAGCCGAAGATCTGTAACATAAGGAATCTCAATTATCTATGCAATAAGCACTTCACTCACTGCAGTGCGGTAGCTACACTGAGAAACAATTTATATAGCTCTAAAAATAACTCTTTTCGACTGTCTTCATATGCCTCAATATACACAAACCATCGAGGCGGAATGTCTATATTTGAAAAAAAAACTGAATATTAGATATAATATAATAAACTCCACAAAATACGGTACTATACCGTTAAATGTTGAAGTATTGATTATGTAACATTTAATTAGGAAGATATCACGAGTCAATATTTTTAAACATGCACCGGGCAGAATGTATACACAAACTGTTAATTTATTATATATTGAAAAAAAATAACACATTTATTTTGCTATGAACAGATTAAGAATTCAACTTAAATTAAGAAAAACACTTTTTAATAAGATATTTAATGAATATGACCCCAGGAGCTTTCTTCTACAATTATTAATATAATTGTCTTCACAATTCATCATTTGTAAACAGAATATGTCTTGTAACCAATATTTCCATTTCTTCCTTTCGTGTTCTCAATTGAGTTAGTACTTTCAACTCGTATAATAAAATATGTATGTGTTATGTTATAAATGTACCATGTTATGTAATTGTACAGTAAAGAATGTCGCAGTTATAAATCTAGTCAAGAGGAAAAAATATATTGTTTCCCTACTTTGTAATTCACAAACTTCGAATTTTCAAAATCATTAAAAATCTGTATGCTTGTAGAAAAAGATTAAAAACGGTGCGTAATTAATGATGCGGCTGTCCAGTTAGAAACCGTTGTGAAATAGTTGAAATTTTCTAACGGCATCTAGTACCACCGCTTGAGTGTTTGTGTTCCGAGGATTAATTGCCTAAACACTGTCAAACTTAGAACAGGCGGCTGATTTGATTTGATAAACAGCTTAATCGGGTTTAATTAGGTAAAATAATTGTGTTTATTGCCGGTTTGGTTTCAATTTTAGTGTACACTTATGCTTACTGGATAAACTATTTACCATTGATGAGCTTTACAACACAATTTGCATTTTTTCGTGAAAAGATAAAAACACATAATCCTTTTTAACAAAGGAAATATGTACATACTGATGCCAATATTTGCCGATTCAACGCATCTGGCGAAAACTATTTAAGATAGAGAAACCATACATCAATGTGTTAAGATTACATTTTAATCTTTAGATAATGCAAGATTTTAAGTATGCCTCGGGATATCAACATGTACATGCTTACTAAACACCAGCTCCAACTATATTAGTGATGCAAAGAAAATGAACTGTCATCACTGGTAGTTCAGCTTTGTCTATTATTTGGACAGACGTTAATATGATTTATATTTCAGTTGAAATTTTTAATACTCGACGATATTTCGAACTTCTGAAAATCAGGTGCCGTGTTAGAACTCTTTTTAATAAAGGTTGGCTACGAAACTGTTTTAATATAGTAAAAATTGTGATGCCAGGAGCTGTTCTCTCTATACGAACTTCCTCTAGCATTTCAACTACATTTCTTTGTATAGACACACCGTTAAGAACATTCCTGCGAATTAAAATATAACATATTTATATGAACACTACACTATGGTATCAATAACTATCGAGTTACACTATTGCATTATTAAAAAAACGAAATTGCCACTCACGCAGTATTCTTTCAGTATTTATATTATTTAATAATATAGGTACTGTTAATAGACCCACGTTTATAATTCCGACATTAATTTAATATATATATATGACTTTGGATTGACTTAAAAAGCGACAGCCAAATATTTGGAAGAAGCCCTGAGCTCCACTCTTAAAAAGACTTCAATTCTAAAACCGCTTGGACATTCATAGTCCTTCTCGACAGACACGGAGTCATTTTGGTGGATACCGTTTCAAATGACAAGACCTTGAACCCCGCATATTATGCAAATGTGTTATTTGTTATTATCAATATATACTTTTGTTATAGATAATTACATTAATTTCATAAAAAATGTTTAATATTTATTGATTTACTGATTATAAAAAAATCAAAGCTAGAACCTATAGTGTAGTATAATAACAAGATTCAGGTCATTTGCCGCGATTTCATTAGACTAAGTGTAATATCATAACGTGATATCCTATTTGTATTATGTCATTCGTCACGATGTACGGAATACTCTGCATACGAAACCTCCCGCATTTTATGAGAAGCAAGGATTGATCCCTTGTATGGCACAAAGATAATGCACCCGAGCACACGACGAACGTAAACGTGCTAGAGATCGAAAATTGGGGTTTCAAGCGATTTCAGCACCCCTTGCACTCCCACTTTCCACTTCGTTGTACTGTGCTTACATCCTTTGGCTAAAGAATAGTAAAGATGTCGGAATTTTAAATGCAATGAAGAAGTGATGTCTGCAACTACAGCATTTAATGGAGATTTACTACTGACTGATCTGTAAATATTTTTCTAGCCGCAGGGACAACTTGAGAAAGGTGCAAATGTGCAAAACTGGCTGTTCATTATATAAGTATTTATGCTTAAAAGATAAAAAGACATATGTTGATTCGAGTCAATTCATTAATCTCATGTTCATATGCTGTACTTGGCACGGAGTTAACGGTCAACCCTCATATCCTGTTTTAAAACAGTCACACGCTTACCGCCACGAGGATGTCGGAGACACAACTAGTGGATGTCTGTTGGTCGTTTGATCATAGTTCAGAGTATAATATATATATATATATATCTATACCAGTATAAAAATCGCTTGCCTATAATGATGACATCTCAGTCATGTTAATCTTACACGGTTCAGAACATTATTGGTTTGATTGCGCTGTTAAACAGAAAATGATCAAATGAAAAATAAAATTTCGTTTCCATGATTTTCAACTGTCAACTGTCGTAACAAGAGTTCACGAAGCTCATTTTCAGTCCGGCAGCGTTGAACAAGTAAATACACAAAAATCGTGTCCAATTCGGTTTTACAGGAGACGAATATATACATGTACAAACATGCATATGTATTTCTGGCTGATGAATGAGAAATACAATTTATCATCCAGATACTATTTATGTATGTCTTTTTATTTCCGTACCTAATCACGAGAAGGTATCTTGAATAGGTTAGGTTTCAAATTAACAACTCAATATGCAATAGGCTTTGTCAAGAATATGGAGTTTGTGTTTTTTATATCAATATTTGTGTGAATGGGTGATGTTGTAATATTTCTTTTTGATTACGTGTTTTTGTTAAAATACGAGTATATGGGATAGTCATATTCAAATTGGTGCTGTTTTATCAAATTTGTTTATTCTTGCTTTTTGCTTTGATCGTCCCTTACTCGCTTACTCCCCTCTATTTTCAGCAAGAACTGAAACATTAGTTGTTTAGCACCGATACGTTTAAATAATAATTCGTGACAGCCTCAACGATGAAACCATTCCGCATACAAACGCAGTTGTGAAACGAAAAAATGTGTAACACCAAATTTTAACCTCCCAGACAGGCTGCAATGTGCTATAATTTGCTATTAAATTGTTCTATTCATAAAGTGTAAACGATTTACATATCTCACCGTTCTATATTATAATATGACTCACTCTAATATAACATAACCGCCTTTTAAGTGAATGGCTCAATACAATCTCATACTAATGTCAATATACAATTTTAAAACACATTTATTACAAAATAGATTAATAACGCGATACATGAGGGTTAAAGTAAAGACAAAGACATACATGATACCATAACCAGCATAAACAAACATATTGATTACAACAATTTACAAGATGGTGCTTAACAAACATGCAAACTATTTCATCTCTTTTTAGAATCTCCTTTTTGGGCTTAATTGACCAGATGCCCTCATGATATTTAAAATCACGTGGTAAACGATGCCGAATATTCATTGACATTCAGGTTATGTATAAGTATTCGCATATGATCAATACCTAAACGTGCATATGTTTTATTTCGCAAAATATCAACATTCTTTATGCAAATATATTATGCAGATTAAACTTTTTTCATTATTTTATCCCGAGCAAAACACAATATCTACTACAACCATCTCAAATTAATCAGCATCTTCTTTATTATATACCTACTATACATGGAATACTCAAGAATTCTAGAACATTTTAGTAAACATACCTGCTTAATGCATTTTAGTAACTCTTGGGGGTATACCATGATTTGCTTGAATGAATAAATATAGGTTACACAAGCAAAAAATCTGGAACATTATACAATGAAGAACTAATTTTTATGAATACATAATTATGTATGAATATATAAAACAAAACAAGTAAGAAATATAATTCAAAAGTTTCACAACAAACATTGCTCAAATATTGGATGAAATGAAATATATATCCCGAAAGGATTTAATTTCTACCTTTTTATTTTGAAAGTTTTTAGGTTTTAAAGAGTGGTTATATTTATAGTGTGCTCAATGATTTATGTTGACTTAATTCAGTGGACATTATCATATACCAGGATCAGTGAACATTTTGTCAATATTTGGATTTTGGATTTTAGTTCGATATATATATATATATTTCTCAATATATAGGGGATAAAATAATAGAACGCTTTTCTGACGTCCTGCACCACATCGATTGCGCTGTACAAATGCGTATCTCATCGTATTATTCCTTTTATTATTTCCATGCATAAAGGCAGTGCTTTTAGTTTAAATCAACGAGACTGCACTTAAATTCAGCAAGACATTTTCTTGCATTTCGTTTCCTTAAATAATGTTTTAAACATTTGTCATAAAATTCCTTTCCGGAAATGATGTGATTAAGTTGAATGCTTAAACAAGGGTATTAATGTCAGGTGCGTCCATGCTTCCCGGTTCATTGTTTTAAGTGGAAAACGTCCCCGATTCGGTGAGTATTACCACTGTTTTCTATATGTTTCAACGATAATTTTTAGAAACGACCTTGTGCACCGAATGAACAGCAGTTGCTCGTTTACGAAGACGCTTGTTTTAGATCAAAATAATGTCTGTATTAAAATATCTCGTGAAAACAATGCATGTTCTTACTAGGCTTTCCGACTCACTCAATGCATTTTTTATTTCAAAACAACTATTTAATTCCGTTCTCTTGCGTACAAACCCCGACCGATGCTTTGTTTTGGGCAAAAACAGTTATTGCTATTGATTTCCGAATGCAGACAGCCAATTTTGGAGTTAAATCGGCTCATTTACGATAATGCTTGCTGGTTCATTCTGTACATTTGTAGAACCTAGGTTCATCCCAAATCTGGAAGATCTATGGCACTTGTGATCAGCTGGTGTTTGCTGGCCGTCAGAAAAAACAACAACTACCAAACCAAGATTGACGTTGTATTGTTTGATTCAAAGGGATCAAAATGAGTATATTATATATAAGAGTCAGGCAACTATTACTGCAGCGTGGGCGGTATTCATAAAACGTCTTAAGTCATTTCGTTACTTAAGAGAAAAATTACAACGAATAATTTACATTTAACTACGCTGCATATAGATCTCGTAGTAATTTTAATTTAGCAGTTAAGTCGAAGATCTGTAACATAAGGAATCTCAATTATCTATGCAATAAGCACTTCACTCACTGCAGTGCGGTAGCTACACTGAGAAACAATTTATATAGCTCTAAAAATAACTCTTTTCGACTGTCTTCATATGCCTCAATATACACAAACCATCGAGGCGGAATGTCTATATTTGAAAAAAAAAACTGAATATTAGATATAATATAATAAACTCCACAAAATACGGTACTATACCGTTAAATGTTGAAGTATTGATTATGTAACATTTAATTAGGAAGATATCACGAGTCAATATTTTTAAACATGCACCGGGCAGAATGTATACACAAACTGTTAATTTATTATATATTGAAAAAAATAACACATTTATTTTGCTATGAACAGATTAAGAATTCAACTTAAATTAAGAAAAACACTTTTTAATAAGATATTTAATGAATATGACCCCAGGAGCTTTCTTCTACAATTATTAATATAATTGTCTTCACAATTCATCATTTGTAAACAGAATATGTCTTGTAACCAATATTTCCATTTCTTCCTTTCGTGTTCTCAATTGAGTTAGTACTTTCAACTCGTATAATAAAATATGTATGTGTTATGTTATAAATGTACCATGTTATGTAATTGTACAGTAAAGAATGTCGCAGTTATAAATCTAGTCAAGAGGAAAAAATATATTGTTTCCCTACTTTGTAATTCACAAACTTCGAATTTTCAAAATCATTAAAAATCTGTATGCTTGTAGAAAAAGATTAAAAACGGTGCGTAATTAATGATGCGGCTGTCCAGTTAGAAACCGTTGTGAAATAGTTGAAATTTTCTAACGGCATCTAGTACCACCGCTTGAGTGTTTGTGTTCCGAGGATTAATTGCCTAAACACTGTCAAACTTAGAACAGGCGGCTGATTTGATTTGATAAACAGCTTAATCGGGTTTAATTAGGTAAAATAATTGTGTTTATTGCCGGTTTGGTTTTAATTTTAGTGTACACTTATGCTTACTGGATAAACTATTTACCATTGATGAGCTTTACAACACAATTTGCATTTTTTCGTGAAAAGATAAAAACACATAATCCTTTTTAACAAAGGAAATATGTACATACTGATGCCAATATTTGCCGATTCAACGCATCTGGCGAAAACTATTTAAGATAGAGAAACCATACATCAATGTGTTAAGATTACATTTTAATCTTAAGATAATGCAAGATTTTAAGTATGCCTCGGGATATCAACATGTACATGCTTACTAAACACCAGCTCCAACTATATTAGTGATGCAAAGAAAATGAACTGTCATCACTGGTAGTTCAGCTTTGTCTATTATTTGGACAGACGTTAATATGATTTATATTTCAGTTGAAATTTTTAATACTCGACGATATTTCGAACTTCTGAAAATCAGGTGCCGTGTTAGAACTCTTTTTAATAAAGGTTGGCTACGAAACTGTTTTAATATAGTAAAAATTGTGATGCCAGGAGCTGTTCTCTCTATACGAACTTCCTCTAGCATTTCAACTACATTTCTTTGTATAGACACACCGTTAAGAACATTCCTGCGAATTAAAATATAACATATTTATATGAACACTACACTATGGTATCAATAACTATCGAGTTACACTATTGCATTATTAAAAAAACGAAATTGCCACTCACGCAGTATTCTTTCAGTATTTATATTATTTAATAATATAGGTACTGTTAATAGACCCACGTTTATAATTCCGACATTAATTTAATATATATATATGACTTTGGATTGACTTAAAAAGCGACAGCCAAATATTTGGAAGAAGCCCTGAGCTCCACTCTTACAAAGACTTCAATTCTAAAACCGCTTGGACATTCATAGTCCTTCTCGACAGACACGGAGTCATTTTGGTGGATACCGTTTCAAATGACAAGACCTTGAACCCCGCATATTATGCAAATGTGTTATTGTTATTATCAATATATACTTTTGTTATAGATAATTACATTAATTTCATAAAAAATGTTTAATATTTATTGATTTACTGATTATAAAAAATTCAAAGCTAGAACCTATAGTGTAGTACAAGATTCAGGTCATTTGCCGCGATTTCATTAGACTAAGTGTAATATCATAACGTGATATCCTATTTGTATTATGTCATTCGTCACGATGTACGGAATACTCTGCATACGAAACCTCCCGCATTTTATGAGAAGCAAGGATTGATCCCTTGTATGGCACAAAGATAATGCACACGACGAACGTAAACGTGCTAGAGATCGAAAATTGGGGTTTCAAGCGATTTCAGCACCCCTTGCACTCCCACTTTCCACTTCGTTGTACTGTGCTTACATCCTTTGGCTAAAGAATAGTAAAGATGTCGGAATTTTAAATGCAATGAAGAAGTGATGTCTGCAACTACAGCATTTAATGGAGATTTACTACTGACTGATCTGTAAATATTTTTCTAGCCGCAGGGACAAATTGAGAAAGGTGCAAATGTGCAAAACTGGCTGTTCATTATATAAGTATTTATGCTTAAAAGATAAAAAGACATATGTTGATTCGAGTCAATTCATTAATCTCATGTTCATATGCTGTACTTGGCACGGAGTTAACGGTCAACCCTCATATCCTGTTTTAAAACAGTCACACGCTTACCGCCACGAGGATGTCGGAGACACAACTAGTGGATGTCTGTTGGTCGTTTGATCATAGTTCAGAGTATAATATATATATATATATATATATCTATACCAGTATAAAAATCGCTTGCCTATAATGATGACATCTCAGTCATGTTAATCTTACACGGTTCAGAACATTATTGGTTTGATTGCGCTGTTAAACAGAAAATGATCAAATGAAAAATAAAATTTCGTTTCCATGATTTTCAACTGTCAACTGTCGTAACAAGAGTTCACGAAGCTCATTTTCAGTCCGGCAGCGTTGAACAAGTAAATACACAAAAATCGTGTCCAATTCGGTTTTACAGGAGACGAATATATACATGTACAAACATGCATATGTATTTCTGGCTGATGAATGAGAAATACAATTTATCATCCAGATACTATTTATGTATGTCTTTTTATTTCCGTACCTAATCACGAGAAGGTATCTTGAATAGGTTAGGTTTCAAATTAACAACTCAATATGCAATAGGCTTTGTCAAGAATATGGAGTTTGTGTTTTTTATATCAATATTTGTGTGAATGGGTGATGTTGTAATATTTCTTTTTAATTACGTGTGTTTGTTAAAATACGAGTAAACTATATGGGATAGTCATATTCAAATTGGTGCTGTTTTATCAAATTTGTTTATTCTTGCTTTTTGCTTTGATCGTCCCTTACTCGCTTACTCCCCTCTATTTTCAGCAAGAACTGAAACATTAGTTGTTTAGCACCGATACGTTTAAATAATAATTCGTGACAGCCTCAACGATGAAACCATTCCGCATACAAACGCAGTTGTGAAACAATAAAAATGTGTAACACCAAATTTTAACCTCCCAGATAGGCTGCAATGTGCTATAATTTGCTATTAAATTGTTCTATTCATAAAGTGTAAACGATTTACATATCTCACCGTTCTATATTATAATATGACTCACTCTAATATAACATAACCGCCTTTTAAGTGAATGGCTCAATACAATCTCATACTAATGTCAATATACAATTTTAAAACACATTTATTACAAAATAGATTAATAACGCGATACATGAGGGTTAAAGTAAAGACAAAGACATACATGATACCATAACCAGCATAAACAAACATATTGATTACAACAATTTACAAGATGGTGCTTAACAAACATGCAAACTATTTCATCTCTTTTTAGAATCTCCTTTTTGGGCTTAATTGACCAGATGCCCTCATGATATTTAAAATCACGTGGTAAACGATGCCGAATATTCATTGACATTCAGGTTATGTATAAGTATATGCATATGATCAATACCTAAACGTGCATATGTTTTATTTCGCAAAATATCAACATTCTTTATGCAAATTTATTATGCAGATTAAATTTTTTTCATTATTTTATCCCGAGCAAAACACAATATCTACTACAACCATCTCAAATTAATCAGCATCTTCTTTATTATATACCTACTATACATGGAATACTCAAGAATTCTAGAACATTTTAGTAAACATACCTGCTTAATGCATTTTAGTAACTCTTGGGGGTATACCATGATTTGCTTGAATGAATAAATATAGGTTACCCAAGCAAAAAATCTGGAACATTATACAATGAAGAACTAATTTTTATGAATACATAATTATGTATGAAAATATAAAACAAAACAAGTAAGAAATATAATTCAAAAGTTTCACAACAAACATTGCTCAAATATTGGATGAAATGAAATATATATCCCGAAAGGATTAAATTTCTACCTTTTTATTTTGAAAGTTTTTAGGTTTTAAAGAGTGGTTATATTTATAGTGTGCTCAATGATTTATGTTGACTTAATTCAGTGGACATTATCATATACCAGGATCAGTGAACATTTTGTCAATATTTGGATTTTGGATTTTAGTTCGATATATATATATATATATATATATATATATATATATATATATATATATATATATCTTTATTTCCCGGCCGACAGACGAGTGCGTGATCAATACACGACGATCTCCGAGGATTTTGCACTTTTACATCAATTTTAACAATAAAGTTGTACGTACTCACACACAAATTTAATAGCAAAAATGAAAGAATTTAATAAGTTCTTCTTTCTTGTAAATAATTACACGATATACAAAGAATTAAGCACGTATATACGAAAATTTATTTTTTAGCGTTTCACGCAAAGCTTGTTCGCTGAAGGCAAAGGATAATGGCGATAGAGATTTCATTGGTTCGTTAACGTCACGAGGTATCCATCAAGCCAGGCGAAGTCTGGCAGTGAGACCTCGACGCACAAAAACGCTTGTCGGTACCACGAAACGGTAATATTGCCAAACCAATAATGAAATGGCCTAGCAAGCTACATAAATACTTTTATATACCATAAATGTTATTTATCTTTAATGCTTTTAAAATAAGAAAGACACACACCCTAATCCAGGCCAATTAAGGGAGATCTAAATTTGTCCATTTGTTTAAGAATTTAATTGATTTTATTTATTTTTCTTAATTTCGATCATGGGCCATTTGCTGGTTATTAAATATGTATATACAAGCGGAAGTATTCCCTATAATGGGTATACAACAGAGAAAATAGTTTAAAGTTGATGTACTTAGAAAAGTATATTGTATTATACAGATACAGTTGTTAACATTACGATATAGATAAACATATTTATAAATAATTAAATATGTTTCGCCATACATGTATACATAAGCTATTGTATTATGTTATGTAATAATTTGATCAAAGGTCATATTGGCCTATTTCAAATATGTAGTGTGTTGTATGTTGCTTTTGAATAAAATTTCTTCTTAAAACGATGGATATTTTTGATGAAGCATTGTACTTCTCTGAAGAAACAGACATTTTGAACGTCGAAAAAGCTGTTAAGACCGGAAAAATATATAATTTAGCTGAGCTCAGAGGGTAGAATTGTCTTGTATTCTAAAAAGATGTATACGTTTGAAACTCCTATTTCCATGATAAGTCTAGCAATTGATACTGATCGTGTGAGTCCGGTTTCAAATTCGTGCAGCTTCGTATTGGAGTTTTTCTATCGTTTCCTTTTCATATAATGTAAAAGTATCCCAGTATATTGAGGCGTATTCAGGAATATTTTTTAGATAATAAATAAAGATTTGAATAAGGGTTTTACGATGCAATTTATATTTCAATGCATGCGTAGAAACAATATATTTTTCCAGCAGAACTAATGACATTGTCTATATGATGATGCCAAGCACCATCAGCAGTGTTACGCCTAATTTGTTGTGGTGTGTACACAACACTAAAAGAGTAATATCAAACGAAAATAATTGCTCTTTCTGGATTTTAAGCGAGACAAAAAATTGAAGGGTTGAATCGTATGACTGAGTTAAATGTATTTTCATGTAATTGGTGCTACTTGATGAAACTGCAAGCAAGCTACCATCTGCAAAAAGCCTTGTAAATCTTGCTTACGTATTAGCAGTATCGTTAACGTAAACATGGATCAGCAGTGGACCTAAACTTTGTGGAACTTCAGATGTGATTTCCTTAAAATTAAAATAATGTAAAATATATGCTTTCAATTTTCTGATTAAATTTATTTATGCCTATTTATATTTGTTTTTATAAGCTTTGATTTCAAATAGTAAATCTTTAAACGGACCGAAATATTCTATCTTCCTCGGCGGCAACGGAAAATCAACAACAACGAATATGAAATAAAAACTTTTTCTTTGATAGAACGTTTGTGTCAAACTGTCGGACTTGTGTGTAACACATGCAGATTGTACATTCTATTCTGAAACTGAACCTAAAACTAGGTTCATTAAGACCATATGGTAAAGCAATCAATGTCTTGGTAAATTTCAGTAATTTGATTCGGACATGTTGAGTTTTTGGATATCATTTTGCGCTCGACTTATCATGAATAACAGGAGATTATATTCTGTGAGGCAAACCTAGATAAAGACTATTAGAGACCGTTTGAGCAGAAAGTGTGTTTCGTGCAATGCAGTTTTATAATATGCTTTCTGGGATATTAACAAGACAAGAAATTAGATGGGAAAAATTTACCAATCTGGCATGGCAGTGAACACATTGTACTTGAGAATTTGTAGAGAAGACAGTAAATGAGGATTTGACCATCACTCAAACTCTGGTAACAATAATACGTTTGTATGTCATTTGGAATGACAAAAGAGATACAATTAAGTGTACATTATTAATTAATAGGAAATAAAATTGAAGGTGACCTGAAACTTCCGGACTTTAAATACTATTCTAAAATTATGAAACTTAAATGGGCGAATTTCTTAAAATCAAAATCAAATAAAAATTAGAAAATAATCGCATATTATTTTCTTGAGCAATTCGGACCAAATTATCTTTTCTTCAATATGAATTTAGACTCATATAAATCTCTATCTGGACAAAACTTAAAACTCATAGTTTTCTACCTAGTCACGTGGTTATAATTTAAATCAATTTCAAGGTCAAACAATATTAAGAATGACTTTTATTTAATTCGAACTCAAGTTTTATGGGGAAATAAATATATTAAATTCAATTATAAATTTCTACAATTCAAACACTGGATTGACTCTGGATTTATTTTTCTAAACGATATGATTTCATTATGTGGTGAGATCGACGTGAGAAGAATTGTGCAAACTTTAAAAGTGAAATGTTACCGGATTTCAGAGGTAAAAACAATAATAAAAGCTATCCCAAACGACTAGAAAATTGCAATTAAATCGTCTCAGTCTGTAAACACAAAGATTAAAACGTGTTTAAATATTAAAGACTGTCAAAAGCAGTTAGACGATCTCACCAATAAAGACATTTATCTTTTTTGTAACGCTGTATTTGAAAAACACTTTATACGTAAATACTGGCAAGAAGCTTTCAACAAACCAATGAACTGGCGATCATGGTATTTTATTTTACATTCAATTTGGATGATTCCAGAAAATAAAGTTAAACATTTCAAGTTTTAACTTCTACATAACATCATGGCTACAAATCTAAACCTATTCCGCTGGAATATCTCAGCAAGTTCTCTTTGTAATCATTGCAACCAAGCTATTATTGCCTGTATCTTCTCTTTATTGGTCGAAGGTAAATGACACCTTTAAACATTGTAATATACATAAAAAGATGAAAAGCCTCGAAATAGTTATAATTGGATATACAAATGATTACAAAGAGTATAATATTATCAATCCTATTCATTCCCAAATAGGTTACTGTATTTACAAATCGTACTTTTTATCTGAAAGAAGGCAGCACTTTGTTAACTAATGTGCTTTATTAAATGCCGACCTTTTGCTGATACAAACATTATATAAAAATAAAAGAATTCATTGTCCTTTTCTCAATACAATTGAACAGTTTCGCGAAACCGACAAGATGCGCCAAACAACAATCCTTGATTTTGCGAAACTTAAATCTGACTAATGCCATCATATGTACTGTCATTTAAATGTTGCTTGTTACGAAAATGTGCTTTTCTGCTAAAATAAACATTTCTATTTATTCATTTATTATTATTTCTTTTGCATTTTACATTTAGTATACATTTGATTTACGACAGCCTTTGAACATATCAGCGATTTCCACAACGCAACACATAATCGGTGTCTAAGTAAACAGTCGGTTTGACGACTTTAAACTTAAAATACACTGAAAGATATTTCATAACAAACTGGAAAATTGAAAATCGGGTCGTTCGAAACATCGGTTCCCTCGAGGTTTTGGCTCGGCCTCGGCGACCTCGAGCCATCGCAGTATTACTGTACTATGTTTAATTTACACTAAAAATAATTTAACTTATGCAAATAGTTAAATCAATCTTACTCAGAGAATACTTACAAAAAGTCATAAATATTTAGACCAAGTAATATCTTATAGTATAAAGATGAAAACACTTAACCTTGATGAGAATCTTTTTAATAATGCAATTCAAAATGGGATTAACAATAAGTGGGGCATATTGGTAATGTTATGTTCATAAATATTCATTTCTTACTAAATGTACACTAAAACTCTTGTATATTCAACACCGCTGCGCTCTTCTAACAAAAAGAAATATTTTACATATTTATTAAGAAATTGAATTCTTAAATGTATTTACCTATTGGTGCGGGTTTTTATTCAACACTTGTAGGTGTGGACTTATCCGTTGAAGTTTGATTTGATTCAGCACCATATGTATGCTTACCTAAAGAATGTATACATAGGAATGGACCAGGAAGATATTTGTTTTAAAGCAGGCGTCTTTAACATAATGCAAATTATAGTTATCGTCATATCCCATTTTTCAACATTATTAGTATTGTAAATCCGTTATCGGATAGTGTAAGGCTTATTTTCGATAATTTGTTCAAGCCATATCAATATTATTCTTAAAATAATTTTTGGAACCTATACTAACATATATGAATCTGATAGAACTTTCTCCCAAGATCAACTGTTTTTCTTCGTAACCTAAGGTACTTATACCGACACCTTATAGCACTCGACTTCGAACAGAATTTTTCATTGAAAGTGTTTACAAACTATTGCTTATGTGGCGAACAATTCCTTGTATGAAATATATTTGTGTATTGAAGATAACCTTCTTTTTCTAGAAAACAAATATCCCTTCATATGAACGAACAATAGGCTTCCTGCCTGAACATTAGTTAAACTATTTATCAAGGAGGAAGCACAAATCACTTGACAGCTCAACATTTCTCTAAGGACATTAGCAATGATATTAACTGCCTTAAATATGCTGAATGTGGCTTGACTAATGGATGTCCTTATAGAACAATATTTCCAACTTAGCAAGTGTGCATTACACGTAGATGATAAGGCAGGGATTTTTCTTACGACAGTAAAAATATGTATTGCCATAGACTGTTGATTTTAACGGAGATAATAGACCTATCATTATTTATACAGCATCCTTAAAGTGGATATAATCTCTTAAGTAGCTTTAATCTACCATTGATATGCTAATTTTCTCAATATATAGGAAATAAGATGACAAAGCGCATTACAGACGTCCTGTATCAGATCGACTGCGGTGTGTAAACGTGTATTTCACCGTAATATTTCTTTTATTAGAAGTCTCCTTTGAAAAATGGCCATTTTATAGACAGTGCTTTACGTTTAAATCATATTCTGCATGACATTTCCTTGCAATTCCTTTCCTGAAATTATGTCATAAATTAATTGCATAATTGATTAAGAAAATTTCTAAAATACACATCCGCATGTCTCTATACGGCGTACTATAGTTTCACTGTTGGATATGCAAAACAAAAATGATAGACATATACTAAGATATATATCATCAGACTTCTTCCATTGTGCTCAAAATGGTTTTGAATGGTTCTACTTGAAAAGTCTTTTAAGCTTCCGATATGTTTTTACTGAACAATGCAACAATTTGCCATTAGTTTAGTATTGCATCAATTCTTCGCATATAATAATAGTTCTATTGTTGCATGGGTGTATGCACGTTCATTCTTAAAAATACCACCCTGCAACTTTGTTTGAAATTTAAAGCTGCACTCTCACAGATTTACCATTTTTACAACTTTTTTATATTTTTTTTCTTGCAAAGGGCATATTTTTGCGTAAATATTTGCAAACAGTGATATAAGACTGTTGACAACATATCAGATCGCAGATTTGCATATTTCCGTTCGAAAATTAATTTTATAGCTTTAACCGTTACTAACGGTTTTAAAAAAAGGAATAAAAAACAATTTATGAACTTATATATAAAGATCTGAGATCTGATTTTTTTGTCAGCAGTCTTATATAAATGGATTTCATGGATTTTCGCAAAAAATTGGCTCGTTTGAAGACAAAAAATTAAAAAGTTGTCGAAATGGTAAATCTGTGAGAGTGCAGCTTTAAAATCACAAAACTGTTAAGGTTCTTATGAGGAGGGGGTCAAAACCTTTATGGTTGGCCGATCCTACACCCATATTTCAAAGCTCTAACTATTTAACTAGACTCGAGAAAACTATAAGGTAAAAAAAAATGATGGATTCTGTTTTATCACTTGTTTGTCATAACGGGACATTTCAGACTTGTTTGTGATGAATGATTATTATCTTTGACATTCACTCTGCAGTATTCGGTCCGCAGTTGAAATTACGTCATATGCATACAGGGTAGACTGGAATGCATATGTATGAAACAAACCTTGTCCTTTCAAGGCCCGTAAGTGTTCTAAATAAAACACATGTTTAATCATTAACGCCCGTTTTGCGCTCATTAACAAACCGCTTTAACAGCTTACAAAATGAGGACTGTTAATCGTATAATGTGTTTTAATGTAACCATAACTACGGCACTCGTCTAAGGGAGCTTCCCTATACAATTATTTGTATAATTGTATTCACAATCTATCATTTCCGAACAGCGTTTCTCGTGTTACCTATATCGTCTTTGTCTCCTTTCGAGATCTCCTTTGATTCAGTGCTTTCAACTCGTAACTTAGCACATTCACCACAATTTATCATTAACGTTTTAACATTAGTCATCTTTATAAAATATATATTTATACTTTATAAAAGGTATAGGTAGGTAAAAACCGCAAATACTTTTACAAAGATTTTATTTGTTTTTATTTCTTAAAACAATCGTTGGCATACTTGTGTTGAAGAATATTTTGGAAGAACACTTATTATTTGTTTTATATTATAAATGTCCCATGTTGCGTAATTGTACAGTTAAGAATGCATAGCAGTAATAATATAGGTATGAAATACATGTTTGATCGTGGGTTTGAAGTCTTATTCTGCAAGAAAGAATATGCTGACGGAAAATAATATGTTGACTGCATAGTATGTAAAACACATACACAGAATGTTCAAAATCAATAAAAAGATCTATGATTGTAAAAACATGATTTTGAAACGCTGCATAAATAATGATGCGGCTGTCCAGTAAAGAATCGTTAAGCAATAGTTGAAATTCTGTAATGGCGTCAAGTAAATACTCTACTACCCATTGGATATTTGTGTTCCGGAGATTAATTGCCCTAAAACTGTTATACTTGGACAAGGCGTCTGATTTGAGTGTTCCGATAGACAGCTTGATTGGGTTATCTTCGGTAAAACCATCCTTTCTATTGCTTTTTATGGCTTTCATTAGAGAGTTCACCTATGCTTACTGGATAAACTGAATACCATTGATGAATTTACGACTACGCAATTTGCCTTTTTCTTCTAATGATAAAAAAAATAAATGAATAAAGGAAATGTGGACATATTCATGTCAAAATCTGTAGTACCAAACAGGTACGCAGATGCAAGACTAAAAGTATATTTTGGAAAATATATTAGGAAGGCCATACCAAACAAAATGAGTTGTCGACTAATGCGTGATGCAGCGGTGCCTATTGTTTATTTGTACATACGTTAGTATGATTTATATATCTGTTGATATTTTTATAACATAGAGCTATTTTGAAAATCAGATTATCGATAAGAATACTTTCACTACAGGTTTGCCACGACTCCGTTTCAATAGAGTACGAATTGTGGTGCCAGGAGCTTTTTCCCGATACGAACCTGTTCATATTTTAAGATCGGGTAGAATCTAACTACGTTTTGGTGCATAGACGCACCGTAAAGAACATTCCGGCAAATGAAAATAGTTCGGAACAACGAAACGGAAAAGAATCTGCATCTTTGTACTAAACAAAACTATTAGAGTGTTTGATCAATCGCTAATATTTATTCATTACTACGAAACTTTTACGATATAAATATTTTGTAATAGGGGTATTTAGTTTATATAAATATATTTATATATATATATACAATTATAATAATAATTGATTATTACTATTATCTTTGGTTTCTTAACGTTCAGTATGATACAAACATAAAATTCGATTTAAATGAACGAAATTGAATTATGCGTAGATCTACATTATATTAGTAATTGTAAATACAACCGATTTATTGAAATTAAACACTATCAACTTGAATGTAGCTGTTTTCCTGAATATGAAACAAGTATTGACAGACAAGCATAGCCGTCTCCAAATGACTTACTAGATTTAAAAAAAAATATTACTGATTCAACCTGATTCAGTTTGAGATATGTAATGTTCTCCTACTTTGCTGAATTCTTTAACTGTTTGTATAAATTATGTTTTTATAAGGTATATATTTATACTGTATGTTCGAATGCCTTTTTGTTTAGTGTTTTCTCTTGAATTAAATTTTACCTTATTAACATTTAACCTAAGTTTGTTTCTTAAAACCTTTTTATATGTCTTTCAAATTAGCAATAATAAAGATGCAGCTTGTAAATAAAATCGTTTGTGAATAAACTTCAAATATCAAGCAAACAAACTTCTTGTTTAAGGTAAAAGAGCCTTTTAGCAAAGTCACAACTGTCTTACTACCTTGCGTATGGGCTCACAAGAATTTCTTTTTTTAAAACATACAAGAAAATAGGCACAACTAAAACATACGAAAAAGTATGTATAAATCTGAACAGACACGGAGTCATCTTGGTGAACGACGCTTTACACGGGCCAGTCCGTGAACGCCGCATATTATGCAAAGGTATTTTTTCTTATAATTCATAGATATTTATGTTTAGATTAATGTCTATAATAACAAATGTTAAACTATATTTTGAATTTGATTATTATTTCAAATTTATAGCTTGTAATTGAAGTGCAATATCATAACATTAAAGCCAGTTCATATGCGTTTCAGGTCATTGGTAGCGATTAAATGAGTCTATTCAAGTGTTTCAAGTCATTCGCCGCGATATGATATTAATTAACAAATCAATTTACATTGCCGCGATGTAAAATTACAAATTCTTAATAGCAGTGAAATATCATAACATGATAGCCAAATGATATGAGTTTCATTTCTTTCGTCGCGATGCAATGAATGCTCTGCGTAAGAAAAGTCCCGCTCTTTATGACAAACAAGAGTCCATCATATGGCACCAAGCCAATGTAATTGCGCACACGGCAAACCTGACATAGCGGAAGATCGATATGTTGTGTTCGAAGCGATTGCAACATCCGCCGTACTCTCCCGAACTCGCTCCACTGGACATTGCTTACTTCCCATTGCTTAAAGAAAAGTTAAGAGGTCGGAAGTTTGAATCAAGTGAGAACTGTTGTCTGCCACATCAGCATTTAACGAGAAATTGCTTGCTGACTTGTTTGTTAATGTTTGGTGAAACGCCATCACAGATACGTGGAGCACAGCATGGAATACTTTGAGAAAGGTACATAACTGGCCTGTCGCTAACATTTTGACGCCGCATATATAAATGTAGATGTGAAGTTTGTGGTACCAAATTGTTATTTTCAATGTTCTCTGACTGAAATCTTATGACAATGTACATTATATGTATATGCTTAAACATATATTGAATTACGTTATTTCGTTAATCCCCTGATTATATACTTAACTTGTCACGGAGTTTTGGGACAAACCTCGTATCATGTTTAAAACAGTATTTGTAATATAGTAACAATACGTTTTTTACATCTTCAAAGCGTGAGAATGAACCATCATGATGGTAACCATGTTATGGCATGGATATTTGTCTTTTGCATAGCTTTTCCAGCAATAACAATATTCGGAATAAACACATTCAACAGGTTTGAAATAAACGTCATAAGCGCGTGTCTATGAATGTAAATGACACGCTTACTGCCAAGAGGAAGACGGAGTCACAACTATGGCATGTCTTGTGGTCCTGTGAAACAGTTCAGAGAATAATATATCTCTCTTTATATTATCGCTTTACGTGATATGCTGGCATCTCTTCATGTTAATCTCACTTCGGTAAGATCATTTTTGCTTTGATTGCGCTGTTACACAAATAATGAGTAAATGAAATGTAACCACATCATGAACAACAATAAACACAAGGCGCGCTTCAAATCTCCTTGTTCCATGATTTTCAACTTTCGTAATGAGAGATAAATGCACAGAAAGCTCATTTCTAGCCGGCATTGTTGAAAAAGTACATAAAACAAAAATCGTGCTTCAGTTTGTTTTTATAGAAGACGAATATATACATGTACAAACATGCATGTGTATTTCACAACTGGCTTATAAAGGAAAACATAAAATTATCATCTTTGTATTATTTCAGGTTAATATTTCAATTTAACGTATGTTTTTAAAGTCACAAAGTCTTTCATTTTTACAAACCTTGGCGAAACCAAAAATGAAATTTTGATATCTCACCCGTTTGAACAATAAGAAAGAAAATCAGAGGATGTTCAATAAAATACGAGAGGCGAACGAAAAATTAAACCACACAGTGCGCGATGTTAATTTTCTACATGTACTTGTCTTCTATACCTGCTACGATCGCACTAAACACTCTCATCGTGTGATCTTACACATACGAACAGTTAATCACAAGCACACGTACCCGTACAAGTAGTTAAACACAAGTTCACGTACCAGTACAAGTAGTTAAACACAAGTACACATGCCCGTACAAGTAGTTAAACACAAGTTCACGTATCCGTACAAGTAGTAAAACACAAGTTCACGTACCCATACAAGTAGTAAAACACAAGTACACATGCCCGTACAAGTAGTAAACACAAGTTCACGTACCCGTACAACTAGTAAAACACAAGTTCAAGTACCCATACAAGTAGTAAAACACAAGTTCACGTACCCATACAAGTTGTTAAACACAAGTTCACGTACCCGTACAAGTAGTTAAACACATGTTCACGTACCCGTACAAGTTGTTAAACACAAGTTCACGTACCCGTACAAGTAGTTAAACACAAGTTCACGTACCCATACAAGTTGTTAAACACAAGTTCACGTACCCATACAAGTTGTTAAACACAAGTTCACGTACCCGTACAAGTAGTTAAACACATGTTCACGTACCCGTACAAGTAGTTAAACACATGTTCACGTACCCGTACAAGTAGTAAAACACAAGTTCACGTACCCATACAAGAAGTAAAACACAAGTTCACGTACCCGTACAAGTAGTAAAACACAAGTTCACGTACCCGTACAAGTAGTAAAACACAAGTTCACGTACCCATACAAGTTGTTAAACACAAGTTCACGTACCCGTACAAGTAGTTAAACACATGTTCACGTACCCGTACAACTAGTAAAACACAAGTTCACGTACCCGTACAAGTAGTTAAACACATGTTCACGTACCCATACAAGTTGTTAAACACAAGTTCACGTACCCATACAAGTTGTTAAACACAAGTACACGTACCCGTACAAGTAGTTAAACACAAGTTCACGTACCCGTACAAGTAGTTAAATACATGTTCACGTACCCGTACAAGTAGTAAAACACAAGTTCACGTACCCATACAAGTAGTAAAACACAAGTTCACGTACCCGTACAAGTAGTAAAACACAAGTTCACGTACCCGTACAAGTAGTAAAACACAAGTTCACGTACCCGTACAAGTAGTTAAACACAAGTTCACGTACCCGTACAAGTTGTTAAACACAAGTTCACGTACCCGTACAAGTAGTAAAACACAAGTTCACGTACCCGTACAAGTTGTTAAACACAAGTTCACGTACCCGTACAAGTAGTTAAACACAAGTTCACGTACCCGTACAAGTTGTTAAACACAAGTTCACGTACCCGTACAAGTAGTTAAACACATGTTCACGTACCCGTACAAGTAGTAAAACACATGTTCACGTACCCGTACAAGTAGTAAAACACAAGTTCACGTACCCGTACAAGTAGTAAAACACAAGTTCACGTACCCGTACAAGTAGTAAAACACATGTTCACGTACCCGTACAAGTAGTAAAACACAAGTACACGTACCCGTACAAGTGGTTAAACACAAGTTCACGTACCCGTACAAGTAGTTAAACACAAGTTCACGTACCCATACAAGTTGTTAAACACAAGTTCACGTACCCGTACAAGTAGTTAAACACATGTTCGCGTACCCGTACAAGTAGTTAAACACATGTTCGCGTACCCGTACAAGTAGTAAAACACATGTTCACGTACCCGTACAAGTAGTAAAACACAAGTTCACGTACCCGTACAAGTAGTAAAACACAAGTTCACGTACCCGTACAAGTAGTAAAACACATGTTCACGTACCCGTACAAGTAGTAAAACACAAGTACACGTACCCGTACAAGTAGTAAAACACAAGTTCACGTACCCGTACAAGTAGTTAAACACAAGTTCACGTACCCGTACAAGTAGTTAAACACAAGTTCACGTACCCGTACAAGTAGTTAAACACAAGTTCACGTACCCGTACAAGTAGTAAAACACAAGTACACGTACTCGTACAAGTAGTAAAACACAAGTACACGTACCCGTACAAGTAGTAAAACACATGTTCACGTACCCGTACAAGTAGTTAAACACATGTTCACGTACCCGTACAAGTAGTAAAACACAAGTACACGTACCCGTACAAGTAGTTAAACACATGTTCACGTACCCGTACAAGTAGTAAAACACATGTTCACGTACCCGTACAAGTAGTAAAACACAAGTACACGTACCCGTACAAGTAGTTAAACACAAGTTCACGTACCCGTACAAGTAGTAAAAGACAAGTTCACGTACACGTACGTGTAGTTTAACACAAGTTCACGTACCCGTACATGTAGTTAAACACAAGTTCACGTATCCGTACAAATAGTAAAACACAAATACACGTACCCGTACAAGTAGTAAAACACAAGTACACGTAACTGTACAAGTAGTAAAACACATGTTCACGTACCCGTACAAATAGTAAAACACATGTACAAGTACCCGTACAAATAGTAAAACACAAATCCACGTACTCGTACAAGTAGTAAAAGACAAGTACACGTATCCGTACAAGTAGTAAAACACAAGTTAACATACCCGTACAAGTAGTTAAACACAAGTTCACGTACACGTACAAGTAGTTAAACACAAGTTCACGTACCCGTACGTGTAGTTTAACACAAGTTCACTTACCCGTACATGTAGTTAAACACAAGTTCACGTATCCGTACTAGTAGCAAAACACAAATTCACGTATCCGTACAAGTAATAAAACACATGTACAAGTACCCGTACAAATAGTAAAACACAAGTACAAGTACCCTTACAAGTAGTTAAACACAAGTTCACGTACCCGTACAAGTAGTAAAACACGAGTAATTATCTAGACTCTCAAAGGATTAAAGCAGTAACACAGAAAAAACAAAACCAGGATATAAGATAATCGTTAAATAAATATTGACCGAAAATAGAGGCTGCAATATGAATTAAGAGTTTTTGTACATGCAGCCTCAAAACACGACATTACAAATATTAATCACACCACAAGTCAAAATAAATAAAGATGTGATACATTACGTACAAAACGAATCGTGAATAATCAAAACTCATGAACATGACACAGAATTACTAGCACAGCCTTCAACATCCAAACTGATAATAAAAAAATATATTGATTAAATTTATGAAAGGGGAAGGAGGAGGGGTTAAATTTAAAATATCAACAATGGCTGGCGGTGAACTTAACAATGAAAGGGCTAAAACAGCGCCATCTATCAGAGAATTATGGGAAAAGAGTGATGTCAGAGAGCGCTTAATAATAATGTATGTCTAAATACTTAACACGTACACGTACGAGTAGAGGTCCACAAGTACACGTATCTGTAAAAGTGAAATTCAAGAAGTGTGGCTACCAGTACACGTATATATCTACACATACTCGTACCCGTACAAGTAGCCCTTGCCAACATGCTTTACATTCAATAAATAATGATATAATATACTTCAAACGACGTGATACATTCTTTTCTTGTCTATTTAAATGTTAATAAATGGCGGGACGCTTTCCAACCTCATCATGCGTTGAATTATCTCTGTTTTTGTGTATTATAAACATTCGGTGCGAAAAAAATGAATTACGAAAAGACACAACATAGCGAAACAATCGCCTCTGACAATGTCATTAAGTATAGTATAAGACTTTTTATTTCCGTATCTTATCATGAGAGGTAATGTGAAAATTTTGCACAGGCATCATAAACAAGTTTTGGTTTCAAATTAACAAAAGCAATGCGCAATAGGCTTTATCATAAATATAGAGTGTTAGTTTATTTTTGTTATTATGTGTGAATTCGTTTTGTTTTTGCGTGTTTGTTATAATACGAGAATATGGTATAGTTATATTCAAGTTTGTGTTATCTTAACATAATGTTTGATGGGTTTAATGTTTGCTTTTTGCTTTGATCGTCGTCCATTTCCTTAAATTTTGAACAAGAACTTAAATATTGGTTGTTAAGCTTCAAAGCATTTTAGATATAATGAAAATATTTTAGGCCAATACGTTACAGCCTTCACGATGAATGCATTCCGTGTGCAAACAAAGTAGTGAATTACAAAAAAAACAAATGTTCACTTAATGTTAACACTCCAGATATGCTGCATGATGCTATAGTTTGACATTTACTTGTTTTATACATAGTATGGAAAAGATGTTCATATTTACCAATACTACCTTATGATATGACTTACTCCAACTACAAACTTAACACATGTAATGAACATTGCCTTTTAAATTGGAAGTATTTACTTCAATAAGCTGAATTCCAGGTTCGTATTAATACCGGATATCATTTATTTCCCACATATATCGTGTTACCACCTGTTTTATATAACTAAAAATAGCGGAAGACGACCGTGTGACATGTTTTCGAAGAAGCACATTGTGAAGGATCATTACCTTGGCAGTATTCTTTCTAAAGGCAAATGGATACTGAAGCCGCGAGTTGACCATATTAGCCAACTTTCGACAAGTTTACCGCCAGTCTAAAGTCCACGTTCAGACTCAAGTGGCAAAATTGCAAATCTTAAGTGGATTGTAATTTTCTTTACAGTTCAAATTGGATGGTAAAATTTGCTGCATTTTATTACTTTTGGACTTTTTTTCTATTATTGACATTTATTTTTGTTTAAGCAAAGGAATGAAAATGACTCCTTTAGATTTAATAAAAGTGCTTATCTGGTTCCAGACTTGGACTTGAGTCTCTTCGCAATCATAGGCCTAAATATACTGTTAATCGTTGATTCACCTGTGATTGACGTTATATATAAACTATGTTTGTTTAAGTTGGAATAGCCATGTATCTGTGGTGTTTAAACAGTCAAACACCCTAAACCGTTCCTCTACATGCAGCTTTGTAGTTTTAATCGAGTTTAATTACCATCGTATATGACACTTTCGAACCATGTTTTAGGGAAGTCAGTGTCTTTGATGAAACAAACAACATCGAAACTTATCTGTTCTTGGTCGGCATTGATGATACCTAATATAGGATTTGTTTCAACGTGAGTCAACAAGATATGTTACACACAACTAAAAGCTCTTAAGAGGTTTTAAGTCCAATAAATTTTAAACCGATCTAAATTGTACTCCTGAACTTATCTGTTCTGCCGTTCTGCAGGATACCGATTACAGTTGTTGATTACCCCATGAGGGTCAAGTCATTCTATGAGACAAGTGGTGAGTGGACACATTGATGTCCCAAAATATTCCATTTTCTTGAAATGCTCTAATCGATATCGGCATGTACACGATAGGCTGTTAACCTGGATGCTATTGGATATGTTTGCCACCGGTGTGTCAAATTTGTAGCCAAAAAGTGTCTTTATCGCATCCATAAGGATGATGCAGGTTAAGTATAATGATGTTTGCTCAATGAGATAGAATGGAACTCTTTTAGTTATATACATCTTTATCATTGGCTAATACAATTATACAGTCACTTTGTCTAGGTGCTAAAATTGTATGATTTAGTGCGGTCTGTTTTATCCGAAACTCTAATTAGGTTTGTGATTTCGTCTCGCAGAAAAGTCGGCAAGTACATATCATATATTTCTCGTTTTGTTGTTTTGCTAATTTCGTAGAGTGGTTTCCTTTGCTAGACGATTTAAGGTGCGTTGTTATAGGCTCGTAAGATTTTAACTCTTGTACAATTTCAACACAAGCATTCTGCAAGTTTCGTTATTTATATGATCTAATACACCATCGGATGTGTGGGAAAGGAATAAAACATGAGTTCGCACGGTCATCAATACAAAACACAGTGTGCACATTATTGCATTGAACTCTTTGTTTTACAAATACGTGAAACATGGCTAAAAAGCTAAGATCTGTTCAAAACAGCCACACATGGCCGCGTTCATACTAACTTTCAGCTCTGAACCGAACTAATTTGATTTCATCAGACTTATAATGGTTTCGTCCTTTAGATCCTAGAAAGAAACGGTTCGATAATTTAACGACTTAAAGGGTACGCTAATGTACGACGTGTATGCATATATAAGGTCACATGTCACCGGCATTCCACTTGTTGATACAATAGTTCTGAATTAAGGAGCAAGATGAATATATTTCAAACAAAAACATTTCAAGCAAGGATTACAGCATCTGCTGTTGTCCAGAAGTACTAATATATAAGGATCTGAACTTTCGTAATAGTTACTTTACTATATAATGTTAAAGAAGATATCTCGGTATTTCAAACATTTAATCACTTTGGAACTACTACTAGTCTCCACTGAACCCTTTTTCAAATATGTATTGCCTTTTTTATTGTAATCTGATAATAAAAACGGTCATTAGACAATGTAGCAGCGGTGACACGACTGCAGTAACATAGATTTACATTTTACAAAACGTCTCTTTGACAAGGCAACGTAAGTTCTCAATATCGCTTTTGGTTATTGTCTTGCTCAAGTTTAAATCTTCCAATACTTATCAAATTCGCAATTTTAAAACTCATTTATTAAAAAACAGTTTTGAACCGTGGTATAAGAGTTGTGATAAAGAAATATTAGATACCATAACCAGTATGAAAATTGTATTGACAATAACAATCAACAGAAAGGTGTTTAGCAAACATGAACTATAAGTATTAATTAATCTCTTTTAAGAATCTCCTCTTTGAGCTTAACTGAATCAATTTATTTCATATTCAAAATCACGAGGTAAAAATGCCGCCGATTCATAGACATTCTGGTTATGAACAATAATGAGATGCCAGTGTTTAATAAACTTATTTAAGATTACGTATAAGTACTCACATCTGATCAATACGTAAACTTGTACGTGTCGCAAAATATCGTCTTTCTTTTTGCCGAACAGAAAACCTTTTCATAATCCGACATAAAATGGAGGGAAACAACAAGATCAAAAATGGACTTTGTGCCGACTAAAAAGTGCGACTGTTTTGTTGGTCATGAAATCGTGAATGAGTAACTTAGGATGGTGAAATGTCCTTAATATCCGTTTTTGCGATAGTTAAAAGTGACGTCAACTCAGGCTTTTGAAATAATTTCCCCACGTGTTAGATTAATCGATATCATCAAAATGAAATATATGTAATGTTTATTAATTTCAGATGCTAAAATGCTTTATTATCAAATAAAGGCTTAGTTATGGAAAAGTTAAAATATCATCCATTTATTTTACATTAGTTTCTGAAGATACTCTGATATCGTCTGGTTATATCATATGCAAGTGTAATGGATCAGTAGCAAATGCATCTCGTTTATTTCTTTATCAAGCTGTATACCTTTGTGCACGATCAAAATAAGAAACTTGATGAAAAAGTTACAAACGTCGATGACAGGGTGAGTGTTTTTGAATTCGCATTAGGGACTACGCAAAGCGAACTGGATACGATTCGTAAAGATGAGACAAAAACCAAAGAGGAACTTATTTATTTAAAATCACAACGCATGCGAAATAATCTTGTCTTCGGAAATTTACCTGAAAGTAGGGCAGAAACATGGTAGCAAAGCGAAGTTACATTGCGCGAATTCTTGAATACTAAACTGAAAATTGCCACCGATCTTGTCAATGCTATCAAATTAGAAAGAGTGCATAGAATTGGCAATTACTTCCAAATGAGTGCACACCCCAGGAAGCTATTCGCAAAGTTCGTTTATTTCAAAGACAGAGAGTTTGTCAGGCGGCATCGAGAGCAGCTAGAAAACTCCGACTACTTCCTACACGAACAATTCCCGCCAGAGATCGCTGCGCGCAGACGCGCAAAAATCCCAGCTTTAAAGACTGCCAAGCGCCTAGGGAAACGTGCTTGGTTGTCTTATGACACTTTATACGTAGAAGGCAAACCCATAACTAACGGCCTGAAATCGAGCGCCGGCGCGACAGGAAGTGGACGTTCAGGTGTCACAGACGCACCTCCAGCCCAACAGCGTAGGAACATGGGTCCTGCAACGGCTAGTGACTCCCAGACGCCTACCGGAACTGCATCCCGCACCAACTAGCGGTGCGCCGAGGCTGGACTATCCATACTGTCATGGAATATGAATGGCTTGTCTAGTAATAAATTGAATGATATTAATTTTATTGAAAAAAAATGTGAACATGATACAATATGTCTCTTTGAATCATGGGGGAACAAAAACTCGAAGTTTGAATTAAATGGTTATAAATGTTACAATTTGCGTATTTCCAACGGTAGAATAGGCCACGATTTTAATATAGGGGGTTTCACATATATATATGTTCTACAGGCGCTAGTGTCATTGACTATTTACTGTTAAATAAAAATGATTTCAACCTAGCCTGGAATTTTACAATTGGTTCATTCAACAAATGTTCTGATCACGCTCCGATCTGTTTTAGTATACCTTTAAGGGGTAGTTTAGAACATAGCCCCCAGAAATATGTTAAATTAAGCATTCATTCATTGGAATAATGAGCTTTGTGAAACTTTTCGGCGCAATATTATTGCGAAATTACCAACTTTTAATTCGATTACTATTGCTGCGTCTTTAAATAGTCGGGATGATGTTAATGATTGTATATCGAAATATACCGATGTTATTAACTCAGTAGGAGAGCCATTGTTCTCCAAATCTACTGTTATAACTGATAAGCCTAATGTTGACCGAGGTATTTGTAAAAAGACTGATTGGTTTGATGAAGAATGTTTTAATGCTAAATGCTTGTATATAAGAGCTCTCAATAAATATAATAGTTGTAAAGATGATAATAATAGGCAAGAATTTTGCGATACTAAAACTTACTATAAGCGTCTTACTAAAAAGACGCAAAGGCGATGTGAAATAGATAAAATAAAAGAAATTGAGAAGCTGAAACATTGTAAGCCTAAGGAGTTTTGGAAGCATTTTAGTAAGAAGAAAGCTAATCATAGTGACATAAGCACTGATGATTATTTCGATATTTTTTTTACGTTAAATGAAAACATGCCGACCGCATCGAATGATAACACAAAACATTTTTGTAATAATCATAACTTCAATAGTGACGATTGCATTTTTGAGAAACTTGACTTTCCAATTACCGCAAGGGAAATTGAAACAATAATTAAAATTCTAAAGAAAAATAAAGCTTTTGCTGGTGATAAGTTAATAATGAGTATTTCATTGCTACTATCGACGTTTTGTCGTCTCATTTAGTCGACATTTTCAACGGTATTCTTCGAACGGGATTTTTTCCTGACCATGGATGGAAGGTGTTCAAGTTCGTTTATTTAAGAAAAATGATCCCCTTGATGTTAACAATTATAGAGGTATAACGTTAGTTAGTTGTTTTTCTAAATTCTTTACAGGAATTATAAATAAACGCATTACAGCGTGGGATGAAAATCACGACGTCATAAGCGATGCCCAATTTGGTTTTAGGAGAGGTCGCTCAACTGTAGATGCTATCTTTGTATTGAATGCTGCCATATGTAAATTTTTGAATGAAAAAAAGCGTTTAGCATGTGCATTTATAGATTTTAAGAGGGCATTTGACAGTATTTATAGAAATGGTCTATGGTTGAAATTATATAATCTACGTGAACGTGGCAAAATTTTAAAAATCATATGAGATATGTATTCCAAGGTAAAAGCACGTGTAAGAAACTGTAGCACATTTTCTGACTTCTTTGAATGTTGCATAGGCTTAAAGCAAGGAGAAATTATGTCCCCGATATTATTTTCTCTATTTTTAGAAGATCTAGAGTTGTTTTTAAATGATAATGTTAATTCTGGTATAACTTCAAAAGAGATATCTTTTATACGTATGTTACTTTCAGATGATATGGTAATAATGGGACATTCCCCCGAAGACTTGCAAAATAGCTTGAATTTGTTAGATTCATATTGTAAAAAATGGGGATTAGAAGTAAACTCTGATAAAAGTAAGATTGTTGTGTTTAGAAAACGCGGCCCTATCCAAAATACTGAAAAGTGGTCACACAATGGCTATAACTTAGAAGCTGTTGACAACTTCAATTACCTTGGGACTGTTTTCAGCTATACGGAAGTTTTAAATTGAACCAATCAACACTAGCGGGGAAAGGCTTAAAGGCTCTTAGTGTCCTTCTTTTAAACTTAAAAATCAAGCCTCTAAAACCAAGTACTAGATGTCAAATATGTGATGCATTTGTATCACCAGTTTTGAATTATGGGTGTGAAATTAGGGGGTTTGGAAAATAAAGATATTAAAAGGGTTCATCTTAAGTTTGGTAAATTATAATTACATGTAAAACAGTCAACATCACCAATGTCAGAACTTGGAAGATTTCCATTGTATATAACAAGGTATACACGAATTATAAAAGTTTGATGTAAAACACTCAATAACGATAATATCCTAGTTCACACAATGTATAATGATCTTGTAGCAGACTCTATGAAAGGAAAGTCCAATCGGTTTAGTCATGTAAAACTATTGCTGGACTCAGCTGGTTGTTCAAATGTTTGGATTAATCCCAGCTGTGTCGATATGAAATATTTTTATTTAGTTTATAGGGAACGACTTATTGATCAGTTTAAACAATCTTGGTACAACGCTATTAGTAACAGCCCCGTTTTGTGTACTTAAAAACATTTTAAAATATCTTTCGAACGCGCTGAAGAGATTTGCTTCTAAATATTGAACTCCTTTTACCAGATTGCGACTTTCGTCTCATCAGTTACGTATTGAGACAATAGAAATTCCTCATAATCAACGCTATTGCACCATATGTAAGAGTGGCTATATTGAAGATGCGTTTTACTTTGTTTGTGTTTTTAAGGTATTTACTCATTTACGTAGACTATATTTAAAACGAAAATACTTTGTTAGGCCTAGCATGATGAAATTCATTGAACTTATGCAAAACAGGAACTACACCATTCAACTTAATTTGTGCAAATTTATTTCTAAAGGATTCGAACGACGTCATAACATTGTAAATATTGTTTCGTAACCACTTGATATGTTGTTAACATTTTATTAATCAATCTCTGGCATTTGACGCATCGCACAAATAGTTAATCGACAAATTATACATGTTGGATGTAACACATTCTAATGCTTAACATATCCGTGCATAAAATATTATTTGTTAACATATTTCACGAAACCTGTATCTTGAGTTTAAGAAAGTGCTTTTATAGGCATATTGTTCTTCACCGTAAACCTGTGATGCAAAATTTATAAAATCAATTACTATTCAGCTTATTGCACTGTGTTGATTTTTTTGTATTCTGTTTAAATTATCGTTACATACAAACGGCGAGTATAAATCATACTTAACAATTGTCATTGATTTGGTCATATCATCAAGAACCGATTCATTTTGTAATACATTAGTTACTAATATTGGTTTGTTCTTGAAAATTAACCGGACTACAAAGTCACATTAAACCAAATTAAAAAATATATATTTATAAATATATTTCAAAGAATTGATGACCATTATTGTTATTCGTATGTATTTCTCATTGATGTCAATTAGAACAAACGACATCAACATGACTGTGTATATTTGTAGTTTGCTCTGGGATATTCTTATTTCAATTGGTATATAAGAGCAATCACTACTCTTTGGGTTAACATTAAAGTGTCTATAAACGTTTCACCACTGCATTAACATTGCTAAACTCTTAGATTTAGTTACATTATTTTGAATGAGTTATATTTTAACCGTTTATAATTCTGAAAGTTTTGTTTGATTTAAATAGTGCGTATTATTTTAGTTTGCTCAATGTTTCATGTTAATTAAACTTTGTTGGCATTAGCAAATACCTGGAACAGTGAAACTTCTATCAATATTCGAACTTCGGATATTATTTCGATAACAATATCCGAACTAAAACACTTATCTTCTATAGAAAGGCCAACACACCTGTGGATCAACCTGTCCACATGAACTTTATCAATGCCTCCATTCATTTAATTATACGTTCTTGCTGTATATATTCAAATGATACTTCCACATATTTATCAGCAACTCGAATAAGTGACAGAAAAGAGACATGGCATACGCATTTATCATCCTGTTCAATTCTAAGCATTTATCATACATCAGATATTCTTCCTCCTTCTAATGTTTAAACATTAGTTACATGTGGTTCCCTTGTTTATATATGATTGTACTTATTCCTTTGTATTATATATTGCCATACATGATTGAACAATTTCATTTTCTGGAGAAATCCTAAATTGAACTCAAACAACCCCTAGTTAATGTTTTTAAAGGCTTAATAAAAACGTGACCTGAAAATTTACTGGTAAGCGTGTAAGCGATAATAGGAGGTAATGTATAGTAGAGAGAATTGCGTTCTTAGACTAGAACCTGCTTTTTCGTATTAAGGTTTGAACTTTGCATCTGTTGGATTCCGGACTGAACGTCTGGTCGCCAAACAACAAAACTTATAGCTGGGGTTGCACATTTCTGAGATGATCTCAAGCAGCTGCAATCGTGGAGCCGAGAAACATGAAAAATTTAAACACCCGAAAATTATGTTTCTTTCAAGGTTCTTGTGTTTTGGGCGGCAGCTTATTAAATTTGCAAAGAAATGATTTTGGTTGCATTATGCCTATGTTTGTCAAGATGGTCGAAATGTTGACGTTGTTGGTCACTGACGTGGCGATAATTGTTGACCTCCTAAATATTGATTTGACCAGTGATCAGCATATCTGCATAATCTGGTTTGGCGAAACATGTGTACTCATGTCTTCCGGATGGTTCGATTGGTTGGCTTTTAAACCACTGGTCACTGTTTTTTTATACTTGATTGAACTGTGTGGGTTGAAATTTAAACTTGGTGCGATGGACTGCTATCGTCCGCTGGTCTCATACTGGCTTATTACTTGTAAAAAAGACAGGACATTTTTATTGATTTGTGTTCCACGCCTACATCTTGGGCTTTACTTATTGTAAATCCCTGGGATTGTACAGGCCTTATTTTATGTTTTATTTTCCCAGCGTGATCTACAAACAACATAAGGTCGCCCAACACATATTCCTGTTGTCATCATTTCCCCGTTACCCAAAGTGTACAGTGTTAATTAAAATAGAGAGAGAGAGAGTTGATGATGCTATCAGTTAATGTTTCTCCCAGTAGCTTTGTTTCACAAAGTTGATTGATTTTCCCCATTAGCAATTGGTTCAGCTGTCTTAGGTTTATAACCTAGGCATTCACCTTCTAGTTGTTTCTGTTCGGCCTGAAACACCTCTTTAAGTTATGCAAATTAAGTCTCACGAATTAAAAAAATACTCGGAGTTTTGATTACGTAAATAACGTTAATAGCTACCAATGAATCCGCGCAGATTTGTGAGCTCATAGTTGAGGTCATAATGTTTTTCGACACCGACAAAAAAACACACAATATATTGCAAAGCGTATTTGGGGGGATCACGCTTGTAGGATGCAAGTCGTTTCAATCCATAAAAATTGTGCTGTGCTTTTGACTTTTTGTTTGACAACGAAGTTCTGCAGATCGTCGTCCATGACTCTCTGAAACCAAGCAGTGTTCCCAGCATTCGTTCAATTTACCAAATAAAGCCTAAATACGGGATGTTTCATTCTAAACCACAGCCTACAAATAACACCATAAGGACTTCGTCATTTTAGATGGATTCCTGCATGGTTGTTATGCATTAAGCGCGACCATCGATGTTCTCAGATGCTTCTACCGGTAACCTGGTAGGCGCCATTTTTAAACAATCAATGTGGATGGATATCAAGGTCGCGTGCGATTAGTCTAACCTATGAAATTGTTATGCAATGAAAGATAAATATAATCGTAATGGTATATAACTCGGAAAACAAAAGTTAGCATGTGGTAAAATGCACCTTAGTGAGGCGTTAATGACATTTAAGTTTCAATTGATTTTATGATATACACAGTGTTTTATATCTATATTTCAAAGGCATAACATTGTTTATATTCAAATTTAAGTCAATGTGTTTTTATTTTAATAATCGGTTTCTGAAACCAGTCTTAACAGAATTGTGTATAAAAGCCAGGCAGAAAAAATGAAGGATTTCGGGTGGCGTATCTGTGTTCTAGTTTGATACCCTCGTCACTAAAAAAAGTAATAACCCTTTTGCGAGAGGAACGTTTAACGAATATCGAATATGGCGCAGGTATACGCGATGCACTGGTGTATGTTAAAAAAGAAACTAGAAACTACAACGGAAAGGGTCAAGGATGGAGCCATGTGGTACGCCTGCATTGATATATTTTTCAAAGTAATATGAAAAAAACAACCGTTTGCTGAGGGAAGATAAGAGGAAAAGCAGTTAAGAAGAGTACCATTAATGCCAATCAATATGAACGAAGCCCTCGACGTCACAATCAAGCGCTCTAGATATATAGCTTTTCACTTAACGTCTGTGCCTTTGCTCTATGTATTGTACCATATCGTCGTAAATATATAACAAAATATCGTAAATATATAATACGTATATTACACAATCATCATCATGATAAGTTTTAACGTAATTATGCGTAAACTTAACAAAGAAAATCACCATAAATCATATCATACGTTTCAAATTAAAATTCATTTGAAAATAGATAAAATATATCAATAATGCTTTATGCGTTTTCGGAAACTGTTACTATTTCTAAGGGGTTCCGGGAAATACTTTTTAGCGTGATACTGTTGTCACAAATCAAGACATGTTTGGAACCATGACAAATTACAGCAGTGTGCATTTTAAAAATCGAAGTCATATCGAAATTAACGGACTTTTCAGTGAATTTCAACAAGTTTATTCGATCTGATTGTTTAATAGGTAACCGATGATGCATCCACCCACATAACGTTGTATTTTATGGATCGTTATCGTGAGATTTTGCAAATTGCGTAATCAACTGGAGTAGACTCTATTGTACTATTAAACCTCTTAAACGACCATGTAGTGACAAGTGTGTATAATTATTAATTTCCGAAAACTAAATGTGGAACAGGTCATACCATTTTAAACATATATTTACGTTCTGCATTATGCGCATTACATTTGTATAAGGCTAGATAATGCTGCTGAAAATAAATTCATAATTAGCCAGTCAGTGTGCACTTGTTCTGCGTTTCTTTGTATCGGCTGGTTTCTTGTTGGACCCAATACTCATTAATTGCATTATTGCATTTTTCAACATCAGCATGGCTTAGAAATACCACTCTTTCCAATATCTAAGGGGAATCATTCATGGGGCATATGTCATATGTGTGTGATGTGCGTTGTTTCTCGAATTGAAGTAGAGATATCAATACTTTAGCAGAAGTGTAGCGTCTTAAATAAAAGTACTTGTGGCACCGCGCACCCCAGTTAGTTAAGTCGTGCAGCGTCGGGAACGGGCCAGTATATTCACTCCGGTATAGTAGGGGTGGTCACCGAGCCCGAGCCACACTGTCTAAGGGGCACGTGCAGTTGGCCATTAATTTGGGGAATTAGCTGGCATAACTGCGAGTTACCGTTTAAGTTCAGATCACGTTTAATGGTTCACTTTGATTAACAAGTCCAATTAAGATGTTTAAAAGTTGGTTCTTTATTAATTCCACATTTAAGTTGAATAGTTAACAAAGATAACTCCAAAGACTTATTTAACAAGAATCATTCAATAGTCAATCTGATATATTAAGTTATGAAAGTAAGTGAATTAATTATATAGTCACAAAAAAGTAGTTCAAAGATATTTCCTTAGTAAAAAAAGAAGTACAAAGTTCCTAGTCTATATGTATCTCTAATGTATATATTTCTCCTCCTTAAATGAGAAAATGTACATACTTATATACTCACTTAAAGAGTAGACTCAGTTACCAATCAGAATTAAGTGATAAAAAGATAATGATCGATGATTTATGAAAGTGTCACTCAAAAATAATTATTGTCAAAAATAAAATTTACAATTACATTAAGTCTGAGATAATTCAGAAGTGTCAAAGTCTCAAAGAGTAAGGTTTATGATTATGATCTGAGATAATTAACTGATAATAATTAAGAAGAGGAAGCAGAAAAATCTTATCAGAAATGTCAAAACACTCAATTGCAAGTAGAATGTCTTACAAAAGTCTTTGTAGGAAATTATGAAAGTAAATATTATAGAAAAAATGATGGAACCAAAAAACAAAACAAAAAAAGAACAATAAAATTTCTTAACAGAATTTGAAAGAGAAAGTCACACGGTGACACTTGTATAAGTAATTGTAAAAGAAAATGTCTGCTGATCGCTCTTTCTTATAATAATAATTCCATTACGGAGGAGGAATCTGGGTTCCATTTATGCGGTAAAACATTTTTACGAGCTTAAGCGGGATGATATTTGCAAGCACTTGCCATTGTCCCAATATGAATCTTATGATTGTGGTTACTTTATGCTTCAAATGCCTTCAAACGGCGACATGGATTAAGTAAATACATATCCTTTGTACAATGACTAGTAAGATCTTTGGAGGATAAAACTACACTAGAACACTGTTTATTTTCCCGATGCATGTTTTAATTTACAATGCCGTAATAACGTGGTATATGTTGTCTTAAATACGCTTAGGCTTTAATTACTGGCGCTTAGTTAGGTCTCAATGCGTAATGGGCGGATGGACATGCAACCAATAAACTATCATGTAGTTTAATGGATCGCTAAATTCAAGAGTGAGTTTCAAATTTTACATCAAATAACTAGCGTTTATATGTTTGGCTTTGTTACTTGCAATATTCCACTTGCATATAACATGTTTCGATTTATAAATCTTAAATTGTTTTGGAGCTGAACAAATGCTACGAGGCAGGATTTAAAAAAAATATATAGTGAAAAAGCATTTGCATTCAGCTGCAGGGCCACTAGCTGAAAATGCAACAGTTATCATCATTATCCAACAAAAACAAATGTCTTGGGCAATTGTGGTGATTGTTTTAAGTTTGTATCCAGCAAGTAAATGTATTATAATGTTAATATCTTCAAACGAACACAAGTCACTCACTGTCGCTGGTATCTTGGTGTCGAGTACATTTGCATTATGGACAACAACGTTATCTAACACCAGGTTTATGCGGATTTAGATATGTCGCCTGCTAGGAGTATAAAGCGGATGACCCTTGAATATAAAATCGTATTCGGAGGAAAAGAAAACGAAACCATAAAATAAGTTTTAACAAAATAATTGCTCATTGCGAAAATAATAAAATTGTCGAAAAATGACAAACTTGGCATCGATGTGTACAATGCATTGAAACTTAATTATTAAAGTACCACATAGTTTACATTTTATTTAAGTTTAGCAGTTATTTCGTATTTTTCCATTATAAAAAGTTACTGTGTTAGTCTACCGGGTAAATTCATTCCTTATGCGTGATTGGCTAGTCGGCGTTATCACGAGATATTACCGAGGTAGGTTTATAGCTTAATTATGTCACCGAACTTGTGTAAACTTAATAGCTCAGTAGGGAAGACGCCAGTTTTTCAATTTTGGCGACGCGGGTTCGAACCCGGGCTCCGACACATTTTTTTTAACATTTTGGTACTTTTTTTACAATTTTGACATCAAAGCGTAACACATTCTATTAGATAATTGTCCTGAGATTCGTTACAAAAAAAACTTTGAGACAGTCCCTTTAAGACTTATATTAATTTTGTGGTCATTGGTTAATAGCAACAATAAATATATTTACTTACTATTTGTCATGACACATGCATTGTTGAATAACGACACACTTACACACTGACTTCGCATTTGTTCCTGGCAAAATTTCCGATTGTTTATTTCTGTATAAGAGTACTTTCAAATATTTGTGTTACTAGTGCTTAAATCAAAGTGTCCATTTTCCTTCCCTGTCAATTATTTTCTTTACTTTCTCAATCTTAAGGTTTATGCAAATTCGTCATAAAATTGGTTTAAAGAAACATATACATAAAGATGTAAACTAGCAAATCATAAATTTCGTTTAGTTTATCTTTTAAGTAAAATTGCTTATTTTGGCATTAAATCTTAAAAAGCGTAGACCGTCTAATAATAAATTAATATTGCCTGAATGGCAATACAAATAAAACACACACAGTAGTGTACCGAATTAAGTAATCTTTTGAGCAGTAATATCATCTTTTTATCCAATTATGACATTAAATAAAAACAATTAATCTTCAGAACACACACAGACTTGCTAAATGTTGAGCATACATGCAGAAAGAAGCAATTCACATCTTAACAAATTATACGAAGACGCAGGTGTTTATCGGGAAACGGATCAATTTTTTTTCAGCATAGTGCGTTGCAGTTTCATCTTGATTGCACAACTGACTGTAAAATTCATCAATTATTCTTTGTTAAAGTAACTGTTTTCGTATTTCATTTTGCAGAATATAATTCCATTTCTAGAATAATAATTATACTTACCTTTTTGTTAATGATATGATGCATTTTTTTATCTGAGAATTATACATAAATGGTTTATTGATCTAATATGTGTTTTAGTAATATTTGTGTTGTTTAATTTTGTTAAGATGTTGTGAGTTTTTTTATAAAAAAAGGATAACGATATTACATTAGTATCAAACAGATTGGTTAAATTTGTTAAGATATCTACTCTTTGGATTATGTTTAACTTGACTCCCTTAACCTTTAAGTCACATAACGTAATGTCTTCATTTCTGAAGTCTCAAACAAACAGATAACTATGTAAAGTAACAGCTTAAAACAAAGTATATCGAAGTACTGAATTTGAAAATCTGTGAAATGTTAAATGCATTATTAGAACAAGTAACAGTTGGCAAGATGGCGGAAGCGTTAGGTTTTGAAGTTTTATTTTCATTGGAAAAGCCTTGCAGTAACGGTGCTATATGTATGGGTGTTATACTAACGATAATTGATGCAAAATGGAGAAAAAACTTTGCTCTAAGTCGTGCAACTTTAAAGCGTTAATGGACATACTACATTTCCTTGATGGATTTTTTTTTCATTTTAGGAATTAAGTTGGATATAATTATGTTTACTTAGTGAGTATCAGTTTACATGAGCCTGGCATTATTAATAGTTGTAAAGACAATGGGTGCATCATTAAGATAATTCATTATTCAGAGCATAAAAGATGTGATGAAGAAAGTATTTATATCTATATGAATACGCCCATCACATTGTTACTTCATAGCGTGTGTATGGGTTTATTTCGCTATCTTATCACTTGGAGAAATGAACGTGTTTAATACTATCTTACTATCTTAGATACAACTATTAAACATCATATTGTTTTTAATGTTTCTTTATTTGGGTAAAAATGCTTGCATATCAGAATGAAAATGGTATTTTATCATACTAATTTAAATAACCACGTAGTTGCAAGGCTGCTTTACTCTGTGTGCATTATGATCACCGTTGCAGTGACTAATTTAGACATTTTAAAATGCAATAAATATATATAGTGTAAAGCTATCCTTATGCAATTGATATTCAAAGTAAACAAAATGAAAGCGTTGACATATATTTTCTTGAATGTAAGGTGTGAGGAAATTAAATGATTAGCAAGAGTGTTTAATCTTGTGCATGGCCTTTACGAATTTGGAGAGAAAAATATGAAAATAGTACAGTATTACATATACCTTTTCGGTCTATTTTAGGGGTGTTAACGAGCAGAAACAGGCATAATCGTTAAGAACGCAAATTATTTCGTAATCCTACGGGCCGTTTATATCTAGGTTTATGTTTGATATGCATACGAGTAATTAAATTTACTTTCCCAATTTTAAGTGCCGACTTTAGCCAACTAATTTACCAAGGTAATAGCCCGAAGAAATCGCCAATATATCTTCCTTGTAAAGGTTATCATGACCTTGACCTTTAACGTGTAACCTTTTATAGCCAAATTATGACGAAAAAGACGATACCGACGACGCTAGATGCTATAGATTTGAAACGCCCGCATTTTTTTCTTATAAATCTATAAAGAAAATATGACTTGAAGCTTTGAAATATTGAACGCAGAATCAATAAGTGTCATCTACTCCACTTACCAATGAGTAGACTGTGTACTTTGCAGTCGTTCAAATCGTTCAAAAGTTATATTAAGGTATTCTGGCTGTAAAACCATGATTTAAAAAGCATCTGCAATATTATGGACGACTCCTCTGCATATAACAGAAGAAAAGGCAAACAAAACAAAACAGGTGTGTATTCAAATTTAAAATATGAGTACCTTTTTGTGCCAGACCTCTTCCGAACATCAGCAATATCCCATTATTACTAAGAACTGAAAAAATACCTTTTATTTAATTTTAAAATAAATTCCGAATCAGATTACTCACTTAAATTCATCAGAAACTACATAGATGTAACCGGACCTGAACAATTATGTATATACATAATCGAAAGTAGCTCTGGATGAAAACGCAGAGCGTATTCAATGTTTTGACAAGTGTAACATTTAATGTCAAGTAATTTGATAAAAAATACTAATGGTGTGTATATAATGGTGAATAAATTGTTTACGAGGTGATAAATCAGTTCCCCTGTTACATATTTCGATCAGATCAAAGCATTATCTTACAGATCTCTCATGTCTAAGACCGTTAATCATAAATGTATCAGGACAAAAATGATTTAAAATCATCATTGCAGCATATTTCTTTTTTATATATATGGCATAGTCTGTAAAAGTACAGTAACGTATAAGAAATCTATTTAGAAGTATCGTCATCTACAATTATCAGATATATTTTTAATCAAGGATCCATCATGGTCAGCGGCGTTTTCTTATTTGATTTTTTGACAGTAAAAATGAATTGGTTTCTAAATATAAACATTTTTAATTAAAGCTCTCCGCTTTGTCGAAGCATTTAAGGTCCTTATAAATAGAATTTAGCTACATAAGCTTATTATGCGTAAGAACTTTCGGGAAAGTGGACCTGTTTATATATGAAACGTTTGTGGTATCGTTTTATCATGTCCAATTTATTCAATACTAATAACATAACGAGAGCGGTACTAAAGCGGAAAATCTTACTTAAAATAAATGAAGTTTTCAATAAGCCTCCTTTGTTTAATTCGTTAGACGACAAAGCTGCGATTGTAATGCTTCCACCATATTATATATGTGTTCCTAACAAAGTATGAATTTATTTTAGCAATACGCACTGATATTTTAAATATTATTTGGCAGCTTCGACATTGCAGCTATTTATCTCAAGGCTACTTAATTGCAATAATAAGTGCTGATGATATCACGTACTTAAATGTTGTTAATATGCGTATTGAATGAACATGCGAATAGACATCGTGTATACTTTGTTCTATGTGCCTCTTTACTGGGTTTATACTTATTTTATTACTGGTATAAACTCTGACGTTTCATTATATAGCACACTTAACATTCAGTTTGGAAGGGTATCCAAACAGAAGCACACAATACATCAATAGTGTCAACTTTGATCCATTGCCACTGTTCTTTGACGGTTGTAAAACAGCCAAAAAAGGCCCTCAAGCATCGACTCCAGTGGTATTCAATCATGAGGATTCATTTAATGAACATGAAGCACATATTAAATTTCAATGCTACAATAATTACACTATAAGCCTACAATAGTGCAGCGAATCAAAGACTCATCAGTAGCGGTCGTACTGAAACTGTCAATTGGCCGCAATACAGCATGCTCAACCTCATAATTTGTCCTTGATAATACAGCTAGGCTAACATAAACTGTTTGCATATGAATGCATTACACTATTTTATGGCTCAAACATTAACAGTTAAATGCTGCAAATTTCAAACGTATACATGTTTGGTTGGAGTTTGTTTTATTTTCTGGTAAGGTCATACTGGCCTATTTTGTATAATATTTCTGATGACGCTGATATTGTCTTAACTTTGAAAAAATCATCTAAATTGCAATGTGATGATTTTGCATCTGAAAAGACAAATATAGTCTGTCTTTTTATTTTCAAACTAAAAGTCGTCTGGATGACACCAAGAACATAATACGGAAACTCTATGTATAGAATCCTTAACTGTGACAGAGTACCATTTTAAAAATGATGAGCCAGACTTGATCGCGTTGATGGCTTCCTACTTGCCAGATTAGGTTTCAATCACTAATTACAGCTCACATAAACAGCGGCGTCCGTACAAGCTTTCAGTTTTAAAGAAAATATTCTCAGCAGAATAGCTAATTTAGAAAACACAAAAACACACACACGTAGTTGTTTACTTGTTTCTGTTGAAATATTGAAATTCACCAAATGTTGAGATTGTTTATAAACTGGGTCAGTATGAATTTTTTGGTCATAACATACCAATAGGTATGACACGATGTTTTCGTAAACTTACATCTGACATGTCGTTGTTTAGTTGGCTTCGTCCATGATCAGCCCAAAATGTGATAATTTGGACTTCACACTTAAATTGTTTTCTTTAAAAAGCATTTAAGTACACACAATTCCCTATTTTAGTCCCATTTTTAATAAATATGGTTCGAATAGGGCAGTTTTATGAAGACAATCCAAGAGACAAATGACGACTATGTCGGCTCCAGATTAGGAAACTTACGCATTTACACCGTTACTTAATTAGGACATTCATAAACCAGCTGTAAAATGGCAATGCGTACCGATTTGTATTAGGTGTTTATGATCCTTGTGTTTAAGATAATGACGATATTTTTACACTCATGTTGAATTATTGCTTATATCTAACAAAATTATTCATGATTTTGATTGATATTCAAGGTATTTAGTGTTTGATATTCAATCAACTTCACGATAAGATATTTGTAACCAAATATCATTTTCTCCTCCAATCGAAGGCCAGCATATCCTAATTGACTTAACGTCTTTTTCAGCATATAATTCATTTATTAAAAGTTAAACTGTTTTCGAAAGACATGTCCAACATGAACAGCTGCTAACGTACACACAATTTAATAAAAATATCACTCCCAGGTTTCAATGTTATCAGTTCCTGACAACATGTTGAAAAAATGCGTTTGCAAAGTCCTATTGCTGCAATAATATGTTAAAATATGTTTATGTTTAAGTTAACCTAGACCTTACTGAAGACTTTTATATTTTTATTATCCCAAACATTTGTTTTGCAACGAATAGGAAGAAGGTAGACGTGTCATGATTATATTCTTTTTTTTTCACAAACAAAATCGTAAGCATTGTGTCGTTAGTTCATTTAAGTACAAAGAAAACGGTTTTGAATACTCAGTCGAGTACGTAGGTTTTTTATTGTTTTTTTTATAAAAAGCAAATAAATTGCAAATGTTTTGGTAAAGCTATTTATAGTACCTAATACATATCATAATAATACAAAATTAGGTGTGTCTGTTCAAACAGTTAATATATATATGATTTATTTTTATTTTTGTGTTAATGCTTGCGTTATGGCATATAATTTGAAGATCGTTTGAGTTTTTATATTTTTGCTTTCATTTCCTTAAGACAAGGGCATGAGTCATTTTAAATTAAGAATATTTTGTATTGTCATATTTCCGTTTTGTTTTGACTTGCATTTCATGTTGATGACAGTACTGCAAGAGAAAAACAAATGTTATACAGTTATAAAAAAACCCTGATGAATTGCGGCATTCCGAATGTTATACAGAACAGAACCGACATTTCTAGACTTGTACAATATACATCGTCTACATATGCCTACATAAGTTTTTTTGTATCATTGTTAATGTGTATGTAAGACATGTACTGGTAAATGGTATTTTTATATCTTTAACCATATTATCCACATATTTACTTATGCGCTGTTGTTCTAAAGTATATTCTATGCATAAAAATATTTCATTAGTCAGAAAATTCCAAATTTATTTAACATTTCACGTCCAGCTTGAAAAGATCGACTATTACCAATCATAAAACGTGATCCAATATCACTGATTCATAACAGTATTGCTAGATTTTCAAAACATTTTACAGTTTTAAAGAAACTACATCGCTGATTCATGCTCATTGTCAGAGATGAATAATAAAGTACATGGTACAAGACGAAAACAACATCACTTTACCCACTCATTAATGATATTGTATCAAATGAAAAATACGTATAAAGTAACATATTTGATGATAATGGATGATACATTGATTAACTTCATCATGGGATGAGTTATCTTTGTTTGTTTGTAGCATTAATTTCCGGTAAAAAATCCGAACTAAATAAAGACAGGGCACAAATGATGCGCAGCGACAAATTCGCCAATATTGTGTTTCAAAACATGATACATCATTGTATTCTATATCTAATTATTAACATGCAGCATAGCCCTTTTAGGTCTAATATAATTAATTCACTAGTGGCTTTATCATACACTGAGACGTTTGGTTATAACAATATAATTCTGTCTAAATGCATGTTATTGCATGTTGTTTTGTGTGTGATTTTGTTTAAATATGAGAATATAGTTATTGCAATCGATCATTGTTTGACACGATTGTTTTCTTTTGCATATAATAACACGTTTACTCTTTTTACTTTGTACTTGAAATTTATCATAAAAATTTAGTTTTATTTTAAATATGTTTCTTAGCTTGCCTGCTTTCCGGTCATACGAGTTCGTCATGTTAAAAAAATATTTTCTATGAAAACAATTTTATACACTAAGTACATGTAAATAAAAGTTCAAAGTATAAATCACACGACTGAAAACAATACAACAATTAATGTTAGTGACAAATTAGAAATCCATTAACTAAATTGCAAAAATAGCTGATTAAAGGGAAAAATCAAAGCATAATTCACACGATTGAAAACAAATATGAATTAAAGTCTGCAAAATACCCGGCCGTAATAAATACTAGACTGAATCGACATTTTATCGGTGATAAGGCAAGGTACCAGGATAGATACTCGTTAATGCGAATGGGCATGCCGGATATGACCGAGTAAGTCGAATTGAGAAATCTTTTAAAACTATTGTACGCACCAATAATAAATTGCTGTTTTGCATGTAATATATTTGTCATAGTTCGGATATTTCCGTGCTCAATTGGAATGTTTACAAAATAAGTTTGCTATAGAACATCTTAATAACAGCCTTACGCATGTTATTCACTTCATGGGTACCCCGTCTCATCCTTCTTATTATTTCCATAGTATCGCTTACTCCCCTTTAACATTACTTAGCCTCGTACCCTCCATCTTATTCATCATATCTCTTCTTATTAATATTCAATTAAACATAACAACCTTTACACCATTATAATCAACATTTCGGAATGACAGAAGCGATACATAGTATAAGCTTCTGAGATTTCAATTCTGTTCTGAATATGTATTGTTTTGTGCATATATCACGTGTGTATTTTACATGCAAAGTAACCCATTCAAATAACAAATGTTTATTTTCAAATTGTGTATTAAATGTAATTGATATATTGGAAGAAATTATTTTTAACCAACTCGTGAGTACCCTTAGGAGAACATATAAATAAATAACACCATTAGGCCTCACTTTAACACTCGTCTAGGTCTTTATTTGCCTTACTTAATTAAAAAATTGTTAGAGGGACAGAGTCCGGGTAAATCCGATTAAATGATTAGTTAAACAAATAGAATACTTTAACAAAGTACATAATTTTTAAAAATGCGTTGCGTTGATGAAAATTACTTTTTTGATATTGCGTTTTATTTCATTACGAGACCACCCATAATATATAGGTGTACAAACTTTTTTAATTACCTATTAGAACAATATGAACATTTACTGAAATCAAAACCATTTGCTCTGTATTTTTATTCCTTGAATCCGCCACACTATTCTACCCTGCGTTCTGAACTATACATGTCTCCTCGATTACTACTGACATTTTTAAGGCCTGATTGGTGGTAGAATACCAGAAGTCGCAGAAGTTCTATTTTGTTCAAAATAATGAGTTACACGGCGTTATTGTAGCGTTAGGGTTTTTGAAGTCCAGTTATTGTGTTAGTTAAAAAGTGTACTGTGTTGTAATGCTTTCTTTCTTTTGCAATCCAATTTACACTAGAATTAGGGATGTAGAATTGTTAAGTTTCTACCTAAAAATTAAAATCTACAATATGTATACGGACCACAATATGGCGTAAAACACTTCTAACACACATAGGTGGTTTCGGTTAAAATGGTTCATTCAATTTTAAGCAGCAGAACAACCTTTTCCATCTTAATGGAGACAAGCAGATACGTATTATTATTTCCCACACTTGAACTTAAATGAGCTTGTTTGTCACGCTTGAATGTCAGTGCATCATAAATTTTCAAACGAGGACTATAAAACGTTTAGTCGTAGAGTAAATCTCGTGCTTATATGGTTAATGGCGCGAACTGTCTAAATGTGAAGCATCTTGTTTGCGAGATAGATGTTAATACATTATGGACGAACAATATTAGGGAGCAGGTAGTACCGAAGGTAAAACATGCATTAGGTAAATTGCTCATTGAGAGCACTGCAACAGTGGCAAAAATAGGCAATACCTATAACTGATAAAGATACACCGTTCTTATGAAATCTACTTTGCAATAATAAGGACATGTTTCACTTAACCAACGATTCTGCGTTTGAATATGAATTTAAAGCAGATTTTAACTTACAAATAACGATGAATAATAGTGGGATAACGAGTTAATTTCAGTAATTTACACAATTTGTTAAGTTTAAAGCAATTTTACAGTAATATGCGCACGAACTTGAACGTCTGGTCTTAAGAGCCCTCTTAAGCGCCGTCGCAGCATTGTTCTATCGATGCGAATATCCGGAGCGTATATGTCCTTATGGCTCATCTTCTTGTAGACGATGCATCAGGTTATAGTTTAGAGCGATTTTGATACTCGATGACGGATGAAAAAGCTACCTTGAAAGGCCATGTAAAACATAAAATCCTCGAATACAAATGTTTGCTACACTTTCGCCTAAAGGTCGAATGTTATACGGTTTAAACTGTCCGTGCAACTGTCAGATCGAGCAAACATATAATGTTTATTCACTCACCAGAATGATAAGCTCTTACAGTTATGAAACATGAGGTCCATAATACGACTCGTGAGTAACATTATCTATTGTCATTGTCTTCTACAATGCAAACATTTTAAACAGACATGATCAATGAATCAGCCAAGGCAAATTTGCCTTTTGTCATTGACATACAAGGAGTGAAATAGCCTGGTCAAGACGCACAAGTTACATAGCAAACAATTAAAAGAAAATCAAACACAGTTCCTAATATAAAGTCTCTACCTATTACAATTAACGATTTTACCAGTTATAAAATATACAGGAACAGATTGCAATTTTATCTTTTTAAAATCGTCAACGTTATTATACCACTCGATTAAATGTCCAAATTTACCCATGAATATCTGATTGACTGATATTTTGTGTAATTCCGTCGAATAAAAATACACCAACATAAGCGGATACAGCGGTGTAATTTTTGGGACAAAAACCAACAACAAATTATAATGTACTAATACTTGAATAATTGACATCAAAATAACGTTGTGGATATTTTTTCCTTCGTCATAGTCTAGCGTTATTTGTTGACTCTATATTTCCAACAAAGCGGTTGTTTCGTTTACATGATAACATACAACATAATGTTTGAAGTACCATTGTTATAGAGTTTATTACTGTGCTATTGGTTGCAATAACTTTGTTGGTCTATTTTGGCAAACCCTTATCAGTAATATTTAATACATCGCATAATGTCGCAAAGATGGCTTGGTAGACGTTTTGGCATTAATTTACTCTTAATGTAAACTCTATTTCTGTGCTCTTTTTGAACGGAAACAACTTAAGAGCTTGTTTTAAATACATTTAACATTGTTTTATTATCTTATTTGTACATGTACATCATAATTTCGTGAGAACGTAATGTTTCCTCTCTTAAACCCATCAGTGAACAACCGTTATGGGTATTAACATCGTCTAGGTTTTTTTTCTTAAAGCGACACCATCTTTATTTTAAGCAAAGGTTTACTACTATTGAATTGAAATCAGATTTAATAATACCTCTAACGTGTGCCTTTTAACCGTAAATAAAAAACAAACAAAAAAACACAACTATATAGTCATATACATTTAATATTTTCACAAATATTATGGAAATCGCTTAACAAAAGTAAAGTTGCCTTACATGGAATATATAACATCTTTAAAACTATTTAAAAATACAAAGTGTGTTATAATCATTAAAACATTTCTGTAAAGCAATAAAGAACTACCCAATAACGCCCATTAATGTTGTGTCAGGCTAGGCTAACATATTTAAAAACATCGTGTCCAAGTGGGTAGGAGGTATATCAAGGAGGTCACAATTACCGAGTTACAATACTTCTTCGGATTTGACATTTTACTGGTCCAGTATCTAGTTAAATTGTTTGGCACAAATTGGTGTTTCAAAGAATCCGGTATTAAGAATGGGAATCAGGAGGAACTACGTTAATAAATCAAGGTGTCTCATAAGTCCAGCGGGCTTTTTCCTTCTATGTTATTGTCTTAAAATACAAAAAAAATACGTTTACATCATCCTTTTAAGGTCGCGAATACAGTGTAAATAGTGCTGTACTTTCGCGTGGAATGACCCACGAATGTAGCATTGACTAATGTTTTTTTGTTATTTTAAAGATCAAAATAATTATGCCATGACAATCAGCTTATGATTATGGTGCAACAGAGGTGACATCCGCAACACGTAATTCATACTGTGGCCACGACTTAGTTAGTTGTGGACACAAGATAGAAAGTTTTAGCCACAATTTACAAGGCTTTGGCCACAATTTATAACATCGTGGCCACAACTTATTAAATCGTGCTAACAACTTAATATTTACATCTCAACTTCCATTCCGTAAATGAACTGCCTTTCGGCAATTGCGGTTATCATCCGGTGAACGCAACATCTTCGGATATGTTCGGATCGCGAATCAAAGCATAATACTTTACATGGAAATTGTTTATCATGTTATTGTTTGTATTGTAGCAGCAAGTCCCATATGTTTTTTTAAACATTTCAGAAAGTTATTTATGATATGTTAAATGTATTGTTGCAATTAGTGTATCAATTTAATGTGTACAAGTGTTTTCAAGTGGATAAGCTTTTCCCGCGTTATTGTGACGTCATATGATAAACTGTTTCCGGTTACAGTCGGGTCGTTCCATTTACAGAATAGGTGAGAAAGGTCTACTGTAAGGTTTTCTTAAATAAAATGAATTTTGTTTAAACAATTATTCAATGAAATAGTAAACAATTGGTGTAAATATAATTAATAAATTGCGACGTAGATTAGCCAATTTAAACAGGCTTGTCAAAATACTCGTGGCGTCCCTCGGACGCCACACACTTTAACCACCCCAACTGCGTTCATACCCATATAATGACATCGATCCCGATATTCATTCCTTTATTTAATTTAAGCCATAACGTAGTTTAGCCAATTGAAACGGGCGTTTTATCGTTGTAGCCTTTTGGTAAAAAGAGGAAGGGTAAACTTACCGAAAACAATTAAATACCGAAAACAAAGACAATTACCAAAAGACGCAATAAAGTAACAGAAAGACGTATTGAAGTCAATTTATTTATATTAATTATCTTATCGATATAATAATAATACGCCTTGTAGCAAAAAGTACTCAAAACTCTTTAGAAGTAATGAATTTATTGGAATAAGAATTGTTTTATACTCATTTCTTTAACAAAGCACAGCTATGTCGGCGCTAAATGAATTATGGAGTGATGCAGTGGTTAAAAAATTACAAACCTCTTCATATTAAAGTTCAGAATCTACCATAATTTTTATACTTTTGAAATAAGGAACTAACAAGTGAAAACTTAAATGTTTGTTTCTACTTTATTATATTAAATTTATCATCTGATCAACATAGGAATACGTAACGTAATGTTTTTCACCATCCATATTTATAACTATAAATGATGTATGTATATGCGTTAGTCATGATATCAGTCAGGTAACAGATAAGCATAGCTCTAACCGTGCCATACGTAGCGTGTGGATAAATTACAAGGTTATAATTACCTTCAGTTTGAGTAAATATTCCAATTAATAGCCATAAACGTTTAACGTGACAATGACACCATAAATTACATGTTCGTCCCATTTAGGAAAAGCAATATTCTTTTATACACGGTTGCTAAGGGTTTGTCACTGATAAACATTTCGGACGACTTGGAATAAAAAAAAAATCTTAATAATGTCTTGTAATTCTTGTAGTATGTGTATCACCCTGTATCACAGCCATAAAAAACCTATATAACAACGGTTGACATCACAAATGTTTACAGGCTGTCGGTATATACAATAGTCTGTGTCAGTTGTAACAAGCTCTGATTACGCCAACAGTTCCCATTCTTTATCCATAACGTAATTATAATAGTGTCAGTGCAGTTAACACTTCAAGCACTGTTTTGATCTTTTTAAATATAATCGCAACACATCTTCCATGTCTTGAGTGGAATGTGAATGAGCAGATTTTTTTAAATGTAATAAAGACGGTCAGCCAAACCAAAACACATCCAAATTCGTTCGACAGAAATAATATCGTATAGCAGGCACCTTTCCATTGGCTAAGACGAAAATCAAAAGTTCTTGAAATCCATATGAGAAATAAGCTGAAAAGCCATACTCATTTATTTCCCTAACGGCTAGATACAAGGATAGTGTTTAAGAAATGTTAGTGTAGACAATGTGTTTCCAGCAATCCGAACGCGCATATCATTGGCTGGATGTATTTCTCCACATTGAGAGTAACTTGGTATACTGAGTCTTCCATAAAAACGGAATTCGAGAATACTTATTGATTGAACTTTTTGCAACGACATAGTCGTGAATAAATATTTGATTTATATATATATTATAACAATATAACAAACAATACAGAGTAAAACATCATGCCTTCGAGCATAATCATATTAATATAGCCAAACTCTTCAGTGCAAGACAAAGCCATATTAATAAGATTATTTTGGACCTAACAAATGGTTATGATGCCTGTTCAGAAAACGAAAAGATTCCCCTGCGTAATAAAATATGCAATAAAACATGTAGCATGTGTTGAACTGCATTGTTACAGACGAATGTGTCGCTGTGCCTCATTTGCATCTTGTCGTAATTGAATTTGTGCTTTGTTACCGAAAAAAAATGCTAAACAAAAAATATATCTCAACACATGAGGAGGTTAGAAAATGTTTCGTTAATGACGTACGTTCAATATGATAAAAAAGAAACACACACTGTTTTTGAGTGTATTATATTCTTTATGACAACATGCGAACAATGGAAAGGTTTCAAGACACAGCTTATACGGGAACATTTACTAACGGACTTTTTTGTGCATTATATCATCCAGGTAAATGTACATTTCTACACGTTTATAACTACATGTTCAATAACAAGACGAAATGAATTAAGGAAAAATCAGCGGACCAAGTAAAATCAAATATTAATATCGGGAAGTTTGTTTTGGGATGTTCATATGCCAGTTTTGTAAACATGGATTATCCTGTGATATCTTTGCCTTAATCAAATTTGGGACGACAGTAGAGAGTCACCAAAAGCACGTCTTTTGCGTCTGGTTGTTCATTACACGACAACATATCACTTGGTCATTGAAAAAACAATATTGTTCTAAATCATACAAAACTAACATCACATAGAATAATGTGCATTATCATATTTAGAGATAGACTGTACTTTGTTCTAAACTTTTATCACACGACGCAGTTCATAATTATGTTCTAACTTTGTCGTCCTTCTGCTTTAGAGCGTGATAAATACTTGCCTAGACACTTGCGCTTATGACGTTCATTTCGACCCTGTAGAGTGTATTATTACACGAATTTTGCTATCGCTGGGAAAAACCACGCAAACGATAATTGACTTATTATCCAAATGCATTCACATGTTAACAATACTTTTGGTTCTTTCTCACGTCTTGATATATATTAATGATTCACTCTTGATCCCAAATAAGATTTACAACAAATAATACAATTGTTTAAATATACCAGAAGGGATGAATAAATGTAAAAAACAATGGTTTCATATGAAGGATACCGAGTTTAATTCGAAAGAACGTGCAGAAAACACGGTATTTCTACCTTATGAGACGATAGTAGATCACAGTAAATCTTTAATCACTCAACAGTCATTTATTTTTATTTTTCATTTTCGGCTATTCAATACATGGTTACAATCTTGTTACCAGGAACTAATATTTTCCATAAACACCTTAGTTAGTAGATAAAGGTTGAATATGAGGCGAGGCTATTCCTATAACACTCTCCCTCACAGACCTCTATATAGAACGAAGCCTACCATATGAACGATGATGTCTAACCAATTACGTATACAACTCATTATTGCGAAATTGTTGGTCTGAAAAAATATGTTCCCTAATTGTATAAACGCAAACGTTATAATACTGATAATGATTGAGGAAATATTTACGAATGATGATAATGATTTATGTGAAACTAAGTACTATAAAGCTCGTCAAGTGGTTTTACGTACCTCGTTCGTAAGCAATGTCCAACTACATTAGGTTTCCTTGCAAATTCAAACTTTATATTCACATTATTCAATTCAAAAATGATACTGATGGAAGTAGACTTAAGTACACCTTTTTTTTTAAGCATCGTATGCGATTTTTTGGTGATAATACGAATGCCTCGATTTTTAAAATGTCAGATTCGAAGGTTTTTTTTGTGTAAAAATAAAGCTTTTACAACGTTTCTTTTGGGCATTTATCAGTTTATTAAATCAAGAAACCATTTTAACTAAGATCTTATATTTCACATTTTTAAGGATGAACATGTTGTACGTCGTATTAATGTTGCCAACTACCTAAAATAAAGAAACAGCATAACTCAATGCAATTGGAAGTGATATTATCATACCTTTAATTGATTCTTTTCAAAAATATATACCTATAATAGAACAAAACAGCTGGCACAAGTTAAATCGAAAACCCTGTTTAGAGGCACAATAGGACGATGAAAATAAAGAGATAAGCCAAGTAGTTGAAAATTCAAAGATAAAACCCTGTTTAGGGACACAATGCATGGGCCCAAATGGTAATGAACTATAGACACAAACGCATTAACAACGCATATACAAATATAAAGTTCAAAAACAAACTTTACAAGGCAAGGTCGAACACGACTGAGCTTGAGATACAAATTTATACACACATATACATACATTTAGAAACTTTTCACAAACGTCTTAAAATAATGTTTACGACAAATGATTGGATAACCGCCTAATAAAGGTCATTGTAACATGAGATCGATGGTTTCAAAATCGACAAATAAAGTATTTTCTTAAAACAACCCTAGAGTAATTATACCATCCACGGCATCCCAGCGTATTATAACTTATATGATACCCTGAGCAAATCAGCTGTAAAAATCTCGTACTAATTAATTAATAAGGTGAAATCAAGCCGCTTGATTGGTCGCATGAGATACACCTCATGCGGGGCGGAAATGGCGAGAAGCTACGGATGTAATCTCGGTTCGAAAAACTCCAATGAGATCACGGATTACAAATCGCTTTAGGCAGGATATTGCCGATAGCTCTTCACAAAGAAAAATGTTCCTTTTTGTTATCGGCTATTTCATTGTTCGGAAAAGGCTTATGAATATTCAAGATTTACGAAGTTTCTCTAGCCAATTTGCCCAAGGTATCATAAAGGTTATAATACGCGGGGTTGCCGAGGATGAATTATACGGGACTTATAAAACGTGGTTGGCCATTTCTTTTCAGTTTTCATGACGCTGGATACTTTTTATAGCGTACTCTATCAATAAACAGAATCTGAAGGGCCAAACTAACTAGTTTCCCTCCTAATAAGACGTGTTCATTTAACACCGAGTCTTGACCGGGCTCTTTACTACGTTTCAATCTTTTAATCGCGACCTTAATTTCAAGTTTTTAAATGTCTTCAAATGTGATATCATCTGAAAAATATCTTATAATTAATAACAAAAATCTGTGAAGACTCAAATATCGTTTATCTGTTTAATTTGGTTTATCTAGAAAAAGGCAGAATGAAACTCACAGAGTATAACTCACCTGGTAAATCCGAAAGTAGTAAAGATAAATATTTAAATTGATCTAAGTCTGTGACTCTTTTTCTTATATTACCTCACTATTGTACTTCTAAGGCATTTGTCCAGTTATCTGCTAATAGTCAGAAGTTATATGAAAAACTAAAGATGCAATGTTAAGTAGTCATAATCTTAAACATAAACCACGTTCAATTATTCATGGCCAAATCCAGAAACACAGAACAACAATACACATGTCCACAATCAATTCCCAACACATATAACGTATCAAACAAAGGGTGTTTATCAAACATTGTTGGGGTACCGCATTGTAACGATCAGGAAAACAATCATTTTACTGGAGGGTTAAACAAGTTTCTGTGCACAACCTAACACTTACAACAAAATCCCTAATACAGTAGAGAAGTAAATGGTATATCAAATCCAAGATTATATTGACTTGAGAAAACTTAAGAATAAAATAAATCATAATAAATAAATAAAAGGCAAAGCAGAAAAGTAATTCTATGAAAAATGGACCCCAACTCTATCTACAGACGGATGAATACGATTCAGAGAACCAAATGCAGACTTGTTTACAAAACGATGCAGTTACTGTTTAAAACAATGACAATCCCACACAGTCTGCCTTATTCGCGAGGAAATAACAAAGAAAACCATCATCAAAAACACATAATTACAGTTCTATATTTGTTAATGCCAACTGCCAAATGCCAAAACCTGAGTAAAATATTGGAATAATGTGAAATCATACACTGAAACATTCCGACTGAAACAAACGACTCCAAATAAAGGTTTCAAAATAACATGACTCTACACTGATAGCTTTGTTATGTACCGACGCGAGATTAAACTTGATATTGGTTGGAATTCATCCTCAAAAACCAAAACTAGTATTTATAATTGCCATTACATCCACAAGTTCATTCAATATATCTGCCCATCATGCTTCTGGAATGAATTTAATTTAATTTCATACATATTTTTTAAGCATTGTTTTATTAACTAACCGCCTTTTTATTTCTGAACTTTTAATTCAGATGGAATTTATATGTACAATAAATTAAGGACAACACTGATGTTTTCCTGGTAGGTAGTTTGTATTGTGTATCTTCAGAGTATCTTCGTATTAGTTCATAATAGAAACTTTATCAAAACAAGCAATTTTAACTTCCAAATTCTACTCAAATCCACGATTTGATAATGTTGGTCACGCCGTTATGTACAAAAGAGAAACATTATTTTTTTGTTTTTTGATTGAGTAATGATATTTGAAAATAGTTTGATTTTGAAGTAATATATATTTCATTTTAAGTGGTCAGTAAATTTGTTTTATCGTAATTGTATATGAACATATTAAAACAGGTCCGATGCTAAAGTAGCTTAAGCCTATTTTCAATGACTTAAAATTCTTCGGCAAATAATGCCTGGTTGATATGGGATTTTTTATAATGACGTTGATTTTTAATCATTTTGTCCAAATACATTTATTATTAACGGTCATTGGCATGAGTAATATCTAAGATAATATTTAGATCTGATTGAACTATTTTTACAGGGGAACTGACATACGAGGTGCATTCGCGCAAGGGTTCCAACGTTTTTTGTGTATTAAGGATATTATGACCTGGTAAGTACGTTTATATCACGTTTATCGCAATATAATTTGCCTACCAGGAGGCCAGATGTGTAAGCTCCTCTCTATCTTCAAACCTATGTTTCTAGTGGCCTGTAGATGCCTGTTCAGTAGATGACCTATAACATTTTAAGGATGAATCAATTAAAGTTCAATGCCATCATTACCTTTTCTAAACGAATTTGGCGAATTGGAGATCCCGACGTGCTATAAACGTTTAAAATGAATCGGCAATATCTGGCCGTTGCAATCGTGTCGTCGGTAGAGTAAATCAAGTTTAAATTCTAGTATGCATATATCAAACATAAAACTAGCTATACACGGTCCGTACGGTTACGAAATAATTTGCGTTATGTCCGGTTATACCCAGGTTCTGCTCGTGAACACCCTCTTTAATAGATCGTAAAGGTATATGTTATACCGTTTAATTTGATAGTTCTTTACAAAAACATAAAGGCCTTGAGCAGTCTTATATCTAATCAGTTGATGGCTTTACTTTAACCTTCAATACTTGATAAACCAAATAAAAATGTCAACGCTTTCACCAGGTTTATTTTAAATAGCTATTAAATGAGGATAGCTTTATTTTTAATTTGTCTAAATGTATTACCTTCGTTACTGCAAAGATTATCATAATGCAAAAAGGGCAAAGCATCGTTTGAACAACGTTTTTATTTGATTAAGTATGGTATATTACAATTTTCGTCCTAAGCTATAAGAATGTCTCCGCATATAAAGAAACATTAAGAAAATATACACAAAAATATTGAACATAAGAACATGCAGTTTAAGATAAGAAGTTGCTCCTAAAATATGACTTGTATTGAACCCATCCATTTCTACAAGTAATAAGAAAGCGAAATAAACCCATTCTCACGCTATGAAGTAACACTTTGATGGCAGAACGCATCATACTCCTTTGCAATAACGTTATTTTAAGAAATGTTATGGCTTGAGCGTATTCATATAGATAACAATACTTGTTTCATCACGGCTGTTACACTGCAAAAAAAATGACTTTAATGATGAACATACTATCTCTGTAACTATCAATAATGCTAGGCTCATGTAGCATGAAACACACAGTGGTAAACATAATTAGGTCTAACTCCATTTCCAAAATGACAAAAAAACATCCATCAAAGGAATGAATTATGTCCATGTACGCTTCAATGTTACTCAACTTAGAGAAAGGTATTTGCTACCTATTGATTCAATTATCATAAGAATCAAACTTTTACCTATAAAGCCTTTATTGCAACAAGACATTACAAAATGCGTCTTAAACTTGGTAAAGAGAATCAAGTTATAATCAATCCATAGGCAAGAAGTATAAGCACAATTTACCAATCTGCTTGATTCTAACCGCCTATCTTATTGTTACAAAAAACAAAAACAAAAATCATTCTAAAGCAGATGTCAGCTCATATTAGACATTGCCATTCATGAACCATTTATGCATAATTTACAGATAAAGAAGGCATCATAGCATTAATTAAAATGTACATATAATAGTTTGCCTAGTAGAGGAATTATATTCTGAAAAAAACACACAAAAAAACGAACACTGTATCTTAAAGAAAAGAATAATATATTACATATACAGTCAGTTGTGCATCAAAACGAAGCTGCATCGCTGCTAAAAAAATGATCTGCTTACTGGTGGACAGCTGGGGCAGTGATTACGAACAGTCTCAAGTCTGCGTTTAGACTCAAGACTCATAATGGTAAACCTTCATTTCATTGTAATATTCCTTCTATAAGAGCATTGATGGTTACATTTGCTCATATATATTCTTATTTGAATGTTTTACTAATATTTACATTTTTTTTCTGTAAAAGAAATAAAATACTTATGTTTTTTTGTTCCTTCATAAAATGTTTTTTCTGAGTCTAGACTTGGACTTGAGACTGTTCGTAATCATGGCCCCTGCTTCTTTGTATAATTTGTTGAGAAGTAATTTGCTTCTTGCTGCGTTTATGTCCCATATTTTGTAAGTATGTGTGTGTTCCGAAAATAAATGATCATACAAACATTGTCATAATTGGATAAAAAGACTGATTTGACTGCTAAAAAGGCTGCTTAATTGGACTCACTACTCTTAGTGTATCCTGTCTATTACCCTTAAGGCAATTTCAATTTATTTTCAGACACCCTACGCTTTTTAAGATGTATGGTTAATATTCAATTCTACTTAAAGGATAAACTAATTAATATTAATGATGTTAATTAACATTATGTTTTTTTAATCAATTATGAGCAATTTGAATAAACCTTCAAACTGAGAAAGTTAAAAAAATAAACGTTACGGTAGGAGAAATGGAAACACTGATGTTAGCACTCTTCACACAAGTCTTAGAAGGTACTCAACTACAATATACAAAAGTGTACCTTAGGAAAAAGAGTATTAGGAAAAGAAAACGTAGCCAGTGTGTATGTTTCTAAATTGCCTATCAAATCTAGTTTCACAGATCATGTGTCATGATGCATAATGAGTCAATATATTGATTGTTTGCAATTAAGCATTTACCACAAACATACCCTTAAAATGACACTAAGTGTCGAATTTTTTAATATTAAATTGTACACAATTGATATTCCGTACAAACCAGAGTCTTAAAAATGTACGCTTTGCCTTATGGGTTTAACTTATTTAGTAACCCATAAGTATCCTTAGTATACATGAAATTGAAGCTATAATCTGTTTATTATTGTGCAAATCTCTTTGAACTTATGCTCTGGTTATTTTATCCAATGTTAAATACAAGAAGCTTATTACATATTTGTGTTGTAATTTTTTGAACTTTTGCGTTCAAATGACTTTAAGCGTCCAGTACACAATAATAAAATATAAATACGGCTGCGTAAGAAGTGACATTATTCGATAATCGATATTATAGTGAATTGATAAATATCAATTTAGAGCTATTCAAGTGTTCGAAGTTATTTCTGGGTACTTTTCCATCTGATTTCGATTGTATCTGTCAGGGTAATTTGCATGATTAAGCATAATGAGGATATATATACCGTAACGAAGCTTGAACAATAATAATCTAGTGCACTCCTAATAGGCGAAATATCTGAATTCGCATAATTCTAATGCAAATGTACGTCAAAAACTTAGGTATGTTTGTGAGCCAAAATATTACATACCTACGACAGTGACTTGTGGTCGTTTGAAGATATTGAGAATATAATCACTTGAATTTATTTGCTAGATACAAAATTAAAAAAATATCACAAATGCAAATGACATTGGTTTTTGTTAGATAATGATGAACATGTATGCTTTTTAAACTCGTGCTACTGCAGCAGATTGCCAATTCGTTTTCACTATATTATTTTAGATATTGCATTGCTAAAATTGTTGAGCTTCAAAACACATGTACACACGTATAAACTGATGCGTGTTATACGCTTGTAGAACTCTGAATCTAACAAAGACAAACAACTAAATGCAAGTTTTGAGAATTAATACTTTAAAGTCCCACGCTTGAATTTAACGATCCATTAAATTACATGATAGTGTATTGGTTGCATGTTCATACGCCTATTACGCATGGTGCAATAATGAAGCAATAGACATTAGAGCACACGCAACGGAAACACGAACGAAACAAGATATTCCACGTAATAACGGCATTGTCAATTTGTAGTTTACGTCTGGTTTGCTTCGCAATGGTTATAAGCACATCTGGTAATTGAATGTCATTGAAGCTGCCTTCATGTTGCTTAAATTGTAACTGTACCGGGATTTGTTTCATATGTACACCCTCAATACGGCATTACAAAATGTGACAACAATAAGAATTCAAAATACTCTGATTTAATTATGAACCATTTTGCAAATGACTTACTTCTCCGAGAAAAGAGTCAGTGTTCGCAAAAATATCCAAACACGCGAATACAGAAACACGTGATGATTTGCATAAAGCGGGAGATACCACGCTATTTCAGTACAGATCTGGATGTTTTTATTAAAATGACGTTTTGAATCGGGTATTAATTGTTCCTTCTCCCTTGGCTAGGATTACTGTGTCTTTATTGGCCACTCGAGTAAGATAGGTTGATCCGAACCCGAGCGTATGGTGTTTTGCGGAAACGAGATGTACCGAGTTTCCGCAGAACACATGCTCGAGGATTGGGATGAACCTATCTTACGTAAGCGGTCATTTCTCCAATCTCTGTTAAACAAATTATGATATGAATTTATTTTAATTCATTTTTTACATACGGGTCCTTTTTATCTTTGTCTGTGATTAAGATAAGGATTTCCACCAAGGCCAAATATTTGGTTCTACCTATCTGTGGTTGGACAATAGTATACGTCTAATACGTCTATGTATTAATGTTATGAAAACCGATTTAAAATACTATAACCGTGTTATCATATGCATACATATAGTATAACGTGTCGCTTTGTCATCGCATTTGAGACAGAAGTGGCTATAAAAGGACGGTAAAGTAGGGATAGGTTACCCCTTTGTCGTTTGTTCTAAAAAGAAATATATGTTTTTGATAAAGCTTTAAAACTAAATTACAAAACGGCTAGGCATACAGTTTTTCAGTTGACCAAAATTATTGAGCAGTCATTTGTATTGTTCATATGCGAAACATGTTATGTTGTGAACGTTTGCATGCTATGTGTTTGCATGTTGTGGAAAAATTGATTTACAATCAACCGTTTCCCTAACGAGCAATTGCTAGTTGTTCTCTTATAAACTACAATCAATAAATAATAAGACAAAACCATAGTCTTTATTTATTTTGCCACGAAAAGGTTACTTGTCTCATACAATCCCTTTAAAAGAAACAGAATTTGCATTTCAATGATAAACATCGTAAATCAGTCATCGTAAGAGGTTTGCCATTTATAATTATACAAGCCAACGTCGTTGAAAACGGAATAATGTTTGAAGTAATTATATTTTTAAAATTGTATAAAATGTAAAATAAATATGACTTTCAACCTCTTATTTTGACAGTTGTTTGATGTTTTCATTCAGTTATACATGTGAAATATTTACTATTGACATGCAATAGATGCAATTAAGTTGGAAACATCTTTCGTTACAATACCTAAAAGTGAAAGTGCATCGAAACAATACAACTTAAATATATAAATAATAACATCATATCAATTTCAAATAAATGTCATTTACCCATAAAATATCAGCAGACATTTTATTTTAAAAACACTCCAAGCACGTTCATTTGAAGCGCTTTACTTCTGCAAAATTATTGATATCTCTTCATAATCTTCAACTTTAAAACCCCCTGATCTATTTAATTATGAAGCATGTTTATGTGTTTCAATAATAATAACATGCTCCACTTTGTGGAAATATATAAATACGTTTATTGACATTATGCTCGAGATATTCAAATATAGTTTATATTTTTTTCAAACTGTTGGAAATGCAGTATGTTAAATGCATGGAGGTTAATGTTGTGTTGATGATAGTTTTTTTGTTCTCACTCATATGCCTCTGATGGTCTGCCTCGTCAGTGAAAACGAATGTGATTGTGTTTGGTAAGGATATAGTGTGACTGAATGTTTGCATGTTTTAGATATAACTGTCGTCAAACGACATTCCTACAAAGTTCCAATTCGCATTTACCATAGTCGATTTTTCAGTAAACTAGGTGGCATATATTTACGAAGACATGACGCAATATGCAGAGCATAGGCACAGAAGTTCGTAATGTTAAACGCTATATATCCTTAGCATTTGGTTGTGCGATCGAGGGCTTCCTTGATATCGATCGGTATTAAGGGAACTCAACTTTTACTGATTTCCTCTGATCTGTCTGACCATAAGCAAAGGGTTATGTTGTTTTTTCATTTTTCTTTCAAGCATGTTTCAATATTGGTGTAAGACATGGCGCCAATGTTGGTCATCTATGTTTTATTTTCTACATCAGCAACATTACAGCCGATATGTAAGCCAAACTCTGCATCTTTACTGATGAAACTTTTTGATACATTGTCGTTGAAGAACCTGTCTTAGTCAATTGCATTATTAACATTAACTTGTGCTCAATATTAAGATGGTCAAGTTCTTTGTTGACCTCTCTTCAAAACAAAGCCTTATTTCCCCCCAAAAGCTTAGTAAGCGAGCTCACCCGGATGTAATGTAGCAAGTACCTGTAAATCGAGTCAACAACTCCTAAGAAACGCCTTAATGATGAACATCTATCTTTTGAATAATAATTGCTTACCCTTATACAATACTAGAACTTCATTGCTGCAAATACATGATTTGACCATGGTTTTTTTACATACGCAAGTGTAAAGCTATGTCACACTTGGCGTCCGTTTAACGTTACTTCCGGGAGAGGGTTATCACTCTTCAACCTTCGATCCCTGGGTGTCCAGTTAAGCGTTTTACAACTAAAACACAGATCTGTTACCATAAATCCCGCCATTGTTCTGTCTGACTTTTATAATCAATTTAAACTGGTTATATGGACCGAGAATTCAAAGAAAGCCACGTTTGTCTAAAATCTCAAATAAAAACAATATCACGGCCTTTTTATGCATTCCTAATTCTACTTTTGGCAGCGACCAATATACATTTAGTAAAATAAGGAACTTTGCATTGCTATTGCAATATGTTGTCATTTATTTCACAAAAAACAGTGCGCATTTTGATATTGGTATTAGTATCATGGTCTATATAGCAATACATCTATCAGGTTTACAGTCTTTTTATATATTTCTTCTGTCATATACCTTCAGAATGGCCTTAACCTCATATAAATAATTCAAAGTTAGCCCGGTCATAGATGAATAATTGGCATAGAAAATGCTGATAAATAACGAATTAAAAATAATTACTAGAATTTGCAGTATAAGGTATAACAACAATTTTGAAATTGGATCCTTTAAGCAACATAAATGACATGCGGCTCAATCACTGCTAATAACTTTGATGTAGGCGGTACTTATCAAGTACCCGTGCAAGTTACTTTTCAATGCGTCGTAGCCTGTGAAAAACATGCAAATTAGTTGGTCATGCATACTGTGGGTGTTTTAATTGTACAATAATAAATACAGGGACTCATCCCTTAGTAATAATACATTTCATTTTTTTCTGAATTATCTTCCATTAACCATACTTCCTTAATAGAAGTGCAGTGTACAGGAACCCTAACTTTGTATTTTGTATTCTTAAAGTTTTGTTCTATTTGACACCTAACTTTTGTCCGGAGCAAAACTCAAAAAGCTAAATTATCTTGATATAAAATGTTGTATTCTCTTGTTTATGAAATGCAATATTGTTAAGGTATCGGCGTCACACATTCATGTTGTTATGTTTCATTCTATTCTTAGAGTAATGTTTTAACTTACTCTGTGGTTTATATTTCCAAACGTTATATGTTTTGTAGTAGTAGTAGTAGTAGTAGGTCAAGTTTCAACGTTATCTACTTTTCAGGTCATTAACATTGAGTTTAAGCTTAAATCCTCGCATATAAGGTGCAATTATCAACTGGTCCCAATTTCTCGAAACTTCTTAAGTCCCTTATAACATGATTAAGCTAGTCTCATTACTTTTTGTTTTTAGTAAGTTGTGTAATAATAACTTCTTTAAGAGTTTTTATACTTAAGATAGAAATTATCTTGATGAAAATCACAATACACCATTTTTCGTTTATCGAAATTCAATCTAAGTATGTATTTTGTCTAATTGAAATAAGCTTCTTAAGCTTAAGAAGTTTTGAGAAATTGGGGCCCGAGCATTATTCTCATTATGGCATACGTTATGTATTCAAAAATAACAATTTGAAAATATTCCTCATTTTATCGTCATATTTTGCTTTTCGATAAGGGTGACTTCATTCAACCTCGCGAAATGAGAAATTCTATATTAAAAGCCTTTTTTAAAGTCTAATACCGCTCAGGCGATACCCCAGTTAATATCCGGCACATATGTTATAGAAAATACAAAATCGAAAGTGGATCTCCACAACAACTTTTTTACCAGTCTGTTTATTGTTGTTGATGTTCCAGGTGAGGCGGAAACTATCCTCATTATTGGTATGAATAAGATATCTTCTCTGGCTTTTAAAATGTAATCCTAAAAAATCCGACACATTAACGATTTCAAGAAAAAACATTACAGGTACAACATCCAACTATCTTAATGCAGGATAAACAATCATAAATATAGCCAGAAAAGACTTCGATCGGTAGATCAGATCAACTAGTATATTAAAACAAAACAATTGAAGATAATATATATATTGCGTAAATCAATCAAAATTCATTTTAGATCAATAATCACCTTTTAAAGACAATTTATAGTCATTCATTCTGGAATACGGTGACATACATTTCGATAACTGCACTCAGCAAGTAAAAGAAAAGCTTGAACATATTCAACAAGAAGCTGCAAGAAATACGACAGACTCCACTTAATTTGTATCTTTTTTGTAACTAATACATGAAGACAGACATGACACAACGTAAACTTGTCATATAAATGTTTAGAGATATGTTTCTTTTCTAAATGCAAAACCATATTGTGACAGAATATCATTGTGATTTAGTATCAATAGAGTCGGAATTTCGAATACCTACTGATTACGCAAGGCAGATCATCAACAGCATGTTTCCGCTCGCACTTCGTATCATTGTAGCTAAATGATTCCGTTTGCAATTCGTTTTAATGTTTCCTCTATGTTTCAGAAAAGCAGACTCGACTCTATACTCAAGACGCTACTAAATTATAATACTCCGCACATGCATGCTTATATCATGGAAGTAAAACTGTCAAGCGCTTTAAATGTCGACGTGTCTCAGCTCCCCGATTGCAGCTGATTGAGAACATGTCAGAAATGTGCACCTCCACATTATATGTTTTGTTGTTTGGTGACTAGACGTTCAGTCCTAAATCCAACATATGCATTTTCTCAAATACGTTCAAACTTTGATACGGAAAACAAATAGGTTATACTTTGCCACTTCAATTTCACTCTACTATATTTTTTACCCTCCTATTATCGCCAACATACTCTTTATGACTTATACCTGTCATACTTCCATAGTTTGTTTCCAACAAATAACATTTAAAAATAACATTTTCAATCAATTTTCATTTAAAGCCACAACGATCAAGGTCGTACGGAACTCACAGAGACACATATTATCCCACAAAACGCCAACCATTTATTACATTAAACATTTAAATACTGTTTACAGTAAATTTTCGGGTCAAGTTTTAAAGAATAAATTGGCCAAACAGCCATTATCTTAGGGTTGCTACTGACAATGTAATTAAAATACACTCAGTTCATTTGCACCTTTAATTAATATGTCTGAGATTCATTTTGGCTTTCTCGAGGAAATGAAAATTGTACGATCACAGAGATGCCTCGTGTTTAGTCAGATGATATTTTGCACGAAAGTTCAATTGTCAAATCTCTCTAAATTAGACCTGTGTCGGGCGATGGTTAAGAGATAGTAGCGAAATTATATTGATAAACTTGACTTGTTATTACCGTATTTGAAATGTATAAAAAATATATAAATAAAAGGGAAAACGCCTAAAATGCCGCATGTGTAATCAGATGATTATTTGTATGGAATTTCAATTGTCAAATTCCTCTACAGAGACCTGGGACGGGCGATGGTAAAGAGATAGTAGTGGATCTATTTTGAAAACGTGATTTGTTATTACCGTATTTGTAATGTATGTAGATTTATGAAACTAAGAGGGGAGAACGCCTTAGAATAATGGTTTGGCTACTTTCTGTGTCAATGACAACAAATTGTAAACGTTTGGAGTATTGGATTTACCATGGCATGTTTGTATTATACTTGTTTACATATCAATGAATTATCTGTTCACTGTGACGGAATTGTATACTTTGCTCAAATGATGTTCTTTTTATTTACGCTATCCAATCAGCGCCAGAAATCTGCCGATAAAATAGGAACTTTGAATTTTGTACAAATACTAACATATTTGAAAAGGAACACAATTTAAATTGCAATCAATTGTGTTTGCTTAAAGGAATAGTGATGATGCATATACACCGAAAAAAGCGATATTGACTAATGGATGCATAAGTCTGATTTTCCGTACAAAAGGTATTTATTGTCTTATAAATCCTACAAATATATACCTATCGATACTCTTTCCTGTCGGGTTCATGATTTAAGCTTCAAATGCATTCAGACAATCATGCAGTCAACAAGTAAAATACAAACTTCAACGCTGGATTAACAACGTCCCGGTCGGCCATTTTCATGTTGGAAATATTGAGCTATTACGTGCTTTATGCAGTTTCCTGAATAAGGGAAATTTACATATACAACTCTTCATTATTGGGTAAAACGATGCATGATGTTCGTTTCAAGCACGGCTGGCTAAATAGATTTACACAGACACTTGATCGTCTATCCTAATCATCTATTGAGCATTCTCACGATTACGTTAATGATGGAAACTCCGGCGAATATTAGTGGGATTGTACTGGGATCATATAGTAGAAAATTTTTTTTTCATGTACTTTAAAACATAGCATGTGGGCAGCGTTAGACGAGATCATTTAAGATGCAAACATTTTCAAGAAAATATTTCTATAATAAGAAAAGGTTTAAGAATATGTATGGCCCTATATATATATATATATATATATATATATATATATATATATATATATATATATATATATATATATATATATATATATATATATGTGTGTGTGTGTGTGTGTGTGTGTGTAATATATATACCATGTAGATAATGTATAATCATTTTAGGAAGAAGTATGTCTGATATTGGATAAATAGAGGATAATTGTTTGTTTCAGTGTAAGATTGTGATCGAGTGAGTACCAAAAGATATATTTCACGAATGACGTACACTGGGGAATATATTGGCATCTTACACTGCAACATTTTTTTTTTATTTGTATACCTAAATTGGAGTTTAATGTAATTTTATGACACTGTTGAATGTGTTAAAATCTAAAACAGTTAACAATATCAATTTAATATTTTCACTGTTTTAATCAGTTAACCATCAATATTATTTCACTGTTATATCTCTATAGACCACCACAAAGCATATAATGAATGCTTACATTGAAAAGAATTGAGAATGACAAACGCATACGCGATGTCTCTTTTCTGTCACTCTTTCAAGCTGCTGATGAATATGTGGAAGTTGGTGTAAACGAAGACTGATATAGGTTATGTACAATGCCAGTGCCATGTATTAATTGACAATGTTATCAGTTGAATAGATAGAGCAATAACGTATAAATGAATGGAGTCATTAATAAAGTATTGTGGACAGGTGAGTGCACAGGTCTGCTGGTCTTTCAAGAGACGTTTAATGTTTTTGTTAGGATACTGTTATTGAATTAGTATCCAAAGTCCAAATGTTGACAAAAATCTTCACTGATCCTGGTATTTGTTTATTTCCACAGAAATAAAACAACAACATAAAGCATTGAGCACACTATAGTTATGACCACTATTTAAATCCAATGAACTCTCAGAATAGAAAAGGTTGAAATGTAATCTTCGCAGAAAGATGTAATTAAATCCAAGATTTAAGCAATGTTAAGTAGTGGCGAAAGTGTTAAAGATACTTAAATCTGCTATGACTAACGATTTGCTCTTATATACCAAATAAGAATATCCCAGAACATATTACAAAAATACACATGTTGAAGTCGCTGGTTCAAATTGACATCGATGATAAATACATATGAATAAGAATGAAAATCATCAATTCTTCAAAATATAACATATTTATTTGGTTATTTATATTTTTCAAGAACAACCGATTGAGAAATTATTTATAAAATAATACATGGTTGACAATAGCTTTTGGTTGATGATTGCTCAAGTGGGAAGAATAATTGCCTGAGGGCATTTTTTTCACTGGGGAAAATATCATCCAAAAGCCATGTTCAGCCATGTATTATCTTGTAAAATACATGTGTTTTGTCATTTGTCAATGATTTGAACTGGTTTTGAACATTTTCTTTGGAATAATACTGGATTTTCAAGATAGGCATGAATTCTGAAAGTTTAAAAATGATACATCACAAATTGGTTTTGAATGGCAAAAGCTGTAAAAACAATGAGTGACTGGAAATTAAAATAGCAAACCTTTTCTCATGCGTTTTCAGAAAAAGACTGCAATATTTCCATCCTTTAAATAATAACTGTTTTTACAGTAGCTGATTTTGAAGTTCATTTTAATAGTTGGGAATAGCTAGGACTATCAAGCCTAGGAGCAGTTTCATGAAAATCTCGGCTTGAATGACCCTAACCAATTCGCTGGAATAATAAAAAAAATGTGAGCAGATAAAGTAAAACAAAACATTTCAACAACACATTCCCTTGTCACAATACTTTTTGACGTTCACCCCATGTTTAAATCCCTTTAATTCTTTGCTTTGGTAAACTATTTGATTACTACACGCATGTATTTGTCGGCCATTTATTTCGTGAAAAAGACGTTATTGTGCACGTGCCCCTCTTCTATGGGCAATAATGCCATATTCGCCCTCAAGTGCCGGGATAATCTTACGGGTGTAAACGATAATCATAAATGCTTAAACGAATTTCCATAGTAAAATAACTAAACATAGCAAACTTTCGATAGGAAAATTACTATATATATAATTACATGTGTTTTATGGTATTATGAAATGAATCGGTTCATGATAATATCACCAACTCACCGATAATTTTATGTATGCTTTATAATCGCCGTTTTTTTTGAAAATGTATATACTGATAATTTAAAAAGAACACACATATCAACACACTCCAATAAGTTAAATGGTATTTTTTTTACAAATTTCTGTAACACAGAATAACGGCGGAAAAATATGATTATAGAAGATTTTTTTTAAAACTTCAGAAAAAAACATTCTCGAAAAAATGTCAAAAAAAGAAATATTTACGCTCAAATATGTTAAGAATTAACATAATTATGTTACATCGAACATGTCATTTTTTCCAAATATTTTTTTATACGGTGGTGACAACGCCCGGTATTTATTATTTACATGTTAACAAAGTATTATATTTTAATATTATACTTGTGTTTTTTATATTGTTACATTAATATGTGTCCAAAAATGAGTATTTCATTGTTTAATATTTACACTTCAATTCCTTCAATGAACTGCCTTTCGGCGATTCACGATATGAACGCAATTGGGCTGGTCAAAGTACGCGTGAAGTCTATCGGACTCGACACTTTGACCAGCCCAGTTGCGTTCATACCCCGATAAGGCATCAATCCCGCAATTCATTTCTTAAATGATCCAGTTTCATTATTATGTAAACAGGATTTATTCCAAAAGCCGGATCAGTGAAGATATTTTGTAGCTTTTGAACTTTGGCCATAATTCTTTGTATTAATAGTTTCGCATTAATTATTTGACTTATATTTTTGTAAAAAATAAAAGTGGTTATTTAAAGTTACATGCTGATTTTCTTTATCATTTGCTTTATTTAGTCGTCACAATACAACAACATAAATAATGTCTTTTTGAACACAATTTTTCTTTCATATGTGTTAGCAAATTAGTAAATGAACGTTTAAATAACAAATAATTTTAGTTCCATGTGCACCTCAGTGAACAGCAGTGAACATTGGCTAGGTTTTAAAAGAGGGAGCGGTAATTGTTTCTGACGAAACAACCAGCGAAAAGACTGTACTACACACGTCACGTCTCTTTTGGAAATAGCGTCAACAATTCGTTTCAGCTTGTAGGCTTGGTTGACAAATGTATTCCGGCAAACAAAACGGTAACTTATATGAAGAAACGAAGAAACCCACATGCTATCCATGTTTTATTCTTTCACAACAAATGGGAAAATCATAAATTGGTGGAAATAGTCCAGAAGCTTAACGTTATGTAAAATAATAATGCATTACTGTTTTACATTCACGTTTCCTTTTTTTCTGCCACTCCTTGTTATTCAAGTGTTCTATTTTTTCACTTCTGTAAGAGCTGACTTTTATTATTTCAGTTTAGATGTTAATTATTCAGGATTTCTATATGAGGAAGACACTCGATGGAGATCAAAACGAGATACCTATTTTTGGACCCATTAACTTTGCACATAATTGAGGCAAACGATTAAAGGAGCATCTTTAGAATGTGGTTTTAAATAATTTAACATAAACGGATGCAATTAGCAAGCCTATATTTAAAGATAAAGCATTTTTGCATCTTATAAATATATGAAATTGTATTTTGATGATATTGATTAAAATATACAGGATGGGATTATCATAGAGGCCTGACTAGAAAAGAAGAAGTATTTTCTCAGGCTATTGATTATTAAATTAGGGTATGATCCAAAACATAAAACAGAACAGAACAGAACATACATTTTATTCAGACTTGTACAATGTACATTGTCTACGTATACATACATGTTTTCATAGATGATGTCAACGTGTATATACACCGTGTAATGTTAAATTGTAAATTGTATTCGATGTTATACTTAAAACATACCGGTAGGGATTACTTTGAAACAGACATTGGGATTATTGGACACGTGCGCGCCCTGCTTCTAAAACTTTGCAATACATACTTTGTGATTTAAAATTTAAAGCGATTTGGTGTTGTGAAGTCACCCCCATATTAAACTAAAAGGATGCTGTTTAGTCTTTAATCTTTGAAATTTCCTGCTGACAAAATTGTAATAATATTTTCAATTGGATAATTTGATTAGTATATTACCTGAAAGTTCGTGTCGGCTTTTCTTTCAAAATATTTGAACCAATACCGTGTCGGTATAGTTCACTTGTGTCAAGGGCTGTTTAATTTTAAGGTATTTGTACTGGCAGTCTCTTAGTTTGGTATCAATGCAAAGTTTGAATGCTACGATATGATTAGTTGTCCAGATTAAAATGCATCAATCTAGTTCAGTTTCACATTTTTACTTTATCTTGTGGTTTGCTCGAGATAAGCTTACGGATAAAGTTTAAGCTGCTGGGCTTGTCCCTGAAGTCTAGATTTTTCGGATGTGTACTTTGTGATTGTTTGCAGTGGGTGGGATGTGTTTTTTATATTAACATAGATGGCAAATAAGATGGCATATTAGAATATATTGTGCATTCATAAAAAGAAACATGAAAAGTGACCCTATCTGTCCATGACCTAATTCTGAATATTTGCTTTCTGTTGCGTATTCTTGACACTAACCCTTCAATGACTTCTTAAGGATATTTTGAAAATAAAGTTATAATGAGTGAACAATGGTTTCTTGAATGAGTGAATAGCATGGTCATTCAGGACGTTCAATTAAATCCAGAAGGCCGGATGAGACTCCAATCATTTCAATTTCTTTTCTTAGTCTGAATGTCATACGAATGACACGTCCTATTCGATCGAAGATCACAAGGAATATTTGATACAACAATAAGACCCTTGGTCGAGAACGCGGATGTCGCTTAGGACAATATTTCACAAGCGGAAGAATATTTTGTTTAGATAATACATGAAGAATTATCTCTGATGCAGCACATTGTGTGTCTCACATCGTGCGTCTCTAATCAATCTATACATTAAAACTGCTTTAGAACCACATAAGGACAGAACAAAACAACCCCCTATTGTTTCTCCAACACCAACAAAACTGTTCCTCACGTTTATTACAATGGAGATTGATGACGAGTGTACACACGCAAGGCTATGCATGCATTGAAGCTCTTTTAAAGTGAACTTATTATCTAAATATATTGAACATAGTCCATTGTGCTAGTACGGAGAAATTAAAGACACTCGTTCTGTGCAGTCCAAAAGATGCAAATAGCCAAACAAGCTTGAACTTAAAATGTGTACGTCTAAAAATTATTAAATAGACCACAAACGTTTGACACATTGACGCATTGAACAATACCCTTTTCCCCAAATCTCTAAAACTTTTCTATTTACTTCATTTCATACCCAGCTTCATGTTTATTCTCTGTCCTTAACAGAATAGCACACCCCTTTATAAATTTTAATCATTTACACTCTACAACATGGAAACTACATTTTATATCAATACACGAAGTTTAAACCAAACATTTAACCTTTAAAAGCAACTCTTTAGAAAGCAACATAGAAAGAAACTCAAACACTCTATAAGCTTTTTGCACAATTCTGTCAAAACATTTAGACCTACAGAATGCATATTCCCTCCAATTTAGCCTGGAATGTCACATATACTTTGATTTTGCTTATCGTTTCTATACCTTATATTGTATCGTTTATCCGAATGAATACCGTTAAAACCAAATCAAAGGTCTGATAGTTCAGTTATAACAAGGTTTTAATAGCAACCAGCTGAGTTATCGGGACGAGGCTCGACAAGTTTCTGAAATGAACAAAAGCTTCCCGTTTAGCGTTGTTGTTTTTTTGATCCATTTTTTCATTGAGACGAGATAGATTGAAGGATCGGGTAGTACAATTATGTACGTAATACACACGTACGTAGAAATACAATACGTTTTCCGAAAACTCTACTTAAAACACGAGGATACGTAACATAATTACCATGATGATCTTTAGTAGACATATAGCCAAAGATATGACCTAAAGTAGAACTTACCAACCCATTATTTGAAATACATAACATTATTTCGTTCCGCGTATACCTAAAGTTAGTTTACGTGTACGAAAACGACGAATCGTAATAAAATGTTTACAACAATTTGCTTACACCGCATAAAAGTCAATCGTTTATTCTTCTTTTTTTGTACTTAGTTCGAATAAGTTTAATTGTCGTTTCCCTGGGATTGCGTAAGCCACGGAATACTAATTACGTCCATTAAGTTTGCAGATCATTTGGATTTTAATATCTGGCTGCAAGCTTATTTTGTTTATTGTAATGCTATATTTTACACTGATGCACTTTTGACGCGAATTGAGTCTGTGTACAAGCAAGCGAGTATGCGTAAAGCGCTGAAAACAACAGTAAACACAAATTAAATAGAATGTTGGCGATCTTATTCCTTAGGAGCTTTATACATGATTAAGTAAGAATCCAAAGTCGACTCCAGAGACATAGGCGTTAACATAAACGACTGATATAATTTAAATTATCTCATGTGGCAGACCTGTAAATTTTTGGTGTTATTATATTGTTTGTGCTAAATTAAATTTTCCGTCAATAGGTAGTTTATTCCCCAAAGGAATTGGTTTATTGAAGAAATGCACTTTAAATGGTTCAGTCCGTTCAATACTGAGTTTACAAGTTAATAAATTGTACAGAAATAAAAACGTCGTAATTTTGATATGAAATTTTCTTTCGGCAATACTTGTCTGCATATTGCTATTGTTTAGTTATTATAAAGTTCAGCTGCTCTCATCAATGCTCTAACCATTATTCTGGACATTCCGCCAGGTGGGATAGGGCGGGGTGTGTCGGGATATAATGGTCCGAGTATTGGACCAGTGTTTAATAAGTGCAAAATAAAACCCCAATCGGTATACAAATCAAAACTGATAGGAAGAAGTGTTTCAATTTACTTTCCTGTATGTCTGAAAATAATCTAAACTGAAGTTATATCGTTATCATATGATGACGTTAAAACAAAACTACTACTACTAACATAATATTCAAACTTTATTCATGCCTTATTTTAAAAAGAAACTTGTAGCGATCATAAAACTTAAGAAATAATAATGTGAAGACATAGCTATAGCTTTTCCTTTTCCAATCGATCGTAGCCATTGAGCATATAGATATATACACCCGTAATAAATAATGAATGTATTTCATAAATGACGTTCAAACATTTATTATGTCTATAACACGATTGCTAAGTATTAACCATTCTGAAATATACGGTAATTGCTGTGGCATCGTCTCGGGATGATCAGCCTCGTTACAGGGCAAGTCTTGTTTTAATCAAACGTCGGCGTTTTCGTATCAAATCTAACCATTCCGTTTGATCACGGTGATACATAACCGAACAATGTCTTTATAAAACAGCAGTTAGAAAGTGTGTCAGTTTGTTTACCTTAAGGAATTGTGTAGTATTTTATAGACCATTCATCTAAAAGGCAGACGTTAAAATTATGTTATAAATTATATATTCACGAATTCATCATCTTTTAAAAGGTGTCGTACACTCAATGCGTAATTCTGTAGTGCGTAGTTACCTAGTCTTATGAAAATCAATATATCTCTTATGCAAAATTCAATAGTCGGACTCTAAAATATGCAGTGTTGTCCCTCCAAATATATTTCGTTTATGGTTAAAATCTGTGAGAACAAAGATACAAATTACGAAATTAACTATAAATACCTCATATCACACGACAGATACATGGTTGTTCTATTTTCAAATTTATTACAAAACAGTTGCAATTTGTATTTGTCGTCAGCTTGAGTCATGATAAGATTTTGCAACTTCGCTCCATACTTTGGGTCTGGCATAACATTAGTCACAATTAGCGTCCCACTTTAATTTCTGAATTCATTTGCAGCATGGCTAATGACATATCAACTCCATCATTGATCTGTAATTAAAATGCTAACAGTGATTTATTTTTGAGAGGTTATGTTCCGATATTGTAGTTCGATGGCTTCCGGGAAATTTGCCTTTGTTGTACAGCTGAAACCAACAGTAACTGCTTGTTACACATAAACAACTTAGAGTAAAGCAGAGAGTCTTTTGGAACATACCTGCTTTTAAATATATTTCAAATCGAAAATAATATTGAAATCTTGCAAAACTTCTTTTAAACATACTATGTTTTACATATAAAACTTGGGTGATTTCATACAAAACAAGTCCAATAACTCATAGCATTATGTGTATGCAGGACTCTGGAGTAAGATAAACCTCTTGCATTAATTGCATGTGCTTTGTGTGTCAAATGTGGCATTATCATACTTTAAAACGAAGGTTCATAAATCATCGGTGCATACAATGTTCTGAAGGCTAAGCACTTGCAATGCATGGACAAATCTAGTGACAATATATTTCAAATGGAAGAAATTTTTCAAGATATGTCATTTGAAAAATAAAGCGGATTTGTAATGGAGAAAAGAAATAAAAACAAATATGTTTTCTGGAGATGCTTTGTGGTCCAAATGGATAATCAACAGAACATCACGTTAACAGATATATGGCTTATTTATAATTGGGTTGTTTAAACTGGGGTCTTTCTGCCCAATGCTATATTTTAGTATTTTGTACAAGATATTTACAGCAAAGTATTTCATATACGCACAGTACTTATTGCATAATATGCTTGACAATATAGTACGAAACAGTTTCTATTCTTAAATCTCTGGAAACAACTGGTGATACATAACCACAGAGTCTTTCTGAAAACGGTTTTGATTCAAGGATTGCGTAGGCTATATACACAATTTGGAATGCGGACTGAATCGTTGTCATTGAAACCTTAGACATACAATGACCTTTGGTGGATACTCCGATTAATATCCGTAATCGTTTCGCATGACATTGGGACATTCAAGGCCAAACAGTAAGCCACAAATAACATCAGTTCTAATGCATTATCCTGAGAGAGATACGATATAGTGTCAGTGCAAAAAGCACTATAAGCACTATGCTGATGTTTGAACTGTAATTGCAACACTCCTTTCTGGTCGCAAATGGATTGTGAAAAAGCAGAAAGTTTTCAAATATAGGAAAACCGCACAACCAATCCAAAACACATCCATACACGTACGATCTGAATGGTGTCGTCTGGCATATACGTTTCACCTGGCTCGGGCAAAGATAAAAAGTGCTCGAAATCCATTTGAGGAACAGGCTAAACAAAAATCAATTGCCACTGAATCATTCACTGTTAGACACCAGGAACAAGATGCCCTTCTATGTCGAAGTTTAAGAAAAGATATTGAAGACATTATTTTAGGAATCCGAACTTGCATTACACCGGCATTTCTCCATATTGAGAGTGTCTTGGTATACGGGACCATTTATATTGAATGGAATTCAAGTAGACTGATTTACTGAAGTGTATGCATTACCATGGTCCTTATAAAATATTTGTTTTTGTCGGATTGTCTGTCTTAAGTCCCTGAGTGTTATGCGAAATATGAGTAAGGCATTTAGATACGACATATATTCCAAAAAGAAGTAAAATGCAGTCGTATTGGTATTCAAGTAATACAATGAATGCGTACATCTTTAACCTTTTCATTGAATATGTTCTAGTATTGGACTACATATCGCTATGACGACTTGTCTCCCATATCGCAGATTCATTGAACATCTTACTTACTTTGATCATTTTCCAATACTATATGTGGACATAAACGTAAAATTAATGGTCTCGATATCTTATTTACAAAAACATTAAACTCTGTCAAAATGTTGTAAAATATGTTTACTGGGCATTGGCGATGAAAATTCAAAGCTTGCAGATTTGTAAACAAAAGAGGTATGTTCAATATCATTACATACCTGTCTATGATAAGTCCTATCGAAGGTATTTTTGTATAAGAGTTTATGTCGTCAGGCGCTTTGGTTCAAAATTACTTAACATGAACAGAATCAGAACATCTAGGCGACCATGGACACCAGGACAATGTTAAATAAGCAGATACTTTCAAGAAACCTAATTACCTTTGATTACCTTCTGTAATATTTAATGCATAACATATATATATATGTACAACTTGCAACATGTAGGTAAGGGCAGTCTCCAAAATATTTTATTTAACATTTTATCATTTCATAACCGATGTTTAGTCAATAACGACATAATTGGAACTGATTGATAATTACACAAACACTATATTCGTTACCTTTTCATATAACAACATGCAAGCTAATGAGAATGCCATAAATAACTACCATGTTGCGCATGGATTCAAACACGTCCAAACAGGCGTTTTTGGTTGGGAAAATCATGTAAGACAAAAGTTTACATTTAGCTGGACGCGGAAAACTTCAACTTTGTATTCAAATGTGTATACGTACATCTAAGGTTGCCTTTAAATTAGGGTCCTTTGCGATATTTCGCCTTAAACATCAACTTGTTTGCTAACTGATTCCCTTGTAAAATTATTTTTTCGTACAATACATGTGTCACTACCTTGATACTGGTGATTATTCTTTAAGTTATGAAAACTAACTCTTGATTGATTTCAAGAATCTATCACAAGAACTCCATTACATGTTAAATGATTCAATACATATGCATTTGTTTAACAATAACAACACAGCATAAAGAAGTGCAACGCTATTTTAGAATTTGGTGTTAAGAGGAATCAGTTTTTCGATTGACTTTCATTCTAATATAAAACAATTATAATCATCATTTCGAATTAAATGACCGGAGGAATTGTTTGTGTATGTATCAGTCTTCAAATGTGTTTTCAATACTGATATCGTGGATCCATAGTTTATAATCCGTGATCCGGAGAAAGGAATACATTATGGATATAGTAAAAATAATTATTGTACCACTGGTGACTTTGCATGAATAAATTAAGCTTTAGTCATTATAAGATATTCAGAAATTGCCATGTGAAAATTATGATAGCAGTCTAAAATAATTTAATAGCTTTCTTAAGTGCTTGGTCGCAATAGGTGCTTATATAATATAGTTGAACATGTGAGTTAGTAGACAAAAAAAAAACAGTAAAAAATAGAAATTTACCTTAACCGCACCTGTTGATTAATAACGTCATAATAACGCTGGAAAAATGTGTTTACTTCATTGTTGATATAATATTATTAACCCCTTCTCAAATCAAACAACACAATGGCAGTCTTAACCGATGTAAACAATATATGTTCGGTATAATAACATTAATATCAGACCCCATGTAGATCGATATCATATAATGTGTTCCCTCGAAACATTTATGTCAGCCTCGACTAAAGCTTCGGTTGGCATTTGCTATCTCGGGTAAGCACTATATGTCATCACCCTCCATTATTTATATAATTGTGCAAATTATATTCGATCGCATGGTGCTAATGAAACAGTCCGCATGTGTCAATATCAATCATGGAAAGCAACTACTGGCAATATTAGGCATGCCACAAAATACAGAGTTCGCTCATTGTAATTAAACGGGAGATGTTGCTTGAAGCAATGTTATAACGAATTCAATATTTCGCGGGTGTAGTCTATGATTCTTATCGATATCTCTGGTTTTGTTTATTTAGGAGTTAAAACGAAACATGAATGTACAAAGAATGAAAACAGGGTATTTTCTTCATTTGTTTATTACTAGGCGTGTCCCTATAGTTCTAAATGCATTTCTTATATACAAATGGCATGGCATTAGCTACATTCAACTAATTCTGCGAATCACAGAAGTGAGAACGAGGACGCCTTGCGATCATTAACGGCAATCTCTCCCCATTAAATGAGATATTTATTGGAGCTATGAAGTTAGACTGCAAATATTACCAGACTTTATTATGTAAGCTTTTTCATATTTTATAACGTTCTGTGGTATTAGCTAAAATACCTGGGAAAGCACGTGTACACTTAAACCTGCAAAATTATAGATTATGATAAAATTAAAAAAAAAACAACTACTATAATCCAAAATTATTTCCCGAAGATGGTTGGAAAAAAAAAAGGTGGACTTGGCCATTTCCTCTTTGTTACAAATCGAAATTACACGATCCCTTTTTTACAAATACCGCTTCGATTGGTACCGCAAAGGAAAGTGTATACTGGTACAATTTAATGTACCATTTGCGTATTGATTATAATATTGCGTGTAGAAACAATTGAGCTCATTTTGATGATTAAGACAATAAAAACATGGTGTGATGTGAAATACATTATTATATAAGAATAGTTATTTTATGGCCTGTGGTAATACGAAGTAGAATATTCTAAAACATTGTTTTTCTAATTTGTAAAAAGGTAGTTCATCTATTACATGGCTGTATGTATTTAATAGTCGCTCTGCATTATATTGTTTTAATGCATTTTAATTGAATGCGCATCTTTAACAATAATAATGCAAAATTTAAAAATAAGGCCTAGATTTTTGGTTTGGAAGTTTCTTTTTCTAAAATAGGATGTTTTTTACAATGCTTTGTACTGACGTATATCTCGATATCGCGATGCTCTCATCTGTTAAACGGTATATTGACCTTTAATCGAAAAAGAGAACCAATACACATATGGACAATGTAGGACAAATCTGAAATCAATATTTGATCATTTGTTTTTTAAACGCTAAATCTTATTACAAACACATGCTAACACAATAGTTACCTTCGAAAAAGTGATTTTTGCAAGAAAGACCATGCTCAGCAACGCATGTTGGCAATCTTCTCACGATACGACGTAGTTAGACAAAATTTCATTAACCCTTACTGTCAATGATTTGTTTCAATCCAATTGCGAATGCATTATCCTTGGTTATAGTCTGTGCTTACGATAGATCGCGCTTAATATTTTTTTCCAAACACGAACCCGTCGTAAGAATTTGCATTTTGCCAAGAAAAAAAGCTTTCGGGTGTCAACTTTAATGACCATGAAATCCAGCCTTTCTACATTTTTTTCAAATATATAATAAAACGAGATGGCTAGCAACATTGATGTGTTTTGTTCATATATCACATACAAATACATCACGATAGCCAAGAAGTTGTATTAAAGACCATAGCTAGAACAAAAAACACATAATGGATCATCTCTCATAAATTAATAATTAGTAAAAGTTAACCAAACACATGTATTAGTAAGCTCATGCTACAACAAACATTAATTTAAATAAAGCAAAACAAAAACAAAGACACACAGAAGAAACAGAAGAAACAAAGGCAAACTTAACGAAAGTTCTGCCAACTATTTGTTGCGGTTCAAATTCAAATAAGTGCTAAATAAGATAAGTAAGCTTATAATGCACTTGTTGCAGAGAAATCAGTTTAAATACAACTAGCCCAATATTTTCAAATTACAATACAACATACATAAAACAACATAAATGACATCGGTTATTATTTACAAACTATATACCCTACACTTCATGTATGTAGTACGGTTAATAACGGAACGAACTACGTATTCACATTCACAAATAAAGATATGAAACTACTGATAAAACATGTAAAAAAAAGGATTACAGAGGGGTTCGACAGTCAACAAATAATGTTAAAGATGTGTCTGTTCAAAGTAAATCTGTAATGCGGCTAACAGTATTCTACACATACAGTCGCCTAAAATGTCTTTATTGAGACATTGATCAGTCAAATGTAAAATATGATGTTTTTCTGTAAAATATGTAATACGTTTCCAGATAACTTGTAGTCTTTAAAGTATACGAATACTGTGTTTTATAATTGTGTAAACTGTACAAGATTAGAAACAATGATATATTGTAAGTCCCTCGTTAAACAGATGATGGATGGTAACGCTGCAAAGAGGCATACATAATGACGATGTATCAATAATGACTAGGCAACAAAATAACGAGTAGGCTCTTACTACTGAGTGGTTTATTGTTGCAGTTTCTTTGAGGCGAGAAGTAGTGGATTTCCAAGCATCATGCAATACTAAAAATTTATTATTTTTATAGGCGATAATTCATGCAAACATAACATTTGCATGGAAAAGACAACGTACTTTAATAGTTTGCTTAATGAGTAATGTCAACAAATTTAATGACTGTGTTTAGGGAACGGGGTTTTAACATCAAGGATTTGAGGTTCGGGGGCATGACTAGACTGGTTCTGTAGTGTTCAAAAATATACCCTCATTTGACGTTTGTAATTTCGATTCATTTTGTCCAAAGGGAATAATCTTACAGCAACAAATAACATTATTCAAAACATTGACACAAATAGGAAAAAATATGACACTAATTCTGTTGCGCTTTCGAATCTTGAAGAAAAAAGTGTACTTACTCCTTTTTACCGCAGCCTTAATGCTTATTCAATTCACTTCAATGTATAACATGCAAACTTTGCATTTCAATTAACCATTTTATTGCTGATATATATCATAAGAGCTTCGCAATAACTTTAACTCTTGTATTAAGCCAATTTTAATCGTCACATTTCCACTTTCTGTGTGATTATCTATAATTACCTCACCAAGATTTATTTAAAACTCTTTACATTGCTTCCAAATTCACATTATCGTTGAAATCTTATAAACGTATTGAAATAATATGGTCTTTTTATTCGCGCTATTTCAAACCTCTGCCCCATCCGTAACCCAAGAGCATTAATTATTTTAACACGTCATGTCAAAAATTCTTTAGATCTGACAGTACTTGATTTCGATATGCGGCATGTATGTTTATAAGCCGGGGATAATAATGGCTGGGTACCTGGCTGACAACGACCTTTTAAATTGTGTCTTTCCTCTTATATTTTTACATTATAGCTCTTAACAGACGGTGATAACAAGACACAAGGCTTAAAGAGCACCACGTCATCTCATTTAATGAGTTCGGAGACCTGTTTGATTAACCATGGGCAACATAACAAGACTGTATCACGCAAACAAGTCGACTTTAATGTGGGTGTAAAAGCTTTAGGCATCTTGCGTAGGAGTAGCCGATATTTGAAATAATGAAGTTACCCTGCTTATTTTACCAGACATTGTTCGGTCATCTATACGTCATTAAGTCCCTTCTGCAGTAAGTATTGAAATGTCAAAAGGGATCAGGCAATTTTCAACTGAAGTAGATACGCTTGGCATATTCTACACGGGCTATGTATTTTACAATTATAGATCATACTAAAATAAGTTGAGAAGTTAAGAATTTATATTTATTTTCCCGATCATTTTATCTCATATTCATGATAATAGTATGTCAATGAAATTGCGAGGGTTATGCACATGAACCGTTGTTAGGTTCGAGTTAAACATTTCGAGTTAAATATTTAGAGTTTAACATTCACATATTAAAGTTGCCCTAGTGGTTGTTTATTCATATCTAATTATGTCTGTTGGACACATTTGACAACAACGACGGTATTAAAGTAATATTAGTTTTCCGTTAAATGAAGGTTGCCGTTAATATTTTTATATTCCTGGATTATTTATTGACAAACGATACTCAAAACTGTTCAGTTTTCGCTCTATAAATAGAAAGATAGAGTTTAAAAGTTTGTCCATGCAATACAAACTGAACATTTCAGAGAGTTAGTGTATAACTGTGTTTTGTAATTTGTTCAGCTGTGGCTGTTATAATTGTTTTATATTATTTCAGCCAAATACATATCTCGATATAGAATACATAGCATCCACTCTAATGCTTAAAATATGTTTGAATAAAAATACTCGTTCTAAAATAATACTCGACTTACATTTACGCTCAGCCATAAAGACGTCATAACAATAATCAAATAACAAAACAAAAAAGTAAGCATAGCTTTACTTATTTCATGTGCTCTTAGTGTTGGTAACAAATTGCCACATGTATGTGTTACAGTATATGTTAAATGTAATAACTGACGGCAGAACGAGTCTTATTTCATAACATGCTTGTTAAGCATAAAACATGTTAAAAAGGCGATAAAACTAGCGCCAATGTCTTAGAATATTTGCAAATGATTAGCTTCGCCTCATGACAAGTAGGATTTTCTCTCATCGAACGTCGGTTATCCGTTTGGACAAGTTGACACAAGAGAATAATGTTTGTCTTAAAAAGAAGGTTGAAAGTATTTCAGTGTGATTGCCTAAAAATATTATGAAGGTTTTTATATGCAAAATTGCTCTACTTCTTTGCAAAAGGATAATCCACTTCTATATACAGAGAACCCGGGCTTTTTGTAATTTTATGTCAGATTTCGAAAGATATGTCATTATTTTCTGAGCTTACATCAATACACCGTTTGCACATAAGACACACGTTCTGACAATTTATCGTCATGATGTTAATATTAACGAGTGCATCATCTTTTAAAGGTTTCGTACACCTAATGCCTTATTCTCTCACGTAATTTTCTAGATTGTCAAACAGAAGTGACTTTTATTGTTGTCAGCTGGGGTCGTGGTAACCATTTGCAAATACGCTCAGTACAATACTGATTATGGGATCGTTGCTGTTACTTCTTGGACAAACGTGCTTGCTCTGCAATTTAAGAAGTATGGTGGCAGATTAATATAACTGATGTTTAAATGTACGATCTCTATGAAGGTATAGTTTGCTGATTCTACTGATGCGGACTGAGATCGTTATGAGATTTGCTTTTTGCATATATACTGTTGGATCCGATGAATTCACAAAGTATGAATATGATTGGTAAAATACAATACGCTTACTCCATATTTCCAGAACTTCAATACGGGATACGGCCAAAATAACACTGACCCGGAGACGTGCTACGTTTAAAAGACAGTTAACATATTAATTTACCAAACTATCGTAAGAAGTAAACGCTTTGGTAACCGCCTTAACATGGTCAGTTAAAACTTAATTAGAATTCAGCTATGAAACTCTATGATCACACAGTTTTAAACCTTTTATTTTATAAGGTAGACTGTGTGTGATGCTCACAGTTTCAAACAACGAGTGCATCGTATCTTTTAAAAGTGTTTGCATTCCTCCGTCTGCAGATAGAGTTGGGACCTGTAATCATAGAAGTAATTGGGATTTACCTTTAAGTTTATTATTATTTGTTTTATTGTTAAGTTTCCTCAAGTTTCATGCATACTTTGATAAGATTTACCTTTTGCGTTTTTTCTCTATTTAAGATTGTTGGGATAAAAGTGAGGTTTGTGCACTCAATTTGGTTTAAACCCCCAGTAAATTTACATTTTACTGACCGTTCCAAGGCGGTACCTAACAACCCATGATACCCATGTTTTTATATATATAGTATGAATGCACTGTGCTGTTTGTGGAGTTTTGTGCTGTTCTTTCATGTTTTTTTGTTTGTGATTTTGTTTTTGTTTTTATGTCTTTTGCGTTTACCCGGGCATATGTTTAAACTTTTTGCTGCTGAGCTTGTTTCTGTAACTTTCCGTATAAATATTGAATCCAATTTGTCAACGGTTTAACTCCTACCTAAGAGCCACACTTATATGGCCACAAAATAAAATAACAATAACAGAACAATGAACTCTGAAACAGTCAATTCAATCCGAAAGAAATTAACCGCGAGCTTCACCGGTTTATTAATGTTCAATGTCACACACTTGTCCAAATATTTATCAATCGTTCAACAATAACGAAAACATATTTCCATTTACATTATTACTGAATCATCCTAGATGAACCCTATTGATTTTAAGGGTCATTGGGTCAAACGTCATGGTCACAGTGTCCTTGAATGCAAACTCGGCAATTCCTGGACCTATGCTCATCAAACTTGACATAAAGGTTGGGCCTGACCAGTACATTAACTTTTTGATATGAAGGGTCATCAGGTCAAAGTTCAAGGTTACCGTGACCTGGAATGCGAAAAGGTTGTATGTGTGATAACCCGACAATGCCTGCACCCATTGCCCTCAAACTTCAAATTTAGGTTAGGGGTGACCAGTAGATGACCCCTATGGATTTGAGGTCATAGCGTCAACGGTCAAGATTACAACTCATAAAGGGTGGTTGAAATTAGCACAAGCCCGCAAGCCCTGCATTGGTAAAATAAATGCCGGGCTCAAATTCTGAATTTAACATAGCAGGGCTTGTTAAAAAAATTATGCCAAGCAAAAAGTGTAATGTCAGCAAACAGTTTTGTTTGGTATAACAGAATTAACCAAATCGCAAACGTAAATACTACCTACATAATAAGTAAGGCTTAACTGAACTTCTGCGTTCAGTTACTCGTGCTAATATGTGCTTTTTACTGCCCTGCTTGCAGAATATTCGAAACGATATACCTCTGTTGTAATTAAAACAAGTAAGTGCGTTGACACTTTGGATTTTTGTGCATATGAGTTGCTGTACTGAATTAAGATTTGAGACTAACACCTTACTGCTAGGATCAAAAAATCAAATGTTTGTTTAGGGAAATTTCCTCAAATCTACAAGGTATGGTAGGTAGGGATTTTTATTATTATTATTATTATTATTATTATTATTATTATTTATTATTATTATTATTATTATTATTATTATTATTATTATTATTATTATTATTATTATTATTTATTATTATTATTATTATTATTATTATTATTATTATTATTATTATTAATATTATTATTTTATTTTCCTCAAATACAAGGTTTGTCATGCAGGTTTTTTTCGTGTAAAAGAGAGCTCTTGCCAAATCACATTAATACCGACATATTAAACCAATGCAGTATATTCAAAATAGTTTTGCTTTTAAACTGTTAATACAAATAACTTATATTCTGTTTAAAAATGTCATATGAAATAGTCCCAAACAAGTACAGTGTCATATATAGTTTCTTTTTAAAACACCTTCATCTTTGACAGCTCAATGCTGATCAGGCCATCCAGATGGCATCCTATTTGATTTTTGAAAAGGTTAGACTTTGGTTTAACATGACAAAACATCTTAACTGTGGTGCATGCTCGCATTTTGTTTTAAAGATACTGATGATAGACATTGAGATTTAAAAAGATTTCGAACCGTAGTGGCCGAAATAATTACCATTTGATTTGTTGATTTGATATTGAAAAGAAAATGAACTTGCAAAAATATCTGAGTTTGAAATTGCATTGTCGATTGTGTAGCAGTATATCCATGACCAATCAAATACGGGGTTACAAACGAAGCCTTCATCCGCGTTTATTTCCCTTTGAAGCTCCCTTTTTTCGCGAAGGAATTAAATAATTCGCGGACGAAAAAAGACATTCGCGGACGAATAAAAAGATCGTTATGGAAATGGAAAAAAAAATATTTAGGGCCGGCAGCTTTTTCTAGGTAGGGTCGGATTACCCGAAACAAACAATATTTTTTTACGCCTAGTGAATCGTTGATGATGTTCGGTTTATTGCTTTTTGAAACAAATGAAAAAAAAAGAATTAATATTATCAGTCAGTTCCGTTTATGCCAAAATGGACTTAATATATAACATGAACAATAAGATATAAGATACAGCTGGAGAAAAACTATACAAACTTTTTGCAATAAACCCATTAGCATTGGTATACATACGTTAAACATATATATCCCATTTGTTATTAATATTGCAGAAGGTAATCAAAGGCGACTTATATTCTTGAATGTATCTGGATAACTTGCATTGTTGATTTATTTCTCTTTTTTTATAGACATCTGTCCTGTTTTATAGATTATATCTTTATGGTCGCCTAGACTTTTGTAAATTTTACATTATGTTGTATCATAGCGTCTGGCGACCAAAAGTAATCTAATACAAGTTTTTAGTATTATCACAATTGGTTGCATGAAGTTATTTACTTCATATTTGATTAAATGTATATGTCATGCAAAGTGGTAACAAATTTAATTTGTTGGAAAGTCGAATTTGATATAAAATTCTGACTCATGATCCCAATTCCCATTTCAATATCAATGAGGAAAATATTATTTTTTTCTAGTAAACGGACGCAAATCTTAAGAAAACTGTAGAAAATAACCGTTATGATATGCCGTAATAAGTTATTCCTTAATACGGAACATATCTTTATTGTTAATGAAGTGATGAAAGTTTAGACTTTACATCGAGAAATATCCAAAATTGTTGCTAATGAAAATATTTTAGCAAGGTTGTACAATACCGATTGATACGAAATCGTATTGGAATTTTTTTTCAAACACATTGAATCTTTAGTATGGGAAACACACTGTGATAAACAACTTTGTACCGTTTTCATAACGCGAATGATAATATGTTAACCAATCTACTCTCAATGTGGAAAATACACCCTGCGTGTACGGATGCCTAGGAAAATCATTTTCCTCAATAACCTTTCTTCAACTTCCACTAAGAAGAGCACCATTTTCCGTGTATCGACCATAAATAAAACATTTATGCTCGACAATGGTAGTGAACACTTCATTCAATCGGTCTACAGGAGTTAAATCCATTATTAATGAGCCCGTATACCAAGCTACCCTCAATGTGGAGATATGAATCTTGCCGGTGATATTCGTGTTCGGATTGTTAGGAAACATATTGTCTTCTATAACCTTTCTTAAACTCTCACTAAGAAGAGCACCATGTATTGTATCTAGCGGTAAGATAATTCAGAAAAAAATGGTTTTTAGTTTAGTGTGCTCCTCCCATGGAGTTCAGGCACTTTTGTTTTGCGTCTTAGCAAAATTAAAGGTGTATGCGTCACAATAATACTCATGTCGATCGTACTTGCATTCATTTTTGTTTGGTTGTGTGTCTGAAAATTTCCTGAACATTCACAATCCATTCAGGATTCTCCAAACAACTTTACACAATAACAATAGTGTCAAGACCCGTGTTATGAGAAAGCGGAAGGAGCTGAGGACCTCCGGGCACCGGGTTACAGACGATGTCACACGCCTCAACACGGCCCTTATTAATAGAATGTATCTTAACGACCAGATAGAGACTGCATGGTTCTTTAATGGATCAGTATTCATTAAGTCATCGGTACTCATATATGATGTACGTATTAATTTAACGGTACCCATAGTCGATGTATGCATCGCGTCATCGGTAATCATATATGATGTATGGATTGAGTCAACGGTACTCATATAGAATGTATGTATTGAGTCAACGGTACTCATATAGAACGTATGTATTGAGTCAACGGTACTCATATAGAATGTATGTATTGAGTCAACGGTACTCATATATGATGTATGCATTGAGTCAACGGTACTCATATAGGATGTATTTATTGAGTCAACGGTACTCATATATGATGTATGCATTGAGTCAACGGTACTCATATATGATGTATGTATTGAGTCAATGGCACTGATATAGGATGTATGTATTGAGTCAACGGTACTCATATATGATGTATGTATTGAGCCAATGGCACTGATATAGGATGTATGTAATGAGTCAACGGTACTCATATATGATGTATGTATTGAGTCAACGGTACTGATATATGATGTATGTATTGAGTCAACGGTACTCATATATGATGTATGTGTTGAGTCAACGGTACTCATAAATGATGTATATATTGAGTCAATGGCACTGATATAGGATGTATGTATTGAGTCAACGGTACTCATATATGATGTATGTATTGAGCCAATGGCACTGATATAGGATGTATGTAATGAGTCAACGGTACTCATATATGATGTATGCAATGAGTCAACGGTACTGATATATGATGTATGTATTGAGTAAATGGTACTGGTATATGACGTATGCATTGAGTAAACGGTACTGATATAGGATGTATGTATTGAGTCAACGGTACTCATATATGATGTATGTATTGAGTCAATGGCACTCATGTAGGATGCATATATTGAGTCAACGGTACTCATATATGATGTATGCATTGAGTCAACGGTACTCATATTTGATGTATGTATTGAGTCAACGGTACTCATATAATTTTATAATGTATGCATTGCGTCAACGTTACTCATATAATTTTATAATGTATGCATTGAGTCAATGGCACTCATATAGAATGTATTTATTGAGTCAACGGTACTCATATATGATGTATTTATTGAGTCAACGGTCCTCATATAGGATGCATGTATTGAGTCAACGGTACTCATATAGGATGTACGTATTGAGTCAACGGTACTCATGTAGGATGCATATATTGAGTCAACGGTACTCATATATGATGTATGTATTGAGTCAATGGCTCTCATGTAGGATGCATATATTGAGTCAACGGTACTCATATATGATGAATGCATTGAGTCAATGGTACTCATATAGGATGTATGTATTGAGTCAATGGCCCTCATATAGGATGTATGTATAGAGTTAACGGTACTCATATTTGATGTTAGTATTGCGTCATCGGTACTCATACAATATTATAATGTATGCATTAAGTCAACGGTACTCATAAAGGATATATGTATTGAGTCGACGGTACTTATATAGGATGTATGTATTGAGTCAACGGTACTCATATATGATGTATGTATTGAGTCAATGGCACTCATATATGATGTATGTATTGAGTCAATGGTACTCATGTATGATGTATGTATTGAGTCAACGGTACTCATATATGATGTATGTATTGAGTCAATGGCACTCATGTATGATGTATGTATTGAGTCAATGGTACTCATGTATGATGTATATATTGAGTCAATGGTACTCATGTATGATGTGTGCATTGAGTCAACGGTACTCATATATGATGTATGTATTGAGTCAATGGCACTCATGTATGATGTATGTATTGAGTCAACGGTATTCATATATGATGTATGCATTGAGTCAACGGTACTCATATAGGATGTATGTATTGAGTCAATGGCACTCATATAGGATGTATGTATTGAGTTAACGGTACTCATATTTGATGTTAGTATTGCATCAACGGTACTCATATAATTTTATAATGTATGCATTGAGTCAACGGTACTCATAAAGGATATATGTATTGAGTCAACGGTACTTAAATATGATGTATGTATTGAGTCAACGGTACTCATATAGGATGTATTTATTGAGTCAACGGTCCTCATATAGGATGTATGTATTGAGTCAACGGTACTCATATAGGATGTACGTATTGAGTCAACGGTACTCATATAGGATGTGCGTATTGAGTCAACGGTACTCATATATAATGTACGTATTGAGTCAACGGTACTCATATAGGATGTATGTATTGAGTCAACTGTACTCATATAGGATGTACGTATTGAGTCAACGGTACTCATATAGGATGTAAGTATTGAGTCAACGGTACTCATATAGAATGTACGTATTGAGTCAACGGTACTCATATAGAATGTACGTATTGAGTCAACGGTACTCATATAGAATGTATGTATTAAGTCAACAGGGACCTCGGTAGCTTAGGGTGACCTTCATGAGCGGAGCTGCCTCCGCAAGCGTTTATCAGATCTAGATCACTTTGCTGTCTTGTTATAGTAAATAAAGACCAAGCGAAAAATCAGTCAATCCAACTTTGGTGAAGTGCAACATTAGTTGGCAACAGAGTTTTTGTAGATCGCCATGTTAATATTATCGCACACTCGGTATCCCGTTCTTGCATTTATTTAGAGAAAATGTCAATCAATCCCTTAGAAGCGTAAATATGCTCAATAAACAAGGCTTAAACGATGAATCAACTGTTTAAGCTTTGTCTAATACTGCATTAGTTTACAACTGTGTTTTCGTCCCCAGCCTTGTCAATTAAAAAGCGTTTTTATTAACATCTTCTTACAGCAAATGGCCACCATATCATAATTAAACTGTCGTAAAATTCGTAACAATAACATGTGGAAGCGAAACATTTCCCATAAAGAGCTAACATTAGCTATGTACACTTGGACGTGAGACTTAACATGTCCCTGTATGCATCGATTTTCTACGGGCGGTGTCAAGTAAAATGTATACACGTTTTCCAAATTAAGCAATTTGAACCAAAATTTAACATCAGTGACTTTGGTTCAACACTTGCCAACTGGGTACCGACATAAAGACGGTTACACCTGATAAAAGCACTGATTTACCTAGAAAAAAATCAACGAAAATACAGTATGCATTTGCCAAATAATATTAAATGTGAATGGATATTACTCGAGGTTTTGTATTATTTCCTTCAGATTCCCTTTTCCAGGTACGGAGGTGTTTGCGGTTTGATTGCGACAATGCTGGCGGGCGGACTTTTTTCATGACGGGGAGAGCCACGAATAGACCACTTTACTGAAGTTCACGGAGCTTTGATCTGTAAAGCGTATTAAGTGTTTTAACTTTTAAACCTTAAGGTTGTCACAATTTTTTTGTAGTGATACGTCGTTGGGTGAATGAATGCAGTTTAACAGACATTTGATCTACAGAAATATAAATGGTTCAATATTAAGCGTATTTGAACATGAAGTGCTCTTGGTTAGCGTCGGTAATCGATCGTTCGTTATCCGTGAGTTATCGCCTTACATTTTGTCAACTTGTAGCCATGTTGCTTTGTTCATGGTCTTAGAAAATTAATAGTTTAATTTAATTTCAATTATTCATTAACGGTGTGTTTGAAATGCCAGTTTAATTTTTTTAACCTTTCAAAAATTGCACCATTGGAAATATCTCACTGATATGAAATCAACGATACTAATATCTTTATTTGGGCAATTATGGACTCACGGAATTATGGAAATAAGGCGATGTGTTCCTGTCTTCATGTCACCCTAACCATAAAACAAAGAACTTATTTAGAATGTGTTCTTTCTTAAATTCCTAAATTATGAGTCATGCTGATTAAAGGGAATCGTTCATGTTTTGAAAAATGCGTCATTTTATAGTGTCGTTAATCATACAGAGTGTTACAACTAAGATACTGACGGCTGGAACTTTTCAACAAATGTTGATATATACTCAGATATTGTCTTTGAAGACCACGATTTTAAAAAAGCTTTAAAAACGCTTTTCAACAAACGTGTCCATGGTAAACTTATCCCTTATTTATGTATGAGCCTTTGCGGGTGAGCGGTTTTGCTGTCAGTTTTCTTTTCTTGACTGTATATGCGCGGGTTCTATCCCCATTACCACCAGCAGCCAATTGTATAAACACTGGTAAATAATTACCTCGGTAAGTAAAACCACCGGTAAATTCCGTGGTAATATTACCATGGCGGTAAGTATGTTGTATAAAAGAAATTACCAAGGCGGTAAATTTACCAGGGTAAATTTTACCAAAATGTCCCATAATGCAATAGTGACGTCATTTTCCCGCACAGCTGTCAGATTGGAGGTATCTTTTTTATATAAATATGAACGTCATCATTTCATTTTTATAAAAAAAATAAATAAAAGGCAGGTTTAATGACAAAATTCATTAAATCGGTTCTACAAGTTACATGGTAAATACTCAACAAAACAGTACAAAGTTACTTTAAAAGTATTTATAAGCTACTCCCGTGGCTGATCAATAAAACACATGCAACACTTTAAGGGGTAGGTTTATTCTGAATTCAGGGGTGTTTCTCTTGACTTCATATAAAACGGTCAACGAATACCAAGAAAAATGTGAACATTATTGCAATGATATGCAAGTCATAATGACACAACATATCTGAATAATTTAAAAAACAGATATTAACTGACAAGAAATTATACTTGCTTACACAAATTACAAAAAATATCTTTGAATACAATTTAATGGTATCGACCGTTTTTCTCACGCTGACACCTAAGGAATTTATAGTCAGTTTCAACTTGTCATAGAAATGATGCACTGACTTTCATAGAATTGATTCTCATTAAAGTGTTCAATAATTCATAATTTAATCTAATATGTATCATTTTTTTCAGTATTACATGTATTTCTTAATTAAAGCTGTGAGTCCATTATTATATTTTAAACTGAATTATTGCTTAAATTAAGAATATATGTTAGCAAACACCTCTGATTCTTTTAGTGTCAATACAATCACATATTATAAGTGTATTAAGTCATGATCTTTTCTATATCTCCTATGTGAAATGTCATTTCTTGAAGAATTCCATTTATTAAATGCTGCATCCAACCACTTTGAAAATTCATAAGATTATTAAACTACATGCGACATTTGTATAATATATCAGTTATGCTTATTATTAATGACCAAATGATCTTGAATCTTTTTCTTTGATCTTGTTTGTAGTATATATATATATATTTGTATGATTATGTTCCTACCAATAGGCTTGCAGTAGTCTCAACTTGGCACTAAAAGTGCAATCATGTATAATTAACTTAATGAAATTATTTTTAGTGTCTGCTTATTTATGTCATCATTTTTTCTGTTTAAAATAGAATAAAACATGATCTCTTCAGTTATTGTCAGCACTATTTAATAGTATTTTTTAACTATTTAAAATCTAAGCAGTCCCATTGTGGATGTCAAATTTAAGTGTTAAAAGTACCTACTCATATAGTCACCATATTTCCATTTTACAGGAGCATAAAGTCAATTTACAAGGAGTGTAACATTTATTTTCTATTTTCATTAAACTATAAATGGTCTTAAATTCAAAATGAAAGTCAATTCTTATGTAGATACCAATAACCAGAATCAGCAATGTTAAACAGCATATAATACACTAGCGGCTCCATGAAGTTCATTTTGTGAGGTTTTTTGACGGCACATTTGTCATATAACCTTGGTCCTCCACTGGTAGCAATCTAAAAAAAAAGAAAAATTATTTTGTAATCATTAAAATTATATGTTGTCTGTGAAAATCAGCTTTTTATCTTATATGACTGATTAATGAATATTTGGCGCAGATATGAAATTATGCACTTTTTTTAGGGGGGGGGGGGGTGACGGCGTTCCCTAAAGGCCAATGTTTCTATAAATTTGAAAGGTAAATTAACAAGAGCGTCGGTAAGAGATGATGGCTTTCACAATAAACAAAACAGTTATTAATATTTTGCTTTCACTAAACTGACAGTATACTGATAATTTACAGAAGAAAAAATCATCTTATTATTACCTCACTGCTCTTGGTGTCTTTAATCATGTGCCTGTTATATGTTCTAACATCACACTGGCTCTGCTGGCTTTCGCTGATGAAAAGCCTAAAATGATTATTTTTATTCATTATCACAATTATGAAATGGTTGTGTACAATTGAACATAAACATGTTTATCATAGAACTGTATATGTCACAGTACTGGTATAATTTATATACATTTTAACAAACTCAAAGTAACATACTTGGGTATGTTGTCATACCACAGCTGTTGTGTTTGTCAAATATACAGTAAACCTTTATATTATCAATGCACTTTACAGTATTTGGTTAGCAACCACCCCATTGTGTGCTCTCTATATAAAAGAAAACTGTACAGTAGAAATAGACTATAGACTGAGGTATTTTTCATAGAAAATGACGTCATAGCTGTCATTTATTGTTGAATGTTTACAGGCGGTTCAATTTGATTGTAAATATTTATGTGCAAAATACTCAGAATATGTGCAAAGTGGGAAACATTTCAACAAAGTAAGGTCGAGACCTGCAATCAAGTGTTGGTCTCGAACCATTTGCATTTAATTTTGAAAGATTTTGGAATTATTTAAACGCGAAGCAAGGTAAATACATTCTTAAACTGATGATTTCTTGTGTCACCGTTTTTGCACATGAAATTTGTTCGTTGAAATATTTCCAAAGCATTTATTTGTTTACACGGTGGTTATTGGCGATCTCTTACCTCTGTATTCCTGTCTTCTATTGATATGGATGAAATGGAACAGTTTTTTATTCACGAAGTTTCAATTTGTCTTTAAAATCGACAAAATGAGTTGTGAATCGAGCGTTTGTTTATGTCTGGTCGGCCATCTTGATTCTGGTAACTGAGACGGTAAATCAATTTACCCACCTCTTGGAGGAGGGTAAATATTACCGCGGTAAATAGCTTGGTAAAATCTTAGTTTTGTTTTATACAATTGCTTACCGCCAATTTACCAGAAAAATTACCGCCGGTAAAATATTACCCTGGGTAAATCTGTTTATACAATTGGCTGCAGGAGTTTTTTATTCTTTAGTTGTATTTTCTCTCTGCAATTTCGATAACAAAGATTTAAATAAATACAAAAATAGTTTTTTTAGATGCATAACAGTAAAAAAAACATTGTTGTCAAAAAACATGAGCGAGACCCTTTAAGAGTTTTTAACTGAGTCTCTCATTATGGAAGTACTTTCTCTATCAACTTTCCCTCTATTCTTTTCGCAAAACATGTTAGTCTATTGTGACATGATAAAGTTGAAAAGTAAGACACACCTGAAAACAAAACAGATAATTATCGTACCTCGGGACACATATTATACCAATGATTTACCAAACGTAACCATAATGTCCAGCTTGATCACATCAAAGTCGCGTTAGGTTATGTGGCATGTCCAGTTTAAAAAGGTGACATGAAAAAAAACAAGGTACTTTTCTGATGTCAAGGATGCTGCGAGTTCTACAAAACACAATCAGACATGATTTGTTTGTGATTTTTTGTTTTTGTGTTCTATGTCTTTGGCGTTTACCCAGGGCCATTAAACCGGGTTTACGTTTAAACGCTTTGCTACTGAGCTTGTTTCAGTAGTTTTTCACATTAGTATGAATACAGGACATTAGATTAGATATATCAGAGCAATTTTTAAAACTTTGGGAACGTTTCGTAAAAATATAAGGTTTTATTACTTAATACTGCATAACTGTTGGTAACAATGCAGATGACACAAGTGTTGGTTATATTGTATTACTCTTGCATATCTTTAAAGACCATAGTTGTTTATATATAGATAAATATCTTAGTAAACTATTCTAGGTAACGTTTTACAACCCTCTTTAAAGCTTCACTCTTACGGATTGACCGTTCTAACAACTTTTTTATTTTTTGTCTTGTTGCATAAAACATCAATTTTCTAACAAAAATATGAAAAACTGCGATATGATCCTTTGTCAGCAGTTTTATACCACTGGTTCTCAGACATTTACGCAATAATTGGTTTATTATAAAACATCAATATAAAAGTTGTCAAAACGGCCATTCTGTGAGAGTGAAGCTTACAAACCATTAAGATTATATGTTTTAACCAATACATACACAATGCCCAAACTGTTTGTAAGTTTTATTTGGCAATTTTAGGACAATAAAGATGGTGTTTGTATTTATGTATGTGTTTTTACGTTAGTGTCCCGTAGTTCATTGCCGTTTTGGCCCGTGCCTTGTGTCTCCAAACAGGCATTAGTTTTGAATGCTCGACTGCTTGGCTTGTCCCTGTATTATCATGATATTGTTTGGTCTAAGTACCCTCGTCAGGGATAGTTTATTATTGACAATGTCGTGCAAAAATCGCCAACGTTTGTAATAACTAAACACGGTTTGAGATATGTACATAAGACTTCGCAAACATATTAAGATTGACGAAACACACATGTAAGTGAAGGTGCATACTTATCTCAAGAAAATGAGTGTTGTCCTTAAACAGCTAAAGGAAATATACACCAACGTTACTTAACTTTATTGTGGGCTTGGTCATTATATAAAAAAAAGAAATATATCCAGTTGCTATTCTAGTGGTATTGTTTTGGCCCAATATTTACGGAACTTTTTCCATAAACTGTCGATCTGGTTAGACGTTCAAACGATTGAAGCCTTAACATCGTTGGTGAGAAGCGGAACCACTACCACTACACCAATCTCAACCTGATGGGGATCAAACCCACAACATATTGGGTTAGAGGCGATGACCTCTGCCACTAGACCATTCTCACCAATCGTTGGCACTGGCAAAAATAACGTCAAATAATTTGAATGTGACAACCATGTAATGTATTAATAACTTAACTGTACGATGTTGTTAGAATAAAATTTAGGAAAGTTAAATGGATTAAAAGGATTGCTTAAGCGTTTTTTGAACTACTTGATTATTGATAAGTTATTTGATCTATACACATACTATTGATTTTATTTTAGGCGATGATATGTTGGGAGCCATCGGCAACCGCGGCGCCAAACCGAAATATGCGTGCAGTAATTCAACAGAATCAATGACACCAGCCCGAACGTTACGCGTTGTAAATTATTAGTATAGACGATACAAAACGGACTTTGCGTGTTGTGACCCAGCTGATCCAGTGAACCCAGACCGGAAGTTGCGCGCAGTGATTCAAGAGAATACACGACACCAGTCCGAACGTAAAAGTGTGTAAACCAGGAGGATACACGATAGAAAATCTGAAAATGCATTTTGTGGTCCAGCAGAACCCGTGGCATCGGAACAAAAGTTGCCCGTTATGATCCAGCGAACCCAGTATTGTAAACCAAAAGTGAGTTCATGTCAAGAGCTTTTCCCGACCAGGCTGGAAATAATGTGATATTTCTAAACAGAGACCACGTGACAAGATCAGAGCGTTCGTATTGAGATGCAATACTAACCGTGATACCAGAACTAAAAGTCCGCATTATTATCAAACAAACACCGCAAATCCGGAAACTCCGTAATGAGATGCAACAGCATCCGTGATACCAAGCCAACAATCTAGCATAGGGATCAAACAAAAAACCATAACATCAAACTAGAAACTCCGTATTGAGGTGCAGAATCAGCAATTATACCAAACCGGAAGTTCTAAATAGGGATGAAACAGAAGACCCGTTACAAGAGCAGAAGTGCAGCAATATTTTGAATGATGACTGTAATTATCACTACATTGTTATAACATGATTGATATATGTTCAGGAATCGACATTCACACTTATATTTAAGTATATGTATGTTTGTACCATATTCATCATTTGATATAATTTTGTGTCGCATGAATATGAACAAATGTGTTGAAACTCTAAAACCTAGAGCTAGCTAGTAACATATAACCATACACACACACACACACATAAATATATATATATATATATATATATATATATATATATATATATATATATATATATATATATATATATATATACAGAGAGAGAGAGAGAGAGAGAGAGAGAGAGAGAGAGAGAGAGAGAGAGAGTGAGAGAGAGAGAGAGAGAGAGAGAGAGGGATTGCACCCATAAGTACACCCCATCATACTTTATTTACGAGCCGCCCTGCGTCTTTAAAGCATTGTGAATGCAAACAAAATTAAGCAGCTTTTAAAGCGCCAATAAAGCGATATATTCATAAATATTATTCTGCCGATATTTATTTTAATCACATAGAACCAAAATTTATTTATTTGTTAAAAATGTGGCAAGGGTGGGGGTGGGGTGTTGGAGGGGGACGTTCTTAAGAAAACTTTAACAATTTCTAGTCCGAAATGGTTCATTTTGGGCGTATTTTATTACGTTTGTCTTCTATATCGAAATGAAAAGTAAACCAAAACGATTTAAGGGGACGAGGGCGTCGGGTGCGGACCCTCACCTGGATACGTTAGTGCGGTCGTCCCTTTTTTGTGCTTCCGATCTTTTTCAGTTCGGAATCATTGGAGGTATCATCGTACCCTCGTTCAAGTCTGTAATTGTCCCTTGATTTCCTGTCGTGAACATTGATAATATTGATCGTCTGCTTCATCCGTTTTTCTCAAACCATAGGCCTAATGGAGCGCTTTTTTGTAGATAAATAATTTTGTAAGTTTCTGAGCCGGGATTTATTAATTTCTTTTATGCTTTTCGATGAAATATGGAGTTTTATCAGTGAAATAACAACAGTGAAAATATCAATTTAATATTTTTACTGCAAAATAAAGAGTGAAAATATCAACTTTCAGAACTACTTTTAAAATCCTTTGTAGTTACGGACTGCTTGATCAAAACAAAACACTTCACTCTGAACCAGAAAATGTTGGCAATAAAATGTTTAAAATGTTTTATGAATTTAAATATATATCTATTTGAAAATTAAGAACTTACCATTTATTACCGGTTATCCCGTTTTCTTGATCTTGAAGCTGAATGTTTGAACATTTGCTTTCATACCAAACAAATTACAGACGAAAACAACTGTTCGAACATAAATATAATTTTTTATCATCGCTCAAATGTATTTTGAACTGTTTGTCGTTGTAATACGTAAAACGAGCCTCCCGGAAAATTCACACAACAATTTACAGATAATCTGTTATTTTTTACCCCATCCACGCCTCAAAATGTGTCAATAAACTAGCTTGGCATTCACTCTTTAGCTGGAAAACAAACCTGTTTTCAAGCGAACCAGACTGGTCTCTGACAGTAAGATGACTGAATATCCATGTATCATGAAACACAGTCTCAAACTAAGAAAATTGTTTAAAATCCAATGATGATGAAAAAACACATTTGACCTTCCAAATTTTCATTCATTAAATGGCGGCGTGGTAATTTGGTTATGTATTCATGCCCCGCTTAAAATAAAAGTGTTTTTGTTATTTTTTCGAATATATGTGCACTTATAAAACTGCATTTATTACTGTTCATAAAAGCTTTGCACTAAAAATAGAGCGAATAATAAACTATAAGAATGAATAGCAGAGGACTTTTTCTCAACAAACCGGAAATAGAAAAGTTGAGAGCTATAATTTTGCGTGAGGGGCGCCCCACGGGTAGCGGCGTAAATAACACCCATTTCAAAAAGGGGGTAATTAAGAAATAAATTAAAAAACTAATAAAACTCCGAAAATAAGCATAAAAGAAACAGAAAATTGTTTATTTTAGTGCAAGATCGTATTGAATTTCACTCGTGACCATAGAAATACTATATTTTCCCTCGTGGCTTCGCCACTCCTGAAAATATGCTTTTTTATGACACTCGTGAAATGAAATACGATCTTACACTGATATAAACAAATATCCTCCGACTATATTCAACATTAAGCAAATTGAAAGTATTGTCCAAAAACTGTAGTCTGTTTTAATAAAAAACATTAAGTGCCGCCCACCAATGGTGTCCGGTGCGTTGTTTTGAGTTGTTGTTTTGACCCATTTGGAAGATTTCGGCCATTTTCAATCGAAGGATAATGACCGAGGTATTCCGAATGGTTCCACCACCAACCACTCTACATCCCACCCCCTTCTATTACCCCACCCCGTACAGCGCCCCATCCACCCCTAAAAAATCCAAAGTATCTCGAACATATCTAGATAATGTTTAAGCATCATAGGATGACATTACATCCAACTTCCGACCTTTTCCCATCAATGACAAAGTATATACATACATACCTACTGTAAACACCATAACTTTGTCAAAATGTGGACAATCATGGCAGTTTTCTAACGAAGGACCCTCTATACAAATAACCATAAAAAATACCATCACTCTTCAAATGTTAAAACATGCACAGCTCAAATAATTCCAAAATGGCCTAGTGACGGCTCCATGAAATGAAGTAAGAGGGGCGTTACTAATGGACGCAATCTTTATAAATGCTCTCCCAAATCAGAATTGCAAATTATATGGTTTGAAATGTTGGCATGATGGTGATGTATTCCCAATTGTTTTTTAACAATTCCTAGTCTGAAATGGTGCAGTTTTAGTGAATCTTATTTTGTTTCTCCAATATTCACATAGAAAGTAAATTTGGATGATTTTAGGAGAGGGGGTTCGCATATCAAAAGCGTTTTAATATATCTCTGCCGATTAGGATCACTCTGAAGTCAGTTCATACCAACAGGAGAGTTTAAGTTGGGTTGATATAAATTAAGTTACCACTTTAATCAGACCAATTATTTTGTTCCTAGAGTCAAACTGGCAAAACAGAGCAAACATGTATAAGAAGCTTGTTTTGTAAATATTTGTAACATAAGGACGGGCAATCAAACAGACCAACCGTTATAATAGTTATATAGAAAGTATTGAACATTTGATGGTATAATATTATAAAAAGTGGTCACAAGGTCATTTTGTCGCACAGTTTGCTTTCCTGTATAACCTTTTATTAGCCCATATTAAGGTGGTTAAACCAAAACAATTTGACCATGAAAGACCTTGTACAGCAAAGAAAGCGTCAGGAAAATAAAATGACACATTTGAATAAAGTTGAAGGAGAAACCTTTGAAAAGATTATGTCAACTTTGCAGCTAAGATTCAAAATCCCCAATTAAACCGTTGCAGATTCGGAATACGTGTACCCCCTGAACTAAGTGTAAAAATAATGCGGACAAACAAGAATATGTCACAGTCATGAAACTCAAATAAACTTAACATGTCTTACAGCTGCACTCTCACAGATTTGCCGTTTTTCCAAATGTTTTATTTTTTTGTCTTGGAATTAGCAAATTCTTGCGTAAATATCTACAAACCAGTGATGAAAGAATTTGTTATTGAGATCGGACTTCTTATTTCAATGAAAAGCAAGATCAATTAAGTCACATCTTCATCAACGCAAAGCAAGAATATCAAAGATTGTGTTCTTTGTAAGAGTTTATTATGGCTTTACAAGACATTGAATCATATATATCGGATGAGAATGGCGGGTTAAGCAGCATGCGCGCACGTGCAAAGCACTAAATAACCCGGGTTAATGACTCAAATTTGGCGGTCGTATTCGTAAGAAGCTTTCTACATTATGAAATATGAATTTGTCGGTGATTCCATTGATCGAGACATGAGTGTAAATATAAAAACAGACACATGCAATAATCAAAGAGGCTTAAGTTATAGAAACAATATTACGGTTATTGTATATTTTCCGCTAAATAAACTCTGCCGTTAATTCGTGTATTCCAGCAAGATATGATTTTATTGACAAAAGGTTTTCCAAATTGTTCTTGTGTGTCTTTTATAGAAAATATATTTCTTAAGCCCGAATTGCATATATGCTTGACCAAGGTGATATAACATAAATAAGATTAGAACACAAAATGAGAAAGCATAGTTTTCTGATAATTCCATTTCATTTGATCGTACCCACTGAGCAAAAATATTCACAGAGATGTGTACACGTATAACATATTAGTGTGGTACTTCACAACTAGCGTAATAACACACGCTACGTTTATAAAGTACGTGATCAGTAAGGATTCTTAGAAATGGGATAAATCTTGTGTCTGTGTAATTGTTTGTCAAATTATGGGATGATCAGAAAGAATAAATTTCTGTCATCGATCATCAAGGCTAATGCTTCTACTTGAAAATAGTGACACATCACCAATGAATATCTTTCCGAAAACTCTAATGATATGGGTAGGCTTTCATTAATATTATCTGCTTTATTTCAAACTGTTCTATTAAAAGTTAGTTTCAATGAAATCGCCTATAAATGAAGACAGGATTCTTTGGGAATTTCTAAAGATAAGTAAATATTGTTCAGAGCTACCACCCATAAAACTCGGAATTGTACTTTACAATTTATTTCGAAATGGTATCTTACACGCAATATTTCACTCTCTACTGCGTTACTCTGTAGTGCAACTGTTCAACATATGTGATATTTATTGTCAATCACGATTTATGTTTATTTTGATAATCTTTTCAAAGTACATGTGTCTAAATTAATGAAACAGTAGTATTTTCATATCATTGTTTTATTTTATTCGAAGTTTCATTTTTACCACTTGTGCAATGCTTAACAAGACTGAAACGTTTTTGTTTTCCTAATATGGGATGCTATTTACAATGCCTTGTAATCACGTACAATTCGAAACTCGAAATCGCGGTTTTCTCATTTGTTTAGTCGTGTAATGACCTTAAAATTGAGATGAGAACCAATAAACAGATGCAGAATAATGCCAGACAATCCTGAAATATGACTTATATATATTGTATTTAAGTGGATATACTTTTGCACATTAATTCACAATAGCTACGTCAAAAAACCGATTGTTGAAAGAAATACCAAGCTAAGCAACACATTATCAAAATGCTTTAAATCAAATTGCGACTTCATTATTCTCGGTTAAAGTCTGTGCTTCCGAATGATCGCGCTGACAGAATCAATTTACATGTCAGAGGCTGTCGTAAGAAATATAATTTTATCAAGGGATGAGCCTTTGCGATGTAAACTTTAATGACCATAAAATCCGGGCATTTTTCTGTTTATTCAAGGTTATAAAAAATGAGCCGTATAATAATATTGATGATTTCTTATAAATATATGGCCTAAAAATACACCACGGTTGCCCAGAAAGTATATCATGTGAGCCTGGTGTTAAGCTTCTAGATATCAATATATCTAGTAAAATGAAAGAGAAATGTCAATGACGTTTGTTCAAATGTTAAATTATAAACGTATTAACTGTTTAACCATTAAGGATCAACAAAAAAAAATCAAAATAGCAACACCAAAGAACACGAATGCAAAGTGAACACAAGTTTTGAACATTATCTGTAGCGGTACAAACAAAAACGAGTAACTATAAAATTAATTCAGTTGGCTAACAAAATTATCGTCGCACTTTGTACTTATTTAATAGTGGAAAATAATATTTCAAACTGTCCCAGTGTTAGCGCTAGTGTTTCGCTAGTAAACGGTATACCACATCAATATGATGTGGTAGGTACAATCATTGTTCTCCAATTAGTTTCCAGTTAGACAGCTAACCCAAATTTGAGACAGAGTTTATTTTCAGAGCTATAACAGTCTTATACTGTTAAAGCAATCATGAGGTTGACTATAATTTCACTGAGATAATTATTACTTTCGCAATATTTGATATAATTTCGTTAAATGTTAAAAAAAAGAAATGGACGCTTTAAGTTTGACCGATGATTTATACCTTTAAAAGTATTCAGATCATAATGAACATCTTATAAGTTGGAAAGGTAAAGACAAACGTATAAGTAAAATTAGTTGTATCATTACATTTCAAACAGATACAAAGCTTAAAGCTCGTTTTGGGCATGTTTTTTATGATTTTACAAGTTTTTATGAGACCACACTCATATACGCAAATGCATATGATTCAATCAAAACATCATCGATTTTAAGTACACAATAAAACGTTACAAAATGTTTAAGTCAAATATTTTACTCAAATTATATACTTATGTACGCGTATCATACAAGTATATAACGAGATTCAAATAAGGTTATATGATACACTTATTGAATTGGTTATCGGTGAACTTTCGAATATACATGCCCGAGGTCGTTGATTGGTCAGTGAAATTTAGCCAAATATCGTATCTGGTATTTTCTAGAGTAATACCGAAGGAAGCTGAATACTATGACTAATATGACTATTTGCCGACGCTCAATTCAGTAATTGTTTTATTAAATTATATTTGAATCAATAATACATAAATATTGAAAGTCGCTGATAAAATAGATGATGGATGATAACGCTGCTAGATGCATAAATTATTACTAAGCGTCAAAGTAAGCATTTATAATGATTACAAGCACTGCATAATATGCCAATCACAATTGCGTTTCCATTTGATGCTTATATATCTCAGAACAGCTTATTTTGTATGAAGTATGCTGCAAATGTTGATTTTAATCAGTATCTGTGACAAACACATAGTCACATCACTTTCTAGTGAGCGCAGAATAAATTACTTTGGTGTTTCAATATATTTGGGGCACAGTGAAACATAACATATTTGAAAACAAGTAAAATGTTTTATTTGTTGAAAAAGGCAAGATTCCTGCTAGATTACATGTTTTGTGATAATAGCATACCCATTCTAAATAATGGATTTATGGGGCATGTAGTAAATATTTTATATGAAGTATATTGTTATGTGTCAGACTGTTTTCATTTCAATTAGTTTTTGTATGTAGGTGTTACGTTGTTTTGTCTGGTTTATTCTAAGGCTAACATACACGTCAGACAAGCAGGTACTAATCAATAAAATATTTTGTATTATGTTTTAACCTTTGCGGTTGGAGTTTTATATTGATGAAAAAGCCATAACTGACTGTACTAAACAGGCATGCCCCGTTAGTCGAACAACACATATTTCAAATAAGGCTTGTGAAACGTTCTTGGTATTGTATGTTTTACTGCGGATGTAAAGCTGGAGGGTTAAAGTAATCTATTTAAATGCCACTTTGGTTTTAAACTTTAGCGAAACACTCCGAATATCGGCTTTTCCTTTTTTCTTAACTTGTCTCTCCTGTCAGTGCTGAAGAACAAATTTTGTATTTTTATGCTGTTGTATTCAGAGCATATATGTAGAAACACATTTCACACTACAGCTGATAGTTGCAAATTCTCGGAGGTCATGGCAGAGTACACGATAAGACATGCATTATTTAGACGTTGATTTGTCAGTCGGGTTTCGGTCGGTTGGTTTGACTGGCCGGCCGTGTCAGGCCAATTTGTTTACATATATTTAAAACAGAGAGGAGCTTACAAATCTGGCCGTAGGGTAGGTTATTGATCTTATGATAACAGTAAACCCTTTGAATATACAAACATGCCCAATGAATCCGCCATTTTGTCCGCACTGAATATGTCCCTCACGTATAATTCCACATAAATAATTTACGTTGGATCCTGATAACTTGAACACAAGAATAACAAAGCAATAATAAACCGTTAAACTGTATAAAAGTAATAATGAGACAAGGCCAACAAAACAAGGCCATATTACGAAAACTTATTTGCGTAAACGCCCTTCTGTGGAGATTATGTATACCTAATGTTTTATAACGGTCATTATGCACATTTACTTGTGGATATTTAGTTATCATATCTTTAAACAGTTTAACTTAAATACAATCCTTTATCGAAAAGTGTGCTATAGGCAAAATCAACGTCCCCATAAGTTCAACAAATTTAAGTATTCTCCAGATGCTTTTTTCAATAAACGTCGAGTGAGAAGTGATGATGTGACACTACCAATTTTACAAGACAATATCACGTGAACTTTTCGACATCAATGCCTTTCTGTGTTATTTTTTGAAATGTTAACAGAATGTGTCACGGCTACCACGAGAATGATTTCTCTTGATAATAGTGGCATTAACCAGACAAGAAGTCAAATCAAAACCAGATGGATACGGTTTTCAAGCTAAATCTTAACCTAAATTCCAAGGCATTTAGTACATTAATAAATGGATAAAAGAATACTAGAATTGATTTCTAATTTCAACGACAAACAATGGTTTGAATATTATAGTGACGAATCGCTCAACTGCAAAACGGACAAAAAATAACAATAATGCATTATACATTGTATTATACATGTAAACAGTTAACGATTTAAATCATAAATTGAACCTTCCATCTATCTTTTTTACTTAAACAATGTGACTGGAGAGATCTTACAAAACAGCTTGACGTAATTTTACTGGTGCCATGCTTTGCACTTTAAACAATATGGCTGACCCACCCACATAGAACGTGTGCATACGGACCCGACGGTAACAGAAACAAATTTGAAAAGTTCAATCCAACAAATGTGGAGATGACGCTTCGGCATAAAGCAAACCTGTATTCTACAATGAAGGATGCTCAAGTTTATTCAAATTTTATGGCATTTTCAGTTCAAAACCGATTAGAAAGTAACATTTGATATTATTTTTCCTTTCGTCTATTCTAACCTTATATTCATGAACACATTAATACATCGGTACGCATTGTCAGTTTACAGCTGGTTTATGGATGTCTCAAATTAAGTAAAGGTGTAAATGCATACGTTTCCTTAGCTGGATCCGACCCGGTCGTCATTTGTGTCGTGGATTGTCTGCATAAAACTGCTTTTTTAATGTACTTGAATGTAAACAATGGGCCTGAAATACGGGACTTGTGTGAACTGTAATGTTTTTCAAAGAAAACGGGGTTTTAATGGTTTAAGGGTGACGTCATAATTATTTTGTCTGATTACGGATGAACCCATCTAAACAAAGACACGTCAGGTGTAATTTTAAGCAAAAATTATGTCATCATTAGGATGTGTACCTATTGGCATGTTTTGACCAAATAGTTTCATACTGACCTAGTTTATATACAATCTCAACATTTTGTAAATTTCAATATTTTAACAGAATCAATTTAACAGTTACGTGTGTGTTTCTTGTGTTTACGAAATTTATTTTTTCTGCGGAGTATATTTGTGTTCGATATTGTTCGATATTGTAAAGGTTCAAGTCTTGTCATATTTATAGATTTATACGATAGAATGCGATTTGATATCCTCGCTTTTATCATTCATGAACAAATTGAATATGTCAACGCTTTCATCTGGTTTACTTAGAATATAAATTGCAGACTGATAGCTTTACACATAATACGGGACAATTTATCTATTGCATTTAGAGTTGGTCTAATTTCTTTACTGCACGGATGATCATAATGCAGGGGTTGCAACTGGTTATTTAAATAATATGACATAAAACATTATTCTAATATACAAGCATCTTTTTCCACATAAAGAAACATTAAGAACAATATGCTGTTTTAGAGTTATTCCTAAAATATAACTTATATTGAACACGATCATTTCTACAAGTGATAAGATACCGAAAAAACAACATACACACGCTATTAAGTAACACTGCGGTGGTAGAATGCTTCAATAGACGTTCCTTACATCTTTGCAATAACGTTATTCTAAGAAATGTTATTACATGGGCGTATTTATATAGACAAATATTATTTCTTCATCACATCTTTACGCTCTGAATTACCTTAATGATGCACACATTGTCTCTACAACTATCAATAATGCCAGGCTCATGTAAAATGATACACCCTAAGTCAACATAATAATGTCTAACTCCATTCATAAAATGACAAAACATCCATCATGGAAATGTTTTATGCCCATTAACGCTTCCAAAATACTCCACTTAGAGAAAATACTTTCTCCATTTTGCACCAATTATTATTAGTACCACATCCCTACCTATAACAGCGTTACTGCAACACTTTTTCAATGAAAAGAAAACTTCAAAACCTAATGCATCCGCCATCTTGCAAACAATTACTTATTTTAGTATTGCATTTAAAATTTTACAGATTTTCAAATTCAATACCTAAATATCTATTGTTTCAAACTGTTACTTTACATTGGTAATTTGAAAATTCAGAAATAAAGAAATTACGTTATGTGCCTAAAAGTTTGTAAAGGGGGATATCATAAACCATTTATATATAATTCAAGATAAAGAATGCATCATAGCGTTAATTAATTAACGGTAAGTACATTTGTTCTCCTAGAAGAGGAATTATATTCTGCAAAATAAATACGAAAACAGTTACTTCAACAAAGAATAACTGATGATTATACAGTCAGTTGTGCATCGAGACGAAACTGCAGCGTTGCTGAAGTAATGATCCGGTTTCCCGGTTTAAGAAAAATGCATAAAACATTATTTTTTTGACTTAAATATAAAAATCTGCGTTTCCATGGATGTTCGCAAAAAATGGCTCGTTCCAAGATTTGTTTAAGAACGTTCAATCTGTGAATGTGCAGCTTTAAGGCAATTGAATTTTAATTTGATTTCAGACACTCTATTCATTTTAAGATGTTTGTTTAAGATTTGCAATTATACTTAAAAGATAAAATAATTGATATTGATGATTTGATAGTAAAGACTATGTTTCTCTTTACCAATTTTATGAGCCTTTTGCATAACCCTTAAATTGAGAAAGTAAACTAAACGACACGGTACGAAAAATGGATACATTAATTTAAGGACTCGTAATACAAATATTTGAAGGTACTCTTATACAACATACAAAAATGAATCATAGGGAATTTTACCAGGACAATAATGCGAAGTCAGTATGTTAGTGTGTCTTAAGTCCACAATGCATATGTGATGACAAATGGTAAGTAAATCTATCTAATGTTGCTATCAACCATTAACCCCAGATATAAGTCTTAAAATGTTCTGTTTTGTATCCATTTTTTTATTTAAAATTGCATTCAATCGGTCTTACCGTACATATCAGAATGTTAAAAATGTTCTTTATGCATTTAGGGTGTAAACAAATTATTACCCCATAAGTATCCTTATTTTTCCTTTCAATAAAGGAATACTCTGTTCAATATAGCGCAAGTTTATTCAGACTTAAGCTCTGAGTATATTTACAAAAGTTTAAGTAGCATATCAATTATTTGCTTTGCAATATGTATATGAAACATTATATCATGATGTATAGCGTATATACATGGACCCAGACTCCTCTTTTATTAGAGAAGTTGGGGAAATAATGCTATGATCAATGCCTCGTAAACAGATTGACATTCAAAGTTACACGACATTGAAAAGGAATCGTTGTAACATTCTTTTTTGCAATTTCAAAAACTCAGATAGAAGGATACCGGTCGTCGTTATCTGTTACTTACGTCTGGTGTTCTTCGAAAGTGTTATAACTACATATGGTAGTTGAATGTCCTAAAGCTTACTAAAAAATGTAATAGCATAGGGCAAAATCGAATTAATATTTCAGCTTCCATATAAGACGGCATAAACAAATTTGAAAGTATACAAAGAAGTATTCCAAAAATATAAAGTATGAAGAAATTAAGTATTTACGATTGAAATGTGAACCATTTTGCAAATGACTTATTTCTGAAATTTGAAAAAGCGCACAAGACCTCGAACACGAAAATACAGAAAAGATTTAAATCACGTGAGAAGGTGCATTTATCGCTCAGTACAACACTTTTTCAGTACTGATCTGGATGTTTTTATTTAAAAAACGTATTTTACTTTTCCTCTTTCCTTAATTAGATAATAAATATCTTATATATGGCCGTGAGTTGTGATAGTTTGATCCAAACCAAAGCGTATTTTTGGCGGTAACTGTCAATTAGATAATTAACTGTGTATTGGATTTCTAAAAAAAGAAGACAATGACTTTTTAATGTGCCTACAATTTGGTAAAGTGAGTCAAGTTAAACTCAATCCAAAGGGAATAAATCTTAACTTTTTTGCAATCTGCTTGGTTCTAACGTGATATTAAACAGATAAAGAAGGCATAATAGCAATTATAAATGTTAGATATAATTATTATTCTTGAAGAAAAAATATATACTGCAAAATGAAATAACAATGTATGACTTAAACAGTCAGTTGTGGTCAAGTTGAAGCTGCAATGCTGCTTTAATAATGAATCGGTTTCCCGACAAACACCTTAGTCTGTGTATAATTTGTTGATAAGTTTATTGCTTCCAGTTGCACGTATGCCCTACATTTTGTAAGTCTGCGTATGTTCATAAGATAATTGTCTTAAAACAATGTTATAATTGTAACTAGAAGACTGATTTTACCGCTCAAAAGATAGCTTAATTGGGTACACTACTGTGTGCGTATTCTGTGTATTACTTTATGGCAACATTAATTTATGTTCAGAGACTCTACTCTTTTAAAATATATATTTAAGATATTCAATATACTTAAAGGATAAACTAATTGATATTGATGATGCGTTACTTTCCATAACCATTTTATTAACCAAAGCATAACATATTTGCATAAACTTTAAATTTGAGAAAGTTAAAAAAATAAACGTTACGGTAGGGAAAATGGACAGTTTGATTGAAGGTACTCTATTACAATATACAAAATTATACCTTAGGGAAAATTATATCAGGAAAATAAAACGAAGACAGTGCGTATGTATCTCAATTTCCTATAAGATATAGTTCTCGCCGTACATACCGATGTGTTTAATGACGCGGGACACCAGGCTGTATATGTAAGTTGTGGAAATTTGGCTCCTAATTGTTTTGTAAATATCTCACTATTAGCAATAAAACTCAGTGCGTTCAGAACTGATAACAACTTGAAGTTCTGACATATATCGCTTATTCCAATTATAAAGCGTATAGAAATACAGTAGTTTTTGATTGAAGTATGAGCCATTTTGCAAATGACGTATTTCTGAAATAATAAAAAAAAACGCAAAATACCTCGAACACGCAAGTACAGAATAGTTTCAAATCACGTGATCATTTGTATTAAGCACGCAGTACAGGGCTATTTCAGTTTTGCTATGGATGTTGTTTTTTTATTCTAAAGACGTATTTTAATCCTGTTTTACTGTTCCTATTCCATGAGCTAGGATCATAAATAACTTACATGGCCGAACCCAAGCGAATGTTAAGCGGACATTTGGTCGTTTATCCTAATCATTTATTGAGCATTCTCACGGTTACGTTAATAATGGGAAACCGCGACGGATATTAGTGAGATATATAATTCTCAAATTGTACGGGTGTAATGACGAAAGCACCTCGTAAACTTTAAAACATAGCTCCAAATAACGTTTGAAGAGTTCGACCATTATGATGGCAATATATCATAGAACAGAATATGTTTACACATAAATGGACACTTGTAATACCATGAAGATAGTGAATTGGATCATTCCTGATAAATATGTGACGATTACAGGTGGATACACAGTTGTTGTGGTCTTTCTAGAAAAGATAAGTGTATAAGTTCGGATATTGTTGTCGAAGTATTTTCCAAAGTATTGACAAAGTCTTTACTGATCCTGGTCTTTTCTTATGTCCAACAAAATCAAACTAAAATAATGAGCACTATTTAAACACAACAGAACTTAAGAATTAACGGTTGTAATATAATCATCGCAGACTAATGTAATGGAATCCAATATTTTAGCAATGTTGTTGTATTGGTTAAACTTTAATAGAAACTTAAATGTTAACAATTGCTCAAATATATCACACAAGAATACCCCAGAGCAAACTACAGACTGCATATGATGATATCGCTGGTTCTAATTGACATCAATGAGCAATACATATGAATAACAATGAATCTCATCAATTCTCCCAAATATATTTTATATAAACAATATTCGGCAAAGTATTATTGGTTATTTTTATGCCCCCGAAGGTGGGCATATTAAAATCGCACCGTCCGTCCGTCCGTCCGTCCGTCCGTCCGGCTCTGTAACTTTCCCTTGTATGGACAGATTTTTAAAATAACTTGCCACATGTGTTCCACATACCAAGACGACGTGTGGCGTGCAAGACTCGTGTCCCTACCTTAAAGGTCAAGGTCACACTTAGTGTTTATTCACAATGGAGTGCTGCATACAAGGACATAGAGTATAGGTTGTCGTGTCCGGGCTGTAACTTTCTCTTGTATGGACAGATTTTAAAATAACTTGCCACATGTGTACCACATACCAAGACGACGTGTCGCGTGCAAGACCCGTGTCCCTACCTCAAAGGTCAAGGTCACACTTAGTGTTTATTCACAATAGAGTGCTGCATATAAGCATAGAGTATAGGTTGTCGTGTCCGGGCTGTAACTTTCCCTTGTATGGACATATTTTAAAATTACTTGCCACATGTGTTCCACATACCAAGACGACGTGTCGCGTGCAAGACCCGTCTCCCTACCTCAAAGGTCAAGGTCACACTTAGTGTTTATTCACAATGGTGTGCTGCATATAAGGACATAGAGTATAGGTTGTCGTGTCCGGGCTGTAACTTTCTCTTGAATGGTCAGATTTTAAAATAACTTGCCACATGTGTTCAACATACCAAGGCGACGTATCGCGTGCAAGACCCGTGTCCCTACCTAAAAGGTCAAGGTCACACTTAGTGTTTATTCACAATGGAGTGCTGCATATAAGGACATAGAGTATAGGTTGTCGTGTCTGGGCTGCAACTTTCTCTTGTATGGACAGATTTTAAAATAACTTGCCACATGTGTTCCACATACCAAGACGACGTGTCGCGTGCAAGACCCGTGTCCCTACCTCAAAGGTCAAGGTCACACTTAGTGTTTATTTACAATGGAGTGCTGCATATAAGGACATAGAGTATAGGTTGTCCTGTCCGGGCTGTAACTTTCCCTTGTAAGGACAGATTTTAAAATAACTTGCCACATGTGTTCCATATACCAAGATGACGTGTCGCGTGCAAAACCCGTGTCCCTACCTCAAAGGTCAAGTTCACACTTAGTGTTTATTCACAATGGAGTGCTGCATATAAGGACATAGAGTACAGGTTGTCGTGTCCGGGCTGTAACTTTCTCTTGTATGGACAGATTTTAAAATATCTTGCCACATGTGTTCCACATACCAAGGCGACGTGTCGCGTGCAAGACCCGTGTCCCTACCTCAAAGGTCTAGGTCACACATAGTGTTTATTCACAATGGAGTGCTGCATATAAGGACATAGAGTATAGTTTGTCGTGTCCGGGCTGTAACTTTCCCTTGTATGGACATATTTTAAAATAACTTGCCACATGTGTTCCACATACCAAGAAGACGTGTCGCGTGCAAGACCCGTGTCCCTACCTCAAAGGTCAAGGTCACACTTAGTGTTTTTTCACCATGGAGTGCTGCATACAAGGACATAGGGTATAGGTTGTCGTGTCCGGGCTGTAACTTTCCTTTGTAAGGACAGATTTTAAAATAACTTGCTACATGTGTTCCACATACTAAGACGACGTATCCTGTGCAAGACCCATGTCCCTACCTCTAAGGTGAAAGATACACTAAGTGTTTATTCACAAGGGAATTCTGAATATAAGGACATAACAGTGTAGGTTGTCAAGTATTGTTGGTATTTTTTATGTTCAGAGGCTAATTTAAAATAACTTGCCATATGTATTTGACACATAAAGGCAAGATCAACTTTTCATGTACTGACCTTGTTCGTAGGTCAATGTCACATTCGGGGGCATTCGTCACATACTGTGACAGCTCTTGTTCAAGAATCTTTTATTATTAGTTCCTATGGTATTACAAAATGAATCGGTTCGTGATAATATGACCAATTTATCGACCGTTGACAAGTATACTTTAAAATCGTCGTATGTAAATACTAACAAAATAAACAGAAAACAAATATCAACACACTGAAATCTGTTGTATGGTAATTTATTTAATTTTCCACTGTCAACCAGCTTGTATCGATTTATCATTTGTTTTTGTCTCGCTGTAGATGAAGGTTAAGAGAAGTAAGATCAATATTTTGTGATATTTCGAAAGCCTTTAAACGACTGTGGCATGACGGTCTAATCCATAAACTTCTTGAAAGTGGCATTACCAGTTATTCATTGTTATGACTTTGTGATTATATCTCAGTGAGCGTAAAAAAAACGAGTTGTTCTTTCTGGTTCTATGTCTGATACGGTTACAATACCAGCTGGAGTCCCTCAAGGCTCAATTATTGGGCCTCTGCTCTTTCTTATCTACATCAATGACATTGTTTGCGATATACAATCACATATACGACTATTCGCAGACGATACAACCTTGTATATAATTGTCGAGGACCCCGCTATTTTTCACTAGAATGTCTAATAGGCATGTGCACCTCTCAATATTCATGAATAATACCCAAATATCCGAAGTTACAACTCATGAACGCTTGGGCGTCACACTTTCGAGCACCTGCTCCTGGCACGATCATATTCAATCCGCCAAACCGAAGGCCTGGCAGCGAATTCACTTCATGTGATCATTCAAATACGTTATTGATCGTAAATCGCTTGAGGTTCTGTATTTCACATTTAATAGGTCTTTTTTGGAATATGCCGATGTTGTCTGGACTAATCTGACTCAAGCTGAGGAGGAACATGAGGCGACCAGAATTATATCCAGTGCAACTCGACTAGTATCTTTGACCAATCTTTATGCAGAATCTGGAATCGAATCACACAAAGAAAGGCGACGTAAACATAGCTTTATCCTATTTTACAAGATGTTTCACTCTCTTGCACTAGCATATCTAACTTCAATGATTCCAAAAAGATTCGGCGATATTATTTCGTATAACCGTCGAAATGCAGCTAACCTTCTGAACATTTCATGCAAATCACAGTTGTTGACGAGTTCATTTCTGCCATCAACTATATCCGCATGGAACGCACTCCCTGAAGAAATTTGTTCATCGCCATCCGTGCCTTCTTTCAAATACAAACTTAATATGAACACAAAACAAGCTCCTGAATTATACTAAGAAGGTGACCGCAAATCTTGTGTTAATCACGCGAGGTTGCGTAAGCACTGTAGCAATCTTAATGAACATCTATTCTCAAAAAATATTGTCGACAGTCCAAATTGTCAATGCGGTGAAATTGAGGTCACCTTCAACTATTTCTTCACCTGTCCATTATATAGTATATAGTTATAGTATGAGCCTTAAGGCTTACTTCTCAAATCTCACTATCCGATAAATGCTATTATCATTTACCATATAAAAGGAAATGAAGATTTGTTTGTCTAAAAATATCAACACAATCTTTCAACAAATATATGGGTATTATTTTTTAAGCCAAACGTTTTTGAAAGTTTTCAGTGGAGACAAGTGGCTACACAAGCTTAAACTGACAATGGTTTATTTCCAATGTCAATCTCAGGTGACACGACAATTAACACTACATCTGAGGCTTTGAATGAGAAAAGTCTCAAGCCAAAGTTTTATCTCAGAAAACAATTTATTTACTAAAATAAACATATTTTGTCTTTCATTTTAAAAAAGGAAATGTGAATAATTTCAAACAAAGTCCAACGGTTAAATTTCTGCAGATTTTATCATCTGAACGCAACTGAAAAGAAAGCTATTATTGGTTTGGTATACATTTTGTATTTTTTTTCTTTTTAAAGAGTTTTGTGGCATTCAAATGAGATTATACTTGAGTTATATCAAATAAACTACTTGTTTCATAACATCATATTTGTGTAAGTTATATTGCTAAATGAAATAAGATACTAAAGTGACTTACGCGAAGAGTTTTCGAGAAATTTGGTGCCTGAAGTCAGACTTGAGACTGGTCGTAAACATGTCTATAGCTGGTCTTATAGGGTCAACTCGCGGCTTCAATATCCCTTTGTCTTCATAAAGTAGATATTGCCAAGGTAATGACCCTTCACATTGTACACGTTCAATAGCATGCCACATTGTCGTCAAATCCGCTATTTGTAGTTATATAGAACAGTTGTTTTAATATTGATGAATTAAAATAAAGCTTGACTACCAATTCATCACGGTGAACTGTATGAAATATTTTCGGTGTGCAAAAGGAAATAAATGATATTCGGTATTAAAAAGAACTTCGAATTGAACTGATTAAAGTCAATAATTACAAATAAAAAATGGATCTTCATTACACGTGTAAAGCTAATTAACAAGATATAATTATGATATAGAATGAATAAATATGTGTTCGATTACACGATATGTATAAAACAATTTAATGTCAAAGTATAGTATCATGCTGCCTGTCTGACTAATTAACAGTTGTTGATTTTTTTTTTGTATTTCACCACTGCTTTTGCATACGGAATGCATTAATCGTGTAGGCTGTAACGTATTGACTTCCAATGTTTTCAATATTACTAAAACGTTTTGGTGCTAAACAACCAAGTGTTCAGTGCTTGTTCAAAATAAATGGGAGTTAAAGCAAAGCAATAAACTCATCAAACAATCTGTTAAGACAACACCAATTTCAATATCACTACTTTATATTCACGTATTATAACAATAACGTACGCACAAAACAAAGTACAATTATATGCATCCACGCAAAATAATATTCTTAAACACAGACTCCACATTCTTGAGGAAGCCTATTGCGTATTGGTTTTAATAATTTGGAACCTAAACAATCCTTGATAAACATACCTAGTTTTTTGATATAGTATATACGCACTTTTTTGTGTTCTATGTCTTTTTCGTTTTTCCTTGTTCCATTTAATGGGGTTTATGTTGAAACTTTTGGCTACTGGGCTCGTTTCTGTAGTTTTTCATGTAAATATGTCTATGATGTTTATTCAAAATTTAAAGATTTCCTAAATTACAAAATCAGAGGCGTTTGTGTCCCTTTGCCTCTGTTTTGCCCTTTCGTAATTCAATGTTTGTTTCGAATATTTATACCAAAAATAGAGAAAATTCAACGTATGACGAAGTTGAAATACGACTCGTGATTGATGTACATTCAAGTAGACAAGAGAAGAATGTATCATGTCATTTGAAGTTTAATATATTATTAATTATTTAATAAAAAGAATGTTGGCGAAAGCATTTTTTTGGGTTCGTGATTTTGTAGACTTATACGCGTACGGGTAGCGGCACTTGTTGATTTCTACTTTGATGGGTTCGTGTCAGTGTGGAATACGACTTGTGCAGGTACATGCACTTGTAGGCTACTTTATGTGTACTACGTCATCTAGGTATGTGCGCAATGTCCGCGATAATAATTGTGTGTAAAATCACACCATGAAAGTGATTAACGCGATCGCAGTAAGTATAAAATACAAGTATAAGATTAACATCGCGCACTATGTGGTTTGATTTTTCGTTCGCCTCTCGTATATACTTTGAACAACCTCTGATTTTCTTGCTTTATGATCAAACCGATGAGGTAACAAAAGCTCATTATTGGTTCCACCAAGGTTTGTAAAAAATAGTTTTTTGTTCTCTTATATAAGCCAGTTAAGAAATACATATACATGTTTGTACATGTATATATTCGTCTTCTTTAAACAAAATAAAGCACGATTTGATTATTTACTTTGTCAACATTGCCGGCTAGAAATGAGCTTTAGTGAATCTTACTCTTGTTACGAAAGTTGAAAAGCATTGAACAAGGAGATTTGAAGCTCGCCTTTTGTTCATTGTTGTTCATGATGTGGTAACATTTCATTTAATCATTGATTGTGTAACAGCGGAATCAAACCAATAATGTTCTTAACCATGCGAGATAAACATGAAGATATGTCAGCGTATCGCGTAAAGCGTTATTATAAAGAGAGATATATTATACTCAGTTACCACACGACCACCAGACATCCCATAGTTGTGGCTCCGCCATCCTCTTGACAGTAAGCGTGTCATTTGCATTCACAGACACGCGCTTGTGACGTTAATTTCAACACTGTTAAGTGTTTTATTACCCAATGTTGTAATTGCTTGAAAAGCTTTGCGAAAGTCAAATATCTATGCCATAATATGTTTACCATCATGTCGGTTCATTCTCAATTTTTGAAGAAAAACCATAGTTTTACTGTATTACATATGCCGTTTTGAAACATGAAACAAGGGTTGTCCCAAAACTGCGTGACAAGCTAAATATATAAACAGGGATAAATGAAATAACGCGAAAAAATATGTACATTTACAGAAATTTCAGATCGATTACATTGCAAATAACAATTTGGTATCAAAACATTCACATCGACTGTCATATATGCGGCGAAAAAATGTAAGTGTCAGGCCAATTATGCACCTTTCTCAAAGCATTTCATAAGGTGTTCCAAGTATCAGTGATGGCGTTTCACTCAAGCTTGAAAACATTAAAAAGCAGACAAATCTCCATTAAATGCTGATGAGGCAGACATCAGTTCTTCATTGGATTCAAACTTCCGACCTGTCAACTATTCATTTAGCAATGGGAAGTATGCAACGTGCAGTGGGGCGAGGTCGGGGGAATGCGGGGGCTGCTTTAATCGCTTGAAACCCTAAATATCGATCTCAAGCTATGTAAGGTTCGCCTTGTGCGCGGGTGCTTTTTCTTGGTGCTAAGCGATTGAACCTGGTTTGTTATAGAATACGGCACGTTTCGTACGCAGATCATTCATTACAACGCGACAATTTAAATGAAACACAAAGGCTGCATCTCAATTATTGCTAATTTGAATTACATATGAGAACTGTTTAAGAAAAATACTCAGGCTAAATGTTAATAAAGTAAAACTCTATTCACAAATACGTAACAAAGAGGCAAATGAACATACACATACATCAGTAGAAATGTTAACATTTTCAAAACATTAGTGTTCCATTGAGATTGTTACACCCAAAACCGTAAAATATAAATCATACAGTCAGTCATATAATTCAGCACTTATGGAGGAGTACATTATGTTACATTTTCCCAACTGAATCAGTTCTTTGATCTAAGTCATTTGGTGACTTTTACGATGGTCTTTCAATGCTTTTTTATATTTAGGGAAAACATCTACATTCAAGTAGATAGTATATACATCTAAGAAGTTTCGTAATAATGATTTCATATGAGCAATCGATCAAACACTCTCATAATTTTGTTTACAAAGATGCAGAAATTATTTCCGTTTCGTTGTTCCCAACTGTTTTCATTTGCCAGAATGTTCTTTACGGTGTGTATATGTACCAAGATATAGTAAAAGTCAGGAATTCAAACAGAGACGTAGCCAGCATATAGCAAAAGTATTATTACACGGTACGACATTCTCCAATTTTCAAAATATCTCTGTTATAAAAATATCAAGAGAAATATGAATCTAATTAACGTATGTTCAAATAAACAATAGGCACAGCTGCACCACGCAAGTGTCGACAACTCATTTACATTGGCTTTGTGATAGCTTTTCCAATATATACTTTTATTCTTGCATCTGGGTACCTTTTTGTATTACAAATATTGACATGAATATGTCCATATTTCCTTTATTTATATGGATCTTTTGATCCTTTGATGATAAAGACAAATTGCGTTGTCGTAAAATTCATCAATGAAATTAAGGTAAATCCAGTAGGCATATGTGAACTCTCTAATGAAAACCATAAAAGGCAATAGACAGGATAATTGTACCGAAGTTAACCAAATTAAGCTGTCTATCGGAACACTCAAATCAGCCGCCTGGTCCGAGTTTGACAGTGTTTTGGTAATTACACAAATATTCTAGGTGTAGTTGAGTATTAACTTAACGCCGTTGCATATTTCAACTATTGCTCAACGATTCTTGACTTGACAGCCGCATCATTATATATGCAACGTTTCAGATTTTTCACAACTATACATCTTTTTAAGATTTTGTTAATTCTGAGTATGTGTGTGTATTTGTTTTCGCAGAATGATCTTCCAATATTTATGCAAAAAGCTACAGAAACAAGCTCAGTAGCAAAAAGTTTAAACCCGGTTTAGTGGCACTAGGCAAACGCCAAAGACATAGAACACAAAATCACAAACAAGAAACGTAGAAGAAGAGCACAAAACTCCACGAACATACATGTTTTCGGTACCTTTATTATTACTGCGATACATTCTTAACTGTACAATTACAAAACATGGTACATCTGTAATATAATACGAATGTTCTCCCAAAATATTCTTTAACAAAGGTATGCAGAACGATTGTCTTTAGAAATAAGTACCAATTACAAAACCTTATAAATGTATTTGTGATTTTCACCTATCTGATAGAGCATGAATATATATATATTTTAAAGAAGACATATGTTACATTGTTAATGATGAATTGTGGTGATTGTTCTTTGCTATCAGTTGAAAGCACTTAATCAAGGGAGAACACGAAACGAGGCAATGACGATATTGGTAACAAGACAAACACTGTCTGTACGGAAATGATATATTGTGAAGATAATTATACAAATAATTGTAGAGGGAGGCTTCCGGTCGCTGCAGTTACAGTGATCTGACTCTAATATAATCATGTTTAAATGTAAATACATTCTCAAAAGAAAATCCCTTTGAAAAAAAAAAACGGAATACAACGTAGCTACCTCGGTTGGACTGAGTATTTTGCTAACGACAGCATACACCGACTGAACACGAGTGCGGTAGTTCTGTTTATATTAAAACACATTATACGATTAACTGTCCTTATTTTGTGATCTGTTGTAGCGGTTTGTTAATGAGCACAAAACGAACGTTAACGATTAAAACGTGTTTTATTTAGAACACTTACAGGCTTTGAAAGGTTTGTTTCTTACATATGCATTCCATTCTTCCTTGCATGCCTTGTACGACGTAATTTCAACTGCGGACCTAATACTGCAGAGTAAATGTCAAAGATGATAATCAGTCATCACAAACAAGTTTAGATAACCCTTTATGATAAACAAGTGATCAAACAAATTTCATCAATCTCTTTAAAGTGTGTCTTATAGGTTATTCCGAATTTAGTTAAGAGTAAGAGCTTTGAAATATGAGTGTACGATCGGGCAACCATAAAGGCTTTGAACCCCTCCCCATAAAAACCATAACAGTTTGTGATTTTGAATTTTCAAACAGAAAGTGCATGGTGGAGAAACCTTTTTTTACTTCGAAGAAGTTTAAAGGATGTAGGCACATTAAACAATAGAAATATAACATTATTACATGCAAAGGACTGATTCAATACTAAATTACTAATGGCAAATTGTTGCATTTTCAGTCAAAAACATATCGGAAGCTTAAAAGGGGTTTCAAGTGGCACTAAGCAAAATCGTTTTGAGCACAATGTAGGCAAACTGATGATATATATCTTAGTATCTGTCTTTTATGTGTGTTTTGCATAACCATCAGTGAATTGATAGTACACCGTAAAGAAATATGCTGATATGCGTTTGTAATTTAGAAGTTCTCTTAATGAATTATGCAATTAATTTATGACATAATTTCAGGAAAGGAAATGCAAGGAAAAGTCGTGCAGTATTTAAGTGTAGTCTCGGTAATTTAAACTAAAAGCAATGGAGACATCTAATTCAAGGGATATTACGATGAGATACGCATTTACACACCGCAATCGATGTGATACAGGACTTCAGAAAGGCGTCCTATTATATTTTCCCCTATATATTGAGCAATCTAGAATAGCATATAAATGGAAGATTAAACCTTCTTAAGATATTTAATTTACTTCATAGATGCAATATGAATGACGTTATGTCTATAACTGCTGCTTAAATCAACAGTCTATGGCCATGAATATTAAAACTGTCAAAAGAAGAACCCCTGCTTTATCATATACTTGCTATGCCCACTTGCTAAAGTGGAAATATTGTTCCATAAAGACCTCCATTTGTCATACGATTGCCAAGCCAAATTCATCAAATTTGAGGTAGTTATTATCAAAGCTAATGTCCTTAGAGAAATATTGAGCTGTCAAGTGCTTTGTACTCCTTCCTTGATAAATTATTTAATTATTGTTCAGGCTGGAAGCCTATAGTTCGATTCTATGAATGGCTACTTGTATTCTAGAAAAAGAGCTTTATCTTCAATACACGAACACCTTTCATACAAGGAATTGTTCGCCGCATTAGCAATAGTTTGTAAACACTTTCAATGATGAATTCTGTTCGAAGTCGAGTGCTATAAGGTGTCGGTATAAGTACTTAAGTTCGATGAAAAATAGTGGATCTTGGGAGACAGTTCAATCAAATCTATATGTGTTCGTATAGGTTCCTAAACTTATTTTAGGAAGAACATTTACATGGCTTGAACAAATTATCGAAAATAACCCTTACGTTATCAGATAGACGATTTACATTATAAATAATGTTGAAAAATGGGATATGATCGTGACATAATGCATTATACGATGTTTCAGATTTTAGTTTCAGACAGGCGCTTTGAAAGAACAGACGAGTATGACTGGATTATAAAAAGACCGGACTCATTTTGTAACATTAAAAAAACTTCCGGTAATTTGTAGAGAATCCGTCTTTGAAAGAACTATTTTCCTTGTTGGAGCTCTAACTATTCCTATGTAGGCATCCTTTAGACAAGCAAAAATATGGTGCTGAAACGCATCCAACATTATAGGTTTGGTACACACCTACAAGGATAGAATAAACACCCACACCAATATGTTAATACGTCAATTGAATTCAAGTTCTTTATAAATAAGTGAAAGATGCCTTTTTGTTAGTAGTGTGATACGTCGAATATATACGTGCTTTAGTGTATATTTCGTTAGAAATCAATATTAATTAACATAACAATACCAATATGCCCCACTAATTGTGTATCCCCTTTTGATTTCTTTATTAATAGGATTCATATTCAATATTTATGTGAAAAACTACAGAAACAAGCTCAGAAGCCAAAACTGAGTTCAAGGTTAATGTGGTAATCTTTATACTATAAGATATTACTTGGTCTAATACTATATGACTTTTTTGAGTATTTACCTAAGTATGACTTGATTTTGCATAAGTTAAATTATATTATAGTGTACATTTAACATAGAACTGTATTCATTATATTATGAACACTCTGAAATAAATTATCTATTCAGTTCGGGAGTTCCTACTTCGAACCTCAAGCGAAAAGCGATTTGACCATATTATCGTATACTGCACGTGTAGTGCGTATCATCAATTAAACGCATCAAATGCATTTTAAGACATCAATAAATTAATATTCTGTTCTACGAACTTTCAAGATAAAAATGGAGCGAGCGAGCGAAATATATAAACACTTTTTATTTCATTTCGAAGATATGACGGAGCGGCGAAAGTCGATTTTGATTAAAAAAGAAGAAAAAACCCATTCTCAAGGCGAGAAAAAGTTGTATATTTTTACCTTCAAATATTTGATGCTAAACACATTAATATCTTATGTATCCAGGTTTCGTTAACATATAAATCTGAACATTGTCACAAGACCGAATAATCTACTTCTTTAACTTGAACATGTCACTTGTAAATTGAGTCGTGGAAAACTGATGCTGATTTCCTCAGGAGTCATTAGTATGAGTACAACATGTCAACTGTCAATCACTGGTCAGATTCCTTGGACAGCTAATCTCATTATTGGAGGCAGAGTTTGAGTGATTATAAGTATCTTCCATGACCGAGAGTGTAAGATAGGTTCATCCCGACCCGATCGTAGGGTGTTTTGCGGAAACGAAGTTTACCGATTTTCCGCAAAACACCCTACGCAAGGATTGGGATGAACTTATCTCACACGAGCGGCTATGGTAGATGCTTTTTCTCACACCTCAGTTAAAAAAAAATAAGTAAAAATGTATTGTTTTTCCTGGAACTCTTTTGTGCGTAGTGAAAATAAATGCGTATGGATATGTGATAATTCGTAGTTGTCATGGATATGCGCGCAGTGATTCAGATTATGCTAATAGTGAAATCGGTCTTTAAATAGTTCTGAGGAAAGTAAAGCATTATTTCTTGAAAGGTGCATGAAAACCTTTTTATGGTGACATTTGAAGCGAGAAATAATTAATAAGCTTTCTAAATATTGCACCAAGACAAGGTTTTATGATGCTACAGATGACAGCCTTCAACAAAGGAGGTAATTACAATGTAGTAACCATTAAAAAGAAGTTCCATACGGGCGTTTTATCTTTGCCCGTGGACAAGATAAGAATTTCTACCATGGTTAATTTTTTGGATCTACTTATCTTAGGTGGGAGAAATTCATATCCTCATATACTTTCTTCACTCTAAATTCTCAAGTACAATGTGTTTGTTGCCATGTCAAATTGGTAAGTTTCGTCCATCTAATTTCCTGTCCTGTTGATGTCACAAGAGGCAGAAAATATTATATAACTGCATTGCACAATACTGAATGAATGATTGCTATTTACCTAGTTTCAGGTTCAGTTTTAGGATAGTATGTACAATCCACATGCGTTATTCACACAAGTCCGACAGCTTGACACATACGTTCTGCCCAAATCCGAAGGACTCCACGCGTTCTTGACCATCCCAATTGCATTCATATCCCCGTTAATGACATCAAACTCGCAATTCATTACTTATATTTACACAAATTGTTCATAATTGCATTCACGAATATTACTTTATTTCATTTGAGAAACCTTTCAGTAAAACTTTCTTACACATTCTGTAAATGGAAAGACCCGACTGTAACTGGAAACATTTTTTCAAATGACGTCACAATAACGCGGGAAAATATCAACCACTTGAAATCACTTTTAAACGTAAAATGAAACACTTATGACAACAATACGTTTAACATTTAATAAATTAACACTTTCTAAAATGTTTAGTTATATTTACGGGACCTGCTGACACAAAACAAACAATAATAAGATCAATAGTTTCCATGTATATTGTTATGCGATGAATTGCGATCCGAACATATCCAAAGATGTTGCGTTCATCGACTGATAAACGTAATTGCCGGAAGGCAGTTCATTTAAGGGATGGAAGTTGAGTTGTAAATATTTCATATTCGTAATTGTTGATATTCCAAACTTATCGGCTCCCATTTCTGTCGAGGAAGTTGAAATATTTCGGTCCATATAAAGGTTTACTCTTTGAAAACAAAGCTACTAAGTTTTAAATAAATAGGCATTAATAAATTTAATCAGAAAAATTAAAGCATATATTTAACCTTCATTTTGTAAACGTGCTAAGATGGTTTTCTGAATAAAAGGTTTCAAAGGTGTTTTGTTGCCACTTCTGTGTCTGATTTTAAGCAAATCACATCTCGAATCCCACAAGGTTCAGTTCTAGGTCAATTGCATTTCCTTATTTATGTTAACCATATTGCTGATAAGTTAGCATTATTGACAAGGCTTTTTGGAGATGATAACTCGCGTACAGTGCTATCAAGTAGCACCAATTACATGAAGGCTATTAATTCAGATATACAATTCAACACTTCAAAAACAGAGGTTATTTTATGCTAACCTAAAAACAGAAAGAACAACCATTTGCGTTTGATACTTCTCTTCTAGTGCTGTGGACCCACCACACATATTTAGGCGTTACACTGCTAATGATACTTGGCATCATCATATTGACAATATCCTTAATTCGACTGGAAAAATATTGGTTCTACGCATGCATTAAACATTACCTATCTAAGGCCAATTCCTGAATATGCCTAAGTATGATGGGATAATTGTACACTATATGAAAGGGAAACGATGGAAAAAATACAACACGTAGCTGCACATATTGAAACCGGACTCGTTCTGTATCACTTGCTAGACTTATTACGGAAATAGGATTGGATTCCTTGTCCGGTGGAAGAGAAATGCATGCGTTAATTTTAGTATAGAAACATAATAACGATGAATTGCCTTTATCAGAGCATTTTCGGAGTCACCGTCGCCCTTGTCATTATGGAACTCGCTTGATAATATTATAAGGCAATCACAATTGTTTCGAGCTTCAAACGTAATAAGGGAAGAAACTGAATTCAAACGAAGCGCGTAAGAAACAACTGTAGTGATTTAATTTCCGACTTGATTTACAATCAATTTCGAGTCCGGCAGCTATGTAAACATTGTTAAGTAATCGAAGACGTTGCTCATTTCTCCTTCTGTTGTACACTATTCACAGAGTTACGAATGAATACTTTTAGAATACAAGACACTTGCACCCATTGAGCTCTGCTAAAAAAATCCGGTCTGAACAGCTTTTCGAAGATGAACATGTCTGTTTCTTCAGAGAGGTACAATGTTTCATCAAAATACCCATCGTATTAAAAACAGTAACAGGAGCCTACTTATCTACTCTCTCGTTTTCCAATTCCTTATCCCACATATGTCATTAAACTGTTCTCATGACATTTTTAACAGATATACCGATTACAAATATATTTTGATTTAAGCTTTATTTTAGTATAGCTAAAAAAATACCTTCACTTGGTAACTGATTTGATGTTTTGGGAGAGGGCTGTAACTGATGTTGATATAAATCCTGACCCAATCCCATTGCATGTTTGGTAATAAATTATTTGCCTCAATTACTGTATAAAACTGTTTATGTTGTTTAGATTGTTTCATTGTCATAACTTTCATGCAATGACATATTATTTAATTAATAGTACATTCGTTTTTATCACACAAAAGGCTTCGTCAAAATGACAAATGTGACTATTTATCAAACACTAGTACGTTGAAAATGTAAGTGGAGCTACTACGGAGTGTATTTATGCGAACCATGAACGTTTTGGGCAAACAATGTATTTGTGTTCACGCATTTTTGTCATGTCCCTGTTGTTCTTTATTCAATACAAATGTTCGACTCTGTTTTTTCTAATATATTTTCTATTCCCATACGTTGTATATAGTATCTGATTATCTTTTTAATATGTCCCTTCAATACCCTTCATTTATATCATTTTAACATGAATGTGAACGTCTAAATTGTAAAAAATATCCACATCATTGTAAATCAGGCTAAGGTTGAAATCAGCCACTCATGATTAAAAATCAACGTCCAAAGGCACAAAGAAATACCAAACATGTATCATGCTATATTTATAAACGAAGGCAATAAAATACTTAGCAAGGCAGGCGTTTACTCAGCTATATGCCAAGGTATTATTACTTTGTCTATAAATGAAGAACTATATTTTCAGAACTAACAACAGCTAGTGAATAGCCCGAACGGTAGAATCTACGATCATTTTAGTGTCCCAATTAAAATAGAAATGATGATAATCTGACTTTCACCTGTGACGTACAAAGAAAAAATAGTTCTCTTCGGGGTAATAACAATACTGTTGTGCGTTTCCTTTTGACATCTCTTCAACTAGACTATTGCTAAACATGAGGAAATATAATTTGATACCAAATTAAGTTGTATACTTAATTATCCCCATCGTCAATATGTATTGTATTCCAACAAGGATTGGTTTATTTCGCATAAAACACTAGATAATACTCAGTCCGTGTTGTATTAAGTGAAAGATATTATGGACCTCTGATTTGAGAATTAAAAAGGCTTTTATATGTTGTTCGGGAAGGAGCTTTTAAGAACTGTTTATCCTCCTTTGTGAAGTGTACATCGTACATACGTTCGTTCTTCCAATGATGTTCAAACCAAACTACTCGAAATTAAATAATACTCGAGTAACATTTTGACAACAGCATCATAAACGCTTCCGGCGTCAGTATCATTACTACTCTCAGCTTTTCAACCTAACAGACATGACGTCATCATTGTTTTACCCCGCCTGCAAAACACACATTATGGCAACAATGAATTAAGATGAAGAATGTGAAAGTATGGTTAATCGTTTGAATGTATTTCATTTGATCGAAGCAATTAAGCAAATCATCGTAGAGATGTGCACTCGTATAATGTATTGTAAAAGTATTTCAACCTCGTGATGAAAGAATATAGTTCATAATACGCTTAACAAGTATTAAGGATTCTGAAATATGAGATATTTCTAGAGGCTGTATTATCGCCGGTCGAGTCTTGGGCTGATCAGTCCCACTTCAGTGCGAGTATGATAAGCTGCCATTGAACGTTTGATAAATCGCTCTGATCAATAACAACTGCAAAATCAAATGTTATTTATAGTGAATCCGCGAATACACATGGTCTCGATTCCTGTTTAATATTTTAAGATTACTTGATATATTTTAGAGAAAACCCCCAATAGACCATTCGCCAAAAAAGGCCGTCGATTTTACTGAGGAATTTTCATAAACTAGATATTTATGAGTACATTATCTTTAAAAGTGTCGTTCTCGAAATGTGTAAATTTCAAGAGCACTGTTTTCTTGTCGGACTGTACATAATAATATGCTTTTCCATGCAACATATCGTTATTTCATCATTGATACAATCGTTTTAGAATATGAAATAAAAAAAAATTGTTTTATGACATTCAGCTTATTACGCAAGAAAGCAGACGGCTGTTTTCGTTTATACTTAAAATAGAAGTGATGTTAACCATGGACACAATGCCGCTTCAGGTCTTATTGCTTTTTACCTTAATGTTTAATATGCATAAAAGGCGGCAAAGTGGTCGCCAACTATTTGTAATTTTGCTGGCTTGCCTTTATATCAGTACGTCGAACAAACGATAATGTCCTGTGTTGGAGATGAATGCTCCAACATTTGCTTCGGTACAAACCTTTAATCGAAAACTAATGTTCGAATATGTATTTGATTTGATAGCATGTATTTCATATATTTATTCAAATGATCTGACTTGGCAATACTCACATCCAGGTAATTTCACACAACAAATAATTGACAACCTGAAGTACCCCACCACACGTCATGTGACAAATGAAACGTGGTCTTCACCTCATCTTGGAAACGACCCGCATGCAAGCGAATAAGACTGATCCCTTACCATGGGGCTGATTCAATATCCATGTTTCGTTACACAAACACTGTCACTTGAAAAAAAATTATTTGAAATCCAGTATAAATCCATATGTGTTTTGTTAACACATTCGAACTTAATATAAGTACCTTAAGTTCGTTGAAAACAGTATATCTTTTGAGATAGTTATATCCGATCCATATGTGTTCGTATAAGTTCCTGAAATTATTTAAGGAATAGCACTATCGAAAAAAACCAACGTTATCAGATAAAAAAAATGCATTACTTATTATGTCGAAAACGGGATATGATAGTAACTTAATGCATTATGAGGTATTTCAGATCTTAGTTTCAGACAGGCGCTATGAGAACAGATTTGAAAGACTGGATTATAAAAAAAAATAGACACATTTTGCTACACTTTCTTTGTTTGAGCTCTATCTATTCTTAGAACTGCAAACTTAAGGTTACCATACATGTGATGCTGAATCGCATTCAATTCCTACAGTTGTATAATAAACACTGGTACCAATATGTTAATACGTAAATATAATTCAATTTCTTTATAAATATGTAAACATGTATTTTTGTTTGCAGTGCGCTACGTAGCGTCTTCGAATATATACGAGCTTTAGTGTGTATCTCTTTAGAAATAAATATTTATGAACATAACATTACCAATATGCCCCACTTATTGTTTATCCCCTTTTGGTTTTCCTCATTTAAGGTTAATTGTGTTCATCGTTACTTTAAGATATTACTTGGTCTTAATCTCTATGACTTTGAGTAAGTTTTATCTTAGTATGACTTGATTTTACTATCTGCATAAGTTAAATGAGTTTTAGAGTAAATTAAACATAGTACTGTATTCATTATTTTACAAACACTCTGAAATAGATTATTTATTTAATTCGGGAGATGTTACTTCAAACCTTATCAAGCGAAAAGCGATTTGGCCATTTTATCGTAAGCTGCACAAGTAGTGCTTTTCAGCATTTAAAAGGCATCAAATGCATAATAAGGTCACAACAAATAAGAATTCTGCTCTACAGAATTTCAAGTAATAAAAGGGGCGAGCGAGGGAAAAATATAAACACTTTTTATTCCATTTCGAAGACATGAAGTGGCGAATGGCGATTTTAATAATAAAAAACACATTTCTGTAGGCATTAAAAAGTTGTACATATTTTTAGCCCTCAAATATTTGATCCAAAACACCATAGCAGTAACTCTACATACATTTAAATAGATAGAAGACTTCACTGATTATTCTGTTTTCTGAATACAGACCGTCTCACCACCGGCACTCTATGCCAACGACCCAGTACACGAGGGCATGAAATCTTAACATTGTCGCAACACCGAATAATCTGCTTCTTTATCATGTCACTTGTTAATTGAGTCGTCGAAACCTCATGTTGAATACACAGCATTTGACCTCAGCAGCCAATTGTATAAACAATGGTAAATAATTACCTCGGTAAGTAAAACCACCGGTAAATTCCGTGGTAATATTACCATGGCGGTAAATGCGTTGTATAAAAGAAATTTCCAAGGCGGTAAATTTACCAGGGTAAATTTTACCAAAATGTCCCATAATGCAATAGAGTTACGTCATTTTCCCGCACAGCTGTCATTGGAGGTATCTTTTTTATAAAAAAATGAATGTCCACATTCAATTTTTATAAAAAAATATATATTTAAAAGGCAGGTTAATGACAAAATTCATCAAATCGGCCCAACAAGTTACCTGGTAAATATTCAACAAAACAGTACAAAGTATTATAAGCTACTACCGTGGCTGATCAATAAAACACATGTATGCAACACTGCAAGGGGTAGGTTTATTCTGAATTCAGGGGTGTTACTCTTTACTTTATACAAAACGGTCAACAAATACCGCAGAAAAATGCGAACATTATTGCAATTATTTGCAAGTCATAATGACACAATATATCAGAATAATTTAAAAACAGAAATTAACTGACAAGAAATTATACTTGCTTACACAAAATTCAAAAAAATATCTTTGAATGGCATCTTCCGTTTTTCTCACGCGGACACCTAAGGAATTTATAGTCAGTTTCAACTTGTCATAGAAATGATGCACTGAGTTTCATAGAATTGATTCTCATTAAAGTGATCAATAATTCATATCTTTAATCTAATATGTACCATTGTTTCAGTATTCCATGCATTTGTTAGTTAAAGCTGGGGGTCCATTGTTATATTTTAAACTGAATTATTGCTGAAATTAAGAATACATGTAAGAAAACACCACTGATTATTTTTTGTGTCAATACAGACACATATTATAAATGTACTTGATATTTTCTATATCTTCTATGTGAAATGTCATTTCTTGAAGAATTCCATTTATTAAATGCTGCATCCAACCACTTTGCAAATTCATAAGATTGTTAAACTACATGCGACATTTGTATAATATATCAGTTATGTTTATTATTAATGACCAAATGATCTTGAATCTTTTTCTTTGATCTTGTTTGTAACATATATATATGTTTGTATAATTATGTCCCTACCCATAGGCTTGCAGTAACCTCAACTTTGCACTAAAAGTGCAATCATGTATAATTAACTTAATGAACTTATTTTAAGTGTCTGCTTATTTATGTCATAATTGTTTCTGTTTAAAATAGAATATTACATGATCTCTTCAGTTATTTTCAGCACTATTTAATAATATTTTTTAACTATTTAAAAACTAAGCTGTCCCATTGTGGATGTCAAATTGAAGTGTTAGAAGTACTTACTCATATAGTCACCATATTTTCATTTTACAGGAACATATTAAAAGTCAATATACAAGGAGTGTAACATTTATTTTCTATTTTCATTTAACTATAAATGGTCTTAAATTCAAAATCAAAGTCGATTCTTATGTATATTCCAATAACCAGAATCAGCAATGTTAAACAGCATATAATTCACTAGCGGCTCCATGAAGTTCATGTTGTGATGTTTTCTTGACGGCACATTTGTCATATAACCTTGGTCTTCCACTGGTAGCAATCTAAAGATAAGTAAAATTATTTTGTAATCATTAAAATTATATGTTGTCTGTGAAAATCAGCTTCATATCTTAAATGGCTGATTAATGAATATTGGATGCGGATATGGAAATATGCATATGAGGGGGTGGGGGGTAGCGGGGGGGGGGGGGGGGGGGGTTGGGGTGACGGCGTTCCCTAGAGGCCAATGTTTCTATAAATTTGAAAGGTAAGTTAACAAGATCGTCGGTAAGAGATGATGGCTTTTACAAGAAACAAACAAGTTAATGATATTTTGCTTTCATTCAAATGACAGTACACTGATAATTTACAGAAGAAAAAAAACAACCTAATTTTTATCTCACTGCTCTTGGTGTCTTTAATCATGTGCATGTTATATATTCTATCATCACACTGGCTCTGCTGGCTTTCGGTGATGAAAAGCCTAAAATGATTATAATATTCATTATCACAATTATGAAATGGTTGTGTACAATTGAACATAAACGTGCTAATCACAGAACTGTTTATGTAACAGTATAATTTATATACATTTTAACAAACTCAAAAAATCATACTTGGGTATGTTGTCATACCAGAGCTGTTGTTTTCATTAGATATACAGTAAACTTTTATATTATAAAGGCACTTCACAGTATTTGGTTAGCAGTCACCCCATTGTGTGCCTCTATATAAAAGAAAACTGTGGAAATAGACTATAGACTGAGGTATATTTCATAGAAAATGACGTCATAGCTGTCATTTACAGTATTGTTCAATGTTTACAGGCGGTTCAATTTGATTGTAAATATTTATGTGCAAAATACTCAAAATATGTACAAAGGGGGATACATTTCAACAAAGTAAGGTCGAGACCTGCAATCAAGTGTTGGTCTCGAACCATTGCATTGAGCTTTGAAAGATTTTGGAATTATTTAAACGCGAAACAAGGTAAACAACTTTCTTAAACTTCAGATTTCTTGTGTCACTGTGTCTGTACATGAAATTTGTTCGTTGGAATATTTATAATGCATTTATTTGTTCACACAGTGAGTTACTGGCGATTTCTTACCTCAGTATTCCTGTCTTCTATTGATATGGACGTAATGGAACAGTTTTCTAAGCACGAAGTTTCAGTTTGTCTTTAAAATCGACAAAATGAGTTGTGAATCGAGCGTTTGTTTATGTCTGGTCGGCCATCTTGATTCTGGTAACTGAGACGGTAAATCAATTTACCCACCTCTTGGAGGAGGGTAAATATTACCGCGGTTAATAGCTTGGTAAAATCTTAATTTTGTTTTATACAATTGATTACCGCCAATTTACCAGGAAAATAACCGCCGGTAAAATATTACCCTGGGTAAATCTGTTTATACAATTGGCTGCAGGGGTCATAAGTAAGAGTACCAACGTCAACTGTTAATCACTGGGCATATTTGTTGGACAGCCAATCTTATTATTGTTTCCAGAGTTAGAGAGATGGTTAAATACTCATTAACTTCCTTCACTCTAAATTATCAGGTACAATATGTTTACTGCCATGTCAGATTGATTACTTTTGCAAATCTAATATATTGTCTTGTAGATGTCCAAAGAAGCAGAAAAAATGAAACTGCATTGCACAATCACACTTTCTACTAACAGGATGCCTATAAATCATTTTCTAAACTTGCCTCATGAAAAAGATGGAATGCAATTTCTTGTTATGATAAGTCATGATAAGTCGACCCAAATAAATATATACGAAAACTCAACATATCCGAAATGAATGAAAGTTATTACCAAGACATTGACTACTTTACCTTATGGTCTTAATTAACCTAGTTTCAGGTTCAGTGTTTGGACATTTTGTACAATATGCACGTCCGACAGTTTGAGACATACGTTCTATCCAAGAAAATGTGTTTTTATTTCATATTCGTTATTGTAAATATCGCAACAAGAGCACCGCGGAGTGGGTGCCAACGCTCGTCTGATGAAATTCCAAGTCGAAAAGGGGGGATAACTCAATATTAATTAAAGGCAAAATTATATGACCTGCTATAAACATGCATAGTGTTAATAGGAACACGTGTAGCAAGTTTAATGTGAAAATGTTGAACGGTTTTTGAGTTATGAGGTAAGGTTAAAGTTTTTGGACGACGACGACGACGCAGACGCAGACGCAGACGCAGACGACGCCGACGACGCCAAGGCTATCACAATAACTCGACTTTTTTTCTTCGAAAAACAGACGAGCTAAAAAATGTATACCAACTCACTTGCAACCATTCGTTATACAAGCCATGGTATGACTCTGAGAATAAAATACCCTTATGCACTTTCTTCACTCCAAGCGGATCAAACTCTTGTGTGTTGATTGAAAAACCTCTCATTCTACAAATGTATTGTGCTTTGTTATATATTCAAAGCGCTTGACAGAGTTTGGCACCATGGACTCAAATTTAAACTTAAGACTAAGGAATATGATAATTAGCTCAATATGTTCTAACTTGTTCTCAAAGGGGTTTTGTTGCCACCTCTTTCTCTAATTTTAAGCAAATCACATCTGGAGTCATAAAGGTTTAGTTTTAGGTCCACTGCTTTTCCTTATTTACATTAAAAATATTGCTGACACGTAAGCATCCTTAACTAGATTTGTTTGCAGATACTCGCTTGCTTGCTGTTTAATCAAGTAGCACCAATTAAATAAAGGGTACACTTAATTTAGATTTATAATTGAACCCTTAGGAGAGGAGGTTACTTTTTGCTCATTTAAAACTAGCAACAACCATAATTTGCAATTAATACTACTCCTCTAGTACTGTGTACCAACCACACAAATCAGGCGTAACACTGCGAATGATACTTGGCGCCACCATATAGACAATATCATTAGTTCTTCTGGAAGGAAATATTGGTTCTACGCATGCTATAAAATATAGATTGCATTGTTAAACCCTTATTCAAATCTGTATATCCTACCTGAGACCAATGCTTGAATAAGCGTCAATAGTCTGGGATAATTGTACATTATATGAAAAGAAAACGAAAGAAAATCTCCAATACGCAGCTGTACAAATCCAATTGACACTGGATTCACACGTTAAGTATTTTGCTAGACTTATTACGGAAATAGGATGGGTTTCATTGCCCGACTGAAGAGAAATTCAAAAGATAATTTCAGTATAGAAACATGCTTGCGGTTAATTGCCTACGTACTTATCAGAGCATTTTCCCGTCGTAAACGATTTTTATCCTTATAATTTGAGAAACGATGAAATATTTGTATCATATGGATAGACGCTTAAAAATATATAACCGCTTAATGTTACCGTCGCCCTTGTCATAATAGAATTCGCCTGATATTAATATAAGGCAATCACCAATTATTTTGAGTTTCAAGCGTAAATTAGAAAATAAATTGAAACAAACCAAACTATGCGCGACTAGGAAACAACTGTAGTGATTAAATTTCCGACTTGTTTTAAAATCACGTTCGAGTCCAGCCGCTATGTACACATTGTAAAATAATCGAAGATGTTCATCATTTCTTCATCCGTTGTACACTATTCACATGGTAACGAATACATTGGTTTAGAATATAAGACAATTTCACCAATTGAGCTCTTCGAAATTACTTTCCGGTCTTGACAGCTCTTCCGAGAAGTACAATGTTTCATAAAAGAAACTCATCGTCTTAAGTAAATCAGTAGCAGAAGCTTACTTCCATACCCATGTCTTCTTTCAATATTATCTTTTCCGACATATGCCACTTAATTTTCTCAGGACATGATTTAACAAACACACCGATAAACAATATAATAATTTTGTTTCAACTTTACTTTAATCTTGCTATAAAAACACCTTTGCTTGGTAACTGATTTGATGTTTTGGGAGTGGGCCTGAGATACTTGGGGATGTTTAAGAACAATGAACGGGTTTGGCACACCATGGATTGATGTTGACGCATTTGTGTCATGCCCCTGTTTATTTCCATTCACATGTTTTTGACTTTGATTTTTCCTAATATATTTTCTATTGTATCTAGTATCGGATTATCTTTCAAATATGTCCCTTTCATTCCCTTCATTTATATCATTTTAACATGAATGTGGACGTCTAAATTGTAAATAAAAAATATCCACAAGATTGAAATCAGACACTCATGATTAACAAACAACGTCCGAAAGCACAAAGAAAGACCAAACATGCATCATGCTATATGTATAAACAAAGGTATTTAAATCCTTAACTGCTCAGGCGTTTACTCAGCTATAAGTCAAGGTATTATTACCGTGTCTATAAATAAAGAACCTTATTTTCAGAACTAACAGCAGTTAGTGATTGGCCCGAACGGTAGAAGCTACGATCATTTAATTGTCCCAATTAAAATAGAAATGATGACAACCTGGCTTTCACCTGTTCCGTACACGCAAAAGATAAATCTCTTTTCGTGATAATAACAATACTGGTGTGCTTTTCCCCTTTGACCCCCTTCAACTGAATAATAACCAAACATGAAAAAAATGTAATTTGGAACCAAATCAAGTTTTATACGCATGCATAACCAAAAATGACAAAAATAATTGTAATAAACTAAGGTGTATGGCCTCTAAATAGTAATACAGGAAATATGTTCATAACCGCTTAATTGTCACCATCGTCAATATGTATAGTATTCCAACAAGGATTGGTTTAATTCGCAAAATACACTAGATAATATTCAGTCTGTGTTGTATAAACTGAAAACATATTATACACCTCTGACTTGAGAATTAAAAAAGCCTGTTATATGTTGTTCGGGAAGAGATTTTGAGAATTGTTTATCTTCCTCTGTGAAGTGTCCATAACGTGCATACGATCAATCTTCAAATGATGTGTAATCCAAACTACTCGTTTTAAAATAATACTCGAGTAACATTTTGATTATCATCAACATCATCATAACCGACTACGGTATCAGTAGCATTACGACTTTCAGCTTTGCACCATAACAGACATGACGTCATCATTGTTTACCCGCCTGCAAAACACACATTATGGCAACAATGAATTAAGATGAAGAATGTGAAAGAATGTTTGATCGTTTGACGACTGTAGCTCATTTGATCGTAGCAACAAAGCTATAAAGGATTCTGAAATATGAGATATTTCTAGAGGCTGTATTATCGCCGGTCGAGTCTAGGGTTGATCAGTCCCACTTCAGTGCGAGTATGATAATCTGCCATTGAACGTTTGATATATCGCTCTTACAACTGCAATATCAAATGCTATTTATAGTGAATCCGCGAATAAACATGGTCTCGATTCCTGTTTAATATTTTAAGATATTTGATATATTACAGAGAAAAACCCCAATAGACCATTCGCCGAAAAAGGCAGACGTTTTGACTGAGGAATTTTCATAAACTAGATATTTATGAGTACATTATCTTTATAAGCGACGTTCTCGCAATGCGTAATTCTCAAGTGCACAATTCTCTTGTCAGACTGTACATAATGATGTGCTTTTCCATGCAACATGTCGTTATTTTATCATTGATACAATCGTTTTAGAATATAAAATAAAATAAAAAATTGTTTTATGACATTCAGCTTATTACGCAAGAAAGCAGATGGCTGATTTTGTTTATACTTAAAATAGAAGTGATGTTATTGTCGTCAGCTGCGGTTCGCTAACCCTTTAAACAATGTTTAACATGCATAAAAGGCGGCAAAGTGGTCGCCAAATATTTGTAATTTTGCTGGCTTGCCTATATATCAGTACGTCGAACAAACGAGAATGTCCTGTGTTGGAGATGAATGCTCCAACATTTGCTTTGGTACAAACCTTTAATCGAGAACTAATGTTCGAACATTTATTCGATTTGATAGCATGTAATTCATATATTTCTTCAAATGATCTGACTTGGCAATTCTCACATCCAGGTAATTTCACACAACAAATAATTGACAAACTGAAATACCCCATCACACGGCATGTCATAAATGAAACGTGGTCCTCACCTCATCTTGGAAACGACACGCATGTAAGCGAATTAGACTGATCCCTTACAGCGGGGAGGCTTTAATATCCATGTATCGTTACACAAACACTGTCACTTGAAAAATCTATTCGAAATCCAGTACAAACCCATATGTGTTTTGTTTGCACATTCGAACTTTCTAATATTTTTGTCATGAAATTGCGACCACTGTAGTTTGTTCAAAGTATTCATGCCATGTTCAAATTAAAATATACGTCGTCAGCGATCGAACAGTTGCGTGAGGAGCGTGAAACGGGTAGGGTTTAAGCACAGGCTGAATAAGAAGGGGTTATGTAGAAAAACACAATCATTAAGATACAAATAAATCTGCAAAGAAACATAAATCAAAGTGCTGAAAGCACTGATGGACTAGGGCTTCAGATCGGGGAATGTTGACAACCATGTTCTAAGCATTGAAAAAATCGGCTCACAACACAAGGGGTCATTGTTTAATGGGCTAGCTTGAACTTTAAACTAAAACTGCTTGCAAGCTGCAAAATAAATTTTAAAAGTCTCGTTAAGTGTGTGTAGAGGGAAGGGGGCGGGTCTAAAGCTTTAATCAGATAAAGTCATAGTTCTTTTGAATTTCTCAAAGTCTTTAAATCAGACTTATACAAATTAATTTACGTGGTTGGCGTATGTTAACCAAAGTACACATACTAGGTCTGGGGGCATACCGGGGATAGCCGGGGAAATGGACCGTGTTTTTACCTTCCAGGTGGCCCCGCAGTGCCGGGTGACTGCGGTGGTTTCGTCTTCACGCCAAATATAGCGGGAAATTGGCCTTATCTAGGGTCCCTTGGGTGTGGGGGCATTTGGCGGGGTTTTACCAGCAGAGCGGAGACTTTGCCCGGGCTTGGCTGGACCGAACGTCAAAGTCCCCTCTATTCCCCGGACCTGGGGGGTTGGGCGTGGTTACAAATGACTGGTGCATAAGATGAGATGAATATCGTTTTTAAAGCTGCACTCTCACAGATTTACCGTTTTTACAACTTTTATATTTTGTGTCTTGGAATGATCAAAGTTTTGCTTAGATATCTGCAAACCAATGATAAAAGACTGCTGACAAAAGATCAAATCGCAGATATTCATATTTCCATTCCAAATTCCGTGTTTTATAGCATAAACCGTTACTAACGGTTTAAGAAAAGTGCATAAAAAATCGATTTTGTGACGGAATATGCAAAGCTGCGATCTGATCTTTTGTAAGCAGTCTTTTAACACTGGTTGGCAGATAATTACGCAAAAATTTGCTCGTTCCAAGTCAAAAAATAAAAAAAAATTGTCAAAATGTTCAATCTGTGAAAGTGCAGCTCTAAAGTATGAAATATTGAATTGTCTTTAAATACACTGACCATCAAATTTCTTAACATGGTGTCAGCAGTTCATCACACTGCTAGTGAGAATGGAATACCTAACATAATTATATTCTTTATTATATACCCATCATATTTCCACATGCAATACATATCACAAAATACTTTAACCCATATTCCGCTCCAGTGCATTACGGCCATATACCACTCTTGTGACGTCACGTCATAACAAGTATGTTGCGCAATATTAAATTTACGTCATTAAACCAATGAGTGCATTCTTAAAATGAAATTTATTATGCAAAGATGTGGCTTCTAAATGATTTAATCAGTAATGCATATAATAAAAGGGTTATTATTACTGCGTTTTGATCCGGATATGACGCAATGTCATATTCGACTCTGGTGGATTTTTGTTGATTTTGATTTTACTCGGCTTGCGCCTTGTGAAATCCGAATCCGCAAAAATCTACTTGAGTCGAAAACAACCTCCTGGATCAAAACGCAGTATTTATAATCCTATTATATACAATACCTGTTACCCCTTGGTCAGAGCATCTTTAAACAACAGGGCAATTGTAACTTTGAACAATCTTTGTAAAAGACAACTACATGTATGTCAGTCTACATACAACATTTGGCTTAATAAATGCAACGGTTGGCCATTCTTGTATTGTCCTCTGTCACTGTCCTGATAGCTCCCTATCTCAATAGATGCAAAAGGTTGTAGGTTCGTGATTCTCCTAGTCCAATATGTCATACAGAAAGAAGTTGTTGAATGTAGAACCAAGAAGCTATCTTTTCAGGCACTCCGAATTGAATAGTGCTGTAACATTTGGAGTGCCTATAATTCGTTGGATTCCTTGGTAACATGTATCAGGTGTTGCAGTACATTTGGCAAATACTTTTCACCCGTCCTTGTAAATCTAAAAAAGCTTTCATATCGCAAAAGTAGTTCATATAACTATATTAAAGTTGCTAAATCAGAGTTTGAATAATTCTGAAAACTAGATGTGCCTTTAATTGCAGCAATTTAAACTCCTACTTATAATGTCAATTAAGCTGGTTAAGCAAAACTGCAGTTCCTTGGTGTGGGGATTGCTTTATTTACTTTAATAAACAAACAGTTCTTGCGTTGAAAAGTACAATGTATTAACATGCATTTTTCTTGCCCTGACTTCATTGAAGCCTTAAATCTTCGATCAACATGTACTTGGGGCTATGTGTTATATCAATGAGAACTATAAATTATGTTCAAATTAGTGCCACTTATGACATTTCATTCCACATACAAAAACACTAACATGTTCTTTAAAACCAATATCCTATGTTATGATAAAACCATTGCCAAGTTGGTAATTTGAAAAGACAAGAAATTATATCTGGTCAGGGTTTGACATAGTCTTTCTAGACAGCTGGAATTGATTTGCAGTTACTTTGAAAATCTTCAAAAGCTAAACTGAACAAGACTGGAGCAAATCACTCACAATACCAAACGGGGTTTTAAAGACTTACGAGATCATTCTCACATCACCTATACCATTAGTTCTTATCTAAAAACTTAAGTCAACATAATAATTAATGTTTTACATAAATATTGCAATGAATAAAACATATTGGAATAAGTGCCAATAGCATAGCAATCAAATATGATCACTATCGGCCTAAACATGAGATTTCAACATTTTCCTGATAAACAATAAATAATTTTACTTAACAATTTTCTCAATATTTACACAAGCTGAAAAAATGGTCTCTTTTTGAATACTTCACATATTTCATGGCTTGCATCATTCAAACTAACATTTCGCTTATTATTTCAATATTTCAATGATTTTGTAAACATTCATAAATGAAGGATAAAATAAACATTCATGCTAATCATGCCTACCAAAAGCACCTGACTGACCAATCAGTATCCAATTTTGGCAGGGCTTATTGGTGGTTCATTGAAATCAACCATGACCTCCCACAATCTGCACTGATCAACAGTATAGTTAATGAATTGTTTCAATTGTTCTTATTTTCATAAACTTAGAAAACAACTGCAGTGAATAAAATTTATTCCTCATCACTGAGAGAAAGTTTAGAAAAATGAAGGAAGCCGAGTTACATTTAGTAGGATATCAAATCCTGCAAATGTATTCATCATTTTATATAACCGTATTTAGTAAATGTTAAATTTTTTAAAGTCTTAAAAGTTTAATTTTTTTGTATATCAAAGAACATTTGTATGTATAATTTTGATGATATTTTGTGATTCATTTAATTTCATTCTTGATTCATTTAGTGTTCAATCCCAAGCTTTCTTGTTCACATTTAAGTGCAAGAAAAGTCACTTAATTATGACCTGAATAAATTCATTGTTATGTAAGGTCACATAAAAGATATAGTGTGCTTTTTAAAAATAACATTTTTTCATCAGTTTGAAATTATGTCAAATGTAGTGCATTGAAATTTTATTATGAGTTTAAAGCTGCACTCTCACAGATTGAACGTTTTGACAACTTTGTTTTATTTTTTGTCTTGGAACGAGCCAATTTTTGCGAAAATCCATGGAAACCAGTTATATAAGACTGCTGACCAAAATTTGCATGGCAGAGTGTTATATTAAAGTTAAAAATTTGATGTTTAAGCATTATTCTTAAACTGTTATTAACGGTTTAAGCCATAAAACATTAATTTTCGAACGGAAATATGACAAACTACGAGCTGATTGTTTGTCAGCAATCTGATATCATTGGTTTGAAGATGTTAACGCAAAAATTTGCTCTTTCCAAGACAAAAACAAAAGTTGTTAAAACGGTAAATCTGTGAGAGTGCAGCTTTAAACTATGGCAGATATAATTCAAGGGAATGATTTTTTTGTTATTTCTAGCATTAAAATTGTCTGAATCGCAGAAAAATTTATAAATTATGTAAGGTATTCTCACGTTGGTCACATTTTTGAACTTTGTGCTGTCTTCTTTTTGTTTGTCTCAAATTAACTTTTTGTTTGTCTCAAATTAATACAGCATTGGCTTTACTTGTTGTTTATGAAAGGGACTTTACACCAGATCGGCACCAAAAAAGTTGTTTTTTTCCTGTAAAGAATCTAAGGACATTTTTAATAAAATATTTACTCTTTAATATCGTTATTGTAAATGAAGTACCAAAATAAAGAAAAGTTGCAGTGAATTGTCGTATCCACTATGCTATGAAGACTTACTTTTACTGGGTGGAATTTTCCAGATGTATAGCTGACTCGCTAATATCATGTTATAACATCAACGGCAGATAACGCATAAGGAATGAATTCTACTCGGTAGACATACCTAGTATTTTTATTTAATGGAAAAACACGAAATAACTGCTATTAATAAATCATTTGTAAACTATGGGGATCATCAGTTAGCAAGTTTCAATCCATTAATTGTACACATCGATACCAAGTTTATGTCAATTTTCTACAATTTTCTTTAAAAGTTTGCTTTTTCATCATTAACTGAGTACAGCCCCTTTAAACTGTACCTTATAATGTATGTGAATTATCAAATATTTAATAGTAATGGTCTACAACCAAGACTTGTTATAATTATCTGGGTTTCAAACTGCATTGTGTATGCGATTGGGAAGGTAATCATGAAAGTTCACTTAGTATAATTTTTACAAATAACATTCACCCTGCAAGGTACTCATATTTGGATGATACATAAAGATTTACACAGTCATTTATGCGTACTTGTGTCAATTGTAACCATGCCCCCACCCCCCGGTCACGGAATAGCGTGGACTTACTTTCGGTCCAGCCAACCCCAGCTAAAATCCAAAATGCCCCCCCCCCCCGCACCCAAGGAACATTATATTAAGCCCCATCCACACTGTATTTTCCGGGAAGACCCGGCACTGCGGGGCCACCTTAAAGGTAAAAACATGGCCATTTTCGCCGGCTATCCCCGGTATACCCCCGGATGTGGGAGCCGTGGTTACAATTTACTGGTGCATAATGATCCATAGTGATCCAATCTCATGCAAAGATGATTTCTGGTCTGACATCGCGAGGTTAGTTATTCTTAAGCATAAACAAGCCTGGACAGCATTTGAGAAAGACTGTTGTGAGGTTAAATCTTCATTACTTCACTATTCCACAACATTGGGTGATAAGGGAACTTTATTGAATATTTTTATTTTAATTTTGTTCCTTAAACGCCACAAATCTGATTAATTATTACAAATTCAATTCAATCTCCACAATATTCGGCACTGCATTGTTAAATAAAACTCAAAAGTTACACTTGTAAATGATTTAACCAAATACCTTTCCCTCAAATATTTCACAAATTTTATATTGATCTATCAACAACAATGCAACACCATACTGTACCTCTGACTGATTTTTGATTTTCATTCTTGGCTATAAAACAAAAAGTGAGCACAAAGCGTCTTCAGAAAAAGAACTTGTAAAGTATGCACCAGTCAATTGAAACCACGCCCCCCCCCCAGGGAATAGCAGGTACTTTGACTTTCGGTCCAGCCAATCCCCGATAAAAGCCCTGCCTTGCGAGAACGAACTGGTGGTTATTTCCCGTGAATAACCCCGCACCCCGGGGATCTAAGGTAAGAGCAATTCCCTGATATGTTTTGGAGACAAATCCACCGCAATCACCCGGCAATGCGAGGACACTAGTTCTGGCTTTCATAACTTTAATGTTGATATTTATTTTCTTGATGTTTACAACACGTCCAAAAAGGTAATATATAATGTGTTCGCTGAAGTTCTTTAGCTACGAGGACACCTGAATGGTAAAAACACAGCCTTTTTCCCCCGGCATATCCCCCACGGGGCCGTGGTAACAATTGACTGGTGCATTATAAGAGAGGTAATCAAATATTGAGCATGCAAGATTGTTTTATCAATGGCGATGGTTTATTACAATGTCATGTAGTTACACTGAGAGTGACTCCAAGACTGTTCTGTGCACATAAGTAACAATCATCTTATTCACAGATGCTGTGCACATATTCATACATTTGGCTTCATTTAGAATGAAACTTCATAAATAAGTATGCGCATATTTTATATTATTTTATCTCCATTTTGCAAAATTGAAATCACATGATTTTTTCAAACGAACTTGTATTGCTTGAAAATTTACGTGTCAAATTAAAAATGCTTCCCACGGTAAGATGGAAATAAATCCGTTTGATGGTGGAAATCATTCAATGGCGGCTTTATTGATAAATTTCCTCAATAAAACACTATGAAATTCACATCATCAGCATCCGGAAGTAGTGATAACATACATGTCTGAATCATTCAGCCGCTCTGATCAGAGTAAATTTTGAAGTAGACTGGTACCCTGATTTACTTTTCCTCAAAAATATAAAGTTATACAGATTTTGTACGCGGCATATGGTTTTTAGTTAACATAAATAGTATTTAAAAATAAATACCAAATAATCATGTTGTATTTAAAAAAGTACTAAGTGTCATGCGATGATTAGTTAAAAAAACTTTGGATCGAAAAGAAAATATCACGGAAACATGCAAATTATGTCGAAAAAAAGAAAAGGGACCGACTACGGAATAAATGGGAGTAAGACCAATATTCTATAAAAAGGATAACAATACTTTTTTTAAACCAACTTTCCTGGTTGTTTTCTACTTAGACAGCACGCTTTATTCGCTTTACGTATGAATTCACAAGACATTTCGAATGCGCGACGGGCACTGCGGTTAGCTGATCAATACTGGTTTCGTTTCGGATAAAAGAGAAAGAGGGAAAATTTTCGAGTCGTACTTTTCCAATATGTTCATATTCTTATTGCATATAATCTGACCGTATGAAAAAATATTAACGTCAAACTGATTGACTCGCTACTTATGAATTTCGTGTGCTTCATTAAAAGAACATACAGTTAGCTTGAATTGTTAGGAGAACTATTTTTATTGGATGTTTTCATTGTAATCAGTTCTGGAACTACTTTGATTATTCAAATTCGCTAACGGCAGTCCAATCAAAATACAGCGTATGAATACATTACGTCAGTGAACCCCCAGATGCGGCTTGAGAATGCAGATAGCGTGTTTATGGCTATGAACTAGGCCACAAGTGCCCTAATCCAAAAACAGCAAATTGTTGAGTCCAGTATAAAATCATATTTTATTTCATTCGCGTTCATAAAAAGATAATAACAACAAATATTCTATATCAATTTCAAACAAGAAACAATCACCAATGAAAGTGGTATGATAAAATACATAAGACGTAAAATTTGACTCTCTGAAGAAAGAAGTAAATAGAAGACGCCTTTTTAATGCGTAGTTTTAGCCAAATATTTTTACCCTCAAAAGCACGTCTTTCTATAACAAAAATGAAAGACTTAAGGAAATTTTGCCTGCATGTGAGTAAGTTGATCCGTATCCTCTTAACAGACACTTAATGAAGGAACTTCCTACTCTGGTGACAAGTCATAAATAACTAGCTGAGATTGCAGGCTTGTGTACATCCGCGTAAAATATGCCTTTTTTGCTGTTAAATCTTCACATTATAAACAACATTTTTTCGACTACGATCAGCGGCAACAGAAGCCTCAGAAGGGAATGAAATGATGATATGGGGCCGGTTTATAATGAACATCTCTGGTTATTAATACAAGTTTACAGGCACGAATATAAGTTAAGCACGTAGCGGATAAAGTTGCATATATGTCATTTGAACAAACAAAATACGGTGATCCTTTTTTTCTCCTCACGTGAAATTAACCATCGAGTTTTTGACAACTACACTCCTCGATTTATTCGGCTCTATTTATAATGTATAAGCAGTCGACCCTATGTATAAAATATTAGCGTGATTTCTTTTTCAATTAACGCTGAAATAACATGTATGTATCTTCGACATTAAGCAATGCATAGTCTTGTATGATTAATGAGTGGGATGCCATTTACTACCACCATTGAATCATTTTATTATTCCTCGAAGTGATTTAAAAAGAACAACTTAATTGTTCGTGCAGTTTAATCTCAAAGAGGAAGCTAAATTTAGAAAAAAAATTCATGATATAAACGAAGGATGTATCCGTGTGCTGTTCAATATGTTATAAACTTATTGCATGATCTAATTGAATGAGTTGTTTCAGATATTACTTAACTATAAGTTGTGTATCTGTAGAAGTGTTATATTTTTGTAAAACTAATGGTTGTTCGTAACTCGTTTTTTGTTGGTTCTTTTCATTTTCTGTAAGCGTCAATTCTGATTCAGGTCATGCAAACTCAAGACCTTCATTTCAGTGATGTTTTGAGGTGTATAAGATAAATGAACTACATAATCAAGATGGAACGCTGATAGCTAGTATTGTTGTATACTGTTCTCTTTGAGGTTTTGTATTGATTGAACTTGGTCATTTATAACTAAATAAAACAAATCTTCTATCGACCCTAACCTCTAGCTACAACTTATTAAGGTATTCACTTAAAAAGTAAGGACTGTCACAAATTTAATCTTAGTCCGATCCTCAAATTTGATATACTGTACACGACATGTATACTTAACATGGACTTTTAAATTTAAGGTGATAAGACTAGTTTGAAAGCAGTTGAACAACAGGTACATATATAGATTGTTGGAGAACATACATTTAAGTTAATGACGTCCCATTGAAAATATAATTGCATGGACAGTTTAAAAATATTCAATATTTGTTTTGAAAACATAAACATGTATTTAACAATTGTTTATAAGTTTTGCAAGCATAATATATAGTTTATTCTTACTATATATCATTTAGTCGTAGTAAGTTTCCATACGTATAAAAAGAAGTTTAACTCTGATACGTTTATTCTCATGCGTTTTATACAACTAACACTTTAATTTATAAACACATTTCATTTAACAAAGCACGGCTATTTGAGTTACTTCATTTTTTTAAGTCTACTCTTAAGGGAAGAAGCAGTTTTGATATGGTATCCGAAACCAAGACATCGTTTAAAATATTTGTGCTAGCTTAAATGTTATGAGATAAATAGTGTACGTTTAGAGTTTGAGGCTATTAAAGTCTGCATTTTTTTATTATATAATGAACCAACTATTTTGCACAAGTACTTAGAAGTCATTTAATGATGCATCTTTTTTTCTAAATGGCAGTATTAATACCAAATATCTTGCTACAAAACAAACGAATCATTCGCTTCCTTTCTTTAAATCGCCTGTGGGCAGCTATCACGCCCATTTGGCGAACTATACCGCCGGATTTGTATTAATTTTCCCGTACGAAAGGTTATCTATGTTAATCAGGTGCTTCAAAAATATTTTGTGTGATAGAGAATTGCTCTTATATATATTGTTGCATTTATATCGAAAAGGGTATAATCGCCTTGTAAGTATTTACTACCCTTACACCTGAAGTCAAAACACAAATATTGCATATAATGAATCAGGATCTATCATATTGTTGATTCATTTGAAGTATTATCCAAATACAAAAGCTTTTTTTATTTCTATGACTTTATTTCTTTGTATATGTTAACGTAATGATTCTCTTTATCAACTCGTTGTATTAGATTGTAGAATGATTTCCTTGTATGCATTAGTTATCACACCAGTAAGGTAACATATAAGCATAGCTCAAATCGTGCAATAAGTAGCGTGCGAATAAATTAAAATGATATTTCAGTATACGCACGCTACTAAATACATTGTAAGCTTGACAAAATAAAACACAACAGTAACTATTCCGACCACGGTGATCTTAATCAAACAATGGTGTCTTCAGATACACGTTTCGTAGCCTACCATTTAACCAAGATTGTTTAGCTGCACAAGGATTCACTATATTTTACATTGTATTATAAATACCAAGCTGACTCTTTACAAGAAACACAACGCTACAAGAGAGACAACAAAAAATACACAACTAGCACAGGCTTCGTGTTCGGTGTCAATAACTCGGGCGATATGTGTTACTAAAACATATCAATATTTTGTTTCAAACCAGATAAGAATTAAGCACTTTGAATTTGAAACGAAGTTAGTTGCTGTGACATTGTTGATCAAATTCTGGAACGATCAGTCTTGCCGCTGGGCAAGTACCATTTTCAGTCATCGAGCGTCGGCGTATTTGGACCAAATTGATCGCTTCCGTTTGAACTTGACTTGAAATTGTTGGCGATACATAACCACAGAAAGCCTTTCTGAAAACCGTTCGGAAATTTGATCCAAATGTTGCGTAGACTATAATGTTGATAGAAAAACTTAAATAGTATAGAATTTGGAATGCAGACTGAATCGTTGCCATTGTTACTGAAGTCGTAGAATGACCTTTAGTGAATGTTCCAATTAATATCCGTAAACGTATCACATGACTTGGGACATTTAATGCAAAAAACACAAAGGAAACCACAAATAGCATTTTCGTCACTTGGCGATAGGTAATATTCTTTTATGCACGATGGCTGACGGGTTGTCTCTGATAATTACTTCAGACAACTTGGAATGTATTTTCCTAATTTGTAGAATGTGTATCACCTTGTATGCAATCACAGCCATAAGAACAAAAATAACAACGGTTGGAATCACAAGTGTTATTAAGCTGTCGGTATACACAAAAATCTGTGTTAATTTTGATAAGTTCCCATTCGGTGAGCAGTCTCCATTCATTATCCATAGAGAAGTACTATATAGTCCCAATGCAAAACACACTAATAACACTGTGCTAATTTTTGAAATGTAATCGCAGCATACCTTTCTGGCCGTGAACGGATTGTGAATGAGCAGAAAGTTTTCAAATGTAATAAAGACACATAACCAAACCGAAACACATCCAAATACGTACGACATGAATATTATTATCTGGCAGACACCTTTCACTTGGCTTAGATGTAAATCAAAGGTACTAGAAATCCACGGGAGTAGGAGGCTTAACAAAAATCCATTGTCACTGAATCCTCTTACTGCTAGATATAAGGAACAGGGTGCTCTTCTTAGTGGCAGTTTAAGAAAGGTTATTGAAGACAATGTGTTTCCTAGCAACCCGAACACGCATATCACCGGCAGGGTGTATTTCTCCACATTGATAGTTGCTTGGTATACGGGATCATTTATAATAGATTGAAATCCAGTAGACCGATTGACTGAAGTGTTTGCAATACCTTGGTCGTGAATATATGTTTGATTTATGTCCGATCGTCTATCTAAAGTCACTGATTGATACGCAAGATTTTCCTCTGTCACTTGGATCTGAAAGAGAAATGCAAAACCGTAAGAAACAGTTGCAGTGTGTTTTTTTAATAATTTTATAAAAAATATTCAAATGAATGTTGTAAGCTAAGCAGTCCACATTCAACTGTTTTATTGCTTATTATCTGGTTTTGAACTACTCCGAACAAAGAATTTTATGAAAAATGAAGCAATAATTAAACAAACTAACAGTTTGCAGCTCATTGCGATAATATTAGAATAGTTCTATTAAAATAGTTTTGATGTTCGGGCGCTTTGATAAAGGGCACTTTGTAAAAACGTTATGTAAATTGTACAAAAGCAGAACCTCCAGGCGACCTTTAAAGGACCTTGACTCCATGACATAAGGGCTTTTGTATGTTTATAACGGAAAAATAAAGCGAAAATATAAAGCTTCAAGATATGTTCAAATAAAACAGTCGCCTCTGATTCCCTTCTCCGATATGAATACCAACTGGAATTTATATTTTCAACTAATCTATGACATTGCTAATAGGATTCATGCAACACGTGTGTTTAGTTATTCTCGAAGGGATTCTTTTTATCAATAATTAATCACTTTTTATTCAAATAATAAATCACTCTTTAATTCGATTTTTAATCCATATCAACATAAACAAAACTGATCGATGTTATTCATTCATGAATTTTTCATTATTTTACCATCGCAACATAACACGCACAATAAATGATACATTATAATATAAGTGTTGTTCTTCAACCTAAATTACAAACGGATATTGCTATTTATATATGACCATTATATCAAACTATAGACTGGTATTTATAACAAACGTTTCGTTATTCGCACTCGGTGTCTCATGAATCACAGCCCTGTGTTATGTCTGGCTAACATTTGCTTACGTTAGCCACTTTGTTGTGTTGTATAACTGGTATATTGAAGCGCTTACACTTAAAGCGGGAATCCAAATCGCACACGTACGTTATCATGAGCAAATGTAAGCCTTAACCCTCGATAGTAGTTCACGCAAACCTTTGAAATATGTGGCTTACGTTTGAGAATTAATTTCTAAGTCGCAGTGTATGCGCTGTGAAGCAACAGGGATACCAAAGAAAAAGGTTGGTAACGCGAGCGACTGTTTAGGCAGGGCAGAATACCTAATTTCCGAAAATTAAAGCAAGTCTAGATAAGTTTACAGAAGCTGTCACAATAGTCGCATTTGTTAAATATTCCAGTATATGTATTAGTTCATTTTATATAAATGCACTTATCTCCAGGGACTAATAATTAACTTAACGATAACCATATATGTAGCAATTTTACTTATAAGGTATGCAATAATACACGTTTTGAATATTAACTTTTTTATTTGTAAAGTTCTCAGTCTGTTCATATGTGTATAATAAACCCAAATATAATGGCTGTTTTCAATATTGATTTTGAGGTTGCACACTTTGCCATCGGTGATTCAAAGATAAAATAGTATTATAAGTAAAGTAAATAGCACCTTATGTAACTGATAAGGCGTCTAGTTCGCACAGCGAAAGTTAAATAGAAAGTTGTCCAGCACGTGTCAAAATCAATAACTAGTGGCAATAACCAGCAATGTTAGGCAGGGCAGAGATAACATGTTCGCTTATAATCATATGGCGGGAAATGTTGTTATACAATAAAGAATGAAATAATCATAGATTGTGGTCGGTGTTTTCAAAGCCAAATAATCTTTCTGCTAGCATGTATTTATGTTTAGATTTATTGCGTGGCATTTATTCAGACGTGTGTGAGTTAATATATGAGTGGTACAATTTTCCAACCGGCGCGCGTCTCATAAAAATGTCCAAGTGAATTTTAAATGGCAATAGGGTAGATACAAATACAATTACCATAATGCACCATATGAGAGTAAAATAAGTCAAATGTTCTTTTCGGAATAACCCCTTTCAAAGGTAAATACTACGACCATTTCATTAATGAACATTGAAAACAAATATACAATAAAAACTTATGATTTTTATACGATAATATATATCTCCTTTGCGAAATTACATCCCGACAGAGACACGTTTACATCATGGTGTGATAATTGAATGTGTTATTAATGTCATGTACATTAAGTGTTATTAATCTCCATTATTGTAATGTTTTCTGGCCTAACGTCGTTAAACACAGAGCCCTTACGAAGCTTGATCTGATTTTGCCAGTTGCTGACGAAGAAGCTTCTTTAGTTCATGGGTACCGATTGCCTTTCTACCAGGTGCTGAGATCGTCATAAAAAATAATATATCGGGTGTAAAGCTGTGCATCAATCAATGTGTCCCAATAGTCCTGTCCACTGGCCCTGTATTGTAAGGGGTGGCACTATGGCAGTAACACGTTTAACATAATGTGATTATTGACTGTGCTGTTATTGTAATGCACATACTATGATTTATTGTAAAGTATAGAATATTCGCTGTGGTAGTATGATACTACCTTGTGTTTCTCAGCCGGTGAAAGCCTCTATGATACATATTTATGTTTTCGATGCAATGCATTAAGACCTATATAAATGTGTGGCAAAACTCTGCAGTTTGATGGTTCTCTTTGTTCCCTAGATATAATATTTTTATTGGTATGTTTTCCCGTAAAAGAGAATATCTTTACCCAATACATTAACTGAAGAAGCCCACCACTGGCCCATCAATTTCAAAGGGTGATACTATGGCCTAGTGTTCGGAGTGTTAGCCTACGAAGCAGAAAGTCGAAGGTTCAGAGACCTTACGGAGATTGTTCTGATAGTGCCAGTTGCTGACCAAAGAACTAGTTGAATGTATAGTTACCTATTGCCTTATTGCCAAGAGGCTGGCATGTAAAAGATGGAGTCAGGAGTAAAGATGTGCATAAATCAATATGTATCAAATGTCATGTTAACTAGCCCTTAAATAAGCGGGTTGACTATAATGTAATACACATTTCTTCATTCACATTTATTTTTATGTAACCGTTATGACCATCTTTCTTTCCCAAATTAATGATTTACGATTTGACGATAGGTATTGATGTCGCACACTTGTATTATAAAATCGGTACAAATCCGCCAGTTTATCGTGTGGTCTCTATTTTGTTATATTGTTTAATCAAAAGCCAAAGTAAAATACAAATTTTCATTTGGCATAAAGCATGTTTATATTTTGCGTAAAAAAAGACGTTTCAGCCATCCGTTTGATAGATACGCAGTCAACTGCATGCGCATGTTCAAATTCAACTCAACACGGTTAATAACAGAGCTATTTTCATAATAAAAAATGAATGATGGATTAATTTTGTCACCTCGAACAGTAGTCAGTAGCAGCATTGATATTTTACGATATAGAATTACCATTTTGTTAGAAGCATATTGTAGTTATTGTTATTTTACTTGCCTAAGTATTTTTTACGATAAAACGCACACTGATGGTGAGATAAAAATAATCTCTACAAATATCAAATTTTATCTTGACGACTCTCTCTCTGTTGTATAATTTAAAGCAAGGCGTATGCATTTCTATCGGGCATAAAGCATGTTGATTATTTTCTCATGTTCAGCAATTCGTTTGATAATTACACAATCAGATGCATATTTATTTAAGGATCAATAACTGAAATATTACATATCAAATTACTTTTCACTTGAACTAATTAATCCCCGTTAAGTCTTGAATTTGTATACATGTAAGCAGGGTGTCAAGGAAAATGAAACATTTTAATAGCACGAGACCCAGGACGCTTAATAGTGTTTTCTTTCAGGTTTTTAAAAGAGATCAAATGATCTTTTTTTTGCTTAACGGAAGTTTGTAACATATACTAATGTGAATTATTAGTATAGTAGACGTTGGTTATGTTATATATTAAAAAGGTAACATCACGGATCTTAACATTTCGTTTAATCAACAATTAAAATAAGTATGGAGATGTCTTAACAAATTACGTAAACAATAATTGCACAGTTTTTACAGTGCCATTACCATTTTAGATTATCCATTATTATTCCAGAATAAAATCACTGAGAACATAAGCGTCGAGTCCAAGAGACGCACAGCATCTAGTCAACAGCAGTTTAGTAATGCTCTTCTTCAGCCAATATCCAATACCAGCTGTAACATCGTCTAGCGGCCATATTTATATTTTCCCAATACAATTCAGTACCCTAAAGAACCAATGAAAATACTACGAATGCATTTTGAAACAATTTATGAACAATTCTATGGATATAAATTTCAATCCAAAACGTATCTGGAAAATTGTTCATTAGAGATAAATATATATTTAGACTGGTAATCAATCAGACTTTTTCCGAATGTTTCAAAGTAATTCAATGTTAAAAATACTGCTTATCGATTATGAAATTTTGAAAATGTATTGATATTTTATTTTATTTTAATATCCCATGGTTATATTAATGTTCACACCGCATGACAGCGCTTGAACAATGTATATGCAATCTATATCACATTCTTTGTATTCTAATTTGTAACGGAGTAAACAAGACTTAGTAACACAGCTTGAAACTGTTGAAAACACTCTTTTCCCCCGTTTACCTTTAAACAAAAAATGTCATAAATATGTACAAAGTATCAAATAAAATATTGTATGTATATTCCTTAAAATATTTGAGAATTGATATCATTTTTCGGCGTTTTATTTGTTTGTTGGAAAAAATATGTTTCCGGTGTTTGTGAAGTATAAGTTGTTTATTCGTAAGTTCGTATTTTAAAGAAGCATAGTCAACTATCCATAACGTAAAAAATAAAACTTTGAACTAACATATTTATTGACATTTCTTTTATCTTATTGCAATAGTTTATCACTATCTTTCGTGTAATTCAATAAGTGTTAAGCTATCAGTAATAATAAAAGTAATAATAATAATAATAATAATAATAATAATAATAATAATAATAATAATAATAATAATAATAATAATAATGATAATAATAATAATTGTATTTTATGAAGATAACACAGTTATATAAGTATCTTCTTTACAATGTGGCCTTCAATAGATTCTACAAACGTATAAGTATACATTTCTCATTCAAACAATACCAAACACGACGACATTCAAACACAATTATGCAAAGTTACACCATGCCTGAATTTTGTGTATTCTATTTTAAAAAAGTATGCTTTTACAATGCCTTGAAATAACGAATTATTCGATATCACGATGCTCTTATTTGTTAAGGTGTTTAATGATCTTAAATCGGAGTAGAGGCCAAATACTGATTGGTTAATTTAGGACGAAGCTGAAACATTATTTGATTATTTGATCCTTTATATTTTAAGCGCAAACTATGATTACAATTACTTGCAGACACATGAGCTTCCTTCGAAACCGATTTTTGCCAGAAACACCATACTTAGCAACAGTGTTGGAAATCTTCTCCGATACGACATACATAGACAAAACTTCATTTACCATTCCTGTTTATGACCAGTCTTAATCAAGTAGCGACTGCATTATCCTCGGGGTAGTATGTGCTTCATTGAGATCGCACTTACATAACTTATGTACAAACACGAACCCCTCGTAAGAATTTGCATTTAGCCAATGCAATGAGCTTACGCGTTGGCAACTAAAGTGATCATGAATTCCAGCCTTTCTCTCAGATTATTCAATTATAAAATAAACGAACCGCGCCGCGACATTGATGTGTTTAGTTGATACCTCAAATACAAAAACATGGCCTAAGAGTTGTTTTTAAGGCACATGTTTAAAAAGCAACACCATTAAGAATCACCTCTCATAAAAAATGAAAAAAACACAAATTATCGAAAGTTTAATACATACATCTGTTAAAGAGCACCAAAGCTACTATGAATGTTACGAAACATTCATTTTTATCAAGCAAATTATACAACAAAAACAGAAAAAGACACAAATGCAAGTTTTGTCAAAAATTTATATTGCGGTACAAATTGGAAAATCAGATAACTAAAGCCAGCTAATTATACACGTGGTGAGATGAAATCAGTTTAAAAACAACTTGCCCAAAATTCGCTGATTAAATATACGACATGCAGAAAACATACATCATATAGTCAAACCTATTTATATTATATTAAAGAATCACGTACTATAATTTATTGAACAAATGTATCGCAGTGTATTGTTCATGCGTTATTGTTGCTTGTGGAAAGGTTCCTACATTGGCATTTATGAGAATACTAAAATGAATAAAACAAGTATTTTGAGTAGAATTAAGTCAATAAGTATTTACAAATTATATATTAATCACTGATTGTACAAAGGCTGTCCTGAAAGTCCATGCACAAGGATAATAGTGAGAATAATATTGAAGTGTTCATCTTATAAAATCGGTAACTTAGAGAAGATTGGCCAGAACTACTTATCGTAAACATTACTGACATGACAGTAGTCATCAAATAATGTTAATGATTTGCCGGTAGAAAGTAAATCTGTAAAACTGTCTTAATACTGTTACACAAACCGTTTCCCAATCAGCCCGAAGGTCTTAATTGCGACAATGATCAGTCAAATGATTAAAATGCTGTTTTTTTTTAGAAATATATTATGACTTTCAAGGCTACTTGTGGTTTTAAACATGTATGCTTTTTTATATAAAAGTGTAAACTGTGCGCGATTGGAATCAATAATACGTATAGAATGTCCCTCGGCTCTATGCACTTAAAGTTTTTTGGAGGAGAAATCTAATTGATACACCATTTTGTAATTTTATTAATACATGCATACATAATATGTGCAAGGAAAGGACAATATATATTGATAATTTGCTTAATTAGGACTGGCAATAAACAATTCAATTTGTTCTTAGGGCCTCATCCTACCGAAACATGTCACATTATTCAAATATTGACTCTTATAGGAAGAAATTAGTGTTCTTATCCATGATATCCCGCCTATCATTTGTCAGCTGCCTTAATGATTATTCCATCCACTTCATTGTATTACCATCAAAACACACTTACCATTGTATTACTGATATATCTCAGAAGAACTTTGCAACAATTATAACTTTTGTATGAAGCCATTTTCTTCAACATATTTCCATTTTCCTTCGTAATTATATATTATTACATTAATCCCTAGGCTCCTGATTTATAATAAGTTTCTTCAGTTTTCTTTTAAATGAACGTAAAAAATATTATGGATTTAAAATTATGTGAGACCTGATTGATGAGGCATGGACAATATAACAAGACTTTATCACGCAAACAAGTCGACTGTAATGTTCATCTTGAAAATACTCAAATGTGTTTAACTGAAAAGGACGTTGATGCTGCTTGTAGCACGCTTTTTATGTATTCTTCCATTTATGCGGATAAAGGATTTTTGCCATCTAAGCTGTTTTAAGACTAACTAATTGTTCAGGAGTAAACGTGCAATATGACCGTATTAAATGAGTCGAAAGAGAGACGTGGGATAATGAAGTGACCTGCCCATTTTACCAGACAGTATCACGTGAAATATTCGACATGAATGCCCCTCTGTGGATATGGTCACAAACAAACTGAGTTACAACAGAGCAATGAACTCTGAAACAGTCAATGAAATCAGTTAGTATCACTGGGGGGTTTAACGGTTTACAAATGGTCAACCCGCACTTGTCCAAATATTTATTCCATCAACAGAAACAACAGATAATTTCATATAAGCTATGAAAAGATATTCTCTAGTTATCAGACATACATTTTAACTAGATCAAACGTAGATAAAATATGATTGAAATACAGGGAAAACGCGTGCTCTCCGATGTTGGTGCTTTAGACATTTCATTTATGGGAAAGATATGTTCAAGCATTTTAAAGATTTCCAATCCCTGTTTCAAAGGACAATTATTGACAGCCGACTGATGTACTCATTTAGGCGGTTTTACATGCATTGTATTCAATAAATGTTTGATGTTTTCCTAGCCTTCTCTGTACGTCAGGTATTCGTCGGCCGGATATGAAATACATAATGGAATTGTGGTATAAAAAACATTATGTTAATTTTTATTAGAATATTTATTATTTTTATACCACAATTCCATTATTTATTTCATGTCTGCTTTTAAATATCGCTCATCTAGAATGTAATTACTTCTATGTCACAGACGGTATAATTTGCATTCAGATTGCTTGCGCGATTAACGAAATGCCAGACAGCTAGGCGATTATGCGATTAACCAGACGCGCTGTACATTTTAATTGTAAAGTCAACCGGGATTTTTGCGAAAATTTCCTAAGAAAGCACAAGGGAAACCTATTTTTAAGATTTATTTTTTGTTCTAAACATGATTCACATTTCGTTAAATACATTACTTAATTCTAAGACTACTCATCAAAAAGGTAAAAGAAAGAATTGTGCAATTGAGTAAGGTAGAAAGTATGTTTTTGTGTTGACCTATGGTAGAACATTTGCTTTTGTGTTGACTTAAGATACAAAGGTTGCTTTTGTGTTGATCTAAGGTAGAAGGATTGCTTTTGAGTTGACATAACTTAGGTAGAAATATTACAATTATGTTGACCTATGGTAAAACGTTTGCTATTTTGTTGGTCTTAGGTAGAAAGGTTGCTATTATGTTGGACTAAGTCTGCTATTGTAGTTTGTATATTTGCTATAGGTAGAAGGTTTGATATTCTGTTGGTCTAAAAAGTTAGCTTATGCATTTGACTAAGGTAGGAAGTTTGCTTTTAAGTTTAGCTAAGGCAGAAAGGTTGATATTGTGTTGACCTAAGGTAGAAAGTTTGCTTTTGTGTTGACCTAAGATAGAAAGTTTGCCATTGTGTTGACCTAAGATAGGACGTTTGCCATTGTGAAGACGTCAATAGAAAGTTCGTTGTTGTGTTGACCTAAGGTAGAACGTTTGCCATTGTGTTGACCTAAGATAGGAAGTTTGCCATTGTGTTGACCTAAGATAGAAAGTTTGCCATTGTGTTGACCTAAGATAGAAAGATTGCTATTGTGTCGACGTATGGTAAAAGGTTTTGCTTCTTTGTTGATCTTAGGTTAAATTTTGCCATTCTGTTGGTCTACGGTAGAAAGTTTGCAATTGTGTTGACGTATGGTAAAAATTAGCCACTGTGTTGGTCTAAGGTAGAAAGCTTGCAACTGTGTTGGTCTTAGGTAGAAAAATTGCCGTTGTGGACCTGAGGTAGAACGTGTGCTGTTGTGTTGGTCTAAGGTAGAAAGTTTGCCCTGAGGTTGAACGGTTACCATTGTTTTATACTATATATCTTTAAAACCGAAATATATTACAGTACAACGCTGTACATATAACATACTCGGTAAGGCCGGGATTGTCTTAATTAGATTTATAATAAAACAGTTGATGCTATGGACATTCCTAGTAGAGTAAAGACAAGACATGCGTCAAACCTTCTATCTTAATACTTGGTGGGGCTATCGCCTTTGAGCGGGCATTAAAACACTTCACTTATCAAGAAGACAACTTATTCCTTAGAGTTATATTAAGGAACTTTATTTTAAAACGTAACTTCTTATTATAACTGGCTCGAAGGACAGACGTTACAATAATTTTATTTTCCAAAGTTAATATTTACTAAACTGACTTTTACGATGAACATGGCATGCCTTAAGCTCTGTATCTATTTAAATGTCTGTATTGATCTCTCTCATTTTGGTTTGACTAGATTGTGGTTAAATTGTAGAATAACAATTCCAAATTGAAATAAATTTAATACAGTAACTACAATTGACTTTTACCGAATTCAAGTTAACAGCTTCTTCTATTTAATATTCATCAAGTATTAAAATTGAATTTTATGGCTTTGGTTTGCGTAGGCTCTTGCAACCGCTGATTTGGATCAGATTGTTTTAACTATATGCGTCCATTTAAAGCTCGTTTAGATAATCAGTTGATGTTCCATCTGCATTTAGCAGACTACAGTACTCCGGACATGAGTAAATATTTGCTAGTTTAGTAAGGCCTTGCCGTGAATTTCTATTTCACTTCGATATGATACCGTTTAATCTCTTTCAAACACCGTTTGTCTTTTAATCTGGTTCTAAAGATGGCCTTGACATTGAGATGTTATGTATTATTTTTCAATATTTACATGTAGTATTCCTCTAATTGTTTCATCGGTTACATCGTGTAGTTTAAGTGCTCAAAATAAAATATAGACACGTCCAGTTTCAATAGCGTAAGTTCAAAGCAATATTTTTTTTTGCATACGAGTGTTTTGAGTTGATCATCGTATGTGCTACTATCGAACGTATTTCTGGACAACATCTTAAGGCAATAGTATAGGCAACTGTTTCAAATTATGTTATAGTTATTTTCAAAAAATCGCTATCGTAGATGAAACAGATCCTTATTTCAAACCTCTTTGCCGTCCTTCCGGGCCTGGAGCATGATGGGAACCAGTTTCCGGCGCTGCTCCACAACCTGCTTAGGAAACTGTTCCGAGATCCCGTACTGTGTTCCCTTTAGTTCCTTCGCCGCCCGACGAACTTTCTCACGATCAGGGGGAGTCGGAGAACTTGGCCACAATCTTTATTTTCTTGAAAATGGCGTCAGTGTGCTCGTTCTCGTCTTCGTCAGGCAATAATGCCATAATCGCCCTTACGTACCGTGATAATCTCGAAGGCAGGGACAATAATCATTATTGCGTGAACGAATTTCTTTAGTAAAATGTTACTGTTTATAGTCACTTGTGTATAATGCAATGATAATACTTTAATACTTCAATAATTGAATACTTCAATAATTGAATACTTCAAGGTATAGGTTCTATAGTAATAGTGGAGTAATTCAACTTTCTGTTGATATTGAAGATACAATGATGACTGCATTATTGACCGTATTATAATCAAATGTTAAAAACAATATTATAAAAAATCATCTTTAATAAATAGCAGTCCGTGCAATATTCAGTCGACTAAAGTGACCAACTATTGATAAAAATCCCCCATGAATCCACCATTTTGAATTTATTTTCAGTGTAGGTTAAGCTCAAGACTTTGTTTACCAAAACTGGCTGAAGACGTCTGTAGATATATATATATATATAATCAAATAATAGTTTAAGTCTTATTACAACACAAATGAAAGCATATAACTATAATAAAATTCTGACAGATTTTGTCCGATCGGAGACGGATTCAATTTTGACCTTAATTTAATCATTCTTCGAACACTTTTGCAATTTTATATATTCGTGTTTTGATATACTACTATGTTGCACATTAGTTCTGTCATCAGTTATTATGAAAGAACATACTGGTGTATTAAATACTGTTAGACAGGTCAATATGTAAACGTGCTGTCAATTATATTGTTCAGTAATTAACGAGGTGATTAAAATATGAAACCTACTCAACCATCTGTTATTATTGGTATAAGCTTTGACATTAACAACTGCCATAAATACATACATTGAATTTGCTCATGTAACCCAACCAAAATAAGTCATCAAATGTCTTCCTGTTTTCTTCTTTATTTGATAAATTCATATCAAATTCCTAAACATAGTATGACGAATATTGTTTTGATATAAAAACTGATCAAAATAGACACAAACGCTCATGAAGAAAATAAAACGCATTCAAATGCGAAAGTAATCAATTTAATAAATGTTAAAAAGTGCATATTTTTTACGCGCTCCGGGTATGCGGACTCGCAGTTCTATGGACACTGATAATTCAGTGAATTATTCAAAATCATTTTGTATTTCAACTGCACTCTTATAAGACGATGTTAAACATAGCTTTTTGTAATTTTCATAGCAATGAAACAAATTATAAGAAAGGTATACGAACAGTCTTCGAACTTCCGTGTCACCCCTCGTATATGTTGTTTTTTTATGAAAAAAGTATCATCTCTAACATTTCATCATCTGATCATGAATTGATTAAATTTTCAAATGAATGACGTTCTAAATACCATATGGTAAAGTGAATGTTTCTAAAATTCCAAAAGTTATGATGATAGTAGCATTTTTCAGCATATAAAAACACTTTAAAATGTTTTTTGTTTCAAGTTTATTCACTTTTGTAGAAATCCGATTTTTTTTCACAAAACATTTCAACCATGACCATTAACATTCATATGCATAATGATACTAAATGTATTATGTCGTTAAGGAACTAGACCGTTTTTCATTGATTTAAATGTGAAAACCAGTATGCCGAGAACCAGTTAGTGCGGTTCATTTCTTAAAGTCATGTTTGGCCTTTTTTGTATCGATCTCGTTTTTTTTAGTAAAGTTTCACATAATTGTCAACATCATACGGTAGTGTCATAACGTTTATTGTAATTCGTGATAATTGCCGCGCAAACTCGAGTCACGTTACTTTTCTGCACCTCTGATGGCGCATAGGTAGATGTGGATAAAAACGATTATATGTATTGAAATTGTTCCAGAGTTAAATAGTTATGAATAACCCAAATTAAATCGTCTAACACTCTACGAGATTAGCGGCACATGCATACTTTACAGCGCCAAGCAAATATGAACCTGAGTTATGAATACAACGGATCGCGAGAAATCATACAAGTTCAACTTTTAGAAAAAGTGACAGTTGAATTGAACCAATCAATGCGAAAGCTGTTTCTAACTGGAAAAGTTGCATACTAGCGCCATTACCACACATCCGTCGACTTGACCTGCCTCATCCTGTGGGTGCCGACAAGACCAATTTTGGTATCTATACTTTGGATTGATGACAGCAACAACATTATAATTTTCCGAGTCCATGGCGATACATATTAAATCATTTATGTGAACTGGGAAATCACATTGAAAGACGGTGATCCGCAACAAGGCCAAATACCACTGATTTTGAGACATGATGTGATACCGATGAGAGCAAAAAAGTTCCAATTGCGGCTGAGCTTGGTTCTGTTGTTTTTCGCATAAATATTCAGTACATTTCTGCCTTTAGAAATTAATTACATTCCATCGTTGTTCAATGGCGGAATATAAAATATTCATTGTAAAAGAGAACCTGAAATTAAACTTATTGAAGTACATGTTTGCAAAAGAGTTCATTATACTCGTTATGCTCATCATCACACTTTACATTTGCAAGAAAGGGATAGTTCATTTGATTCCTTATTTGCATCCACACAATCTGCATGTGCAAATAGAGTAAGTCATATGTTGTATTGACAAGTCATGAATAACACACAGTAAACGCGATATGGGAATATTAAAAAAGCAGGATATGGCAATATATGTTAATATGGCAAACTATATGTATGAAACAAATTTCTGCCTAACCATTTGAAGAACACGTTTTGCATAAATGGTACGACTTAACACGAAGACTCGAAAGTTTAGCAAGTTCTTTTTATTTGAAGACTCAGACTGGTTCAAATTAAACATAAAAATCCACACAAACAACTTATTTTAATGGCCACAAAACCATGAAACAATGTGAAAGAGCTTTCATTAATGAGCGTAAATTTTAACCCCCCAAAAATATTCTTGAATTAACAAAAATGATTTCAGCGATTGTATATTGTATATATATATATATAAGAGTTATTATGTTTGAGTACGGGATACTTGTATCATGAAATCTGTCAATAGGCAAAATCAACATAAATGAATTTGAAATTATTCATTTGAACTATAAAAGTCTTATTTTAAGCTAACACATTCGCTTCTATTTGTTTTATTTTGATTAAAATAACTTACTTGTTTCGATGGCAAACTTATGATTCAGTTCTAGTACAAAGTAAAACGAATAAACGTTTGATAAGGTGAGAAAGCAAACAATACTGGTTGAGGAGCAGTTTCCGACGGAAAGCAGTTTCCGACAAATCGCATTTTCGCGTACTTTCTTTAGATCTTCATAAAGAAGGTACTGCAATTCAACTATATGGTAACTAGGCAATCAAAAGTTGAAATTTTTACCGAGACACGTAAGTAAGTTTTATTATGATTTAATGTTTAATGTTTGTTTTTTTCATTTTGTACACAAACATGCACGTGGGGGATCGACACGCGCAGCGTATTGCGCATGCGTGTGAACCTAATTTGCATACCTATGAATAGCTACAAGGTTTTCCTTAATTGACTTATACAAACGATGATCAATATGTACATTTTTGTAAACATTGGTGTCATGCTTGTTTCGCACCCGCATTCACTTAAATGTATCCAAACACAAGTCTCTAACAGAAATGAATCAAAATATGATTGATATTCAGTGTCTGCCTGATTTCGAGTATAAATTGACGGTCATAAATTTTAAAGTTTAAATTTTTCGTAAATGCTGAAAAATTAAATAATATTTCTCTTTTAAAAAGCCACTAGCATATTGATTTGGTTATTTTGGACCAAACAAATGGTTATGATGCCTGTTTAGCAAACGAAAAGATTCCCCTGCGTAATAAAATATGCAATAAAACATGTATCATGTGTTGCTTCACATTGTTACAAACGAATTCTTTGCTGTGCATCATTCGCACCTTGACGTTATTAAATCCGAGATTTGTTATCGAAAAGGAATGCTTAGCAAAAGAAGATGAAAAGTTTGGAAAATGTTTCGTTAATGACGTACGTTGGAATAAAAAGAAACAAATAAATGGTTCGAGTGTAAAATATGTATGACAACATGCAAACACCAGAAAGGTTACAAGACACAACTTGTACGGAAACATTTACTTAATGATTTCTTTATGTGTATTGTGTAATCCAGAAACGTGTCCATTTGAACACGTTGATAACAACATGTATAATAATACATGAAAAGGGATTGAAGGGATATTAGAGAACCAAGTACAAGTAATACTATCGGGGACTCTGTTTTACGAGTTTTCATAAGCCAGTTCGATAAACATGTTGTACCCTGTGATATTCGAGACTAAATTAAACATGTGACGACAGTTGAAGGTCGCCTTTGCTAATTCATGTTGTCTTTAAAACCTTTTTTGGCGAACACGTGTTGACTGACTCCGAGTGTTTTGGCTGTGACTTAATTTTCTTCAAATAATTTTCTTCAAATATTTTACGTTTTCAAATAATTTGGAAGGAGAGAATAGCATATACAAATCGCTTTTATTTTTAATAATGTTTTTCTTTAGTTGTTCCCAGTTTTAGTACAATGATGCTTTTTATTATGAAACTCTATGATCACACAGTTTTAAACCTCTTATTTTATAAGGCAGACTGTGTTTTTGGTTTCTAACGATGACTGCATCGTATCTTTGAAAAGTATTTGCATTAGGTGCTCTGAATTGTTTCCCTCCGTCTGCAGATAGAGTTAGGATCTCTAATCATAGAAGTACTTGGGTCTTACCTTTTCATTTTTTATTATTATTTGTTTTATTGATACGTTTCCTCAAGTTAATGCATACTTTGATAAGATTTACCTTTTGCGTTTTATCTTTATTAAGGATTGTTGTGATAAGAGTGAGGTTTGTGCACATAAACTGGTTTAAACCCCCAGTAAATTTACATTTTAATGACCGTTCCAAGGTGGTACCTAACAATTCTTGATAAATATACCATATATATATATATATATATAAATATTATCGTAAATTTGAAATGAATTGTGAAACAACAAAAATATGTTAATTATTCTCTTACATTATGATTACTTATAAACAATAATTTGTGACTGATCGCGATGTATTTATGAGTAAAATTATGTTTACATAAATGATCAAGGGTCATTCTTGACCTATTTCATTGCCTATATTTGTTTGAATTGTTTAAAACGAACAAAATATTGTTCTGTTCTTTTCTCAATTGATCCATATTCCATTCTGCATACTTTATAACCGAAACTAACAAAAACATCCTAAAAGTATTAGTTATGGTATTAATTTCCAATAACACGATACAAAATTAAACATATCAGCACATTTTTAATACAATAAAATATAAAAAGCGCATACTCTCATTCGGCAAACTCACTACATTTTACAATACTTCTACGCAATTTAAAAAAAAATGGTATCATTGATCAAAGCGTGGGTTTTTTTTATCAATAAAAGATGTCAAATACACACACTAAATAAAAGTCTAAAGTTATATGGTCCATATATGTGGATGGGAATGGGAATATGATCATTCTGGCTCAGATATTGTAACCTTTATGATGCCAAGTATTTCTAGAACAAAAATCCAAAGTTTCGAGTCAAAATTAGCAAAACGTAAAAAATATAGTACTTTTCGTAACAAAGGTGTAGAAATCGAAATGAACAAAATATATGGTCTAATGTGTTTATTTAGAATGAAATATCCATGTCAGATATGTATCATGTCAAGGACTATTTACATGTAGCATGTAAGTTTTAGCATAGAAACAATAAGCACTCATTGTTTGATTACAAAAGTTAACGAAAAGTTCATAACTGCATTTGGTTACTTTGGTAACTATTGATAATGCCATTTTCACTCATTTTCTACATGTTTTTCTAAAAATAATGTTATTCAAAAGTTGTGTTTTAAGTTATTGACATTTTTATGATACCAAGCAATTGCAGAAATAAAATCTGAAGTTGCAAGTCTAATATTAAAAAAACCCAATGGATACTATATTTTTTACGTTTTGTAAATATGGAACATTTTGTAACAGAGGGCTTAAACACAATTTGAACTAAATGTTCGCTGAATTTGTTCTTATTTTGAATGAAGTATAAAAGTCAAAATATTAAAATATAAAACTATGTATCTTTACTAGTAAACTGCAAAAGGAAAATAACAAGTATACATCGCTAATGTCTATAGTGATAAAGAAACTTACAACACAAGTCAACGCAAAATTCAGTTGCTATGGTTACTTATGAAAATGCTATTACCAATCATTTTTGAAAGTCTGCATAACAAAGAATTATCTTAGTAAAATGATTTATAAGTTATTGACATCTTTATGATACTAAGTATTTTCAGAAATTAAATCTGAAGTTTCAAGTCAAATTTTACAAAAAAACATATGAAACATTTTGAAACACAGGGCTAAAAAACAATTTGAACAAAACTGTTCTAATTTTGAATACAATATCCATGTCAAGATATTTAAATTTTTAACTTATCTTTACTAGTGTTACATAAACTTCAAAATTAAAATAGCAATGTCCATAATGACATAGATATTGGCCACAAAGGTCGAAGCAAAAATCGGTTGCTATGGTTACTAATGAAAATGCTATTTCCAATCATTTTTAAAGTCTGCCACAAAATGTGTTCTTAATATACAATGTGTTTTAAGCTATTGGCATGTAAATGATACCAAGAATCTAAGATATAAAAACTTAAGTTTCAAGTCATTTTTGTACAAAGAAATCGAAAGATATGGATCATTCTGTTACACATTGATAAACAGTTTCAAAACAATGTCCACTAAAAATGTTCTTATTTCAAATGCAGTATCAATGTCGAAATAATAACTTTACTGTCTGTTATAGCTAACACATAAACTAATTCATAGAAACAATGAGTACACATTGCTCATTATATGTACAAAATGACATATAAGAACTATGGAAACAACCGTCTGTTGCTATGGTTACATGTGATAATGCCATATTTTTATCATTTTTTCACATTTGCCACAAACATTTGATCTACAATCAACATTTCACCAACAAATGAGTAAATGACAATAGTTAATTCATCGAGATGTCATTTTCAACTGAAGTAATAATTATAAAAAATGCATCTTCTTAAATTGTCAAGTCACATTTCGGTAAAATGTTGTAGTTTGCAATGATTTTGTAATAAAAAACACTTGCACAATACACTGCAACCAGTCAATGATATTAGTAATTTACAAAAAAAGCAAATATTCTTTCTCATGTTTTAGATGGCAGAGATACATATATCTTAATTCAAAGATGGGATCAGTCATCCTAGCAGGAGATTTCAACGCACAACTCTCAAGTAACCTTGCCCCAGGTCAAAAGCCTTCCACCAAGTCTAAACTGCTAACAGAGTTCTTGTCTACAAATAGTCTTACATCCCTGCAGTTAGATATAGGCCACCCAGCCGACTACACATTCATACCGACAAAAGTTTCTATTGATCACGTATTCGTAGAACAATCAAACAAGGCTCCCTTCCATTCGTTTTCAATTGGAAATGAAAACGAGGTTTTTACATCTGACCACCTCCCTATTCTTTTCAATTTCGAAATGCGCCCAAACAGTGGCGTGTCCCCTGAGCCGCCAAAGAAGTGCATTGCTTGGAACAAGTGCACATCCGGTAACATCATAGAATACCAGAATGCTATCTACTCACAGGTATCCCTACTTATTGATGAGCCCACACAAACCGAGGCAGACAAGCAATCACCCGATTTTATTAACACCATGCTCTGCAACATATTACACGATGCCTCGACAAAACTCCCTACTAGCAAATTCAATAAAAGGGCAAAACCATATTGGTCAAACGCTGTCAAAAACGCACACACTGAATCCCGTGTTTTACGACGTCGTTGGATTAACGACGGTAAGCCCCGCGGGGAACAGTCGCCATTATACACACAATACAAGCAAGCGAAAACTAGGTTTAGAAAAATACAGCGTGAAGCTATTGAGGCTCACGAAAATTCATACTTAGACGAGCTTAACAAAAAGGCAGAGTTGGACTACAAGCTGTTCTGGAAACTCCTTCGGTCAAAAAATCCCCAAAAGTCAAGCGTCTGCTCAGAGATTATCTATAGCGAAACCTCATTCACTAACGAAAAGGTTTCAGAAGGATTTATGCACCACTTCTCTAACGTCTTTAGCTGTCCAAATAGTCAAGATACCCTCGCTTACCGTGACGAGGCCGAACTAAATAGCTTTCTGAACGTAAATAGTGAAAATCGAGACCTTTCCCACTTTATAACACTTCCCTTCACACCGGAAGAAATACAAAATTCACATTCTTATTCAATGCTGTAATTAAGCACGAGTCAACTCCAAGCGCATGGAAAACAAGCGTATTGGTTCCAATTTACAAAGGCAAAGGTAAAGATAAGCGAGATACATCAAGCTATAGACCAATATCTCTTATACCTTGTTTTTGTAAAATCTTTGAAAAGCTCTTGGCCAACAGAATATACGCAAACCCTTTACTACACAAGTCACTATTTCCTAGTCCCCAACAAAACGGGTTTCTAAAGGGTCTCAGCTGCTTGACAGCCGCATTTAACCTCCAGGAAATGATTTACCACGCTGTTGACAATGGTAGTCACGCGTACGTAGCATGCCTAGATCAAAAGGCTGCCTTCGATACTGTCCGACACCAAGCACTCTTACTTAAACTAGGTAGACTTAGTATCAAAGGTAAACCCGTACGGATTATCCAATCCTCATATAAATCCCTCAGATGTATTATCCGCGTCGGTCAAGGCTTAACGTCAGACGCCTTCGACGTCGTACGTGGCGTCAGACAAGGTGGGGTACTCTCCACTTTCTACTACCTGGTGTATATAGACGCGTTATTACGACATCTCTCCAGTTGCCGTCATGGGGCACAACTTCTGTCTGTGAATTCCGGAAGTCCCGCATTTGCAGACGCCATATCACTCGTCGCTTTCTGTCCCTACGACCTCCAGTGTATGGTCGATATAGTCTACTCGTATTGCCAACGTTGGAACATAGAAATGAATGTCAACAAATCTGATGTAATAGTATTTTCACCACGCCGCAGCGTCCCCCAAATCCTTATCATGTACGGTGAGCGTATCATCCAACAAGTCACATCCACTACTCATCTAGGTATACTGCAGGATTCAAGCTTTAAACTGCACGGACGCATAACACAACGCATTCAAAAAGCGAAAAATGCCATATTCTCTATGGTCGGGCAGGGTGTCCATCCGTTCGGAGTAGGCCCTCTCGTTTCATGCAGCTTATACCAAACGATTATTGTCCCGATAACACTTTACGGCTCTGAATTATGGAACAACATGACCGTAAATGACACAAAAACAGTCGATCGATTTCAACACTTTGTGGCAAAGAAAGTGCAAGGTTTTCCCTCCCAAGTTAGATCTGATATGTCGGAATCCATGCTCGGACTTAACCGCCTTTGTAGCCAGATCGATAAACGCAAACTGATGTTTTTGTATAAAATTTTAAGTTTGCCTCAACATTGTATAACGAAAGAGATTTTCATCAGGAAATATTGTATGTATTTGGAAGACAATTACTCTGTTAAACTTGGTTTTATCCCGGACATATGCAGAATACTCACAAAGTACAATTTGCAATTTTTACTTAATGAGTACCTTACCGTGTCATTTCAATTACCACCCAAAACAACATGGAAAAGGATTGTTAATAACTCAGTCAAATTACTAGAACTCAACTGCTGGGAAAATCGCACCGCAAATGACTGTGACTTTATATTGTTTCGAATCCTCCACCCTGTAGTCTCGCCTTCTATAATATACTCTGTTTCAAGAAAAAGTGTATTCAGGGAGACTCTTAGATTAATAGCAAAACTATGGTGCAGATCAGCTGTGCTTGCGACAAGAACCTGCATTAAATGTGACAGGATATACCAGGAAGAACTGACATATGTTCTGTGTGAATGTAAAGCTACACTATTCGAAAAAGCAAACTTTACAAACCAACTAAAAGAAGCTTTCAACCACGACTTTTGTGACACTCTTTTCTCTTGACAGCCTTACCTGGTGCTTAAAGGTTTTAGGGGCCCCAATCGAGCCACTACTGGAAATCGATCAACACGTCGATTATTTTAAATTATGTTTTAAATTTATTACACGCTGTTTAAACAGATACTTTTACTAACCTTTCGTTAGTAAAATCCAAGCTCTACAATGTGCTGTTTCGTCTAGGCGGGAACGACCATGCAACACAGCGACATTTTTCATATAAAACTGCTAGGCAATTTATGGATTATTCTTATCAATTAATCTATGCTCATGTTATCTTTCTAACGTAAACAAAATGATGTATCCTATAACTCGCTGCTGCAAATCTCTTGTATTTCGTTTTGACAAGATTTTTGCATCCAAGCGGCGAATCACATACAACTATACTATCATGGAAGTCAAATAGACTAATCTTATTTGCATGTAGAATATAAGCTTTTTATTTATACTTAGATATGAAGCTGTATCCTGCAATGTTTGTATAAATATTTTGACACCAATACGTAATTTTCAACTGTACTATTATTATACATATATTATATACGTTCTATGTCTATAAATGTTTGTATATACCATGAATATCTCCAGCCATGGGGGAAATAAAGATGTTGAGTTGAGCCCATAACAATCTTAGTAATCAATTCCAATAAGTAATTTTGCATTTACTCTCCTGTGATATAATATTCATATCAAACCTACTAATGTGAGTATCTAAAGTGCTAAACACATTAATCGATTACTACCAAGCGTTCACATTTTCAACACCATTCATTATTATAAAGTCATGTTACATTTTATTGCACTTGCTTAAAATGCCATTTATGACACTCAGAAGCAAACTTCCAGACTGGTTTGACAAAAACAGATCTATGCAGCACTACATTTAACCAGTCCACATTAAATTAACACAGAAGGCTATGTTTGCGTTTACTGCCTTTCGGTGTTTCATTTTTGGCAATATCAACTTTGACTTGACACAGAGTTGGTTTAGGGCATACTGCAGATCTTGATGACTCAGATCTAAAGAATGGACCAATATAATCATGAAGGTACCATTGACGTGCAGCATCTAGGCACAGTGCGTGCTTTAGTTCAGGCAAAATACCACATTCTGGATTCATCCTCAAAAGATTAACTTCAATTTCTGAGGAATCTACAAACTCTTTGCAAACAACAACTCCTGGTTTATGTTCTGATACATAGAAATTGTGGTATTTGGTGATATTCTTTAGAGTTTTGAAATATGTATTTAGGAATTATTTCCAACAGTGAAATGTGACTGGCTGCTGAGGGTCATTTGAAGAGGCGGATACAGTGTGGGCAATTTCTTGAAGATTCTCGGCATTACAGCATCGCCACTTGACCTTCCAGATGCCGAAGTGACAGTCAGGAGCAAATTTGGTGTGCCCAGCCAACATAGTGTTTAGTGTTACACTCTCATGCAGTCCTGAAAATTGTCGAAAGATCTGTTAAGTGTAAATAAAACTTATCTATATTCACAAAAAATAAAACTAAGCAAATGATTTAACTAGGTTATAATTAAATTTTCAGGACATATAAATCTAACAATTATGAGGTGTTACATATATGTTTATTTAGTTTACATATCCCTTATATCAAATTACTGCCAACTACGCTTTAACTTCATCCAGTTCTGCATTCCATTAAATTAGAGCACCAATCGCAGGTATCAATGATGTGATTGATTTCAAAAGACCGCTCAATGCATTAGTCCTAAAAAAACAGACAATCAATTATTAACAGATTAGGAAACTGACCTGTCATTACACGCCGCATGGCATACCAAAGCACAGTGTGGTTCTTGTTTTGGCCGACGGCATTATCGAAATGAACCTGGAAAATTTAATACATTCTTTTTTATATTTAAGCTATATGCAGTACATGAAGAAAGCAATGTTATAATGACCGACACATTTCATAAGTCATAGTTGAATCCAAATATCCAATCGTTATCAATCATCGAATGTGAAATGGAAAAAAACTAATGAGTAAGAATGTGTTTCATGGTGTAATATATGTTAAGTTTCATCATCTTTTATATTCACTATTGATTCTCATAATATCTTCTCACCAATAAGGATGAAGTTTGCATAGGCTGTTAGAACCTTTAATTATTATAAAATGTCTGCTTTCCTGTATAAATAAATATTAACTATTGTTAAAGGGACTTTACACCAGATTGGCACCAAAAAATGTCTTTTTCTGTAACGAATCTCAGGCCAATTATTTAATAAAATGTTTTACTCTTTGATATCATAATTGTAAAAAAAATACCAAAATTTTAATGTTCGATCCGTAGTCGCCAAAATTGCAGTCCAGTGTTGTATCCACTGAGCTACGAAGGCTTACTCTAAACCTTTTAAGCTATATACCTAACTTGGTAATATCACGTGATAACATCGACAAGCCAATCACGCATAAAAATGAATTCTACTAGGTATACATACCTATTAATCTTTTTTAATGGTAAAATACGAAAAAACTGCAAATAATAAATTAATTGAAAATTATGCAGTACATTAGTTAGTTAGTGTCAATGCATTGTACTCATCAATAACAAGTTAATGTCAGTTTTCGACAATTTTCTCTTTTTTTCGCTATAATATCATACGGTGTTGCCCCTTTAAATGATTTCACAAATAATAATAAACAAAAATTACTGAAATAGTCAGCAAGAAGATAATGTAGACAACCCAAAATGACACTAACAGATAGCTGTATAACTTTTACAGATCTATGTTTTTAATTAGAATTCATTTTTAAAATCAAAGCTAAAAGTATGGCCAAGGTAAAAGTTTTTGAACAAGAATGCAAAGCTGACAGCATAAAAAAATCCAAGCTAAAATTTAATTCTGACTTGGAAAGGCAATTTTTACTGGTACATTTGGTATACGATCTGTCTTATTCTGTTACTCCTTGTTTAATTTAGAGTGACATCTATCCATAAAAATATACCTGAACCTTCGGCGCACATGCCAAACACTTGACACTTTCGTGGGGTGGCGAAATATATCGGCCCAACCTGTTGCGCATGATGTGGATAGTGGACTTGCTGGGCAAAATCCCATGAGTAGTGGTAGTGCACATCTTGGCTACATGGTTCAGCTCCTTCAAAGACAATAATTATAGCATTTAAAAAAAATCAAATAGTATTGTAATTTATGAAAACAGGTGATCCGACCGTTATTCAGTAACTTTCAAATGATAGTAATATACACTGTATCAGAAAGTGTTAGGGTAAATGATAATTAATTGTGGCACAGAAAAGTGTACTCAGAACAAATATTTTTTATCAATATATTAACATATCTTTTTTTTTGGTTTTGGCATGGCTCTAACCATGTGAAAGAATTTCACTGCTATAAACAGCTTTACTTGCAGCAGTTAACTCCTTGTACTGCTCTCTTTGTTTTTTGGCAGTGCTTAGAAGAGCATCGTATTCACTTACAAGTTCATTTTTATCTTCATCACTTAGCTGACCAGACTTTCCCATTTTCACACCAAATTCTTGGCATTTAAAACAAAGGTCTGTCGTTGGCTTTGCCAAGGCTATGTGAGGGCAAAGTTCATTCCAAATGTTTCGAAATGTTTTAAGACACACTTGTCTATAGATAGCCAGTCTCAACAGCACTTTCCTGATATATTTCATGAATTTCAGATTTCTGATTTTGGCAATTAGGGAGTCGCCCTGGCAATGGCAAAGCATTGTCCGTTGCATAATTTTCAATAAAGGTTTTCAACCTGCTTCGGTCTGTAAAGCTAAGGGCGTGAGCTGGGGCCTTGTGCTTATTCCCATGAATTCTGGGCTTTATCCTCTCAGAATCCAGTGATTTTGCCATTCTTTTCAAACTGCAGCAAGATGTTGCACGTGCAAAAATAAATGTGGTTTTACAGATTTTGTGTCCCATAAAATAATACATCTGATATGGTTTCACACGGGACTTTTGTGATTTCTTACTGGACAATATGTTGCCAGTGGTTACTCTATGGTAAGCAAAAGACTCTTAATAACAAGTTCTCTTTCATCATTTGAAAGGTCCATGCAGTCTTGTCTGTAAGCTAATAGTTTCTTAAAATCAACTACTGACGAGCATGGTTTCCCATTATATAATCCTTTACATCCACATGTTTCTGCTCGCAGTTTGTTTTCATTTTGAATCACCTTGACATTTTCAGGTCTTGAAGTACCATTATAATCATTTGACAAAGTAAGTACATCATCGTTGAAATTAGTTTCAGAAACATCATGTTCACTATCAGACTCTTGTTCATTGTTTATTTCACAATCAGAATCATCATTATTTATACAAGAGCCGTCATAAGACAGCGCGCTCGACTACGCCGCTTTGACTTAGAATACAATAACGATGTAATAATACCAAGTTTGGTCTCTTTATGTCAAACCTAACTAAAATTATTCGATACATAAGGTGACTTTGATGCTGCCCTCCCACCAGCCCGCCCAAACAATGACGCAAGTCATTCAAATAACTTGATTTCCCATTATGAAAATGTGGTAAAGAATATACAAATATGCCTTTCAAAGGAAATTTAAAAAAAATAATAATAATTCAAGGGCCATAATTTGTATTTAGGCTTAAACCGGAGTTATGTTTCTTGTTCTAAGATGGTCGTAAATAATTTTGAATTTTATTAAGTGCATTTAATGAACGGTATAGAAGTTTTTATTATAATCCCAACTTGCACTTATCTTTGACTTGCCTAAAAAATTAACCTAAGTCAATCAGGGGCCATAACTTGTATTAAGGATATGGAGTTATGTAATCTTATTGGGTGATGGTCTTGTACAATTGTGTGAAGTATTAAGTCAATTAAATGAAGGGTATAGAAGTTATTAAACAATATCCCAACCTGCCCTTAAACTTTAACCCAAGTTCCATAGTCAATCAGGGGCCATAATTTGTATAAAAGATAATATGGAGTTATCTAACCTCATTATGTGACGGCTCTGAACACCTGTGTGAAGTATTAAGTCAATTGAATGAATGGTATTTACGTTTTAAGTGAAAATCCCAACTTGCCCTAAAACTTAAACCTGTCCTAAAACTTTAATCTAAGTCAATCAGGGGTCATAACTTGTATTTAGGATAATATGGAGTTATGTAGCCTCATTGTGTGATGGTCCTGAACAACTGTGTGAAGTATTAAGTCAATTAAACAAAGGATATAGAAGTTATTAATAAATATTCCAACTTGCCCTCAAACTTTAACCTTAGTTCCATAGTCAATCAGGGGCCATTATCTGTGTAAAGAATAATATGGTGTTATCTAACCTCATCATGTGATGGCCCTGAACAACTGCGTGAAGAATTAAGTAAATTGAATGTAGGGTATTGGACTTATAAGTGAAAATCCCAACTTGCCCTAAAATTTTAACCGGACGCCGAGTAGTATAGCCCACCTATTCTTCGAATAGTCGAGCTAAAAACATGATAAAATTGACCTTTCATCTGAATCTTCTATATTTTGACTTTGAGATGACTGCACAAGTTCATTGAAATAAAGATTGTCAAGTTAAAGTAGTTCATTTGCAAAATCTAGATCTTTATTTTGAATATATTCTATATCATATGGTACCGTCGAGGCCTGTGACAACGTGAACTGACTCATAGTTTATTTAATATTTAACCTTGGCGGTCATTTTCGGTTGCTAACAACAACAAAATATTTTCCAATAGGTGTCGCAGAATTTACTTCCGGGTTTTGTCAATTGCTTTGATTGCAATGTGAAAGTACTGTCCAGTTGCATTATGAAGCTTGTAGATTGTGTTATACTGATTAAACATAATAATTTAATGATTTAATAACATTTTATTTGCACTTACCACTTGTAATTCCCCAATTTGAACCCAGAAACGTTGAAGTTTAACACCGGATGTTCCTCGTGATAAACCGGGAAACGGTGTCTCTGTTACTGCGCTGTCCGTCAGAATGTGAAAAAATATCGGTTATAAACAACCATTTCATGATCAAGCATATTCTGATCAATGTCCTTTCGTTTCAAAAAAATAAAATAATACTGTTTTTATTTCAAAAACGCCTCACATCATCGGCCAGAAATGTTTGCACCTTACCGTCATACAAACGAAATTACCAAAGTCCAAAAGTTAACAGCTGACCAACTCTTTCGGTAAATTAAACACACAATAAAAGGTGATGATCAACTAAACATCAACGAATATTGTTGCAGAGGGTTTATTGACTAAATTGACGTGTTTTATTTATGTTGACAACAAATAACTAAGTTTTAGCTCGAAATTACCATGAAACATCAAGGGGATAAGAGTGCGCGATTTTATTCTAGCTTTTTCTTGTATTCACGTTAGCGCCACAATGATCAAAATCCACATATTTAAAAATATAAGGTTGCATAACAATTCGTCTCAATGGTAAAACATCTATGAATTAAAGAAATATTACATTTTATACCCAGCCTACTTATAATATTTCCTTCGCAACATAAAAAAACTAGCTAATTTGAATGTTTCTATTTGTCATAGTTTCAAAGTTTATAGGCGAATCGCACTGCACTATTAAGAATAAAGCAGGAATAAAACTTCTAGATTTAACTTTAATTTTTTATGTTTCATACTTACAGTATGATTATTTTTGTAAACTCAAATGGTATTAAATTAATTCCTCATATAGGAGCCAACGGTTACGATATCACCATTCGATTTCTTAACAGTTACGAATTTACTAACACAATGGTTACGAAATTGAATGGTTACGAAATGACCATAATACAAACTGCTGGTAAGAGCTCCGCCAAATGCCCCCTCACCCTGGGGACACCCTAGGTTAGGCCCATTCCCCGTTTTCGGCGCTAAAACAATACCACCGCATTCACTCGGCACTGACGGTACACATGGAACGTAAAAACACGGCCCATTTCCCCTGCTATCCCCGGTATAACCCAGACCTGGCGGCCATGGTTTCAATTGACTGGTGAATAACTGTGGCAGAATAAGGGGTGAGAAATATTTTATTTTTTCATTTATTATCAAATATGAGAATTAAACACACATGCAAAAAGCCACAATGCGAATGGGTGATAGTGTTCGTTCTGTTCTGCAATTCATCGGTGATGAGAATGACTAATGCCAAGACATTGACAAATAAAATGTAAGGCATTCGTATCCTTTCGTCTTTTATTTATTAACATCTGAGATATTAAGGGTGCAAATGATTATTTAGATTGGATCATACCGAATTATAAGCAGCGACGATGTAGTGCTAGACCAAATTTGCTAGAAATCAATCGAGTTTCTCCAAAATACGAGCCAAAATTATACCGAATGCTGATACTAGTGATTTAGTTTCGGATGAACAAAATCCGGATAACAAATTTGCTTTTCATCCAAAGGATGGACGATAAAATACTACTGTCCAAAAGTCATAATAATAAACGATAAAACGTTGAATATGTATTTTAAACTCTTACCATCCTCTTTCCGTAAGACATGTACGTTATACTGCATTACTGCACGGAGATACCCGAAAATTTCCGTAATATTCCGGAAAATTAAATTTCTGTATACTGTATAACATCTTGATGCTTGATGCTGATGATTCACGATTTATCGACTTTCTTATTTCTGGTTTTTATGGAATGAAACTTCAGAATAGTGTACAAAAGGCTTTAATTAAAGTAAAACAAATAAAAAATGCTTAGTATATAGCTATTTTTGACCAAAATTATGATTTTTTTCCCTGGTCGCCTTAATATCTATTTTTATGGATATACAAATATACTCACACAAAAGTTTAAGAATATTTTTTAATATTAAAAGAGAATAAGATTTAAAACAATGATATGATCTCGTAAATAAACATTCAAGCTTATCAACTTACTGTCAATGGACATTTTTATTGACATTTGATATAACAAATCTGGACTGAAAATATTAAGGAGACCATTTTTTGTCGCCTTAATCCAGCGGTCCCCATAATGCCTCGAATAATATATATATGGGCACCTTAATATCTGTAGTAGATATATGTATATGTCTCCCAATTGGTGTCTTGGTTGCTGTGCCATATACATTCAGGTTCGAACAATACACTTAACGAGGTGCTAAGTATACTATTTATCACCTCGTTAACTGATGGTTACCATATGACCAATTGATTTCTTGACGGTAACGAATTGACCAACAGAATGGTAGTTATTTGTTAATTGGTTTTAATTCATGGATAGGTTTATTGAAGAGTGTCATGGAAAGCTGAAACTTTTCAGTACACAACATGCAAACTAAAAATGAACTGTGTGTTCCGGCTTTGTGAACAAAAACGCAAGGCGGCTAAGGCAAGTTGCATCAAGATATCCTTGCCCCCCCCCCTCGGACACACAACGCTGATCATCCATTTGGGGATTCAGATCTGTTACCCCAGCCAACAGGCAAAATGTTTAATTGTACTCAATACTAGGCTTTGTTTTAGTGTGAACATCAACATTTTTTTCTAATTGCAGTTGCTGCTTGGGACAATAAAGTTATGTCAGCAACCGTCTACCGGACTGCAAGATTCATCTCTTCCAGAGAATGTCATACCTTTCCAGGTGGGTGTGCATTGATTAATTAATTGACTGATTGATTGATTAATTGATTGATTGATTGATTGATTGATTGATTGATTGATTGATTGATTGATTGATTGATTGATTGATTGATTGATTGATTAAGTGTGAGTTTGTGTAAGTGAATAAGTGTGAGACCATGACTCAATGACTGTTGGGTTGTAAAGGTGTGTGAGTGTGTGCATGTTTCATATATTCTCCTTCCTGGTTGACATACATGACCGTCATCAGACATTCTGCCATGAATGTGAGAGAGTTTAAAAACCATTTCTTATTTTCCTGTGATACTGTATTGATGTTTGATTAAATTTACGCCGCCGTGTTACTGAGTAACACTTTGAAATTGGGCCTAAATCCTCAAGCTAGAGCTTTGCATAATCTTTTACAAACTTCTGCGAGATTTTTGCCCTTGAAAAGATTTGCTCGCAGCTCGCGTTAAAGTTACGCTTTGTTCAGTATTTGAAAGCTTTCTGACTTTTTGTTATTTTTAGATCTTAATGATGCTACTTCTAAGTAACTAGGTGCTCTGGGTGTTCACTGGGTGACAATGGCTGCCCAGTAATAGTTGTTTCTTTTTTTCTGAAAAGATATTTCTAGTGAATGTCCCAGTTGCAGTGGTTTTGACGCCACAGAACCAGCACAGCTCAATGACAGATATACATGTTTCGTCATTGATGTCAGTACTGCTGTATTGAAGGCCTCACAATTTCTGTGTGGAAATGTCATCTGATACACTCATAACTGCCTGTGTACCAAGGTGTATTTCTAGCATAGCTTTCTTAAGTGCATGGCCATTCTCTGTCATTTTCAGATACACTGTGTTGTGTGTGGATAAGAAATGCAGGGTGGTACCACCAGTCACCTAGGCCACCATTCCCCTAACAAACAAAAGGCTCATGGGGACAGTCCCTGCAGTTTACAGCAAAGCTCTCAATTTTGCCGTACAAACTTCAGGTAAGCGATAAATCTGGACTTCAATATATCTATGTACTCGCTTGATTTGAATGAAAATCACAATTTCAGCATCAAAATCCAGGTTTAGATCCCAGACCGAACCTTGTCTCCTTCATAAAATTTAAGTTCAGATGTTCTTTAAGCCACATACATGTTTACTACTTATGACGGATAAGAATTTTCTCAAAATGATTATAAATGCGTTTTCCGAGATTTACACCCTCCTCTTGCAGATACTGCCGAGGGTGTAGCTTGGGTGCACCGGTTCGGTTTTCCAGCCGTGTGGAATCATTATCTCCAGCTGAACTGGGACCGGGACTTATATAAGACTCCTCAGCAGCAAGGTGAGCTTTTGCGTATTTATTTCATGGCTGGTATATCCGGCCAGACTTCCTGCGTTCTATATATTATCTCTGGAGAATTTAGTTTGATCTCCATTTCTCAGGAAATGTAGCTGTCTGAGGGCCTATTCCACCAATGAGTATCACTGTCTTTAAATTGCTGTTGCGGTACAGTTTTAAATAGCAAAAGTTTTATGGCCCTGCTTGTTTGCAACTCCTCATTCATTTTTGTACAGCGAGAAAAGTAAGGGAATTCTAGAGATTTACTAGAATTATGGATTGTTTTTCTTGAGTTACACAGTATATAAGGAGGAATTAGTGTGTACATAACTCCTCATCATATGTTGTTTGCAGACTTAATGAACAGAAAATTCCTGTTCTTATCTTTCAAACAAAATGCATTAACATGTTAACGATCCTGTCGGCTATTTCTCACGTTTTGAAGCTGTTTACAAATATTGTTCCGGTATTATATGCTAATAAAACAATAAACGTTTCATGTTATTTTTTTATATTTTATAATGCACATTTAGTCGTAATTGTTTGAACACTTTTAGTCATGATACGAATGCCACGATGTCTTAAATGTCAGATGCGAACTTATCAGGTTTCTTGGGTAATAAAGACTTAAAAACATTTTAACTGAGATCTTATTTTTTTTCAAATTTGTAGTTCAATGGTATAGGATGAGAATGTATTAAGTCGTAATTATGATGACAACTAGATATGATCAAACATAACCAATGCAACCGGAAGTGATATTTTTACATTTCTGGTTGCTTTTAAATGATCTGTTTTCAATCATGTTTTAGGGCACAAGGCGAGAGTCGAATTGACAATGTACTATAGACACAAACAAACAAACACCAAAAAACAACAACACTTTACAATGCAAGGGTGATAAAGACAATGCACTAGAGACACAAATGTATGAACACAGAAATATACACCAGATGATAACTAAACACGCCTAAAATAACTTTTACGATAAACGATTGGATGACCGCCTTATAAGACACCATTTTATATAAAGATCATTTGAACATTATATCACTTGAACGTGAGTGCATTCGGGGCTTAAAGCCCTTACATGTGCATTCGGGGCTTAAAGCCCTTACATAACAAAAAACACTTAAGTCAAATCTCAGGGACTATTTACCAGATGATCCCGAAATCAACAAATACAGTATTTCCTAAAAACAATCCTAAATGATGAAAACGAACTTTTATGAGGCCGATAATACATTTTTTAATAAAACAATGTTTCGTCGCTGTTTCAATTGAGTTAACCGTTTAAAATAGCGCATAATTGTTGACCAGTTTACGTGTTAGACAAACCCAGTATTTTTCGAATTTGAAAAATACGCAAAAACTGCGGTAGATATATGTGTCGAAAACGATGTGACACATCAGTAAGTAAGATCCAATGCGTTGTACATAAAAAGTTCTTTGTCAATTTATCTGCATAAATTCAGTATTTATATGAAAGAATACAGACGCAATGACCAGTAGCCGTACACTTAAAGATAAACCCCGTTCAACTATGCATGGCCAAATCCAGAAACGGAGAACAATAGCAGGCATATTCACAATGAATGCACACAATATAGAATGTATTAAACATGGGGTGTTTATCAAGGACTGTTGGGACGGATTGCCTTAGAGCGGTCAGCAAAATGTAAATTCACTGGAGGGTAAAACTAGCTTCTGTGCACAACCTTACACGTACACCAGAAAGTAAATGGTAAATGATATCAAAATATACGTAAGAAGTTCTAGAAAGAACTTTTTTGATGAAGGACCCCAACTCTATCTGCTGACGAATAATTACGATTCAGAGGACTTAATGCAAACTTGTTTAAGAAATGATGCTGTTACTGATTGAAATAATGACAAGCCCACAAGTCTAAGTAGTTAAACGCTGTAAAATTGTATGATCATAGAGTTTCATTATAAAACACATCATTGTTCTAACGCTGGAAATAAACAAAGAAAACCATTAACAAAGTTAAAGTTGCAGTTCTATTTTTGTTAATGTCATCTTCCAAATGAAAAATCTCAGTAAAATATAGGAATAATGTGAAATCATACACTGAAACATTCAGACTGAGACAAACGACTCCAAATAAAGGCTTAACAATAGCATGACTCTGCACATGTTAACTATTGAAATCAGATCACTAAAACCTAGTTATGTATAGACACGAGATTGAACTTGATATTTGTTGTAATGAATTCTTCCTCAAAAAAACAAAAGACAATTATTCCTCAAAATTTTGCAATTATCCTTGGCTTACATATGATCCCAGACGTTCATTCAGTCTTTCTGCCCATCCCGCTTTTGAATCAATTTTGTACACATATATTTTAAAGGATCACCAAAAGATTCGGGATGAGCTATGTTGTTTGAAATCAGTGAGCCTTACGAGAAACACACACGTATTAATTAAGCAAATGCATCAAGGTAAATCAAATTTATAGCGCATTGTATTGTCAAAATGAGTACTTAAATACAACGGTATTAATTTTTTATCCATATACATATATGTGTACGCTAAATGTCGCATTGTGCTTTACATTGAGAACGTTTTGCCTCGAAGAATCTGCAATAAGCAACATCCTGCTTACCGTTTCAAAAAGGAGAAAACAGTAGGAAATCTTTCAAGGTGGTATTTATGCAAAGCTGCTACTTCGCAGATTTATCTTCTTAAAAGCCTAGTTTAAGGAATGTTTGGCATTATAATCCCCTGCTGTGCATCCCCTGTTAATTGCACTGGTGTTACAGTAGGGGTCAATTTCCTGTGTATATGTTATTGGTTGTTTGCTCAGGGTCATTATGTGTTGACACTTTCAGAGTAGATAATCTCATAGTCTCTGTAATACGGATTAACAAAATACATAGCTAATGTATTTATTAAATAAACCGATTGGAAATAAATAAAAACAAAACAAGTGATAAGTTCTTTAAATAGTTATATAACATATATATTTCAATCCACTTTAAACGCATGGTTGGCATTATATTTTCCAAATTAGAAGCATCATGATTAAATCATATTAATGGGCTATTAAATATAATATTACTCTTATTCTTATTCTAAGGAATTTTATTATTATTATTTTTATTATTATTATTATTATTATTATTATTATTATTATTATTATTATTTTATTATTGTTATTTGAAAAACAACAACAACAACTAAAATATGTATTATCCAATTCTATAATAAAACCTGAACTGTACAGTAGAATTCTCAGATCAGAGATCTGATAGACATCACAAGGCAATAAAGATTGAGAGCAATACACAGAAGTTGCGTACTTAACACGGATTGGGAGGAAGGGGGGCATTTAATGAAGGTTTTAACTAGGCCTTTTAATACTTACTTTTATTATTGCTGTCATCGTTTAAACCATATTTATATTCTTCATCAGTAATTTCATTTCCTTCTTCTTGTTTGTGCATTAAACAAATTTGTACTTGAATTATGAATTTTTATTCATTTATGCGTTTACCGCGTTGCATACAGATATTATTGCTGGCATGTTTTGCGATAATTATTGATGTTACTCAAAACGAACAGTAACATCCTGTTCTGAGAACAAGTCGATTTTTTGGACATGTGCTAACTTCGTAATGCGCAAGTCGTATTGAGATATTGGAGTTAAACCTTAATATACACAACATATATTATATGGAGGATATTGGTTTGTTTCTATGAAAGATCGTACAAAATCACCATTTGAGCACCAGTTTGGTGCTCATCGCTTTTCTTTCGCATATCTCCGGACCCAAAAATGATATGAGATCCGTTAAGGTCTTTAGGGCTCTCGATGCCCTACATGAAGCATTCTTCAGGGTGCCTGGAATTATATTCGACCACCGGTTCCATTCGCCTATAAGGCTATTCTATACTCTTAAATGCAGCGAAAAATGCCTAAAACTGGGGTATGCACCATCGAAGTTATCTCAGCATCCCTGCATCTGACGAGGCTGGGACCAATTTTCCCTTTTAGGGGACTCTAAACGCTACAGGAAGCACCCCATGGGGTGCCTGGGATGATATCTGGTCACCCTTAACCCCCTACACTGAACCAATCAATGTATTCTTGAAATGGATATTAAATAACTTAGTTAATTGTTGTTGTTTTCAGGAAAACACGCTAACTTGCTGACATTCAATAAGCAAATGTTAAAACAGTGAAATAACTCAACTGCTTTTATCATTTTTATATCAATATTTTTATAACTAACATCTCTAAAATTCACCGGAAAGCATATACTAAGGTTTTATATAAATAGTAATTAGGTTCATTATTCACTTGCTCACTTTATGATGACAAAACATTTCTATAAACTCATCTATAAGTTCTATTACATTTACAAATTAACTGTTTTTTCATATAGTTTATACATGTTGTATTTAATACACGTTTGCAATTGAAACCATTGTTGTAGTAGTTAACAGCCATTTATTTATATTAGTATAAATAAGTATAGTAAATAACAGGCACTATCATGCATATTTAAGAAATGGATGTAAGCGATCGATTATCATGGCAATCCGAACGGAACCTAACTGATTAACAGTCATTCATAGTTACAAGAGATAAAATAATATCACAAATACAATGCCTTTTATACATAAATGAATATCCTATCACTATAATGTTGATGCTGATTGTCGCGCAATGTCTTGACAACATTACATGTATTAATGAGAAATAATAAATCGACGGTGCTTGGCTTTTATGTCAATGAAATTATTGTTATATATAAATGCATATCTTTAAAATCACACAATCAGTCATATTTTACAGGTTGAAAAAAAATATTTCAGAGAAGAACTTTATCTCTTAGAATTTACAGTTCGAAAATATATGGATATGCAATTTTAAACAAGGTTTTTAAATGCAAATAAACAACAATTTGTCATAGCAGTTGTTTAGTCAGATATCGGCTCATATATTTTCAGCTTTTCTTGTGCTATTGTTATAACTAATGATATTTCTGTAGAAAGCATAATTTTCATATCCCTCATGAAGTAAACAACCACAAGTTTCTGACTTTTAAGCTTTGTAAATCAGCTTAAAAGTCAGAAACTAGTGGTTGTTTACTTCATGAGGTCCGTTAATCCTTTTCTCTAAGCAAAGCAACATATTATGTGGTCTGTTTGTTATATGTGTACCATAATAACACTCGTTAAATGACTTGTGTGCCCTTGTTGTATGCCTTCTAAGATGATAAATATTTGATTGTTTATGTCCGGTGTTATTATTGTTGCTTGTAGTGTCTGACCGGATTTTAAACAACTGTAATGAAGATGCAACGCTGAAAAAATCACATTCTTAGATTAAACGCATTCGCCTTATAACGAATTGTCCGTTAGCATCATACTCCTAACGCACCGCAGTTCAGACTTAAAAAATTGAATCCTTTTAGATGTATTATTGGCATTGCTAGGTAATTGGATTTCTCAACGTCAATAGGATGTCGTCCATACGTTGATAAACAACAACCGTATAATCTTATTTCCAGGAAATTTTGGTCGTCTGAATTTTTAGATAAAACTACAAATAGTATTGTTGTATCGTACCCCTCATCTAAAACAAACATGGAAATGCTTTCAAGATACTATCTAATAAGTAAATGTCAAATAAAGGATTTGGATGATAACTTCTATGCCAAGACAATACTTTGTTAATTTTAATCTTATATCAAAGTTAATATAGTAATTTTCGTAATAGGTCTTACTTATAAATTCCATGATCTCGTTGATGCTGCTTTAAGCTGTCCCTATGATGAATACTGCTTTAAACAAATTCATTCAATTTGCCAACATCAAATTACTTCAACAAAAGGATCTTATTATCTTTATTTCGTTTCCAGTTAATTTAATTTATAATTAACCGATATCTTATCGGAGCCTTTGTAATTGTAAACACATTTCTTACTTGAAGGTTTTTATAGCATATGAAGATGAGACTGTGTTTACTCCGTCGATATGGCAACAAAAGAGAAAAGAAATAAATTTGAAAAAAAACCCGGGTCAGATTTTTCATAGGTCTTGTTTTTCTTATGCCCTCGAAGGATGTACTGACAATAACAACTTTGACGATATCTAGAAAATAAAGCGTTTTAGTCTGGTAAGAAACAAAACGATCTGTCATTGGTTTAAGAGTTGAATATAACCTTTTGGAGTTGGGTCACGTTAGTGAATTATTAATTTGAACAAACATAAATGGAGCTTAGTTTCGCATATACTCATCTTGCTGATGTTTCAAACAAAATCGTTGAGCTGAAATTAAATACAAGTTTACAAGTTTACAAGTTTATTTACGTAAGACATTAGACAATATGTCCATGAGAATACACATTATAAAAGGTACATTGTTATACAAATAAGTCATAGGTCGTAAGACATAACGTATTAACAGCGAAAAGAGGATATGTTTTCTACTCATAATACATATGAAAAGTTTTTGTAATTCGAACGCTTTTTAGTTTTTACACATACAACGCCAAATTTCTATTAATAACATCTTTTTTAGAGGTCATCAACTCAATAACCTTAAACATATTCCGTCTTTCAAATTCACAAACACAAACCGCACATGAGTTGATAACATTTATATCTTATTATCACACTTTTTCGCTGTTTTTCTTCCAAAGAAAATATAGCATTATGACGAATATGTCAACTAATAGAACATTATTGTAATATAAGAAAGTACGTAATGACACACTTAAAACAAGTAACGCTAAGCGATGAAGGGTGTACAGTTATGTATTTGTCTCAAAATACTAATAGGGAAATGTCGAAACTCCTGATCATTGAAGCTATCAAAACCATACAGACGTCAACTAGCATTTAAACCCATTATAACTATCATGCTTTGGTGTATTGTCCTTTCCATTTGGTATGTAATGACCAGATACTTTGAATGTGACCCAGTAAATGTATCATTTCAACGTCTATTACAAAATGTGCCTGTCAATATTACAAAGCATGAGTGCCTTTCAAATATTAAACAAAGTCAAAGTAGCAATACATGTTGTCACAAGATCGACAACGTTTATATGATAAACAGGTTATGATATTTTATACAAACAAAGAATTCGTAAAAAAAAATGTCTGTATAGAAATCGTGCCAAAGTAATACTGGAGTATTATTCTGTGTTTAAAGGTTTTAAAATTAAACGATTTTATAGACGCCTCTATGTAACGTGTTCTTTGTAATAAGTTATATGTTCTCATCTGGAGGACGATGAAAACGTTATGGATACTTCGAGTCGTATTGTCTATTAAGTGTGTTATGCCTAAAGGTAAGATCATATGCTTTAACTTGCCTTTTATTAGAATACTTGCCTTTGTAGTTGTCCTTGGGCTCTTTTGAATCATAAGTGCTTAATTATATCCCCTTTGTGTTATGTGCATCTATGTATCTGCACATGTTAAATTGTGTTTGGTAGGCAACACCTTGGTAAATACTGTAAAATAAATTGCCTCCAAACGCAGAAGGAATTGAATAACACGAAAAGCATTAGATACAAATGCCTAACATTTTTGTGTCTTCTTGATGTGTGTTTATTAAATCATATTTCATAAGAAAAAAAACTCTTACAAATTATATTAAAAGTCAACATTAAAACATTACGTGTTTGCTTAAATTATAATGAATATACACATATTTCAGCGAAAGTCACGATTCAAATCGCTAACTTCAATGCAAACCGTCGTAAAGACTAATTACTTGATCGGGTCATGACCGTTCCGCATCATGCACTTCACTCTGATGACGCGAAAATAACACTCAAACCATTGTAGTATTCCACAACCTATTGTATTGTCTCGTTAACTTTAATGTTAGTTCAGTTTGTTTACCTGCAAGGTCTTGTAGTTGTTCTCTGGCCTCTACGTAATATGTCAATCTTCGCAGTATGCACAAAACCACAAGTGAACTCGGCATGCACTGGTTACGTTTCTATTAAAACGTTCAGCGATCGAGACCGACCTTCATTTGGAAGTGGGTGAGGACTTATATATCTTAGATTTTGATAAGCGCCATAAGTATGAGCTAATCTCACATAAAGCAAAAAGTACAAAACCTAGAGAATAAATTCTCATTCAAAATACATAGTTTCTCATTACTCACAGTTTGATGAAACATATATTGTAAAAACGATGTTTAATTTAACGACGGCCTTTTTAAAATGCATAAAGTTTACTAAAAAGGCCAAAGCAAAGGGCAAAAAGTATCTTGTTTAAGTCCCGTGGATTTTGCTATCAGAGGAAGGTGCCGAAACATGATTTTACTGTATGATTATGTAGAAATAAGAAACTGAGATCATTTAAAACCTTACTAGAAAATAGCTGAATATAATTATTATAACGGGATTTCTCATAGGCTGGCTCATAAGATTTCTTAATGCTGCTCCTTTTAATGGTTCCTTTATATGCGTGTTTCCACATCCGTTATAAAAAGCCATTTTCCGTTAATGGCTAACTTATAAATATAAGACATATAAGACATTATGTTTACGTTGTGTCTGTTGACATTACACGCCTAATGCATTACAGTTCAGACAATTCTGAGATTGAAACAGGTTTAGATATTCTCTTGACATTTTAAGGTCATCGGATTACTCAATGTCAAAAATATGTCGTCTATAACTTGAGGAAATGACAGCGGAATAGTTAACTACTTATTTTTAGAATACTTCACAACAATAAGTTATAATTTCTAGATAAAAAAATACTTAATGCATTAGCATTTACCGGATAAATTTGTCGTCGAAAAAGGTAACTTTTAGGCTAGGGCACTACTACTTTTAATGAAACAAACATGTTCTAATAAGCGTTCATCCATAAAATGATCTGCTGAAGTAATTATATATATTCTTCTAATTTCACATAACAGGTTGATAGAGGTACGTGATATTATTGGAGAAAATTGCGGTGCATTAAGTCGCGCGTCTATAAAAGTAAACATTTTTTTTTTTGAGATATTTAAAAAAGGCTGAGTAAACATAACAAATACGAACATAAAAAATAAATACAAAATGTAATGATCAACGCTATCTTTAGAATAAATAGGTTTAGTCAATTAAGACGTTTTCTCCTTTTTTTAATACGTTAGTATGGTTATATATGTCGGTTATTATGAAAACCTTGAGGCTAAATTATTGAAAGAAAAGTACTCAGAAATATCAGCAATGAGAAATTAGCACTGAAAATGGTGTTTGGTGACTGTCAAATTATAAAGCTGGTTGGAACTAGATTTTCGCTAGTAAACTGATGTTATTTTGTTACTCTATTACATAGCATGGTATAAATCCTTCATCATACATTTCGAGCCCATTTTAATCAAAAGATACTAAGAAAAAAAATATTGTAATCACTGGAGGCTTTGTTAAGTTAGAGAAGTTAGATTTCGGCTTAGCATAACTTATAATGCTATGCCCCATGGATCAAGGGCATAATTAAACATACAATTCTAACAAAAACTCCTTTGATAATGCGTTAAATAGGTGTTCAACTCATCCATGATGATTAATGCACGAAAACCTCTTTTTATGAGCCATTGAAAGAGAATGACAGACATAGTTGTTTTATATCATGCATTTCTAAGGTAATGTTAAAAAAGTAATTCTCAATTTTGAAAACAGTACCACTATTTGCAAAACATTTTAAATAAGATGTAAAGTTAAATGTTATTGCATTTCATATTGCATTAACCTAAATACGAGTAGTTTTTCAAGAAAATGTTTTAACAATAATAAACGCCTATCATGTGAAGAAGCTCTGCCATGCGAATTTTAAAAACAATTTGTTCTGAAAAATATAGTTTGTTATCTGCAAAACACGTGCTGCAATGATTGCTTCCAATCATTCAATACAACTGTGAACTAGCATCTTTATTTTTCAAGTTTAATTGGGCGATGGGTAAACTATTGCCGATCTGAGTTAAACCCTACTGTTCTGAATGCATATAGAAAAAGGGCCACCAATAACATGTATTAACGAGAGCAAGATTGATTTCTTAAAATTGATATTCAAACTGCAACATATCAGTATATTATATAGATTGATAATTCTGAAATATTGCTTATACGCAATACGCTGACACTATGTCAAGACAATATATTAATTTACGGTCTGGTTAAATTCCCACAACAACAAAAGAAAACCTGTATTGTATTTATACACTCTGGTATCCAATTACAAATATGATACACCTGAACACTTTAACTTGGCTAGCTATAAAAGCTTGACGTCGTAATTTACGCTTCCCTATTCTGCACAATGTTAATACCACCCCTCACTCCAATGGATATTACTCCAACAAACATTTATACTTACTGCCGAAAAATGTACCAATACAATCATAATTTTTTTATCTATCAACTGTTGTACGGGCTTTATTTAATTATGTGAAACAAAAAAAACGAGCAAGAAGTTTCACAATCATTGTTTGTAATATGTTGTTTTTCTGCCGGTCTCGGGACGTTTTGACTGACATTTTATACTTCCGTTTTCGGTTATTTTAAGAAATGTTTTGATTTTCAGTGACTTTACGAGGATACATTGACGTCTCCTGCATCGGTCGGTTTATTTTTTATGAACTATTATGTAGTTTTTCTGCATTTATTTTTTTGCGAAAACTAAAACGTGGCTGATTTACATGTCCAAATCAAAAGAGAACACCAATGCATTATCGAATTACTGAAAATTCAATCATTTATCTACAAAGTGATACCATCCATTTGATTCAGTAATCTATTGCACTTTTCCGCAAGGGCTATTTATAAACACATCGTTTCTGAGAGTGGCCAAAAAGAAGAACAATGACTCATAAGGCATGCAACCATGTTATGTCGTTGCGAAGTCAAAGCCTCGTAACTCGGGGATTTATGTAAAGTTACTTTTTGATACAGCGGGTAATGGTAGATGATTCTCCCGCTTCTCTCAAGTTATCACATGTCTGCTCCGATAGGAAGCATGATAAACCCGAGAGTATCTGCGTTAACCGGGAATTATTTTTTTTTGCTTACTCAAAATGTCAAACTTCTGTAAAAAGTAAATTATTTTGAGTAAACATTGAGGTTTGGTTTATGTAAACCAGTATCTAGAAAATGGCACGTTTCCAGAAATGTGTACGTGGAAAAACCTAGTTAAGAAATCTATCTACGAAGTTGCTAACGCAGAATATCAATCAAGGCTATTGAGTGAAGACAGTTTGCGTGGTTGTCTGTCTATAAATAATGAAATATTACCATGTATTATATGGAGGTTCAGTCAAATATATCGCGAGCAACTCAAATATTGCAGGACGGTGGCTCTAGCTCTAAGTAAAATTTTCAGTAGACCCTACGTTACTAAGTGCACACTATGTTCTGATCAAACGTATTTCATTTCAGAACATGTTTTGTTATTTTGTCGTTCGAACGATACTACTAGGCAGTGCCGTTGGCGAAAATTAAGTTTAATGTTCACAGTAAATCAGTATGACGAATTTTGTCAAATGCATTCTTCCGAACAATTATTAGAAATGATGTCCGGTTTCCGATCTTTTACGCTCAGCGACCACAGTCGAGTACATATTTTCAAGATGGTACTACGATACTTACATTTTCTCAGCAAGCCACTGGCACATTTTTTACCGCATATGTAATTACATGTACAATGTGTGTAAACATACCCTCTTTTGAAGTCTTGTTCATTTGGGTTGTTTTTTGTAAAAGTAACTATCTATTTCACTATGTTTACTTTATTTATAAATATCACTCCTTTTATATCATTGTCTTAACTCTATCTAAAATGCAGGACGATGTGTAATGTAGGGACATGTCATTTATTTCCCATTCTTTGTATTGTTGTGTACCCTGAAATTGATGCCATGCATATCATTTTCCTATTCTTTTCTATGTTATGATTATATATCAACTGTATATTCATGTATTGTATGTTTTAAATATGTAATGCTCTCCATTGTTGGAGGAATAAAAGAATCTATCTATCTATCTATCCATTTCATTGTTAAATTAAATTTAGATTTGGATGCGGAACAGGTGATGGGTGAGGATGGTGAGCTGATTCGCCTGGTTTCCAGGATTGAAGAGTTCCTATCGGGATTCAAATGTAACGACAATGACGAAATCCTTCAAGAACCGGATGAAGACATAGGTAACGACGACTGCAGGTGCAAAACAAGCTGCATGAGCCTGTTTAATTTAGACAAAATTCAGGATCATATATTTTCAGTGTGAGAATTGGAAAAAAAAAACCTGAAAAAAGAGTTATACGTGATGAGGTGTTTGCATACATTTGCACATGAAAAATCAAAGGGTGGACAAAGACAGAGAGTAGGATACAGATATACGATTACGATTGGCGAAATGTGTGCAAGTGAGCCTTTGCTGAGATTTTCGATCTTAAACTAAGGACATTAAAAGCGATTCAAGAGCATCTTAACGAAAATGGGCCCGCTCCGAGAGTGCATGGTAACACCGCGAGAAAGCCTCACACACAATTCATTAAATTATGAAGATGTTAAATTTGTGGTAATTCCCTTCTCAAGACTGCAGAAACAGACGGTCTGCCTCAGCCTGCGGCTCCGAGGGTCGCGATGGCCAAAAAATGGCCTTCATAAAATATATCAGAAAGAGGCCGATAAAGCCAAGAAATTTGGGCATCACCAGTTTCAAGGACATATGTAGGCAATGTGTACCACGCATCAGGATAAGTGGTCCTCGTGCCGATGTATACCAAAGAAAATATTTGACGCCGTCCTTGAACAAGGACTAGTTGGACGCATCATCAGCCTTCGTTAGAGCATGTGGAGGTATCACACTTTTAAATATTAAATCTAATCCTGTCGAGGGTAATACAAATAAAGTTCATATTAAGAATTCATTTTGTTTTATAAGAAATAAAATTATGTCCGTCACATACATGACGGCAGATAACTAAGTGTTTTAAGCACACGATTCATAAGGTAATCGATACAGCAATTATACGGTTCAGCAAATAATTTATTAATCAACACATAAATCATACCTTTGCTTTAAAAAATGATTATAGGTCGCACGTAGGGAAAGAGAGGTGTACAGGGAAACACTAAAAGAAGCCGCACACGAAATGTCCTCGCACGTCCGGGCCATTGGTCCAGTTCCCGTGCTCAGCTGTTCGGAGGTAGTGCACTTTACTTTTGACTACAGCCAAAATGTTACAATACCGCACCACAGGCGTCAAATGGGACCAATGTATCCTGCACAATCCAAACATTCGGTTGTACTTCCGCACACATATTTTACATACAAACTGAGTTTCCATTCTATAAATGGCAATGCATATTTTTAAGATTAAAAGTAGAAAACAATATACTTTTCACCCATAATACAATGAAAACTGCATGAAAAAGCCCAGTAGTTGTAAACTTCAAACAAAATCCTACTTAAAGCATAAGACTAGGGCTCAACGACAATGAACTAGAGACAGAAACGCTTAATTACAGCATACACAATCACCACAGACAGACCAGACACTCATTAAGTTAACAATTACTTGAGTGCATCTTATGTTTATACACAATTAACGTTTTTCGTTGAGTATAATTGCTTTAAATCGAGATATTTTATAGACACCTCCGTGTGTGTCATTTGTTATTAGTGATTTAAGCCTAATCTGTCTGGTAGGAAGCCATCAACGCGATCAAGTCTGGTCCATCGTCATAAGAAGAGAACTCTGTCAAAGTTGAGGATACTTTATAAAGAGTTCAAGGTCTATATACATAAACTGTTTAATTGCAATGTATTTCAGTCATAATTAAGGTTTAATGTTTCAGATGTAATAGGATCTTGATTTGTTTATTGTAAACTACCATCGCCGCATGATTAAACTAATATTACCTCTTATTTAATATTTATGCAATGAAATCCCTAAACAATGAATATTTATATATGTGTAATGCATTTACACTTGTATATTGTTTATGATGTCTTAATTAAATGTTTTTATTGCAACTCATGTCCTGGTTCAATTTAGTTTCACTGTATTCCATAGAACCAGTCATAGTTCGCGTACATTCACATAATATATCGGCAAATACACATACTATGTGTCATTCAGTCATTCTGATTCATCGTTCTGCAAAGCTCGATGATTTTGTTTATCTTCTATGAAAAACAAAATAATTCGTCTGACACATTCGTAATTTTCCAGCATGATAAATGTACCCTGGTATTGATTATTGTAATTGTATGTTTGTGTTAAACCGGTTTAAAGTCAGATTCAAGTACCAATAATTAAACAATTTTAAGTACCAATAATTTATCAATTTTAAGCAATATCATCTTTTTAATTATACAACTGTTTAACGTCACGTATAATTTTCATTCCTGCAGTATTTTTAAAGACGGTTAAATAAGGAAGATTTTTTTTTTTTTAAAAAAGGTTACATTAGACTATTTCATAAGTTTCGAAATTAGTTAAATTACATTTAATAATATCATCACACTAACATGGTTGTTATATTAAACATATAAGATACATATGTAGTAACATTTGTTTTTGCTTTAAATGAAGTGCAATAATCGCGTTTTAAATCATAAATAGTCAAAACAGGTTTTGCTGGTTTTTTCTCCCGTAAAAAAACATTCATAAAATTTCTGTTGTTCTTTAAATAAAAAGCAAGTATTTCAAAATTCTTAAACAAGTGATAATTAACATCATAACAATAATATAATAGCTTAGAAGTGGGTTTTTTACGGATTTTGCATTATCGGTAAAATCTTGGAGTTTTATCCCGCAGGAGAAAAACCCCGTACTGAAAAGCGTTTTTTTTTTGTTTCGCGTTATTTCACTTCCGGTGTCGAAGCATAATGCTCCTTTTGATACAAGATGTTGTTTTGAGCTAAAATAACTTGAATCGTGTATTATTGAAACCCCGCGGGATTTTTCTCCCGTTTTTCAAAAGCTGGGGAAAAATCCCGCGGGATAGTGAAAAACCCCGTGTTTTTCTGCGAAAACCCCGCTGGGGCCCGAAGTTGGCGGGTCAATTAGACAAACTTCCAAAAACATTTCGCAAACAAAAAACACCAAAATCACACCTTTATGAAGCCTTCTAACTAAAGTATAGGCCAGTATTCGATTACACCGTATTTAAAGGGTACTTGAGTTTGCGAAATCTAGGATTTGCAAACACAAATTGGAGGTCGTTATAGGTTAATGTTAATCTGACGTGATCAATAAACGCAAGACACTTTTAACATCAAGTTATCATAAATATTATTTTCAACAACAGTTTATTTGACAACAGATAGTTTTCAATATTGGTCACTACGTATGCTGCATTCTTGGAGAAGGGAACACTTTTTTGGGGTTATAGAAACGTGATCAAGCATTATAAGGAAGTGCTATTACACATTTTAATCAGTGTTGTAAGATGTTTATTTTCGTTTAAAGAGAAACAAGCAATTTTACGTTGAAATCAATAAAAAGTTAAGCGTTGGAGATTTGTTTTGTAGAGAAGTTAACATTCACAGGGTTTCGGACTTTATTTTAAACGGCACACGCTGCAACGGTTTTCAGAAAACATGCTACTAAGATATTAAAGGGGATGACATGGTTATGTTTCCAAACACATTTTATGCACAAAAATCCGGGTGCTGCTTCGTGTAAGACCTTTTGCAAAGTGACCAGTAGCTTTCTCTATATTGACACCAGGGGGCTCCTGAGTAGCCAAGAGGCAACATGTACACCAGATAACAGTAGTCTAGGTACAGGCCGCCCCTGAGCGCTAGCGAGCACATAAAATACTAAGTTAATTATAATTATCCTCAAACCAGTTCAACTGACCATCAAAGTCAAAAGGGTTAAAGGACATTTTAAGACAATATGAATATTTACTTAATAACAAGTATCATTATCTCATTACTTTACAATAGTTGTGTTTCAATTTATCATTACAATCCAGTAATTGTATGCTTCAATCTTACTCTATGTTTCAAACACTGTAACTGTTTTACTTCTCATTATCTAAGCCATCCTCTAAAACTTAGGTTCATAAGCAGGTGAATTTGTGTTAACAGTGTGTCATGTTTCAATGACAAAACCAGAACGTATGAGGTGAAATGTCTTTGTTGCGGAAATTAAAACGGCGCTTCTGCTCGGACATCTAACATTTAAATGGGAATTCGGCGTCTTCTGGTTTCTTCCCAATGACAGTTTGTGCGCATATTTATCTAAAAATTTGAATGTTTGCTTAATCTATGAATATTCCTTAAAACTATGTTTGTAACAAAAACTCATTATGCCCGAAAAATATTTGTTTGAAACCATATCTTTCCTAACTTTCGGGCGTATAACTGTCCCAAATTTAGTCACCAGACCTCACATTTTCTAGAAGAAAACAATTGTGTCAGTATTGTTCAACTTTGTATTATTATTGTATAAAGCAGAATTTATTAAAGGTATTTGTACAGAATAGTTTTAAATTGGTATTAGTGCAAAGTTTGAATAATTTGTTATAAATAATGTTGTTTTAAAAAAGATTCGAACTAAAAATGTGTTTGTTTTCGAACATTTCCGTTATGTTTTTTTTTCTCATGATTAAACAATGGATTTAGTTTCGGCTGCTGGCCTGGCCCTGTTATCTTAACTTTTCGGATGTATACCATTGATATGTGTGTAATGGGTCAGTGGCTTTTTTACCAGGAACATAGTTGGTATTTTAATTCTCATACCACGCGTACGATACATTAAGACACTCAACAAAACTCCATCTGTGCATGACTTTGTTGCTGTTTATATGCTCATTGTGGCCTATATTTTCCTGGTAAATTAAAAACGTCAGTAAAAAAAAATATTATTACTTTTTACATGATATACCTATGCCGTATTTTTATCTCGAAGATGTAAACAGCATTGTAATTCAAATAGAAAGGTTATCATGTAAATCCTAAAGTCGGGATGAGGCTCCGCCAATCTCTATGTGCTATTCGTTTCATAGTCTTATAGATCGTTCGAATAATAAGAAAATGATTAGTAAGTAAAAACACAACACCATCACAGTCTTGATACCAAACAAAAACTGCAATATCTATGTCTTATGTAAGGTCTTATAACTTTGTTGAAATATATGGGGTCTATAGGCTTTAAATATTTACCTAGTTTGAACAAAGCTAAATGATGAAGCAAAGCTTAAAGTGAAGATGTTTATCCCGAAAAAGGTTCCTTTGTTTCTTTTTTCACAAGACATTTACGTCCATAAAACATTTGAATGGGGATCCTTCGGAAGCATAAACTTGACAGACCATTTTATTCAGACATGTTTAATTTATTCTTTCTTAGAAAGAACTGATAATAAACACATTTATTTCCTTGTCCTTCAAATTTAAAATTTTGCAATTTAATTACACAATATAATGGCTAAAACGTTCTATCGGTCGAAAAAAGTCTGGTGACTGAACTGCGAGAGAAGCGAGGTAAAGGTTTTATTATTCCCCGGTGGCATCATGAATGTCGTCTTCTGTAACAATTATCAGCAAAGAAATTAATTATCGCCTCCTGCCCATCGTTATAAACTTATGAAAACAAATTGTGTTTTACTGCTTATTTTGCATCTTATGAAAACGAATAGCAAAGCTCCGATGCAATAGAAAAGCAATATGTACGGTTTTGTCACGGTAAATAAATAATCATTGACATTAATTTGGATATTACTTATTATATTAATAATAAAAGCATATATTGAAGAAGCGAAAATCAATATAGCATGGTTATAACATATATCACCATATGTCAAGATTGTCCAAGGTTTTCTTTTTCAGTAAGCCAATTTGATGGTAAGTGGTGGATAGATATGAGCTGGGTTTTGTGTTCGGTGCTCTTCGATTGCTTTACTCCTAGGCACCTGTTTTACCTATCCAATTGTTACAAGATCAAGCGGTGAAAGTATCATTTGCTACTGGTGATGTCACGACATTTTGTGGAGTAAACATTACCAGAAGCAATACATTTTATTTAAGTTACATTGTATTGCGAAATAATCTTGTATTTTGAAAAGAATAGTTGCTAGATCACAGTATTCTGGAATACATATCTCTGTTTGGTTTCCTATATACTGCCACCATATTCTCAAACATTCGGGAAATAACACGACTTTTAATTTATAAAGTATGATAAACGATTTAAAAAACTAAAGAGACCAAAATGATAGCGAATATAGAATGCCAGAAAATCTTCTGACCGTAATGCATGCGTGTTTTGTACTACATAATGATACTGTTTGCTATATTTCACGAAGTAGTTTAAAAAGCACAATTTTGATATATCAAATCGGAAAGTATTTGGGGGTTTAATGGTCAAACAAGTATTCCGCCTCTCTAAATGTGTATTTGATATAAATAATGTTCTATGGTTGGTTGAATTTCAAAGGCATAACGATCCGAAAATGTCATTTTTCGCGAGGCCGCCCTTATAATAATCGAGATGATACGATCGTCAACCAGTGACGTGACTAGTGCTACCTCGGCGATCCCGGAATATAATGTTTTAATTCTCCAGTTTCACAAATAGTTAACCGTTTCTGAACCAGTTATTGTTTTCATTGGTGTCCAATTATATCTTTGGTCACCGATCTTTGCGATCTTTTGCGATCGGCATCTCTTATTCCCTCTTTTATAAGCCGTTCTTCACAACATCCGTTGGACCTTTTCCGGAAAACAGAAACAACAAGCACGCACCGGTAAACATTAATTTAGTTCAATCACTATCAATAATATTGAGTTTCCGTCACTTATTTATAACGGTAAGTCCTTTTACAGAACAGCACGCCAAAATTTGGCGTGATTAAAATTATGATCAACATTAAAGAATGATATTGACGAATATTTGCACAGAAGCCAGTAGTAGATATTATAAGTAAAACAGTCAGTAGGCCTTTCTCTATAAACAAAAGTATATGAGACATATATATCAGTATCTGTGTCATATAATATCTGTCCAGTGCATTACCTATTCAAACATTGAAGCTTTTATTAAAAAAATCAACATGTGATTTACATAACCAAAGGTTTCTGTAACATTATCAATTCTGCACTGACTCTATATTCACAATTGTAAGGTTTTTTTTCTAGGATTTTCATTTCTTTAAACACATAAAAAGCAACTTTTTGTTATAAAAAAACATAAAACAGACACGTAACAATCTAAGCGACCTTCTTAAAACTGAATATGTATTTCTCTTGGCCGCTCAACGAGACACATGTAACGCAGCTGGACTACGTCAACAGATTACACCAACTATAAAAAAAGCGTTATCAATTAATTTTTGCACCTGGACCTGAACAAGCAATTGAAATAAACGTTCACTAGGGAGTTAAACCAGTTGGCGCAACATTTTCAGAAAATAGCGTTGTGTCATTTGCACCAGTAGTTTCTATTATATAACTTGAGTTGTTGGATCAAGGTAATTTGATAACATCATAACACTCATAAGAATATGAGACAAAATTTAGAATATAAGACGGGATCATAAATGATGTTGATATTTTAATAGGAGGGAGAACAAACTTGTAAGGTTGGATTTATAATAACAAAACATTCCTGTTCTTTAATCAAAATATGTTTTGATGTCAGTGCTTTGTTCATCTTTATGATTGATGTAATACTCACATTAAAATAATTGCCTGCCATTATGCGATACTAAAGGGTTAAGATCACAATTTAATTAGATATATCATGCGTACTATTTGTTTGCTTCATACACAACAATGATTATTTACAAAAACAATAAAAACATGTTTTGCAATATGGTGTTCCAGTATATGACTGCAATGCTGTATTATAAATTAACAGACCAGACATACATTTTGCCATAAGCGATTAATGATTTCATTAAACTTTTTTATTTAAATTAGAGGTAGAACCATGTCATGTGCTAGGTACTAGTCAATGTAAAGAAAAAGGCCTGAAGAAAAATTGATACATGATAAGTAATATATGATTTCAATTTTGAAAGAAAGGATTGGAAAAAAATGTATTTCTGATAACCATATAACATTCATTGAAAAGGGTGACGGCTCCTAAATGTTGAAAAAATATGAAATTTTGAAAGGAGCGTATAGTGTCTATAACAATATTTGTACACAAGGCTTATAAGCTGATGTTCTTGTTAAGTCTGAATATTTAAAATGTTACCTAAAATGTACTACACAATAAGGAGTCAACCTCTTGAGATATCTTTTAATATAAAGGGCTTTCAAATACTATTAGTTAAACAAATCAGTAATGGCTAAAGTCATGTATGTGATGGATTTATAGTGAATATCTATCAAATGTTTCGAAAAAATATTAGACAATTTGTTTCAATTAGCAAAAAATCATGCTTTTATATGTAACTCAATTTCAAGGAATATAAAATTGGAAACAATTGTATATACACCAAAAGACAGTACCCTTCAATCGTGTTCTTTTAGAATTCAAGACCTATTACTCTTTTAAATATCATATATAAGATAGCATTAGAAAGTATAGCCAATAGATTCAAAATGTTTCACAAGATCAAACAGGATTTATTAAAGGTCGAAATATAAGTGAAATACAAGAATTTTATATAATCTTATGAAAGTATGCGTTGATAAGAATATTCCTGGCCTAGTAATCTGTGTGTGTATACCACGTGATAAATTACGTCATATATGGTACATCGGAAGGCAACCTTTCGCTTAAAATGAAGATTTAAATCAAAGATAACTTTTCTTTTACTACACCATTTTTAATAAAACAAAGGACAGTCTGTACCACTGAAAGAGCCCCGCCTTCCTTTTATTACTGACGCTTAACTCTGGTAAAAAAAACCGAAGACGGGGCTCTATAAGCGGCGTAGACTGCGTTTTAACTCATTTAAAATGGTGAAGAAACAGTGAAGTAATCTTTGTTTAAAGTATTCATTCGAAGCAAAATATTGCCATCCGACTTAGCATTTATGACTCAATTTATCACGTGGAATAATTTTATATTAGAAAAAATGACGCTTACACCTATTAGTAGACTGACAATAGTTAAGTCAGTGATTTTACCATTTCGAACACACCTTTGAATATCTTTAACAAATTCAACAAGTGTTTTTGTTAAGAGCTGAACGATTTATTTTTCTGAAGAGATATTAATATGATTGATGTTAAACGTTTACAGCTTAAAACTAAAATGGATCAGCAATAATGTATTGCATTTGAACCGTTAACTTTTTTATTAATGGCTGTATTGTTTTATGTAGATACAATGTTAAATTGTGGCAAGACATTTTGTAAAATAATTTGATATACGAAATTCAATATATTCTATAAATATGTAATATCAGCATACATGCTATATATGCATAAAATTTGCATAGATAATGGAGATAATTCCTGCATATGCCAATAATCCATTACCATATTTTTTAATATAAAAAGTCGATTTTATTAATGCTTTTTATAATAAAGGAATACGTTGTGTAAAACATGGCTTTTATTTCAGTGGAAAATTGAAAAGCCTAGTAATCGAATAATTCATAAAGCGATAAACTTCTACACTAAAATTGACAAATTTCTGCAATCAAGGCCTATATAAGAAAACCTAATATGTCTTAAATATCTCTAAAAAAATTTAAAGAAATACCCATTTATGGACAATTTAATAAATCCAATGTTGAGAAAAAAAAGTTATGTTACAAATTTAAAGAAGTCAACGGAAGAGGTTGTTACATTATGAAAATATCCATATTAACCGGACAAATATCTAAAGTAATGTACTAAGGTATACAAAAGACTGTTATATTCAACGGTTTTAGTTCATTATTCTGTACAGAATATAACGAACATTTTTTTATATTAATATATCAAATGAAACTGGTTGATAAAAAAATGTGTTTTTTTGTGAATGCTTGGAACAAACTCTGTAATATTCACATTGGAATTGCAATAGCATTCAGCTGGTATCACAAGAGATAATGCAGCAGTTAAATACTATTGACACAAATATATTCATAAAGAGTGTTGGTATTGTTAGGTTTCGAAATGAGAACTTTAGATTTGATATACTTTTATAAGAATATAAGAAATTCATTTCCTTAGTAATTAGTTCAAATAAAAAAGAAGTACGTTGAGCAAATGTAAAAACAAACGTTTTTGTACTTCCTATATTGAATTTTTTTTACGAAAGTAAAAAGACCATAATAATATAACTATCACATTGCACGCATGCATGTTTCAATTATATATTTTCCTTTATTTTGACATTGCTTTTAACGTTCATGGATATTTAAATACAAATGTGTATTTAAATGTGTATACTATATGTATCTAATACTTTTGTAAATTAATTGTGTAATCTACAATACATATATACGAAATGAAAAATAACTGAACAAACACTTTTTTATTTTGACAAATTTGTAATTTCAAATGCATACTTGGATAAATAAATATTTACTTAGAAAAACACAATGGTTTCGGAAAACATTTCTTCAAAGAAGCATTTGGCATCTTGTATAAGATTACATAAATTATAGAAAAGTGCTAAAGTAGTCAAGGCATAAACAATAACTGTAGGCGGGATTGGGGGGGGGGGGGCTTTCTCCCACCACATACCTGGAAATAGCAGTCATCTCAGCCGCATAAGAGATAAAACAAATTGTACATGTGGGTAAATATAAGTAACCCGGATGTTGCAGACCTCACTTCGGCATAACGTTGTATCATATTTTAGCTTAACAAGATAAATTATTTGTATTAGTGTATATCAGTATTGTAAAACCTTTGGATTCTCCTACCCTTCCCATTTCATTTATAATAGAGAATAAATTTATGGAAATTTGTAAGCATCTTTCGAGTGTATATTAATTTGGTCATTTTATGTTACATCATGTTCTATAAATAGCAAGAAACATCCCCGTTGCTCATCCTAAAGTATTACTGTTACTTTAGGAAGAATAATAATCAATACGATTTACCTAACAATCCTTGATAAACATACCTAGTATATTATACATAGTGTGTATGCACTGTGCTGCTTTAGAGTTTTGTGCTGTTCTTCCATGTTTCTTGTTTGTGATTTTATGTTCTTGACATGTACATGTCTTTGGCGTGTACCCAGTGCCATTAAACCGGGTTTATGTTTAAACTTATTGCTACTGAGCTTATTTCTGTAGCTTTTCGCATAAATATTGATTTCATTGATCTTTAAAATGAAATGAAATGAAATCAGTTCAGTTATGAGTAATATGGTTTAACACTAACATTTTGCATTTTTAAAAAACAGTATATTGGTATGAAGTTTTGCAAATCGCTTTAATTAGCTGAGTTAAATGAAATCATTTTATGCTATGAAATTTTAAAAGAACAATTAATATCGATTGATAGGGTGTAAAGTGGACCAATAGTAAGCTGTTGTCGTTAGGAAATAGAAATATTTAACGGCCACTAATTCCCGTTTTATGTGTACGTATGAATATGACCATTGATACAGGTTCCCACAGAGAAACTTAGGTTGTTAGCAATAAATATACTAGAATTAAATGAACTTTTTTCGGCAAATATTTCTTGCGACATGGTACGCAACTTGAAACTTATTTGTAAATTTCTAGATCCGATATGTATCCGTAATAAACGCGATTCTTAGCCGGATTAGCTGCTATAAAATCCGAACTGTTTATCTGTAAAGACGGGTAAAGTCCATGCTAATGAAACAAATGATGACAACAAAGTCAACGATTTAACATAAACAACTATTGGCATTACTGACATGACGTCAATGGTTAAGGACAACGTCAGTCAATGGCGGAAAGTATGTTGTACGTTGATAACAATCGCCTTACCGAAAAAGGCTATTAAAAATATTAAGATTGTTTAAGGTCGATGGTAAATACAAAATGTTAATAAAAAATGCATGTGAATATTAATTTCTTATTATGGTAGATAAATTGAATTTCGGTTTATCATTTGTTCTCTCGTCTGACAATAATTGGTTGTTGCCAATACTGTAAGGACGGTATTGTATGTACTTTTCGTCGTTTATTGATACTGGTTTGATAAGCTAGCAAATAATGATTTCAAATGAAATCAATTTCATGAAACTATGTTAAATGAAAATTCAAAAAGCAATGCTCAGTGTTATATTTTGAAATCAGTGATTAATAGACAAGTCTGAGGTTGCACTTACAATACTTAGTTTAAACCTCATGAGAGCTCTTTTCCCCAATTTCTCGAAAGTCCAATAAAACAGGATTACGATGAGCTCAATATATTTGATTTGGTATAATGGGTGTAGTATTAACATTTTTAAGAGTAAAACGTGAACAAAATAAGATTAGCCCTATTACATTGTTTCATTCATTTAGACAAGAAAACACAAGATAAAGTTAGAATCATGGCTTAATAAAATAGGTTTGCCAATATGGTTACGCTCAAGAACTTTCAAGTAATTTGAGCGTGATTTCCAGACCGTTTGAAGGCTGCAAACTTTACATTTCAATGTGTTTAATGCATGTGCCTGTCTGTCTGTTTGTCTGTGTAGTTTAATACACAGTGGCTCTCTCGTTTGAAGGTATGTTTGGCTTTAGCCTTGTGCCTTTACCAGATACTTCGTTAATGTTTAGCTGGGCTTCTCTAAGTCTTATTTCTGTATTAAAAAACAAATATATTTTGGACAAACCACCAAAAATAGTGCTTACACCACTGTTGGGGAACGGGCACCAGCTCAAAAAGTGATAAATCGATAAGCGTTTGATTTTGACACATGGGAATTTTATTTCAACATTTTTTTTGTATTTCATGGTGATATATATCAAAATCGAAGAGTTTCGAAAAGCTTGATACTGTGCAATATACGACTATTATGGAAATGTGTCTCCTCTTTTGTATAATAGCACAATTATCTCAAAAGTTGCATGATCGCTCACAAATAATCAGTAATTCGGTTCGATTAAAAACATAAAACAACAAATAGAAAATAAGAATAAAAACTGAATCTACCGATTTGATTGTAATTACAGCATCTAGTTTTGTGTAAGATATCAATACGATATGTTTTGTTGTTACGGAGATATTCATACGTTTTAATGATCTGAAGGTGTACTGGGGATATATGAAGCAAATAAATAACTGCACAGGGGATAGCTATTAAGTGGACTGTGGATAGTAACGATGTATTTAGAATAACGAGACTGTGATAATGATTACGGCTTTTTACCTCTACGTAAGCTCGGAGGAAATTGTTTGATGTTGTCCATATCGAGGGATGAGAGCAAAAATGTTGTTGTTTTTTTTACTTAAAACTGTTTCATTCATATAGATTTGTTAACCATGATGTGTTTTTCATCAGCATCAACGTTCCAGTCGCAAATATTTAAATATTTGAAATACGCCAGTTATCTGATTTATTGAGGAACATATGGTCGTAGAATTTATGTGGTGTTTGCTATACATATATATATGGTAAATCAAGTGGGTACGTTTTTCTCACAGAAAGTCATCATTAAGAAATGAAATATTGTGATCAAATGTGGAACACGTGCAGCTTTTTCTAAGCTTGCGTCGATGCTGCTATTACTTAAAAAAGAATAATGGTCTCTGCTCGTTCACTTCAGTACCAACCTTGATATTTAGGCAGCCTCTGGTAAAATGTGATACGTCTTGCAACTTTGAAACTATCCTCAGTACATACAACATTCTGTGAGTTTTGAGGTGGTCATCTCATATTTGAAGTAACATTTTTAATGGTCTGCTATGGTAAGCATTATAAAGTACACCATAGGCCAAATGTAGCATTCAGCTATTAGTTCAAACACTTGTTTCATTTGTGAATACGGTGGATAAGCGTTAACACAGCAAGATCTTACCTCTGGTAAAGAAAAACAACTGCTTATTTGTATGTTTACTTATCACTTTTTGAGCTCTATTCGGTGTCCGTTCCCCCACATTGTACACGCTTTAAAAACAAAGCGCGAAAAATAAACTAAATAAGTTTAAAATGTATTGTCATCAATGATGTCAAAACTAGGTGTTAAACCGTGTCAACGATAGGTAGGTCAGCATAAATTAAGTTATATGCACCTTGACTTCCTTTCCTGATATTTTTTCCATTAATTTACTTTGAATATTGCATCTGTGTATCGTTTTGTTGTCGATAGCGTGTGTTTTGCTTTAGTATCATTCTTACATTTTTTGGTTGTAAATACCCATCAATTAATCAGTTTATCCAGAAAGCATAAGTGAAGAGTCTACAATATGCTTCTTTTATACCTAGTTTCCACCGGTGTCTGGAAATAAATAAGTATTGAAGTATAAAAATCGAAGTAGTTAACTCCCGGTCTCTGCAATTATAGTTGCCTTCCATTTTCATAAAGCATGTGTGCATAATAATACATTCTGCAAAAGGAAGAAAGATCCATTTGAAAAACAAAATACATCTAAGTTATGTCAAAAAATTAAAGCCGTTCGTGTTTTATGACAGCTGATAATAGCAACACTGCTAACATCCTTTAGCACCAACCTTATAGGGAAATATAGTATGTCAGGTTACATAAAACATTAAATCATAAAATATCCTGATTGAGTTGTGAATAACAGTGATCGCCAAAAATCATACAAGAAAAAAATGACAGCTTATTTGAACCAGTCAATGAGAAAGCTGTTTCGAACTCGAGAGTTCAATACTAACATTATTAGCACACATACGTATACCTAACCTGCCGACAAGACCAACTTTGGTCACTATACTTTGGATAGATGACAATTCCTATGAAAGCTTAACAGCAGCAACATTATAATTCCCCGAGTAATTGACGATACATACTAAATAATTTATGTGAACTGGGAAATCACATTGAAAGACGGAGATCCGCAACAAGACCACTTACCACTGTTTTTGAAGCCTGATGTGATACTCAAGAGGGCAAAAAGTGTCCAATTGCGGCTTCATTTATTATCTGCCTTTAGAAATTAAATAAATACCATCTGCATCGGTGTTCAATGGCGGAATTTTAAATATTCAATGTAAATGAGAACCTGGAATTAAACTTATTAAAGTATTTTTTTACAAACAAAAGTAAAGATCATAACACTCGTTATGCTTATCAACACAATTTACATTTGCAAGAAGGGTATAGTTCATTACTTTCGTCATTCGCTTCAAAACAATCTGTATTTGCAATTACATTAATTCATATGTAGTATGGGCAAATCATAAATAACAAACTTCACATAATATGGGAATAGTAATAAAAAAAACATGATATGAAAATATGGCGCACTATATGAATGAAATTTCTTCCTAACTTGTAGAACACGTTTAACATAAATCGTACGACTGAACACGATGAATCGAAAGTTTCATTCGTTCTGGTTATTAGAAGACTCAGACTGGTTTGAATTAAACAAAATTTCCACACAAACAACTTATTTTGATAGCCACAATACAATGTGAAAAAGCTTACATGATTTCAGCGATTGTCAGAGTCGTGGAATATATGTAAGAATTATTATGTTTGAATACGGGAAACGTGTATCATGAAATCTGTCAATGGTAAAAAATAAACATAGTTTTTTTACATGAATTTAAAATCCTTAATTTAAACAACAAAAGTCTTAGTTTAAGCTAACACATTCTTTCTATGTGTTTATATAACTATCATGTTTCGAAGGTATACTTATGATTCAGTTCTTCTACAAAGTTAACAGAATAAACGCTTGATAAAACGAGAAAGAAAACAAAAGCTTCATAAATCAATTAGTTGAAAAAAAAAACAGTTTGAAAATAACTATTCCATATTCTTTTAATATAAGAAAGTTACGCAAAAAAGAGTACAACAACCTGCATTCGAACAAAATAATATTAATATAGCAAAATTACTCTTTGCGTGACAAAGCCACAAGCATATTGATTTGATTATTTAGGACCTAAACAATTGGATATAAGGCCTGTTCAGAGAACGTCAATATTCCCCTGCGTAATAAGATATGCAATAAAAGATGTAGCATGTGTTGAATTGCATTGTTACAGACGAATTTGTCGCTGTGCATCATTCGCACCTTGGTTACAGAAAAGAAATGCTTAACATCAAAAGATGAAGAGGTTTTGTTAATGACGTAGGTTAAAATAGAAGAAACAAATCAAATGGTTCAAGTGTATAATATCGTTTATGACAACATGCAAACAATGGAAAGGTTGATAGACGATGCTTGCATGGTAAGATTTATTTGTGGTCTTATTTTTGTGTATTATGTCATCCTAATTTGTACACATTTATAATTACATCTACAATTTAAGAGAAAAGGGATTGATGGGACATCAGCAAACCAAGTACAAGTAAACAAATACTATCAGGGACTCTGTTGTGGGAGTCTTCGAATGCTAGCTCGGAACATGTAGTACCCTGTAATATTCGAGACTAAATCAAATTTGTGACGACGGTAGAAGGTCGCCTAGAGCATGCATGTCGTTACGTGTTGTTCCAGAAGCGACAACATTTTGCTAAGTCATTGTCAAAACAATACTGTACTGAATCATGTAAGATTAACATCACATACAATTAGTCGCAAAATAGCATATATAGAGATAGACTATACTTTGTTCGAAGCGCTTAGATAACACGAGACCGAAATACATAATTACATACTGATTGTGTTGTCATTCTGACATAGAGCGTGTGAAATACATGCCTTGACACTCATGACGTTCATTTAAGTGAAACAGGTGGTAGTAGACTTATTTACACATTTTCAAAATATCTTAAGAGCACTTTTAGAGATGATACGAATGCTACGATTTCTTAAATGTCAGATGCGAACTTATTAGGTTTCTTGGATAATAAGGCCTATAACATTTTTCGGGTATATATCATTTACTTAAATCGAGAAAACATTTTGACTGAGATCTTGTTTTTTTAACAATTTTGTAGTTCATTGGTACAGGATGAGACTGCATTTAGTCGTATTTATGTTGAAAACTAGGTATAATAAAACATAACCCTTTGCAACCGGGAGTAATATTTCCATATATCTGACTATTGCCACTTTTAAATGATCTGTTTCAAACAGGTATCCGAGACCAATAATACAATGAATCTGAAAAGACATGTTTAGTAGTCGAAAACGTAATAAAACCCTATTTAGAGGCACGACAATACAACTATACAAATATTGGGACAAGCCACTTGCCACCGAATATTCAAAATTAAAAGCATGTTTATAGGCACAAGGCAAGAGCCGAACATACAATGACACCAACATACTGACATCAAACACAAACTTTACAAGGCAATGGTGAAGACGACAATGCACTAGAGACACAAATGTATAAACACATAAACATACACCAGAAACTTACCTTACACACCTCAAATCACTTTTACAATAAACAATTGGATGACCGCCTTATAAGACACCATTATATATATAAAGGTCATTCGAACACAACATTACTGGAACGCGAGTGCAGTTGGAGATTAAATTCCTTACATAACAAAAAACACTCAAGTCAAATCTTAGTCGCTCTCTGAATGGTTTGTAACCACATTAAAGAAAAATATGATTTCAAATCGTGTATGTTTAATTCTTTGTTAAATACGTATTTCTCAGAATAAGTGTGAATAGAAACAGAATAGACACCAGATGGTACCAAAATAGACAAATACAGTATTTCCTTAAAACAATCCTAAATGATGAATCATTATGTGATAATACATTGTTTATTAAATTCATGTTTCGTCACTGTCTCATTTGAGTTAACCCCTTTAGGACATAATTGTTTTCCAGTTTAAAGTGTGTACATTTAGCATATGAAAGTCACTTCATAAGTGTAACAATAGCGGCCGTGCTGTGTGTAGGAAACACTATTGTAGTTTTTTTTATTCTTTATTGTCCCTCATAATTACACAACAATGTTAAGGAACGTCTGGCGACCTGACTGACGTCGTCCTAAAAATACATTGTAAAGAGAAACACATTATATAAAACGAAACATAATATATATTGGAATGTCTATACATATTTGAAATAAATAATAAGATGCCTTAAATTTCACTGTGCAGTCCACACAATAATATTAACAAAGACATTCTGAAATACATGTATTCTTTATATGAATTAAAATAAAACCTATACAACAATATATGTATGATACATGTTTAATTCTTTAGACATACAAATATATCAAAAACAAGGCCCTGACAGGAATGTTTGACAACTTACTTAGGAATGCTCCTTCAGACTCTCTCAGTGGTTCTCTCACGGTGATATGTGTAGAGCTGCTTAATTACTCAGTAACTGGGTGGAACTGGTTATGTCGTTTTTAGGCTGGAAACATGCATATCAGTATTTTAGTTAAAGTTTAGTGAAACATAAGATAAACGAAGATTCATTGCCCAAGTTTCAGAAGAGAAATAAACATAATTATAATTAATAAGACCGTTATTCAAACTTAGAAGAAGAGACCAAATATTCATTTCAACTTATGGAATATAAAAACATGAATATGATTCAAACTTACTTTGATGCTAATACATATCTCGACGTCTTTACTTTTTATGAACTTGCCACTACCAAAGAAAACCGGAATCGGAAGTACATAACTACTGTAAAACGCTACCTTACTGCTTAAAAATACAACCGTACTGTACAAGTACAGGTTACACATAACCATAAAATATACGACCTGTTACATACTCCCCCCCCCCCTACAAAAAAACAGTCTCCTGACTGATCATGGTGACTTATGTTACCTACTATTATAAAAACATGTTCTCTAGAAGGTAATCTACCTATCTATCTAATCATATCATGGCCTTGTACTGATTTAAAAACAATGAAATGTATAATGTACATGAAAATGTACTAATAACATGTCTTAAAATTTGCTTAGACAAAACTTCTGTCAAAAATACATTGAACAATACAACATCAGTAGTGCACTATACTACTTACAAGTAATACAAACCAAAGTTAATATTACATAATCCTTATGATATTGTAAAAAATATAAAAAAATATAATAGAACACAAAATCTATATGTTCCATATTTTCTCCCCTCCAACAAAAATATTTTTTTCCTAAAACTTATCTTACGAGAAAATAATAATCTACAGATTCTATCAACAAAATCCTAAAACAACAAGTTAAAACAAACTTGTGTTGGACAAATATACTGTAATGTGTCCTAAAGATTATCTAACAATGTTTTAGAGAATATTAAGAACTATATAAAAAAATACAATATCAGTTTAAAAAAAGAAGGAAATAATACTAATACTTGTAATATGAACTTATTATGAATTAATCACAGACTTAAGCAGTTCTGTCATTGTTCTGTTAGTCTCTTTCTGTACATCTATGTACTTGTCCATAACTAGTTGCTGCCGCATCTGGTAGGTGTCAAACCAAGCAGGTGTTTTCTTCGCTCTCGACGATCTTCTTTGCGGTACCGGTGGAGGTGTTCTTAGAGGTTCAGTTGCTGCTTCTGCACCTTCTTCTGTATCATCTACTTCATCTTTGTCTTCTGGCTCTTCTTGAGTCACTATATTTTGTTCATCTTGATTAGATTCTAATTCTACTATATCTTCTTTTTCTTCAGTAACTTCATTCTGACCGGCCGGTCTCTGTACAATTTTCTTTCTTCTAACTACAACAATCTCTTCTTCTGAATCACTCGATTCATCACCTTTAGTTCTATCCTCATCATGTGCGATCTTCTCCACATTTTCTGGTTTAGAGGCCCTTTGTGTAAACCTACGTGGCTTTGGCACTGGTCTCTCCTGCTTCTCTGCTTCTTTAATTTCTTCTGTTTCTTCGTGTTCTTTCACCAGTAAGAGATTGTTTCGGTGAAGTTTCTTCTCACTCCCATCTTGGCTTCTTACAATAAACACCGGTATGTCTCTGTTTCGTTGACTAACAATATCATATGCGTCTTGTTCAAATTTGTCTGACAGTTTGTGTGGCCAATTGAAAGCTAGTATTTTTACTAATACTTTGTCACCTACATTAATGATCGCAGACTTTGCCTTTTTGTCATAATATAACTTTTGTTTGTTTCTTTTCTGTTCTAATGTCTTGTTGGCAATGCTACTAGCAGTATCAAGTTTCTTCTTTAAATCACTAACATAATCTGTTGAAATCTGGTCTTTATTTTCAATATGGAATAGAGTGTCAATTGCTAGTTTTGCTTTTCTACCGTACATCAATTCAAAAGGTGAGTAGCCAGTTGACTCGTGCTTCATAGCATTGTATGAAAATGTAAGTGACGGTAAGTACTTTTTCCAGTTTTCTTTCTTTGCCGGTTCTAAAGTTCCAACCATGTTAAGAAGTGTTCTGTTAAAGCGCTCTGATATGCCGTTACATTGTGGATGGTAAATTGTAGTTCTGATCTTCTCTATTCCCATTAACTGACAAAGTTCGTTGATAATTTCACATTCAAAATTTGTTCCTTGATCTGACAATAATTTGGTCGGTGTTCCAAAAATGTAGATGAAATTGTTTAGTAGAGCCTCTGCGGTTGTTTTCGCAGTCTGGTTCTTTGTTGCAATCGCTACCGAGTACTTTGTGAAGTGGTCTGTTATCACAAGAATGTTTCTCATTCCTCCTTTACATGCATCTACTTTAAGGAAGTCTGTACTAACAATCTCTAATGGGTATGTTGATTTGATGTTTATCAGTGGTGCTCTTGCATTTGTTGGCGATTTTCTTCTGAGACATCGGTCACATTTCTGTACCCAGTTTGTGGCATCTACAGTGTATCCTGGCCAAAAAAATCGTTCGCGTATCAATGTTATTGTTCTTTCTCTTCCAGGGTGACCGACTTCATTGTGTAAACCAGCCAGTACTTGTTTCCTATATATTGATGATAATACTAGTTGTTGAACCTTTTCTGTGTTTTCTACTATTTCTCTGTATAACAGTCCTCTTTTAACTATAAATTTCTCAAAATGTCTTGACATAGATAAATGTTCTCTGTTTCCAATTTCTATTGCTCTCTTCGGATATGTTCTGTCTATGGTGGCCCGTAACCAAACTCCTATAATATCATCTTCACTCTGCTGTCTTCGAAGTTCCCTCATTTCTATCTGTGCCATGGTTTGACTTGGGTCGTAAGCTACATCCATGATGTTCAAGTGGTGGCAAGGTAAAATTTCAACTATTGGTGTGTTATAGTTGGCATTACACATAGCTTTTATGGTGTCACCTTCAATTCTAATTTCTTTCATCTCATTTCCGTCTTGTATGGGGTATCTTGACATTATGTCTGCATCTGCATTTTTCGATCCAGGTCTATAAATTATGGTAAAATCAAAGTCACTTAATTGTGAAACCCATCTCTGGCCAGTTGCTTCCAGTTTTGCTGAGCTCATAATGTATGTTAATGGATTGTTGTCTGTATATGCCACAAATTTTACACCAATTAAATAGTCTCTGAATTTTTCTGTAATTGACCACTTTAAAGCAAGGAACTCTAGTTTAAATGCTGAATAGTTCTTTTCAGATTTTGATAAGCTTCTACTAGCGTAGGCGATAACTCTTTTTCTTCCTTCTTGTTCTTGGTACAGTACGGCTCCAATGCCACTATTCGAAGCATCTGTATGTAGTTCAAAATGTTTGTCGAATATGGGATAGCCTAAAACTGGTGGAGATGTTAGTAGCTCTTTGATTTTCTGGAATGTTTCTTCATGTATATCTTCCCATTTCCATTCTAATTTCTTTGCTTTCTTGTTTTTCTTTGAAGTTGAGGTTGGTAGTAATAAATCTAGAAGTGGTTTTGCTATCTTGCTGAAGTTTTTTTATGAATTTGCGATAGTATCCTGCTAGTGCCAAAAATGATCTCAATTTGTCCGAATTTGTTGGTTTTGGGTAGTTTTGGACTTTTTCACACTTTTCGGGGTCTGCCTCTACTCCATCATCTCCTACGACATGGCCAAGGAATTTAACTTTTTGTTCAAGAAAGAAACATTGTTCTGAAGATAATTTGATCCCTGCTTTTTGTAATCTAGTCAAAATGAGTTGTAATCTTTCTAAATGTTCTTCAAATGTGTAGCTCATAATAATAAGGTCATCCAAGTAAATTATGCATATGTTCATGTTGTAATCGCCTAAGATCTCCTCGACAATTCTCTGAAATGTAGCCGGACTATTACAACAACCAAACGGTAATTTGTTAAATTCCCAGAATCCCAGGGGTCCTACAGTGAAGGCGGTTCTCTCTTTTTGAAACTCCTCTACCTCAATGTGGTGATAACCACTTTTCATATCAATTGTGCTGAACCACTTCGACCCATGTAGACAATCTATTGCATCTTCTATTCGTGGAAGGGCGTAGCTATCTTTTACTGTTCTTGCATTCAATTTCCTGTAGTCGACACACATTCGGATCTTTCCATTTTTCTTTCTACAAATAACGACTGGTGATGCCCATGGTGAGAACGATCTTCGGATTACTCCACTTGCCAATAAATCTTCCAGATGTCTTCTAACTTCATCAACCATACTCGGTGCAATTCTTCTATAACGTTCTTTGAAAGGTGTTTCATCATGTAAATCTATTTTATGTTTCGTACCAGTACAGTTTCCAATGTCAGTATCACTTTTGGAGAAAATGTTTTCATGTTGTTTCAGAAGTTCAATTAACTGTTTATGTTGGTATTTGGAAAGTTCAGAGTTAATGTTAATCTGTTTGAGTACATCTGGCAATGGTTGTTCTTCTTCAAATTTTTTTCAACACGCCTTCTTCTATGGTGACTGGTTGAATTTCACAAACTATGGCTTTTGGAGAAATGGTAATAGTTCTTGCAGTTAAATTCATAATGTTTACTGTGAATTCTTGTTTTGTGTTGGACTCATAATGGACAACTGCTGGAACTATCTCTATGTCTTGTAATGTCGTATCTAATGTTTCCTGAATAATTGCGTTTGTCGACTGATGGTTGATTTCTTTGTCTGTTCTGCATCTAATGTTCAAGGATTTGTTTGGAGCTAATGAAATGTTATCTGTTTCAGCACTGCGTAGTAAAGCTAGTCTATTATGATTTCGTTTTAACAGTTTTTTTTTCTCATATCAATGCATCTAAATGCCAGAAACCATGGTATATGAAGTTTACTATCTTGAAGAAATTTTTCACCACAATTATTTTTACATTCTTTTAACAGTTCATTTATAATGTTTGTGCCTAAGAGAATTGGTGTCCTGCCGTTGTATTCCGTGTTGGGTACTACAAGTAATAAACATCGTTGTTCTGAAGATTTGGGAATGTCATGTGTTTTTAAATTAACTTTAATATATCCTTTGTATGGTAGGGTGTTTCCGTCTGCACATTCTATTTTCAGTATATTGTTTAAAGGTTTAAGTTGTGTGTCTTTAAGGTTTTCTTCAAAATATTGTTCTGAACAGGTTGAAACACAAGATCCAGTATCACATAACGCTGTTGTTTCTTTGTCGTTAATGAATAATTTGACCTCTGATGTTTCCCCAACTAGTTTTGGATCAGTCCTCACTTTCTTGTCCCCATCCTGACCCGCCATAGAGACATTTATTCGTTTAAATTCAATGGACATCTGACTGCAATATGACCGTAATCATAACAATTGTAGCACTGGTCATTTCTGTAGTCTGGTCTAAATGTATTTATGCCTATTGGACGTGAAGGTGTATATTGTCCGCGACCTCCTCTGTTGTTTGTTGGTTGTCCACGAAATCCTCTATAATGTCTTGGTCCTCGTGAGCGTGGTTGATAAAAATGTTGTTGTTTGTAGTCTTGAGCATATTCATACTGTTGTGGGGATTCATATTGTCGGTTTCCATCAGTTTGGCTCCTTTGTTGTTGAGGTGGACCTCTTTGTTGTTGTTGCTGTAATACTGTTTTTTTATTATTTTCTTTCTCAATACGATCCATCCTCTCATGTAATTGTTCTAGCAAAACCTTAACATCACTTAATTTTGTTTCCTCTTCTTTGGTTGTATTGGTATTTGGTTGTATTGGGCAGCATGTGGCACCTGCCATTGAAAATTCGGCTTCCAGTTTTCTAACCTCTGCCTTGAATGTGTTGTATTCTTGAATGCTTTCAAACTTGTACATAGCAGCAATTTTCAAATTAGTAAACAGTCCTTCGTAAAATACACTTTTCAGCACAGTTTGTTGTGTCCTTTTTAGTGCATCAAGTTCCACTTCCATAGAGAACAGTTCCTCTACTCGACTTGCATATTTCGTGACTGACTCGCCTTTTTGTTGGGTACATCCATGAAATTTCTTTAAAATAGCTTCTGGCGACTCTGTGTTACCAAATGCACAATGAAAGTTCACTAATATAGTTTTTAAATCTGCTTTCTCCCCTAATCGCATGGCCATGGCAGCGGCTTCTCCTCTTAATGAACGCCGAATTCCTAATAAAGGTCCTTCGGTTGTGTAGGCCTTTTCCTGAGTTAGACAAATAACCTCGTAACGCCAGGTCCGGTAGCTTACTTCTCCTTTTCCTGGTTCTCCATAAAATAGTGAAATTCTAGGGAATTTTCCTGTTTGTGTAGATACTTTCTCTTCTACAACTGTTTCCACCTTTATTTTCAATGCTTGTTCAAGTTCATGTGGGTTTGCGATTTTTAATTTCTGTAACGCACCTAACAGTCCTTTTTGTTCTTCACTTATTTGTTCCATGTTTAAATAACTTCAGTTCACAAATATAATCCAAAGGCACACCAAATTAATTCCAATATTAAAAATTAAAACAATAAAATGAAGAAGACACAATCACAACAACCAAACATAAATGGTATGATCACATGCTCAAATGTGTCTACAAAAACTCTAGAGAAAAGTATGTATATATTTTCGGTTAGAATTGACGGCAGTTTGCGTACTATCAATTTACATTAAATAAATTAATTTAAATAGATCACAATATTTATCTAATCTGAAGTGTCAAAAATCTAAAGCACATCAAATGCCAATGAATAAGTCACTTATTAATTCTATTAAACTTAAATGCAACATATCACCAAGCGTATGACACAAAACAACTCAATAAAACTTTGACCATGATGAATGAAAGTAAGTTATCCTAAACCATAAATAACAAAAAATCACAGTAAAGTTTGAAAATTCACAACATAATATCAAAATATTTCGAAGTAAATATAGAAAATTTAAATAGCAATAAAATAATCTAGTATTGACGAACAGAAAAAAAATCCAAAAAAAAAAAAATCCGAAATTTTTTTCAGTTACTACCGCTGAGCAACGACAGCAACGACAAGTCAAAAATGGGTGGTGTTGATGATGAAATTTACAAAGTAAAGTGTAATACCAATATTCAGGGTAAAATATATCCAGTGAATTCAAAAATGAAAGTGTTAAAACCCTCCAATGTTCTAGAAAGATGTTCTTTAATTGATTATTTAATAAAAACATAAATCAAAACAAAGCTCGGACAATTACGGGATGTCACAATATTAAATATTGAAGCTACTAGGCCAAAAGAAGGATATTAAATATCTCTAAATAAAATTTTACACATTTATAATAGAATCTACACTACTGCACACTACAGTTATTACTGTTACTACTAATAGAACACTAACATGAATGTATCACAAAATATCACTTTAATTTAATAGGTAATAATTTGGAAATTTAGCCAATGAATGCACCAAGTCCAAAAGAAATAACACAGAAAATAACAGAAATATGATATAGTAACTGGTCTTTCTAATAATAATTAAGTTTTTGCACACTGGAATTTTTCAGATTTGGGCAATGAACACTTCAATACTGTGAAATGTTATTTTATGCGGTGAAAAGTTAGATGCAAATGTTTAATGTTCATGCATTAATTTATTAATTTACTTATAAATTGAGAACCTTTGACTTATTTGTGTTTGGTTAATATGCAATAGTGATATCTTACTCTCTACAAAAAAAAATCTTTCAATTCTCACTCACCACCTTACTATATACACATGGGACTGCACAGTTCTAAAAAAAAATGACGATGACACACGTCCTACACTTCCTACACGTCCTGATGATCCGTATCGTCCTCAATGGTCCACACGTCCTGATGATCCTGAACGGTCCACACGTCCTGATGATCCTTAACGTCCTTAATGGTCCACACGTCCTGATGATCTTTAACGTCCTTAATGGTCCACACGTCCTAATGATCCTTAACGTCCTTAATGGTCCACACGTCCTGATGATCTTTAACACCCTTAATGGTCCACACGTCCTGATGATCCTTTCTAAGACTAACAATTCAAATCCTCACTGGGAGCTCCAAATGTAACAATAGCGGCCGTGCTGTATGTAGGAAACACTATTGTAGTTTTTTAGTCTTTATTGTCTCTCATAATTACACAACAATGTTAAGGAACGTCTGGCGACCTGACTGACGTCGTCCTAAAAATACATTGTAAAGAGAAACACATTATATATAACGAAACATAATATATATTGGAATGTCTATACATATTTGAAATAAATAATAAGATGCCTTAAATTTCACTGTGCAGTCCACACAATAATATTAACAAAGACATTCTGAAATACATGTATTCTTTATATGAATTAAAATAAAACCTATACAACACTATATGTATGATACATGTTTAATTCTTTAGACATTCAAATATATCAAAAACAAGGCCCTGACAGTAATGTTTGACAACTTACTTAGGAATGCTCCTTCAGACTCTCTCAGTGGTTCTCTCACGGTGATATGTACCAAATATTCATTTCAACTTATGGAATATAAAAACATGAATATGATACAAACTTACTTTGATACTAATAGATATCTCGACGTCTCTACTTTTTATGAACTTGCCACTACCAAAGAAAACCGGAATCGGAAGTACATAACTACTGTAAAACGCTACCTTACTGCTTAAAAATACAACCGTACTGTACAAGTACAGGTTACACATAACCATAAAATATATGACCTGTTACATAAGTACAGATAAACATACATATTTTTAGATTCACTGGGATTTACGTGTTAGACAAACCCAGTATTTTTCGAATTTGAGAAAAACTGCTGTAGATACATGTGTCGAAAACGATGTGATACATCAGTAAGTAAGATACAATGCGGTGTACACAAAAAGTCCTTTGTCAAATTATCTGCCTATATTCTGTTATTATATAAAAAACTTCAAACGCAATGACCAGTAGACGTAATCTTAAACATAAACCCCGTTCAACTATGAATGGCCAAATCCAAAAACGCAGAACATCAACAGGCATATCTACAATCAGTACCTTAAATATAGAATGTATTAAACAAGGGGCGTTTATCAAGGATTGCTGGAACGGTTTGCCTTGTCAGCAAAATGTAAATTCACTGGAAGGTTAAACTAGCTTCTGTCCAAAACCTCACACTTACACAAAAATTTCCCAAGAAAAGTGCAGAAGGAAATGGTTGATCAAATTATACACTGACGAGAGGAGACTTATAAATAAAACAAATTATGATTGAAAAAAGGTTATCGAGAAAGTGCTTTTAGATGAGGGAACCCAACACAATCTGCAGACGGATGAAAATGATTCAGAGACTAAAGGCAAACTTGTTTAAGAAATGATACAATTACTGTTAGAAATTATGACAAGCCTACACAGTCTGCCTAAGTAATTAAACAGTGTAAAACTGTATGATCATAGAGTTTCATTGTAAATCCCATAATTGTTCTAACGCTGGAAATAAATAATGAAATCCTTTAACAAAACTAAACTTACAGTTCCAACTGCAAAACCTCAGTAAAAAAAATTGAATAATGTGAAATATTACACTGAAACATTCCGACTGAAACAAACGACTCCCAATAAAGGTTTAAAAATAGCTCGACTCTGCACATATTCACTATTGAAATCAGACCACAGAAAAACTAGTAATGTATAGACGGGAGAATAATCTTGATAAATTGTGTACTGAATTCATCCTCAAAAAACAAAGGACGATATTTCCTCAAAGTATTGCAATTATCATCGGCTTGAATATGATCCCAGACTTTCATTCCGTCTTTCTGCCCATCCCGCTTTTGGAATCAATCTTATTTTACACTTTATCTTTTTTTCAAGGATCTCCATAATATTTCGGGATAAGCTTTATTGTTTGAAATCGATGAGGCCCACACGCATTCAATGATCAAATGAATTAAGGTAAATCAAGTTTATAGCGCATTGTATTGGCAAAAGAGTACTTAAATTGATACGGTTTTAATTTTGTATCCATATACCTATATGTGTACGCTAAATGACGCATGGTGCTGAACTTGGGAACGTTTTGCCTCAGCGAATCTGCAATAAGCAACATTCTCTAACCGTTTCAATAAGGATAAAACAATAAAAAGGAGTTCAAGGTATTATTTTTGAAAAGACACTACTTTGCAGATTTATCTTCTTTAATGCCTAGTTTAAGGAATATTTGGCATTATAATCCCTTGCTGTGCATCCCCTGTTAATTGCACTGGTGGTACAGAAGGGGCCAATTTCCTATGAATTTGTTTATTGGCTCAAGGCCATAAAGGGTTGACACTTTAAAAGTAATCTCCTTAATACATGTTATTAAAATGCATTGCTAATGTATTTATTAAATGAACCGATAGGAAATAAATAATAAACGAAAAGAAAGAGTGATCAGTTCTTTAAATAGTTACTTTATCATATATATTTAAATCCACTTTAAATGCATGGTTGGCATTGTGTTATCCTAATTGTAAAGGATCATTATGATTAATTCATATTAATGGGTAATGGGCTATTATAAATAGCATAACTCTTATCCTTATTCTAAGGGTTATTTAAAGCATTATAATAATAACTATTATTATTATTATTATTATTATTATTATTATTATTATTATTATTATTATTATTATCATTATTGTTATTATTATTATTATCATTATTATTATTATTATTATTATTATTATTATTATTATTATTATTTAGATTTAGTATTATTATCATTATTATTATTATTATTATTAATTTTATTATTATTATTATTTAATTATTGTTATTGTTATTATTATTTTTTTATTATTATTATTATAATTATAATTAATATTATTATTATCATGATTATTATCATTATTTTTATTATCATTATTATTTGTATTACTATTATTATAGCTGTAATTATTATTATTATTACTACTTGAAAAAAATAATTACAACAACTTAAAGATGTTTTATCCATTTTAATAATAAAACCTGAACTGCACAATGTGTTAATGTTTTCATCGTTTAACTGAAATTAGATATGTGCAAAATATAGGTTAAGTCAGTTAAACTTTTATAGCAGGAAGTAGAGAGGCAGATTGGATCGGTAATATTTTCGTGTTGATACCTGTTCAAACTAGCGAAAATTAATAATGAATTGATAATGACAACATTAATATATTATCGTCACACTTTCTTGCTGTTAGTTTTCCCAAACAAATTATCGCGTATAAAAATGGATTTTTGTCACGGAAAGTCACGATTCAAATTGCAAACTGAAATGAAATAAATCGTAACTGCATGTTTGGGTCATGACCGTTCCTCACCATGCACTGCACCCTGGTGACTTATATCACTCAAACCATTGTAGTTTTCCCAAAACTAGCATTTTAGATTGTTTAACCTTAATATCACATGAGTTGGTTTACCTTCAAAGTCTTGTTGTTGAACTCTGGCAAAATATGGCAGGTTTCACATGATGCAACAAAACCGAAAGTAAACCCGGCATGCACTGGTTACGTTTCTAATATCATGTCTAGCGATCGAAACTCACCTCGATTCTGAAGTTGAAAGGGATTTTAAATATTGCCATTTTAATTTCCCATTACCATAATCTCCATCACTATGAGCTAATCTTACTTATGAAAATAAAATCTTTGGAAAATGAATTACAATTTTAAAGACGTCCTTTGTTAAACGGACTTAAGTTTACCTAATAAACCAAAGCAACGGACAACGTATATTAAGTTCGTTCGATTTTGCTATCAGAAGAAGGTGCGAAAACATGATCTTATTTTTATGATCATGTAAAGCAAAAAATTGAGAACATTTAAAACCTTACCAACACTAGTTTAATAAAATCATTATGAAAGGATTTCTCATAGCCAGACTCATAGGTTTTCGTAATATAATGATTTTTCTTTTAATGAGTCTTTAATATGCATCTTTCCACATCCGTCATCAAGCCATCTTCCATTAATGGCTTACGTATAAGTACAAAACGTATTAGCTATATTTTTACGTTGTATCTGTTTACATTATACGCCTAATGCACTATAGATCAGACAATTCAGAGATCGAAACGGTTTTATATGTGTTCCGGACATATTTAGGTCATCTGATTACCCAATGTCAATAGGATGTCGTCTATAACTTGATTAAATGACAGCTGTATATTTCACTACTTTTTTTTACAAAACTTCACCAAAAATAAGTAATTTCTAGATCAAATATCATTTAATGAATTGACCTTACGACAGCGGTTACTAAGCCACGCCCCCTGATTATCAAGGGAGCGAACTCTGTCTATGTCCGTCAAACAAACAAGGAAGCAATGGCGTCGTTTCGCCTACCGATATTCCTGAGGGTTTGGGGCCAAATTATCATAAATGTGACATTTCACTGCAAAAACAACAGTAGGCAAAGGAATTTGTTACTGGCTACTACATCGGAAAGCTAGATATATCTTTAGAAGACGACGATATCTAACATTTACGGGCTGAAATATATCCAAGTCAGAGAAATCGGATAGCCGCCATGTTGTCAACATTGACATCGATACAAAGGAAAAGCGTGTGTGTGACGCATACTGAAGATGCAAAGGGTAAGTTTAACTTTTAATAACGCCGGTCATTCTTTCAGGATTATTGAAACAAAGACTAAATCATCACACAATATGAGTATATCATGAATGGCCCTAGAATGGGGAACCCGGAAGTGACATACAATGACAGTTACATGCCAGCTATATATAACCTTATATTTATAGTATGAGCAGATATGTTGTTTTTAAGTTAATGCATAACAAGTCTCAGTTCTCAGCGACTATAAATAATAGTGTAATAGTTGACAAGTTACAATTGTGGGTGATACCAATCTGTAACTTTTGCATTGCTTAAACATTCATATGCTTTGATTCTTGTTTTTACAGAAATTTCACACACTCTGCCTGTTAAGGTAAACCTGGGAGGAAAAGTTCCCCCGGTGTGGGGCTTAAACTCACGACCACCAGAATACTAGCACGGCGCTCTAACCAACTAAGCTGACAGGGCAGCTGGTTGTAACCAACGCTGCCACCATTAAAGTATTCTGATTGATGGATATAAGGAAGTCCCGTTGTTATTGTCTTCAACAAGCCTACCGCCACAGCCTGGCACAGGGGACCTAGAATAAGACCAGAAACCGCCCCCATGATATTTGCCAGTCCGGGCAATGTCAACCGCAAGAGAAAACCAGTGATGGTAAGTTTTACAAATAATCGGTAGGACCTGTTTTAAAGCTTTTTATAACATTTAATTTTACTTTGCTGTACAAAAGTTATGGACTATTTGTCCAGAAAAAAGACAACAACCACAAAACATACAGTTAGCTATTTTCTTGTCAATGTTTCATTATTATATACATGTAGAAAGCAAACATCAAATGCAGTAGCATTTACAGCCAGAATTAAAATATTTAACAAGACATGCAACTGATTTATTTTAATAGTGGCATCTTTTATTTATTTCAGGAAAGTGTGGTCATTTGGAGAGAGTCCTTGAAGTTTTTCAGCATGTTGTGTTGTTGGATTCTTGGAAGGATGTACCTATGGTGTTAGCTTCAGTCCTGGAATATAACACCAGTTGTTTCATATTTAATATCAGATTAATACATTGTTGTGTTGAAAACATTACTTAAACTTTGAAATTTCTTTGGTGCTTATACATGATATTGTAGGTGTACATCTCTTTATTGCAATGGCAAATACATTTTAAAAATTATCGCATAAGCAAAAGTTATTTTTCTCTATTAAAGCTGCACTTTCACAGATTGATCGCTTTGACAACTTACAAAAGATCTGATTGCATTTATCATATTTTGGCTCAAAGAGGTTTGCTCTGTGGTTATATATAAGGACTTGATTGAATGAATGACAAAATTAGCCCCATTCTCAAACAAAAAAAAGTGTCAAAACAGAAATCTGTGAGAGTGCAACTTGAAGAATGGGATAAACTTTCATTAAAGATAATAGATTTACGTAATTGGCACCAAATATAAGAATAACATTGAAATCTTGTACATGTTTGACTTGTTCATTATTCATAATAAGAGACTAAAGTGAGTCTTTACAGCACATGCTTGGCAGAATCAAGTGAACTCAATAATTGATTTAAATGATTTATATGAAAATAAGAAATCTATGAAATTGTGTCGAAATGACTGCTACAATAGCCATTGTTTACATGAAATAAATTGATTTATACTGCAAATAAAACCTTAACGATTCAGACCGTTCTGTTCTTGTTTTTTTTTGGGGTGGTTCAGATATTAATCTGATTTTTGGAGGAGGTCTTGCTGATGTGAGCCGGTCCCGGTGTAAGCTTGTCAAATACATCAAACAGTACAGTAGCTGCTTGAGGGTCAGGGTTTACTTGACTGGGTTTCCCGTCGACAAAGTGCTGATATGAAAATAAGAAATCTATGAAATTGTGTCGAAATGACAGCTACAATAGCCATTGTTTACATAGTAACCATACGAGTAGGTGAGATTCGGAAGCATGCGCTGGTTCGGACAAAAATTTAGTTTTACAATATTTCCTAATTTACTTTGAATTCGAAGCAGTTTATAAGCTTATATTAAGGTATCAACTAATAAAAGCTCTATCTTGAATGAAATCAATCGTGTCCATGTTGAACCTGATCTTAAATGGCCATTTCTGCCAATTTGACAACACAAGCGAAAGCATAAATGTACGATGTTTAAAGTTTAAAAATAGTAACACTAATTTAGGTCACGGACAACTTCAGTATTAAACAAATTTAAAGCGGATTGATTTGCCCCTCTTATAAGCAACTAATTAGTTATTTCAGAAACATACTTTTTTACAGACGTATAGATGTTTCGCCTTTGAACGATCTTTCAAAATGTCGAAGTTCAACTGCTGGTGATGTCTTCCGCAGAGTCTGATCCAGCGATTGCATTCTTCTCGCTTGTTTCGGAAACGGAACGAATTCCACGCCGGTCTGGCTACCTCGTATCCGAATTACAAGTGTCATTACAACACCTTTTTACCATAATACTTAAAAAGGCGAGGAAATGTCAATGCATGTTTATGACGGACTCTGGTCAGTTTGACGGACAAAATGGCGGATAACAACACGGCTCATCAGCGCTGTATTCTGATTGGCTGATAGGACCTGTCAACCAAATCCTGTCGTAAGGTCAATTGATATGTACCGAATAATTCGTCGTAAAAAAGGGAACTTCTAGTCCAAGACAATACTAAATTTAATCAGACAGACATGTCCCAAAGATCATATGGTAATAATATACAACTATGTGACATAACAGATCAGCGTTCAGCTATTACATAATTTGCTGAAGTAATAAATTATATTCTTTTTTTTCACACAGTGGATTGATTTAGGTACAGGATGTTATTGGTGACATCGCGTTGCATAATGTATATAGTCGCTCGTCTAAGAAGTAAAACATATTCATTTTTATATGTTAAGATAAATCAAAAAGGCTTAGTATATATAACGAATACATTTAAATGATAACATACTGTAATAATCAAAGCTATCCTTCATATTATGATTCCTTCTTACCTCTTATACGTTGGGTTTTAGTTTAGCAAATACCGGTATTAAAAAATACCGGTTATTATCAAAACTGACCTTGAGGCTTGTCTACTGCAAACAGGTACTAAGGAATATCACCAATGAGAATGGTATAGGGTTATTGTCAGGTTACACGACTATCAAGCCATTTGGATCTCGATTTTCACTAATAAACTAATTTTATTTTGTAACTTTATTACCTATGGTATTCAAAATTGATTCTGACTCCGATGAAGCTCAAGGACAAGTATAAGGTTGTGTGCTCGGTTTTATCCAAACGTGTACTCATTGTTTTCATTTATCGTTCCATGGCCCTGCTTCAATAAGGAATATTTGGTCAAAACTTTAAAAAACATGAAAGTTGTAGAAAGTTAACGCTTGGTGATATTGTTTGTTTTCCTTTTGAAAATTATTCATCGTTGTATTCATTTCAAAGACCCTGTTAAGAAAAATAACTTTAGATATTTGTTGAAGTTTTGCCCCTTTTCACTCCTTTGCTCAATACATCAAATAGCATAGCATGGTATAAACCGGTCATCATACATTTCAAACGCACTTAACTACACTTTCGATTTCGGCCTAGCATAAGATGCATATTTCTCTATGAATATACACATGCACGTTTCCTGTTAAGGAAAATGGTTTTAAACTCGATATATTTAATGAATTATTCCATGTTTGTCATTTGTTATTAATCATTTAAGCCTTAATTGTCTGGTAGGAAGCCATCAACGCGATCAAGTCTTGCTCATCGTCATTAAAAGAGAACTCTGTCAAAGTTGATGATACTTCATTTAGTGTTCAAGATGTATGTACTTGGTACATTTATCGAGTGAACGTCTTAAAAAGTGCAATGCTTAAGGGTTACATCATGCGCTACCCTTTGACTTTTTACATGGATACATGTACGAACGATTTAGGGTGTTTAATTGCACTGAATCCAATTGGTAATCGTTCAGGAAAACTTTTCATATGAAGCACGATCTTAATTTTCATTATAATGGACGAGCTTTAATGTTATTGAATTTCTAGGTCATTGGATTACTCAACGTCAATATGATGACGTCTAAGGTTTGATAAAAGTACAACAGTATAATCCATATTTCCAGGAAACCTCTCATACAAACATTTGTCTTTCTAGATAAAACCAAAAAAAAACATTGTTTTATGATAAACTTCATCGGAAATAAACAAGGAAATGGCTTCAAGATATGTTTAAATAAATAAATGTCAATTAAAGGATTTGGATGATAACTTCTATGCCAAGACCATACTATGTAAATTTTAATCTTATATGATAGTTCTTCTGTTTTTTTCCGCTAATCGTTTAACTGACAAGTTTCCTTAACTCGTTGATGCTGATTTAAGTCGTTGCTATAATTAATGCTGCTTTAAACAAATCTTTTCAATTGGCCAACAAAAGGATCTAATCGCCTTGACTTTTATCCCCGTTAATTGAGTTATTATTAGCCGATATCTTATTACCGCTTTTTTAGTTTGTAAATCACTTTTCATACTTGGAGATTATTCTGTTGAGATGCTAACAAAATAGAATGGAGCACATTGGAACAAAACCTGGTCAGATTGTTCATGTCTACATCTTGTCTCTCTGATGCTTCCGAAGGATGTACTTACAATTACAATTTTGACGATGGCAGATTATGAAGCGTTTTAGTCCGGTTTGATACGAAACAACATGTCATTGTTTCCATCATTGTGGCACTATTTAAACTTCTTTTTGATTAATATGACAGCATTAGAGTGTAAAGGTCTATTTTTATCTCAAGATGTTTATAGGGAAAAGTCAATTGTTTTTATTCCAGAGCTCTATTTAGTAGTGTCTTGTTATATAAGGGTTTTCTGTTAATGAGATCTAATGACTAATTAGTGATAAATTAGTCTTTTTTGTTTGATGTCCGTTCAAGTATCCTTAGGTACATGTTAAAGAGTATTTTGTAGGCAAGACGTTGTTAAAATTAAGTAAAAAATGCATTTAAACGCAAAAGAAATTTTTCACACACGAACAACATAAAATGCAAATACTGAACATTTTTGTGTGTCTTCGTGATGAGTGTTTATTACTACCTATTTCATTAAATACCCTATTTAGCATATCATACGGATGTCATTTATATTGACAGATAATATCAAACCATTTCATGCTTGCTTGATTTAAAATGTATATAAATATGTTGTTTTTTAAGTGAAAGTCACGATTGAATTCACAAACTGCAATGGAAAAAGTCTTAAAGACTAATTACGTGATCGGGTCATTACCGTTCCTCACCATGCACTGCACATTGATGAGGGAGTATACCTATTAAACCATTGTGGTATTCAAAACACTTGCATTTCAGATTGTACAACGTTAATGTCAGGAGAGTTGTTTTACCTGCAAGGTATTTCAGTGTGTTTTTTGCATATATGTAATAAACAAAACCATAAGAAACCCTTGCATGCACTGGTACCATTTCTAATAAAATATCCAGTGATCGAGACTCAGACACTTGAATTTTGAAATCGATTGGGACTTTCAAATATCTAAGATTTTGAAAAGTCGAATGCATTGCCATTTTAATAATCCATTACCATAAGCGTCATAAGCGTCATCAGTTTGAGCTAATCTCACTTATTACAATAAATACAAAACCTTTAGGAAATCAATACACATACAAAAAAACTTTCTCATTTCTGACAGGTTGAAGGAAAACAATATGAAACTGGTAAGGGCATTGTCATTTTAAAGACGGCCTTTGTTATAAGGAATTAGGTTTATTAAAAAAAAAGAGCAAAGAGCAATAAACATTTTATCAAGTTCGTTCGATATTATTTTAAGAGGATTGTGCAAAAACATGATTTCTTATTATGAGGTTACAAACGAAATTGAGATCATTAAAAACCTTACTTCACAATAATTAAATACAATCATTATAAACAGATTTCGCATAGCCTGGCTCAAAGGTATTCGAAATGCTGTTTCTTTAAAAGGATCCTTTATATGCGTATTTCAAAATCCGTCATGAAAGACATTATTCATTAAAGGCTTACTTATAAATATAAAACGTATTAGACAATTTTTAAGTTGTGTCTTTTGACGCCTTATGCACTACAGTTGAGACAATTATGAGTTTATATGTGTTCTGGACATTTGTAGGTCATCGGATTACTCATTGTCAATAGGATGCCGTCCGTAACCTATGGAAATGACAGCTGTATGTTCTACTACTTATTTTCAGAATACTTCACAAAAGATAATTTCGAGATAAAAATCGTTGAATGCATTGACATGTGCTGGATAAATTCGCTGCAGAAAAAGGAAATAGACGGTTACTGTACTTCTTTTAATCAGACAGACATGTTCCAAAGTTCATATAGTGGTTATATAAAAAATAATTGATAAGGCCAATAGGCGATTTTGTATTAAAGCATCTACTGAAGTAACAACTTATATTCTCCTAATTTCACACCACAGGCTGATAAAGGTAAATAATTTCATTGGAGACTTTGGATTGCATGATGTATGAAGTCGCTCTCTATGAAGTAAAACATATATTTTGTCTGAGATATAGAAACATGACACTTTGAAATATGGTTTGTCTTCCTCCTTTACAATTATTCAGCGTTGTGTTCACTTTAAAGACTATGCTAAAAACAAAACTTGATATTTCCTGTGGTTTTTCCCCGTATTCAAACCTTTTTACCGTTAGGCAAAGCACATAGCCCGGAAGAAACTCGTCATTATACATTTTAAACTCACTTGAATCAAGAACTGTCACTAAACACAAACTATTGTAATAACTTGAGGTTTTGTTAAGTCACAGAAGTTAGATGTCGGCTTAGGCATCCATTATAATATGTATGCCCCATGAAGCGAGGGCATAATGAAATATAGCATTGAAACAAAACCTTATTTGATAATGCGTTAAATAATGTTTCACATCTTCCGTTATATTTAATGCACATATACCCTTTTATAAGCGCCATTGACAAAGAATGTTAAATGACAGGCATAATTGTTTGTGTTATATATCATTTATAAGGCAGTGTTAAAAACGCTGTGTTTTCTCAATTAAGACAGCAGTATCACTACCATTTACAAAGTAGTTTTAATATGTCAATATTACTAGGTAATCGCGTCTCGTATTTATCAACCTAAAACACGCATTACAATGAATGTATCCATTTATTCAGTCGAGCCGTTTACAAGCATCTTCATGTTTCAAGTTTATTTGGGTGATGGGTAAATTATTGCTGATCTGCGTTTTTACCATACAATCCGAAAACATAAAGAAAGACAGGCCACCTATACCAATTATTTACAAGAGCAAAATTGCTGAAATAATAATGATTTTGTAAAATTGATATACAAACTGCAATAAATCAGTATATTTTGTATGCTGTGAATTACTCCGTTCGCTGACAGTTCGACAGAAAAGTAAATGGATTTACGGATTGGTAATGTTTTCAGCACAACAACATGTATTGTATTTAACCAATTTTATATCGAAGAACAAATATGATACTCTTGAACACTATACCTTGGTACTTTGTTGCTGTTCCTGTAAAATTCGAATATGTTGTTGTACGCCTGCACACAGATTTCACACACAAAAGGAATTCCATTCTATAAAAATGTAATCATTTTTTGATGGTATTTATAATTGTAGGGAGAAAACTATATAATTTTCATCCATGATAATACTATGAAACCTAAAGTTTTAACTTCCTAAATAAGCCCTGTTTAGAGGCACAGGGCAAGGGCTCAAACGACAATGAACTAGAGACACAAACGTAAAAACACAATATTTACAAACACAAACACCACAGAGAGACCGAACACCCATTAAATTAAATATTACTCATGTGTATCTTGTGAACATATACAATGAACGTGTCTTGTTGAGTATAATTGCTTTGAACTCATCGTCATTAAAAGAGACTTCTATCGCAGTCGATGATACTTTATACAGTGATCAAGATTTATTTACTTTGTTCATTTCTCGAGTGAACGTCTTAAAAAGTGTTGTGCTTACGTATATCATCATACACCTGCCCTTGAGTTTGATATGGATGCATGCACGAGCGATGTGGATATTTGTATTGCACTGTATCACAGATACAATCAAGGTTTAACATTTCCTGATGTAAAAAGATCTTGATTATTATCAATAACCACCGCCATATGATGAAACTAATGTTACCTCTTTACCGATATTCAAGCAATCAAATCCCTAAACAATGACTGTTCATAAATGTGTAAGGCATTTGCAATTGTATATTGTTTATGATGTCTTAATTTATGTTTTATTGCTACTCATCTCGTGGTTCAATCTCGTTTCACTGTAACCCATAGAATCAGTCAAAATTTAAGTGCATCCACAAGTTTTGCAAGTCTCAATTTTTGTTTCTAGATATGACCTTCCTATATCTAGGGCAGGAAAACACTATCGGACAATTTTTACCATAACAGCCGGCCAGCTACCGGCCTATAGGTCGGCGTCTTTTCCTACTTAGGTTTTAATATATAAGTAAACGTTTTTGGGCTCAAGTCAGCTTGGGATAAATCCGCAAATACACACAGTTTCATGTTAATCTAAACTGCTATATAAACGCCAGACTCGATTAACATCAAGTTATCGTACATAATAATTTCGACAACAGAGGTTTTGACAAAAAGATAGCTTTCAATTTTGGTCACATCGTACGCTGAATGTAAGGAGAAGGGAACACTTTCTTTTGGGGTATAGACACGAGCTCAAGAATGATAAGAAAGTGCTATGCCTCATTTTACAATCTCGTAATTGTATGCATTTTGTTTCAATCTTAACTTATGTTTTAACCAATGTAATTGTTTTACTTCTTCAAATTCAAAACCATTCTCTAACAGTTAGGTCCATAAGCAAGTTAATTTGAGCTAACAGCGTGTCATGTTTAAATGTCAAAACCAGAACGTATGAGGTTGAATGACTTTGGAGCGGAACTTAAAACTGCGGCTCTGCTCGGAAATTCTTCGGGGTTCTCAGCCATGACAGTTTTTTGCGCATATTCATCTAATATTTGCATGTTTGCTTAATCTATGAATATTTCTTAAAACTATGTTTGTAAAAAAAATCATTATGCCTGAAAAATATTTGTTTGAAAGCGTATCTTTCCCAATTTTTCGTGCGTATGACTGTCTCGAATTCATTCACCAAACCTCATATGATCTTGAAGAAAACTATTGTGTCAGCATTGTTCAATTGTGTATTATTATTGTATAAAGCAGAATAAATAAAAGGTATTTGTACAGACTTGTCTTAATTTGGTATTAATGCAAGGTTTCAATGATTTGGTATAAATATATATATATATTTTTCAAAGAATCTTGTGTTAAGCTAGTTTAGTTTAGCACTGATAATAAACACATTTTTTCCTTGTCCTTAAAATTTGATATTATAAAATGCAATAACACAATACAATGGCTAAAACGTTATAACGGTCGAAAAAGTGTCTGGTTACTGCAATGCAAGAGAAGCGAAGTAAAGGTTTTATTTCTCCCGGTGGCATCATTAATGTGATCTTCTGTATCAATTATCATCAACTCAATCAATTGTCGCCTCCTTCCCATCACAATAAACTAATGAAAAAAAATCGTGTTTTACTGCTTATATTGCATATTATGGACATAAATAGCAAGGCTCCGATGCAAAAGGAATGCAAATTGTGCGATTCCGCCAAGGTAAATCAATAGTTATTGATATTCGCTTGTAATTTACTTATAGTAAAACGATAGCATGTACTGGTAAGTGATACTTTGTATATCCTGACTGTAACATATGAAAGATGAAACAGATGCAACATGACAACATATTTCAAGTTTGTCCGCTTATTTTTGGTGAGCAAAGTGGACTTGAAGTTGTGTAGTAGAGAAGAGCTCGGGTCAGTGTTTTACGATTGGTTTGCTTTCGATAACTGTTTCACCACACTAATTGATAACATGTTGAAGTTGTATAAGTACCATTGTCTAGACCAAAGGTAATACATTATATTAAAGTTATCGCGAAATTGAAATGTAAGGAATTGAAGGAATAGGTGCAAAACTACATGACTGTATTGTTGATTACACATATGTACTCCACACTATCGCCATCTTCCCAATCATTCGGAAAAAAAAATCCACATTATATGACTTAAGTACGGTCAACAATCTAGCGATCCCAAAGTGCTGCTTTTTGCGCTTGACTCCCTTTTCTATCATTCGGGATGATATGAGCGTCAACAAGTAATGTGACTGGTGCTTCCTCAACAAAAGCTTTACATGATGTATCAACGATTTTATTTGCGTATTACTTCTTTGGTCATCGCAAATAGTTAACTGTTTCTAAACAATTTATTGTTATCATTGGCGTCCTTTAATATATTTTGTCACCGATTTTTTTCCATCGGCAACTCTTAGTTTATTATTTTATAAGCCATTATTCACATTATCCGTAGGACTTTTTTCGGTAAACGACAAGTGCCTATGAACAATGAGCTTTAACTAGGTGTAGTCACCATCAGTATTGAATTTTCGCCACTAAGACATAACGAGAAATCCTTTCGCGGATATTTCACAGAACAAATCCTTCAGTAGAGCACGCCAATAGTTTGCAAGTTTTAATAATTATCATTTTTAATCTATCATATTGACGATATTTGCATATTCAATGCACTAGTAGATCTATGACGTTTAACTGAAGTCAGTCGTGTTGTTAAAAATAAATAATTATATGAGAATCATCATTATTGGTGTCAAATAATTCAGAGAATCACGTATTAAAACATGGACGCCATTACTCCGAAATGTCGACAAGGTACTTACACAACCAAAGGTTCCTTGACTTTGTCATTTTTTGCACTGTCTCTATCATTTTAATTGTGATATTTTTTCGGATTTTCTTTAATTTAAATACAGAAAAAGCAACTTCGTTTTCACATAAATGGAAACTAAAAAAAACAAAAATATTTTTTCATAACAGATAACAGACACGTAACAATCTACGCAACCTTGTTGACGTCGTTTTTTCAATTGGTCTCATTCTTAATAACATAACATTTATTTCTCCTGGGCGCGCAACGAGACAGATGTAGCGCCGCTGGACGACTTCAGCAGAGTACACCAACTATTAAAAATAGCGTCATCTATGATAGTTTGCACTTGGACCTGAACAAGCAATTGAAATAAACGTTCTCCAGGGTGTTGATGGAAAATTACGAAGTTATTCAGAAAATATTTTTGTGTCATTTGCACAAGTAGTTTCTATTATATAACGAAGGTTGTAAGATCACAACAATTTGATAACTTCATAACGCCCATAAGAATATGTGATAACATCAGAATCTAAGACGGGATCATAAATGAATTTGGTATTTTACAAGAGGAAAAAGAAACCTGCAACGCTGGATTATAATAACAAACCGTTTCACTTTGTTAATCAAAATCTTTTGCTGTCGAATGCTTTGTTCAATGTTACTGATTTATGTAATACTCACATGTAATCAATTGCCTGTCATTATGCTAAGGTTTCAAATTTACAGATGGCATTTTAATTGGTTATGTCATGCTGTGTGTTTATGCAAAGCACAACAATAATGAAGTGCAGAGAAACAATGAAAATATCTTTTTTAAATATTATTTTCCAGTTTATGATTGCAATGCTGTATTAGAAATTCACAGAAATATAATATGTAATCAGCGATGAATTTCCAGAAAGAATGCTTATTTACGAACTTGGAGGTAGAACCATGTCATATGCTAGGCAATAGTCAAAGGAGAGAAGAAGGCAAGACAAGTTGATTAATGGTAAGTAATGTAAAAAAAAAACATGTCAGCAAAAAAGCACAGCAACAACTTCTTGTTTTATAGACATATTAAAATGAAATAAGAAACAATAAACTGAAAGGATTATACCTTAGATCTAAAGCAAATTGGATGAGAAATGGGAAAAGGCTATGACGTATGTTTTGCAATTTGGAGAAAAGACGTTTTGCTGATAAACACATAGCATTTATTGGAAAGGTTGGTGCTCCGATATTTCGGAAAAGAATTAAATTTTTAAAGGAGCATATAGTTTATATAACAATCTTTATAGGGAAGGTTTATCAGATGATTTTGATGTACAGTCTTAATATTAATAATATTACCTATAATGTACTAAACAATCAGAAGTCATCTTCTTTAGGGATTTTTAAAGATATGAAGAGGTTTTAAATTGTATTAAACAAATAAATATTGACAAAAGTCCTGAATGTAATGGTTTATCAGTGACTTCATAGTAGAAAAATCTAAAAGATAAATGCTTAAGGAGCAAGAAATCATGTTTTTTTGCGTAATTCGTTTTCAAGAAGTATCAAATTTGGAACAATTGTATGAATTACAAACGACAGTACCCCTAAGTAGTGTTTTTATTACTGACAACTTGTTACAAGTTTTATTACTATATATAAGATAGCTTCATGAAGTATAGCCAATAGATGATCAAACAGGATTCGTTAAAGGTCAAAATATAAGTGAAATACACGATAACTTTAATTTCATGGAAATGGCACAGATGAAACAGTAAAAAAAGCATCAGGATGTATATTGGATAGATTAAAATATTTCAAAAGATCAATCGGTATGAACTTAGGACAATTTAATTAATTATTGATAACAAGATAAACTTCTTACACTAAAATCGAGTAGTGTTTGCAAACAAGGCCTATATGAGGAAGAAACGGCAAAAATAATTCGCCGATAACTGTGATTTGCTTGAAATATTCCGAATGTTAGCTGCAGTCGAAGATTATTCGAAGTAGTGTCGCCAAATCTTGATGGAATCAGTGACTTTATATATGCTGGTGCAAGAAAGTGAAACATATTGTAAAAAATAATAAGTTTATGTTTACGTAGTCTTTTTTATGTGGTTCGATTCCAGTTTCAACACATAGATTGGTCAAAATACTAGTCGAGTTGCACCGGATATAAGTCTAGCCGCCTCGTTGACTTGCATCCGATTATTGCACAAAACATCGGCGTATTGCAACAACGGCATAATAATTGTACCTTTCAGCGATTTACGATCAAGAACGTATTTGAATGATTGCATGAAGTGAATTCGCTACCTACCTTTCTACCTAGCCAAAATGGTTGTGAGTTGTAACGTCATTATTTATATTTAGGGATGTACATGCCTATAATATATAAGATTATAGAAGCGATTTGATTCCCGGAGGATTGAATGTAACAAGCAAAATTTCGGCCCCCATTCGAATTGTTTTAGGTCATCAGTAAGTTTCTGTGCATCAAACACAGGGTATTCGACAATTGAATACATATGGGATACATATGCGAGGATTTATGTACGAGTATGTGATTGTTATTGTAGATAAGAAAGAGCAGAGGCCAAAACATTGTTTCTTGAAGAACTCCAGATGTATCAGGCATAGAACCAGAAAGAACAACACGTTGTTTATGTTCACTAAGATATTCACAAAGTCAAAACAATAACAAACCGGTAATGCCACTTTCACGTAATTTGTTGATTAGGCTTTCATCGATCAAAGAATGTTTGAAATAGATAGGACACGAACAAATGATTTATGATGAGATATATATGATTTTATTTAGAATAATGCAGATAAGTAAGAACTATAGCATAACAAACTAAGCTTATTCATTTTGGCAACGATTGTAAAACAAGTTATTTCAACCTATAATAATTACTCTCGTTGGTACGATGTTGCACGGGAGTGCTGTCTCGTGTTGTTGGGGAAACCGGAGTACTCGGAGAAAACCCACTTATCCGGCATGGTGACCACAAACAAAACTCACATGCGCCAAGGCAGGGAATCGAACCCGCTAATCGGACAAAAAATTATTTTGTCATGAGAATACATTGATGTAAATAATATTTATTTCTTACATATGCAAAAGATGTACCAGTAGTTATCGATTTCTTGTGGTTTAAAATCATAGACGCATTGTTACAGATGTTCCAATAATTGGCAAAGCATGACTGTTCAAGACATGAAAACGTTTGCCTCTAAACAATCTTTATTTTTGAATTACGGACTACTGACATTGTCCCTGTATTTTTATTTTGTAATTTAAACCTCTCAAAAAAGAAACATTATTTTGTGTAACTCTTATGTTAGTGTGTGTGGTAAACAAAGACACATTTTAAAAGGAAAAATCCATGTTTTAACTGAGTAATACAAGTTTTAAAGTGATCCTAAATTGATTTCGAATGTCTGACCCAATCTCACTACTGAATGTCCTTAGAAAAAACATAGTTATATCGCAGAGGAAGTTTCGTAAAACGGGACACAGTTACGTGTATTGACAAAGCACTTTCATTATTCTGTAAAAGAATTCTAAGTTGTACGCTTCTTTTCAAATTGAATGCCACAAGTAGTATTCCGTCTAGTTGTTCCATTCTATGCACATTGACTTTGTCTTCCTTTCCTGATTAATTTCCACAAAGGGTCTTTGAATATTGCATCTAAGTACCGTTTTGTTTATTCAAATTTGCTACGTAATTTTGTTTTAGATTGAGTATATTTTTGTATCATTATCTTCATTTTGTGGTTGCAAATACCATCAATGAATCAATTTATCCAGAAAGCATAAGTAAAGAGTCTAGAAAAGGCTTATTCTGTACTATTAGTATCCTACGAAGTCTGGACATTAATAAGTATTGCCCGGAAAGGCAAAAGACAGGATACTCGTACAGTTGTTAACCCTATTAAGCCGTCTATCGAAACATTCAAATCAGTCGCATGGTCTATGTTTGATAGTGTTATGGCAATTAATCTTCGGACCGCAAACACTTAAAAAGCTCTATTACTGCTCAATTACTCTTTACTGTACAGCCGCATCACAAGTTCTGCAGCGTTACAGATTTATCTACAGACATACATTTTTTTTATAAATTAGTTACTTAACTTACATTGCTCGTAGAAATTATTGGTCCTGTCTTTCCACATAGTTGTTTTTGCAGAATAATTTTCCAACCACGAGCAAACACGCACACATTTTTTATTACACTGATGAATTATTAACTACAGAATATTACATGAATCGTTAATTTAAAGAATTTTGAAAAAGATCAACAGTTTAATTAGATTCCCGAAACATTTGTAACAAAAGGATGCGTAACGATATTTTGAATACTGATAATAATAGTTAGGTTGAACCTATCTGACACATGCAAAAATGTTAACAGTAGAATATTTACACCTCGACTTCTATTCCTTAAACTGCCTTTCTGCAATTGCGGTTATCATTTGATGAACGTAACATCTTTGAATATGTTCGGATCGCAATTCATCGCATTATAATATACATGAACTTTGTTGAACTGTTAATGTTTGTATTGTGTCAGCTGTCATTTTAGAAAGTGTTAATTTATAGTATCTTAAATGTACTGTTGCCATAAATGTCTCAAATATACGTTCAAAAGTAATTAAAAGAGTTTAATTGTAGATATTAATTACAAGAAATCAATTGTTGAGAAATAATTGATGGTGAAAAACATGTTGTACAATAATAATCGAAGAAGGTTGCTCCCGGTCGCATCAGTTATAGTGACCTTGCACTTTCGTAAACCAATTATGCATGATAATACATCATAAAATTTTGTTTATATTTGAAACACAATATACACAATAGACTTGTTGACTTCCAAAAGTCTTTAAATACACGTACGTTATTCCATATAACTAAGCTTTATATTCTTCATTTTTTGTCGTTTTTATTTCAAACACGCGTTTGAATGGTAGAGCAATGTAATTGTTCAATGTGGGTACGTGCATACGCTTTCATACGCTTTAATAACAACACTATAATTCAAACATTAACATGTACGAGGCATCAGAGCCTATGCAGAAAAAGATGTGATACTACAAAACCTTGTTAAATTAAATATGCCGCTTTTTCCTACTTATCCATGACTTTATTGCGCAAATCGTTGCCGTAGGCTTTAACACCAATTCTGCACTCTCACTGCAGCAATTGTAGCATGCTTAGACATTTGGTGATGAATGATGGTAGATAATATCATAATATGCATATCTGTTTCCTTATATACATCTTACATTAAAAGTAAAACATGCCATTTTGTCCGTCCACATATTTTAGATAGCTCTCTAAAATCCATCTCAAGTCAATATCTAGCTACAAAAATATTGCAATAGAATAAGCCAACACGATATTGTACGATTCCTAACAGACATAATAGCCAGAGTTGCACAGGAATTAATGCTTCAATCACGCCATGGCGATTCCGTCTGGTTATAGCCAACATACCAATCATACGCCAGACATTTCAGTGAAAAGCAGCGAATTTGGTACAGTTAAGTACCCAGTGTGGAATAGTGTCACGGAATGAAAGAATAACAAAATAGAGAAAATAGTGTTTTTTCCTAAAAGGTTCCTATATTTCTGGAAAAGCAATTAAAAAAAATGCGTTAAACTGGTTTCTCATTCACTGACTTGAAACGCTGGCCAACGCTGGTTCAATCGTTCATAGACTTCTCTTTTGATGTAAAGCAAAATGAATATAATAACATTATCATCAACGTAACGAAATATGTTGAAAGCGTATGTACTATGTTTTATTTGATTTTGCTTTCCCTGTTTAACAAGCTTTACCCGTATGTCTTCAGTCTGCAAAATGAATTAATATTTGAGGCAGCAAAAAACAATATTTAACTCAGAGTTTGATGAGATATATCTGAATTCTACCAAGCGCACATGCGCGAACCTCTAAGTAACCTACTGAATATCAATTTGGGCGTTCAAAACGGTCACAAGTGTTTAACACTTTTACATCAGAAGCTGGTGGCAAAACAAGTGTATTAGGTTAAAAATAGCATAAGGGAAAATCGATTGTTTCCCTTAAAATAGTCCCGACGTCAAAATGTATTGTGTTATCGAAAGAAATTATTTAATTGACAAACTATATTGATATTTTTCCGCTTTTACTGTATAAACTGGCTAGCGCAAAATCTTCTCACCAAGGCCACCCGGGTTCGATTCCCGGACTGAGCGCAAATAAGTTTGGTTGGTGGTCACCAAGCCAAAAACGTGAGGATTTTCCAGGTTCCCCAGTTTTCCATATACTCTCACGCAATAGCATACCATCCAAAAACTTGTTATACTTTCTTTACAATCGTTGTTAAACAGAATATGTGCAGTTCGCCTGCAGAAAGAAAAAAAAACAGTATTAAATATGATAACAATGTGTGTAAGCATAGTTTATTAAGTGTTGTTTTGTCATAATATTGGACAGAAAAGGAGATTTAAGATTTTACCCACTTGTTGTAACAAACCACATTAGTGTTATACAGTACATTGCATTTCGTTTTTATTGTCGTGAAAAGTCATGTAACGTCACGTTTTTGCATTACAGACGCGGCGCATGTTAAATTAGAAAACGATATAAGCAGATCATTTTGAGTGTAATAATACAGCAATAACAAAGGTAATACATATGTATCAACACAACTTAAATCAACGCACAAAAATCAAAATCACTTAACGATTTAAGGGACTCTACAGAACACATTATGAAATTTACATACCTAATTCACTTCGCGTACATACACATACAGGAACCATACACGAGTATAAAAGACAACGAGCAGCAGGGCATCGGGAAATTTTTAACACCTTGACACAATGACCGTTTTATTGCACCTGTCATTTCCCAAACTGTATCTAACTGGATGAGGTTCAAACATGACAATTTGGGCAGCATGCTTACACACCGGTAGCAAGCATTTCTAATCGCAAGCAGGTTATCAACTTGCGTGCAGACATCGAATGAGATACTTTCTAGAAAATGGAATCTTTATGACATCAAAGTGAAAGATCGGAAACAAGTCCACTTACCTCTAGGAATAACGTGTCCCTCATGTCCCTTCTTGAAGCCGTTTTCTATAATATAGTGACACAATTTGGCATATGGTCGGTTTGATTGTTATTCATTTTTTTAATCTTTACGGAGCTTTTACTTTTGTGGTATATACTTTGTTGACTCAAATTAAAACTGTTTCTATAATTTATTTATTATTCTGTCTATCTAATGAATGCCGACCAAGAACGCCGAAGTTGCTATGAAGTGTGTTTCAACAGAGTCGCCTTATTTGAAAAGAGTAAGATACGATAGCAATTTTAATCGAATATAACTGCAGCTGCCGGAAGTAGAAGATTGCCTTATATAACACCACTAAACGGGGCGACACAAGTTTAAACTGTCATAGTAGGGACGTCGCTCTGTGTCAATGGTGTTTTGAATATCAACAATAGATATGATGACCAACTCTGCAAGCGGGCATAAACGTATCGAAAGTTGGCTAAATAGGGTTAATCACAGGTTAAATTTTCAAATGACTTCAGAAAAAGCGTTCGCCAGGCTAACGTCTTTGCATTGTACATGTTCTTTAATATGTAACCCGTTCAAAATCCATTTATTTAAAAAATAAATAAAAAGAAAAAGAAAAAAACAAACAAAAACGTTTCAATAATAATGTGTTTGCATATACATCAACACATATCTACAATTTTAACAAGGTATGTGAGCTCAAGGGTCTCGGTGTATAATTGAGACATCAACATGTAAAATTTGCAAACTCTATTTGTAGCACAAATCTTGCCAATGTTTTTAAGTAAAATAGTTTATGTAAATGGTACGACGTAGGGCTCCAAACCTGAGATAGTTAGGGCAATTTCCACACACACAATCTATTTTAATAACAGCAAGACCATGATAAATTGTGAGCAGCCAATCTCGGTTGTTTACATTTTTTCAATCACTTATCGTTCAATTTTATGTCCGGTTTTACCTCCTTGTCAGTATCGTGGAAATATATGTAACCGCATATTGGGTAAATGTACCGTTTAGGCTGTCAGAAGGAAGCAAAAACGTACATCGTTCAACACGCTATCATCAATCAGGTTATGGAATTTTAGAATGAAATTATTATGTTGCTAAGTTCACATACCGCATTCATTTCCATTTTTGCCATTATAACTAAAATGTTTCGGCAGTAGTTCAAAATCCATTTATTTAAAAAATATGTTGCATATTCTTCTCAGAAACATGTGTGCCTTGTCGTAATTTAATAGGCTTTCATTTCTATTACAACACCATTTCTTTATTTCTATGACAACACCAATCCTCCAGTTCTTGTACAAAACCAATCCTTCATTTCTAGTACAAAACTAATTCTTCATTTCTAGTACAACACCAATCATTCAGTTCTATTACAACACCAAACCTTCAGTTTTATTACAACACCAATCCTTCAGTTCTATTACAACACCAATCCTTCATTTCTAGTACAAAACCAATCCTTCATTTCTAGTACAACACCAATCCTTCAGTTCTAGTACAAAACAAATCCTTCAGTTCTATTACAACACCAATCCTTTAGTTCTATTACAACACCAAACCTTCAGTTCTAATAAAATACAAATCTATCAGCTCTAGTACAACACAAATCGTCAAGATCTAGAACAACACTAATTCATCATTTCTTGTACAACACCAATCCTTCTGTTCTAGTACAACCCCAATATTTTAGTTCAAGTCAACATTTATCCTTCAGTTCTAGTGCAACACTAATCGTTCAGTTTTAGTACAACACCAATACTTCAGTTCTAGTGCAACACTAATTCTTCATTTCTAGTACAACACTAGTCCTTCATTTCTAGTACAACACCAATTCTTCATTTCTAGTACAAAACCAATCCTTCAGTTATATTACAACACCAATCCTTCAGTTCTATTACAACACCAATCCTTCATTTCTAGTACAAAACCAATCCTTCAGTTCTATTACAACACCAATCCATCAGTTCTATTACAACACCAATCCGTCAGTTCTATCACAACACCAATCCTTCAGTTCTAATAAAATACAAATCTTTCAGCTCTAGTACAACACAAATCGTCAAGATCTAGAACAACACTAATTCTTCATTTCTTGTACAACACCAATCCTTCTGTTCTAGTACAACCCCAATCCTTCAGTTCAAGTCAACATTTATCCTTCAGTTCTAGTGCAACACTAATCGTTCAGTTTTAGTACAACACCAATACTTCAGTTCTAGTGCAACACTAATCGTTCAGTTTTAGTACAACATCAATCCTTCGGTTCTAGTATAAAGGAAAAGGTGTACACATTGGATTATATAGAATATTGCAAACAATTCACTTATGTAACTAAATGTTAACATAATTAGCCTGAATATAATTACAAACATGTATCACTTATTCTCGTTTTGAAACAAAGACATGGCAATACAACACCAAAGATATATAAATAAACTCAAACTTCACATTGCACGACACATTGGTTTGGTTATTCTTATACTCAAACATGGCTTTGATGCATGTTAAAAAGTTTAAGATTTCTTCTCTTGATAAGATATGAAAATACAAAGACCTCTAAAATTCTGTTTTATATTGTCAAAGGCGAATGTGTCACTTTTCCTCATTTGTGCCTTGTCGTAATTTCATTCGTTTTTACTTCCATTGAAAATTAATGTAAATAATCCAAGAAAATTCAACGCATAATGATGTCTCGTCGCTGAATAAGAAAATGCCATACACCATTTGAAGTATATACTATCATTTATTTCATAAACAATAAGAGTTAACGCACATTACTGGTACAGGAACACTTACATATTGAATTCCACTTGTATAAATACGAAATCTTGTGGACAATTTATTTTATCGATACGTGTACTTGTGTATAAGTACTTGTGTGGATGGTGTGGATGGTGTGGATGGTGTACTACTTGTACTGGCATTTGTGCTTCAGGTCTTTTACTCGTACGGGAACGTTTCCTTGACGACTACTACTTGTACAGCTCCTTGTACTTGAAAACTATTTTTTGTGTACTACTATATCTAGTTATATGGACGATGCAGTCATCTATAATTGTGTACAAGATAACACGAGCAAAGTCATTCCTGCAATCTAGCAACACTACCCATGCACGTATAAGATCAATATCGTCAATTAACTCAAGGCAGGCGTTAATTCCCAAGTTTCATTATTGTCTTCTGTCGTCATAAAGGGTTTGGAAAATTTGAAAGAGAGACAAATGCAATCACAGTTTAGGCTGGTATGCTAGTATACTAAAACCAGTGAAGACTAATAGGGATGCGTTTTATGTTCAGCGATGACATTGAAAACTTTACAATCAAAGCGGCAAATTTGAATTTCCTTACATTTTGTACTTTGTTCATACAGTTCGACATCACAATACAAGGTATTTGTTTATTTTAGAACAGAAAGTTGTTACACTTTATCGATATGATTTTCTTTCCATAAATAGTATTCTATATTCATGATACATTCAAGAAGATAGAGTAATTAATTCCACTAACTCCTGTAACAGATACCAGTAGTACGTGCATTTATACACACTACCTCTTTCCTTATTTCAATGATTTTGACGTTTGTGCATTATGAACATTTACCAGTTTTTTTAAGTTTTAGTACATATTATCAATATAATATATAGGTATTTATCAATTTGTTCCATTTGGCTTTCATCTCTTCTGCTATATTTGATTACATGTTTTGCCTCGCCCCATATCCACGTTTTTGCGAAGTGTTTCTGAGAAGAATATGCAACATATTTGCCAACCATAAGGTATGAAACACACGGTATGACTCATCTGGTGAAATAACCACACACATACTATTCAACATAAGTTTGAGCATATGTTTGATAATTCGTTTCATTTGCTTTAACCTCAAACTAATCAAAATGAAATTAAGAGATATACCTGGTTTCCTTGTGTAATCACTTATACCAAAGTAGAAATGAAGATATGAATTAGACTGATACTGTAGTACCATTATTTACCTTTTTCGTGCTCGCTTAAATGTTTTTACCGCTAGTTGAACTTGACTGCTATATTTCTTCAGAGACACTGACACTGACATCAGGAGCATTGAAGCATTTTTGTTCACGAAAACAACACTTGCATACTCATTTAAAGTTGAGGAATGACAGTTTAACTGTCGTGATATGTATAAACAATTCTGATATACGCGTTATTGGTAAACGTGTAGAAGCACAATTCAGTTGTGTCAACCAGTTACGGGAAACACTTATACATGAAATGATTAATGATACACTATTCTCAAAAGAACAATATACATTATTTTTTGTGCACATTTCACAACCCTTTCATACACAAGAATGATTTTGATATTCATTTTCGCAATCCAATCCCAGACACAAATGATAAACTGCAATACATTCATCTCCGGCAATACATTTCAGAATATAATACAATGTACGTATTTTATTCCTATATGTTAAAATAAAGTGATATAATCATTGACGTATATAGAAAACCAGCAGATAAAGCAGGGGAATACTTTAATGCAATAAAAGCTAAAGAAACAATGCCAGTAGTCTCAATTGCATCTATAAACACGGTTAGATGCACATAGTAAGGGAACAATCGACACTTATAAATCATATCAGTAAATCGTTGTCCACGTAAATCCCCCTAAAGGCGTGAAAAGTCCATGTGGGTGCAATCGGGACTATAGTGTCCCTGCGTATTACTTGAAAATAAACAAATAAATGAGAAACCGTATGGAACGTTTTTGCGCCGGTACGATCCGTTCCTTGTTAAATGATTAATTGTGTAATGTGGTTTAAAACTATTTTTAACGGTGATCTTTTCATTCAATGATAAAGCTACACATAGTATTGTCTGTTTGTGATAGTTGTACCTCATATGCACTATTTCAGTGTTTTTGCGCCGTGAGTTTATTATTTTTTTACATCATTTGTATTTGATTGCTCATGTCCTGTGCCTTATAACAGGTTGTTATTTATACTCCAAACGCACTACAATTCAGACGAAAAGAGATTGAATTGTCTAAGTTATGTTATTGATATTTCTAGGTCATTGGATTACTCAACGTCAATAGGATGTCGTGAAAGGTTTGATGAAAGTACAACAGAATAATCTCTCCATATTCCCAGGAAACTTCACATACGAAAAATTTGGCTTTCTATATCAAACCACAAAAAGCATTGTTTGATTGCAAACTTCATCAAAACAAAAATGGTTATAAGATATTATCCAATAAATAAATGCCAAATTAATGAATAAGTTTATAATTCATTTACCTAGACAATACTATATCTAATTTTGTATTAAAGTTTATATAGTTTTTACCTCCTACAAGTCTTCCTAACATAATCCTTTATCACGTTGGTGTTGTTCATATGATAGGAACTGTCATAAGCAATACCATTAAATTGACTAACACTAAATCATTTCAGCATAGAAATCTCATACTCTTTATTGAGGTCCATGTTCATTGGGTTTTTTTAACCGATATTGTTTTGCATTATTATTTTTAAAACCCATTCCTTACTGGAAGCTTTTCATACCGGACGAGTTTGAGAGTGTGTTTATTCGTTTTGAGATGATAGAAAAATAAATTTGAACGGATTTCAATGAAACCGGGTCGAGTTGTTTATTTGTCTTGCTTTTCTTATGCTTCCAACTGATGTATTTACATTAACAACATTAACAACTTTGTCGTTAACCGGTTTATGGTATGATACAAAACAAACTAACATTGGTTTAACTGTTCAATATAACTTTTTGGAGTTAGGGGACAAATGCAAATTAATCAATTGAATAAAGAGAAATATAGTTTCGCATATATTCATATTGCTGATGATTGTAGGAAAAATCGTTTAGTATAAACTAATAAGAAGGTTAGAAAAATTGATATGACGTATAAACAAAATAATGCCTAAAATATTAGGCAATGCACGAATTCATAAATATGAGATCAACATAATAAATACAAATATTTGGTCACTTCTTGAATATATAACGCAAAGAAAAAAATCACACAGAGTAAAATATGTTATTTTTTATCATTTAGCATCTTGTTATTAAGTGGCACGATTATAAAGCATTCATCAGAAATTATTGATTGTTTAATTATCCGTCTCTCCGCTTAAAAACGATCATTTCTGTTTTGTCTGAATTGATACTTTGGGAACCCTAGCGAGAGCAATATGCACCTAGTTGGATACAGCTGGGTTGAAGATCGTCGTGGGTTTCCGCAAGAAGTGCTTCAATATCGGCGTATAATAACAGTACAAGGGTTAGGTCGTTTAACGATAATTTGCTTTCCAACATAGATACTAGGCCTTCAACGTAAAGTGAATAATTATCGAAGAACACACTTTTCCTTGAGCAAGGTGGAGCGTTAAGTATATCAAATCGGAAATCACCTGTCTCTGTACCGATTTGAACATGTTTTAGCAATATCTAAATATATAGTTTCCGTTTGAGCCACAGGCTAATTAAAACATATTGAAAACGGTAAGGGGTATGCAAGAAGCAGGTCATTTTTTGAAAGGTATCAAGTTTATTGAAATCAAATGCAAAATCAACGAGCGAAATAAAGCAGTAAATTCATTGGAATTTACGATCTGAAAGGAATGTGCCACAATTTTATATTTATGTCAATATGGAAATAAATCAACTAAGACCATTTGGAATATAAGTGTAGAGTTTTGCCACATCCCACGTGCAGCCTTCTGCCATTTATGGCTTACTTAAAAGTATAAATATATTAGCCATATGTATATGTTATGTATGTTGACATCATACGCCTAATGGATTACAGTTGAGAAATTTAGGAGATTGAAATGGCTTTAGTTCTGTTCTTGGCATTTATTAGGTCATCGGATTAATAAATGCCAATAGGATGTCGTCTGTAACTTGTAAGTTATTTCACTACTTGTTTTCAGAATAGTTTCCAAATAAAATGTTTATATTACTAAATGAAATAATACTACATGCAATCATATAGCCGATAAGCGTTCATTAATTAAAAACAATTCTGAAATAATGAATTATATTCTTCTAATTGTACACAACAAGTTGGTAGAGGTACATGTTATCATTTTGCATCCGCTATATAATTTGCGCAACTAATAAATCATATATTTAAATTTCAAACAACAAGTTGGTAGAGGTACATATTAATGCACTTGAACACTTGACCTCGACAGTGTCGCTAATTTTTTTCGCACAATCTAAATCTGCTTTTGTACGCCAGCACACGGATTGCACACACAAATGGAGTAACGGTTCTATAAAAACATAACCAATATTGGTATATTATTTGTAAATAGAAAACAAGATATTTGTCATTCATTCTGCGATGAAAAGTACAGGGAGCCCAGAAGTTCAAATTCAAAATAAACCCTGTTTAAACGCACATGGCAAAGGTTTCAACATACACAACAGACAATATTACGCTTCGTATTGAATATAATTGCTTTAAAATCAATGCAATCTATAGACGCCTCCGTGTACGCTATTAAATGTTGTTATTAGTGATTTAAGCTTAATCAGTCTGGTAGGAAGCAATCAACGCGATCAAGTCTGGCCCATCGTCATTAAAAGAGAACTCTGTCAAAGAAGGATATTTCAAGTGTTCAAGAATTATGTAATGTGTACTTTTATAATGTCTGCAATTAGAGTGATGCTTCAAGCTAAAATCTTATGCTTTGACTTCCCTATTATATGGATACATGGATAAACGATTTTGGTTATTTAGTTGCAATGTATGACAGCTGTTAATGGATATACCAATTCTGTAATAGCAAATATAGTCATTTGCCATTCATTCTGGACGTATTCTGAAATAGATAACAACAAAACAAAACAAAGAACAATGGGAAAAAACATTTTTATGCTATACTTCAACGATTTCAACGTTAAACCAGTCCTCTAGTATCATGCTTTAGGAAACTTTCAGTGCATTTGTTTGGGAAACATCATTTGAGGAAAACAGAAAATAACGTTTTGTGTGATTTTATATTTTATAAAATTATGTATTTTAAATATGCTGTCAAATGAACTAACAACCATTATTGACTGATGCGTGATTCGAGGTCAACAACGATTGTGCAGTCCATTTTATCAACATACTTCTCAGAGGTTGCTTGATATCATGAATGTTGGCATTTATCTTAGCAAAGAAGTCTGAGTAACTTCTGCACAGGTACGGGCAAGTAATCAGGACAATTTATTTTAACACGGTTATATGCGATTAATTATTGTGCGGTTCAAGTTCCGTGATTTGAAGTCTCATCTGTCATTATTGATGTGCAACACAAGTGTAAGACAATAAATAAGCAGAAAGGGGTAATAAAAATTCAATGGTTTTCAATCCATAATGCAGATTTTGCATGCATTTACGGATGGTTATTCTAAGCAAATAATGACGGAAAATTCAGTAAAGTTTTACTTTTGTTGAAAATGCATTATGAATTATATACATAAACTTGGTGTACAAGTATGCATAATTTGTCTTATCAAAAAATGTAAAACAAACAGATACTGTTGTTTGTTATGGTAGATAAACAGAAATTTGATTGGGTAAGTATAATTGTTTGATTTGTAAGATTAATAGTCTTTAATGATACATGTTTTAAACTGTTCGATGTATTTAAAGCATGCTCGTGTTTAACACATTTGATTGTAATGATCAAAAGAAAAGAACAAAACAAAATGCATGCACATTGCATTAGAATAAACGAAATATGCCAGTATGATCCAACCAGAAACCCTATAAAAATTTCAACTAAAGATAGTGCCTGGAAGTATATCAGTATTACTAATGGACAATGATGTAGACAGTGTTGTATATCTGCAAATGCACAGGAAAGCCGTGACGGGTCTGTCTTTTTGTTGTCAGACTACCGTTGGTGGAATAGGCTATGTGGTGGCTGAACAATGTCGAAATATGGAAACATGTGGAGTTGAAAATAACCTGCTTCTCAAAATAATGCATATGTTTAATTGTTGAAAGGCAAATACAATTGAATACGGTGCTAGAATTAGTTACTGACATTGTTGTAACTGTCAAATAAGAGTTGCAAACAATCTAAAATATATTTAGGCATACTATTGATGTATAATGTGATTCTGTTGGAACATCCTTCAATAATTTGTTGTAGGTTACGCGATGATATAATGACCACTTCTGGTTCAAGACAAGTAGAAAGAACATTAAGTATAAACCCGGGTTAAAGGCAAAAGGTGAGTTCCAAACGACACAAATGCACAAACACAACATACACATCATTATATATGTAAATCAATAAATTATATAACTACATTCGTAACGGTCCGTAATACATTGTTATGGATGCGTACGAATGTGTTTATCATTTTTCTTACAAGCAATGAGTTGCAAGTATAGGACATACAATTTTACATCTAATTAACTAACTACTACTCACACTGTCATCAAATCTATAACCGATCGACGTGAGGTTAGACGTTCCTCTAGTTGCTGGATGTCCAAACCATAGTCTGTTCGTTGTTTATTTGTAGTTCATCAAGGCATTTCCTATGGTAATTCGTTGACATTAGAATGTGTGAAATCATCAGAATTGAATACTGCATTTACGTGGCCTTGAGATAATTATATGCAACATCGACACAAGCTGACAAGCAAATATTTTAGCATCACTGCGTAATGGTTTAATAAATTTAATGCACTACTTTGTATGGAACCAAACCATTAAACGGTGTTAACTTAACAAACATAGGAGTGTTGATGTATAACAAATAAACATCAAACAAGACTAATGGAACCATAACTTAAGCAACCTATTATCCTTCCACAACATTGGCATAGAGCATTATCCCAATAAGGTTACATAAAAAAACAAGACAAAATGGAAAAGTCAAATACATAACTGATACATTTCTAAAATCAATAGCAAAGGAAATCCTTTAATTTGCCAATATGTCAAGTAATGAGGTCTAACGGTTTGAAAAACTTTGTTGTGTAAAATATCGTTCAATAACGCTATATAATACATCATTGTTTAAAACCAAGTGCTCATGAAATAACCGGTTACAGTCACATAAACTCCAGCCTGCTGTTGTTCGTTATAATGAATTGAAAACAAGTATGTTTGCAAGGACGGAATATTGCATGGGGAACATAATACAATCTCTAGGGTCCATGATTCTTGACCTCTTGTAACCTTCTTTTTCTGAGAGTGCAAACAAAAATCCTCTTTTAATATTATATATCTACAAAGTCTTCTCTCTTTTAGCGCCAATAACCTGAAATTATCTTACCCAACAATAATTTACTGTAAGACTTTGAAATATGTCGTATAATATTAGTTTTATGATAAAGGAGACAGTTAACAACCACATGTGCTATTTTTTTCCGAGCAATTGATAAAGACACATATACTTATTGTCATCAAGACTAATGTAAATATTTTATTCTTAAAATATCTGAATATTTGATAACTTTAATGTTGCATGCACTGACTGTATTCTTTTATCAAAAACAAGGCGCTAGTTAGAAATGGCCCTATAATTTATGTTTCAAATTCCATTCCTAGACTTTGAAGGTAAGTATTATGCAATTGTTATAATTGTCCCTTATATCCTTAAAGATGCATGACTAGGTTTCCACTTCCTTTTTCAACAACGTTCAAAGTAAAAAAAAAAACACTAACCTTTTAAGCCGTTCCTGGATGTGAAAGAGAAACTTCAAAACATCGCCATGCATCCACCATCTGGCAAAAAAACAACTGTTTTTAAGCGCATTCATACTTCAAGGTAGGTTGGCATTCTATCAAAGTTGAGATTAGAAAATAACTTTTACACTACAATAATGTCAGTCCAATTAAATTGAATTTCCAGAATGAACGACATTCAATATACGTCGAAAACTGAGTACGTCATATATGCTACGTCGGAAGACATTGTTTTTTTTATAATGATGATCTTTGACGCATTTTATACGATACTGCTAGATATACGACTGTTTTTGTGTCATTTCTATGAGATGTTATTAATTTCCTGGCAGCATTGCCACAGATATTTAAACATTTAATTAGTAAATAATAAGACGAAAACATATAACTTTCGCCACAGAGGTTCATTGTGTTCTAAAAATAACTGATTAACTTAAATGAAATTTAATGTAACGGAATGCCTTTCATGAATATACAGGCCAGCGACGATGTGGTTTTTTTTTTGTATTTAACGACACAAGTAAAGGAACTGGTTTACAGCCTTATATAAGTTGCCAGTTGCTTGATGTCTTTGTAAAATATCTGTTAAATTATTCATGAGAATATCGGGTTGTACTTAATCAAACGAAAGAAAACACATCTACTTAAAATCCCGTAAAACATATTACATCTTGGTAGATACACTTTGTGTTTCAGCACTGGGTATATCTGCTATAATACTGTGTTTTAAAGATATGCAAACCGATGTTATATATTGACAGTACTTTTTATTTAAAGATTATTTGAGGTGACGCTAAAAATCATTCTAAAGCAGTTCACATGAGGAGGCGGATGGTATACGCGGTTAACGATATATCAACCTGACACTCTTGTATTTTAATTAGTAAATAAGCCTCACTCGTGTCTTTATATGTTTCAATAAAGACAATGCAACCAGTTCAGATGGATCACAAAGTCTGAAAACAAAGTTCTTTTTCGGTATGCTTGAAAGGCGACATACTGAATATAAAGTCGTGCTTATACTTGAACCTGCCTTAACTACGCTAAACGCGGGGTAATGTGTAGAACAAACAACGCTTGTATTTATTAAACTAATTATAGAAGCAAATAAAAAAGGAAATTATTAAATGCTTCAAAAGAAGTCGCTGTAACGCATTGTTATTTGGTGCGTGTGCGGTCTGTTTGTTGTGTTCGAATTTATAATTATGGTGTTGTTAAGGTTTATAATGTTGCGTCTCTAGTTAATCATCGTTTGGCTCTCGAATACTGGGCTTGTCCCTGTAGTTTTCATTGTACTATTATTATCATGTTTGAAGACATTGTTGGCAATCATATTTAAACATGCTTCTAAGCTACTGAAATATTACCTAGAAAATAAGCCATTTCAAAATAACTTTTATAGATAGAACACCAATAAGAACTTGTGGAGTTTCTTAGTGTGTCTGTTAGACGTATGAACTGATTGTTAATAGTTCATTGATTAATTTCACTCAGGGTCATATGTTTTTTCTGGTAAAAATAATACGATCTAACACTAAAATAATAAAATGTCCTCTCAATATAAATGATACATAACTTGTTCAATATTAGAATGTGTATACTATTAGATTTTACGGATGTAAATATGTACATAATTTGATTAAAAAGTGAATTATATAAACCTTTAAAGTAATACTAGTAGTGAAACATTTTATCCTCAAATAGTATTATCGTTTTAACGACACAGTACTTCCCGTGTATTTACGCACTCGAGATGGCAGTTCCTTACGAAGTATAAACTAGACAGAGAGTCTATGTTTATTCGAACATATTCAGTTTATTTTTTCTTCGGTAACATTTAGAAAAAAACTCTTTTTTTACTGGGGTTTTAAATTCACAAATTAAAGAATCGAACGTGAACTCAAGTTTTATTCTAAATGTGCGATTGCAATAATAGAGAAGCATGGAAAAGGTTCCTTATTTCCCCGAAATTATTAATTGGAGAATGTTGTTTTAATTATCGCCAAAGAGAGTTTTTGCCCAATAAATATTCATTAATAATTGTAACGTGATCACATTGGATACTCTCTATTTTATGTGACTGAATTATCAGAAACGTGTAGTAGATATTTAATATTTCCACGAAAGCAGTAATGTGATCAATTTACACTCAAAGTGGGAAATCTCATATTAGTTATCACCAAAAAAATAAAATTTAAATATCGGTAAACTTGATCACCATTACATCCCAAACCGAGGCAAATCTACAGTGAAATCTCCCTGCCCATCATAACTAACCAACAAGAACAATGCATATTTAAAAGTGTTTTTATGATTCTTATGTTTGGAAAATGATTTGCAAGACTGCGATGCAAAAGCAATACAGTATGTACCGTTCTGTCACAGTGTTTCAATACTCAAACCGACTTATCTTGTTTAGAAATTTCAATTAATGTTCATTAACATTGATAAAGGTACTACTCAGCGCTAAATAAAACCATAACCTGAAGAAGCGACCATCTACTTTATCCTGATAGCCTGGCTGTAACATAATTATGATTGGTGGAACAGCACAACAACTTAACAGCATAATTAACGGTTGTCCGAGATTCACTTTTTTCTTGTTAGCCAAGTGGACTTAAAGTGTCGTTGGAGAAAATGCCGAGTGCTCTCACTGGAGTCTTTGCTTTCTATGCATATACTCGTCAATATCATTATTTAATGCAGATTGGGATTGAAACTGGCCAACTGTTCGTTCGCTGTTCTGCGGAATTATTCTGGGAATTAACATCAGAACAACGCAATATTATTATTTATAGTTACAGTTCATTATTACATGGTTTTACATGTAACTTGGTACATATGTACTTGACCTTTACGTTTTCCTTTTTTAAAAGATTTCCGTCGGATATTGTGTTTAAAAGCTAAGAAATATTAAAGCTGTCGATCAAACAACAATGATATCGGTGACAAAAGTCGTTTAAAGATTTACGAAAAATCGAATGATATCATTATTCTCAATATCCGAAAAGTCAATACGGAAATCAAACCTTCCGTTGCTGTATAATTTAGCCCTTCAGTTGAGGTAGTCCTAGTCACGTCACTATCGTAGCATCTCGATGAGATATAAATGGAAACGATATAGTTATTTTTTGTCTTTGGAATTAAACAAGATATCGTTGCTGGAAAGATATTTTGATTTTCCCCGAATTTTATGCTAACGTTTGAACATTCCGATTTAAGGATGAAGACCATACTAAGCGGACTATTTGAATACGACAACCCTCCCCGTAAAAAGAAATAGGATTTTAAATATATATTTATATAATTGATTTAAAAATGGTATTTAGTTTACTTCCTCGTTAAATTTATCAAACAATATCATGATATTGAACACATATCAATTCCGGTTTTACTTTTTCCATTGGTACTTTACTGATGATCGTTCATTCCCGAATGCTTCAGGAAATGACCAACGTTACTTATATCACTTTACCACGATTGGAACCACCAAGCACTGAAGCGAGCTCTGCATCTTCTCTGCAGCACCGGACAGTCATTAAATATGCTAATATGTTATTGTTCATCTGTTTCATCAATCAAATGTTTCAGTTTAAATATACAGAAGCCGGCTAGTTCAATATAAGCTTTTATTTAGCATTTAGTAAAACTCAAATGAATGGTTTGAATAATTTTTCTAAACCAGATAAGTATGTTTTATTTTTTACAAACAGTGACTGAACTGAAAATATTGTGTTGCATTTACACCGAAGGCTGGCCATTTTGCTCCAAACATAAAATGCTAAATAAACAGTCAAACATGCATTGCTCTTGTTGGTTGATAATGATGGGTATGGATGGTTCACTTAAGGTTTGTCTGAGTTGGCAAATTTAGCGCTGATCAAGTTTTCGCGATATTTAAGCATTTTAAAGGCGAAATTAAAATCCGTAGTGATAATTCCTACCGGAGAAACTCCTCTTCCAATGACTGATGATCCAAATAATGTCTTCCGGAAAATATAAAACCTTTTCATCGCTTTCTCATAAGTCAGTTACTTAAAATATTTCGACGAAGATCACGATATAGCCATTATTTTAAATAAATGCATTCTATAATTGAAAATTTCAAAGCAATGGAAAGCAATGTGTTTCTTATTAGTGTTGCCGAAAATAATATGAATAAATAATGTCTGAATAAAACAAAGACTCATTGTCTAGTGTAGGTACCTACATTTAGAATATCTGAATTCACGTATATGTCATGTTGAAATAGTAAGATCTGAACCGAAGTTCCGCTAAAGGCCCATTGCTTTTATATAGTTCAATCAAGAAATAATAACTAACATTTGGCATACTTATTCCACATATTTGTTCGATATCCGCATTGGTTTGTTTCTTTAACGATACGTTCATTTACTAAAATAATTTGAACGTTTTGTCGGACTAAGAATAGTGTAGCGCAGTGATTTGAGGTGATTTGAGGAGACTTACCTGCCCTTATCTGCCCTTTATGATAAATATATGACTTTATAAGTAATATATTTTCAAAATATTAATAATAAATTATTGAAACTATTAATTTGATATTTCTGACTGAAAAATAATTATTCCCAAGCGTTCGACCATTGATGTCATAACATTTATTGCATTACATATATATACGTATTTATAAAACTGACCCCAATAATAGTAGACTTTATTGTCATAGTCTTAGATCAAATATGTTGAAAGGAACCAACAAAATGATATTAAACAAAGACATTCCAGGTATACACATCCAAGTTGGCCAAATCAACTTATTATGGCAGAAGAGTTAACGAATTATCAAAAAATCGCCCATTTATATTAATTTGAACCGAAAAAGGCATGCGGGGGTATCCAAACCCCTTAATAATTCATTTAAAGTCTAAATTGTTCAGTTCCGGAAGCAGGGAACACCTGTTTCTAGTTGCGTCTAAAAGCAATCCCCCAGTACGTCCTACTCTACATTGATAAATTATAAACATGAGAATATACATTTGTTTCGAGGTTTTATTATGATTTCATCCGGTTTTTATCTTAAAGTTGAACTCTCACAGATTTGCCGTTTTGACAATTTTTATTTATTGTTTTTTTTTCTTTGAATGAGCATATTTTTGACATAACTATCTTACCACCAATAATACAAATGACTGCTGACAAAAGATCATATCGCAGATTTTCATATTTCCGTTCGAAAAGTATTGTCTCATGGCCAAAGCGTTACTCACGCTTTAAGAAAAATGCATAAAAATCAATTTTTGAACATAAATATGAAAGGCTCTAATGATCGTTTGTCAGCAGATTTATATCACTTGTTTCGATTCTTTTTTTGTAAAAATTGGCTCGTGTTCAAAACTTTCAATCTGTGTGGGTGCAGCTTTAATGCATACCATCAACATTTAATATATTTTCATAGTGGCTATACTTTTTCAAATATTTGCCTCTCTGACGATTTTCTGAGAATACTTCTGCATCTGACGAGTGTCCCGATGTGGAGTGCATGTGTGATGCAAATGTCATATAGACATGTAAAACATAGCAGTAAAATATTTGGAATAGACGTGGAATATATGAAAACACTAATTAACTCTTATTGGTGTTTTAAAACACCACATGAGACCATGCATTGTTACTGTAATATGTCCGTGTTATGATTTTTAAAATGTCCCTACAAGAGAAGGTTATAGTGCAGACACGACCCTCTATACTGTATGTCCTTATATGCAGCTATGCATAGGGTAGTTTGATCTTGACATTTGAGGCAGGGACACGAGTCTTGCGCACGTCACGTCGTCTTGTAAGTGGGACTAAAATTTCAAATTATTTTAAGACATATCAATTAAAGAGGACGTTACAGCCCAAACATGCCCCCCTTTACTCTAAGTCTTTACGCGCTTCACTTAAGGTAACGCGTAACCTTGAACTTGGTGGTAGGGACACGAATCGTCTTAATACGTATAACACATTTAGAAAGACATTTTAAAATATTTCTATACATGAGAAAGCGACAGCCGAACACGAACTCCAACACTCTATATCCTTATATTTTCGACAAACCAAAGTTTAGAAACACACTTGTGTTTTTGACCTTAGCTAAGAAAATAAGAAAGAAGTTCAAAATGTGTCACCAACAAAATACACACTTAAGTTACTCTCCAAGAGAAAAGTAACATATTACGTAAGTATTAAAATTTCTGCACCCCGTAGACAATAAAAGTTTTTTTACTAGCTGTTTTGGGTACATAGATATTGTCTATTCATACGTCACATAATAAAAAAAAAAACAATAACTTATTGCAACGGACGAATATTGTGTGAACAGTATAAACAATATTTTATTAAGAAAGTTATTATGAATACATATAAGATATCAATTAACACAATTGCAGAGCTAAACCAGCTTAGTACACTTTTCAACATAATTATTACCAAGTGGTATTTTAACACTGAGGCCGACGGTTTTAAGTATTTTTGTATGATAATGACTATCTATAATGGGTAATTAAACTAATAACATTACTGATTTTCAATGTTGGTTACAAAACATTCGTTACGTGGAAAATAGTTCTAGTGTATCGGCCAGTTTGAACGGTAGCCAAATGTTCTTCATAATTAAATGAATATTCAAACATATCAAAACTATGATAAGAATATTCATTTAACTTCTTGGGCAAAGGCAATTATTAACATTTTGTAAAGCATCAAATAAACAGGCAAAACCAATATAATTTAGATGTTTCTAACATCAGTTACTTAGTTTTACGCTCCAGTGACATTTAAAGTGACAATGATTAAATGAGTAAAACATTTTGTTGTTTTCAACTACTAGTGAGTCTTTAAAAAGTATTTAAAAACAATCATTTGTCGGAATATTCTGTTTGCATTTAACTATAATAATTAGCGATGTAACATTTTTTGTTAGTTTTTACAGGAAATTAGTGTTTGCCACACAAAGTCTGCATCCAATCCCTGCGTGTACTTGTAAAATAGAATTGTACTCTTAATAAGTTTAAAATTTGGTAAAATAATCTTAGCCTATTATAGAGGTTAAAGGGTATTCAGATGTTTTTAATTCTGCATAGTAATTAACGTTATAGTAATTTTTACTTCCTTGGTAATTTACAGATTTAATGTGAAGTCAAGACTCAAATTCCGAAAGATTAAAATGAGTGCATGTTTGGTAATACGTGAAATAGTAAACGAGGCAACTACCTAGATGTAAGGGATTCAGGAGTTGTTGAACATGACTATGTTATAATGAAATTGTGTATGAAGTGTTTGTGCGCATTCATATGATGGATAAACTGGGTTTCTTTCTTTAAGGTTGTTCAAGTTTAATATATAGTTTTAGGTTTCATCACATTTGTTTAATGCAAATGCTAGGACAGTGGCAAACCAAGCATTTAAAAGTATTATTTCTTAAGAAATTATTATCTATACTTTAGTACGGATACTCATTTATTGCTATTAGCTGGTACTTAGTAATGTTTACTTCTAAACAATACATTGCTTCTGTTAGATAATTTCAACCGGTAATTGATGACCCGTTCATGTTGACTGACTACTGAGAATCTACCAAATTACACATAGACAAGTACAAGTGATAATTCAAAATTGATATGTGCATACAAAACATCAAATGAATCGGTGTTATATCTTAACATTAAATATAACAAGGTGTTTTTCATAATTAATTTAATATATCTTTATGAAGGCATCAAACAAACGGCACGAACTATGAGGTTTTATATGAATAATTGAAAACTTTACAAAGACATCACACAACTGATGCAATATATGATATTTGACAATAATAATTAATTGCATATTTACAAATATATGAAGCACTGACAAAATATGTGAGATAATAAATCATATTATTTTCATTTGTAAACTAAATAAACTATGATCTCCTTAGTCCGTTTACAATGACGAAGGCTAGCTTATTTATAAAAAGAAACCGTTGTTTTACGGAATTCATCACTGAATTGTTAATTAAGATTATTTTAAAGTGAATTAATGAGACAAAGAAATGAGCTTTAGTTTAATCATTTAGCATGTAAAGTTTTATGAGACCTCATTTGTCCGTTAACGACGACAAAAAACATGCTTGTTAATACAAATGAAGTTTTTGTTTTACGATGTTCCTCATTGAAAGGTTGATTAAGATTCTAATAAATTAAATTGATAAAACAAAGAAATGTGTTTTTGTTTTATCATTTATAAATGTTTAAATGAGAACAAATACCAATTATTCTTTAAATAAAACCATCAAAATCACTATTGAAATAGCGTTGTACTGAGCGCTATATCCAAATTAGCACCTGTTATAAAGTTCGAGTGTATTTTTGAGCGAATTCTGGATCTTGTTCGGTTTGATATTTTTAAAATGGTTTATATTTCCATATTTCGAATATCTAATTTTTAATTTGATTAAATAATTAAACAAATTAGCCCAAAATGAGGCAGCTTTAGGACGTTCAATAACCAGATATGCTTATTACATTTTGGAAGCAAACTATGAACAATTGTGATACATGAGTACCTTTTAGCAGATGAGCTAGGAATGCTGACATCAATATGTCAAGTTTTCCTACCGAAACGTTTATAATCTCAACTTTATCAAATCTTACGTTAATACAAACTGCTCGAACTTGATAAAACAAAACAAAATGGTAACTAAAAAATCATGTTCATTAGTTTATCCGTTAATTATAACGGTAATCCTTAGTTACACATTTAAAAAGCTTAAAGTGTCTTGAAATAAATGAATGATGCCTCAAGGGCAAAAAACAGGACACTCGTGCAGTAGTAAATCTAAGTAAGTTGTCTATCTGAGCAGTGAAATCAGTATTCTAATCCAATTATGACAGCGTTTTAGTGGCAATCAATCTAAGTAAAAGACTAACTCAGCTAGCTTCATGCGGGTTGAATCGCTTCAAGAAGCAAATGTATGCTAAATAATTTTTCAAAGACTTAAAAGGTGTTTACCGGAAAGCCGATTTATTATATTGCAGCCTTACAGCTTCGCATTGGCTTACAAATGACTTTATAAGTAATATATTATGCTTCGGTAAACGGAGTTTTCGTATTTCCTTTCGCAGAATATGTTTTACTCTTAGGACATACATATTGTTTAATCAAATATGTATGTAAACTTTAAATTAATATTATGCTGCAGTTTGTATTTTAGAAGAATATATGACTAGTACATAACTTGCATTGCTTGATATGATTTAATATCTGATTTAAGAAAATGGGTGTTTATAAAATTTGTAATATGTGAGTAACATAGGGCCCAGTCTTATGAGAAAGGCAAGAGCATACATTTTGGTGAATTATAACCTTAAACATCCAATTGATTTAATACAATAAAAATTCATTGTTTAACAATTTCGTTAACTGTCAAGATTTAACCATGGTTGTGAGGTTCGTTGTAACTTACATCTTATTAACTGAATATCTGATTTTACAAATATCAAACCGATCAGCCAAATACAAAATACGAGCTCAGTTATTTGCATGAGGTACCATTAATGTATGCCATGTTAATGTAATGCAAATATGTTGCAAGCAACATAATGAAACTACTAATTTTAACCCTTAGAGCCCCCTTTAAATGTAAACAAGTCAGGAGATATGCTTAATGTGTGCTCATGTATATCTTAAGATCGACTTCAATCACAAAGTGACCAAAAGACAATCGATGCACTCTCATAAAATAAACACTTCAACAAAACATCGCTTATAACATTTATCAAATTAGTTTAACGACGTTAAAGAGAATTTATATATAACCATAAAAACTAATTTCCAGGAAATAATTCACTTCACTATATATGGTATATATGGTTTTGTTTGAAATGTGAATCAAGTCGAAACACATATGGAACAAAACAGGTAGATCGTAAAAACAAAAATGCGTTACAACGGTAAATTACATGTTTTGATAAACACTTGCTCGGTAGATGCTTATAAAAAGGTCATACATTCATGAATATATTAAGACGAAATGGTTAGTGCGCGGCAGTCGAGGAAAGAATTAAGCACACTCATATTTACATGTACAAGACCATGTGACAGCAGTTTGCTTTATCCGGATATTTTATATTAATCAAGGTGTACAGATAAGATTTTTTTCCACGGATGGAATCCAGTTTAGCCTAAGTGAAAGAAAAACATCCGCATTATATTTACGTTATCTTATGATAGTTGCGTAATACTTATTTTTCCAATTGTTTACGAAAATCATTGTTGTCATGGCAAACTTTCATTGTGGATGTTTCAACTTTTGAAAGGGCGATCTCACATACTTTTAAGTATTGCATAATGTCGAGAATTAAATAAAATGTAAATATTGCATCACTGCGAAACAATGTAAATGTACATATCACAGAACAATGCTTTAAAATATGTTGTTTAATAATAAAGTTTGTTCCTGTGTTGCGGATCTCGTTTTTCTTTTGTTGAATGACAACCTAATTTCGCATTTCTTAATCCATTCTTTCCATTTTCTAGTTCGTGTTTTAGTGATTTTTTCAAATAATCTTTACCACAAGAAGCACCCGTCGGGCTGCCTGGAATGTTGTTTGGTCACAGTTTTATAACGCGTCTGTTCGTACTTTTAACGCGCTCCCATATAGCTTGTAAGGGGGAGCTAATCTCGAAGATATCTCCGGACCCAAAATGGTATGAGGTCCGTTAAAGTCTTGGAATTTAGGGCTCTCGATACACTACATGAAGCAACCTTCGGGGTGCCTGGAATTATATTTGCCCACCGGTTCCATACGCCTATAAGGCTATTCTATACTCTAAAATGCAGCGAAAAATGCCTAAAACTGTGGTATGCACCATCGAAGTTATCTCAGCATCCCTGCATCTGACGAGGCTGGGACCAATTTTCCCTTTTAGGGGACTCTAAACCCTACAAGAAGCACCCCTTGGGGTGCCTGGAATGATATCTGGTCACCGTCAACTAACGCGTCAAAGTATGCCATTTTTTTGCGACTGTTCGTACCTTTAACGCGCTCCCATATAGCTTGTAAGGGGGAGCTAATCTCGAAGATATCTCCGGACCCAAAAATGGTATGAGGTCCGTTAAGGTCTTGAAATTTAGGGCTCTCGATGCCCTACACGAAGCACCCTTCGGGGTGCCTGGAATTATATTCGACCACCGGTTCCATTCGCCTATAAGGCTATTCTATACTCTAAAATGCAGCGAAAAATGCCTAAAACTGGGGTATGCACCATCGAAGTTATCTAAGCATCCCTGCATCTGACGAGGCTGGGACCAATTTTTTCCTTTTAGGGGACTCTAAAGCCCTACAAGAAGCACCCCTTGGGGTGCCTGGGATGATATCTGGTCACCGTCAACTAACGCGTCAAAGTATGCCAATTTTTTGCGACTGTTCGTACCTTTAACGCGCTCCCATATAGCTTGTAAGGGGGAGCTAATCTCGAAGATATCTCCGGACCCAAAAATGGTATGAGGTCCGTTAAGGTCTTGAAATTTAGGGCTCTCGATGCCCTACACGAAGCACCCATCGGGGTGCCTGGAATTATATTCGACCACCGGTTCCATTCGCCTATAAGGCTATTCTATACTCTAAAATGCAGCGAAAAATGCCTAAAACTGGGGTATGCACCATCGAAGTTATCTCAGCATCCCTGCATCTGACGAGGCTGGGACCAATTTTCCCTTTTAGGGGACTCTAAACCCTACAAGAAGCACCCCTTGGGGTGCCTGGAATGATATCTGGTCACCGTCAACTAACGCGTCAAAGTATGCCATTTTTTTGCGACTGTTCGTACCTTTAACGCGCTCCCATATAGCTTGTAAGGGGGAGCTAATCTCGAAGATATCTCCGGACCCAAAAATGGTATGAGGTCCGTTAAGGTCTTGAAATTTAGGGCTCTCGATGCCCTACACGAAGCACCCTTCGGGGTGCCTGGAATTATATTCGACCACCGGTTCCATTCGCCTATAAGGCTATTCTATACTCTAAAATGCAGCGAAAAATGCCTAAAACTGGGGTATGCACCATCGAAGTTATCTCAGCATCCCTGCATCTGACGAGGCTGGGACCAATTTTCCCTTTTAGGGGACTCTAAACCCTACAAGAAGCACCCCTTGGGGTGCCTGGAATGATATCTGGTCACCGTCAACTAACGCGTCAAAGTATGCCAATTTTTTGCGACTGTTCGTACCTTTAACGCGCTCCCATATAGCTTGTAAGGGGGAGCTAATCTCGAAGATATCTCCGGACCCAAAAATGGTATGAGGTCCGTTAAGGTCTTGAAATTTAGGGCTCTCGATGCCCTACACGAAGCACCCATCGGGGTGCCTGGAATTATATTCGACCACCGGTTCCATTCGCCTATAAGGCTATTCTATACTCTAAAATGCAGCGAAAAATGCCTAAAACTGGGGTATGCACCATCGAAGTTATCTCAGCATCCCTGCATCTGACGAGGCTGGGACCAATTTTCCCTTTTAGGGGACTCTAAACCCTACAAGAAGCACCCCTTGGGGTGCCTGGAATGATATCTGGTCACCGTCAACTAACGCGTCAAAGTATGCCATTTTTTTGCGACTGTTCGTACCTTTAACGCGCTCCCATATAGCTTGTAAGGGGGAGCTAATCTCGAAGATATCTCCGGACCCAAAAATGGTATGAGGTCCGTTAAGGTCTTGAAATTTAGGGCTCTCGATGCCCTACACGAAGCACCCATCGGGGTGCCTGGAATTATATTCGACCACCGGTTCCATTCGCCTATAAGGCTATTCTATACTCTAAAATGCAGCGAAAAATGCCTAAAACTGGGGTATGCACCATCGAAGTTATCTCAGCATCCCTGCATCTGACGGTGA